>NW_026599598.1:15000-618125 GCF_023634155.1 Falco peregrinus | reverse complement strand
TCTCATCCCAAGTATAAAGGTTTGGTCCCAAAAAATTGATTTAATCTTTCTCCCACTCCGAGTGGGTCCTCAATTAAGTTTCCCATCTCGATTCTTTTAAAATCTCGTAGGTCAGCTGAGTTTAGGGGTACGGAAATATATCCGATCACAGGTTGAGGTCCCCCCATGGGTATTTCCCTTAGGGGGTACATCTGAGCTGCCCCTTTCTGACTTCTAGTTATGCGTCTAGGAAGAGGGGGAGACCCTTGTTCCGACTCTGGTGGGGGAGTGGGCGCTCTGGGGACCTCTGCGGGAGCAGGAGGAGGAATGTAAGGAGGGGGGGTTAGAAGGGTTTCGTCCAACTCTTCCTGCTTTTTCTTTTGTTTAGTTTTTATTTCATTCAGTGGGTAAAGTCTAGCTCCCGGTCTTTCTAGCCACGCTTCCGCATATCGACTCTCCTCCGGGTTAAGGGGTTTTTTATTATTAACCCAGAGGTTTAATTGCTGTCTTACCCAATCTTCTTCTGACCCATAGACTGGCCAAAAGACATTTTTAGAAATTTTCTTCCCTCCCCATATCTTAGTAAAATATTCTATCATCTTCTGCTTATCTTTCCCTAGAGTTCCAGGGAAATATCTCCAATTGTCTAAGATATATGCCAGAGGGGTATTCTTAGGTACAATGGGTACCCTTCCCATGGGAGTCAAAGGCTTGCTGCCCTTCGCCCCCATCTTCTGGAATATCCACAAACATACACTCACTCGTTATATTCCAGGAAACCCAATCCCGCCCGAACGGCAAACCCGCGAACAAATTCGCAATATACTTACGCGTCCTGCGTCTTCGTCCGGACTCCCGTGCACAGAATTTTTATGGGATTTTACCGGTTTCTCCTTTGCTCATTATTCTAGAATTTAAGTTCGTAGGTAAGGTTGGAGTAAGCTGTTGGTCGCGGGGCCGCGAAATGTCGCGGGGCGCCTCCCCGGAGGACCAAAGCCCACCGTTCCTTATCCGAGTCACGGCACCAGAATTGTTATAAATTGAGACCACAATAGATCATAATCCAATTAAAATTTTTATTAATTATAGCAAGTAGAATATGAGCAAAACCAGCGCTGGACAACAGGGGAGTCTGCGCTCCGCCAACTGCCGTCCTGAGCAGTTCAAACAGTCCCTTTTTATACCTTTTTTTTTACTTTCGTGTTCATGAAGTAGTGGAGGTGTTGACCCTTCATTCATATGCACAAGCGGCATCCTGGACACCTGGCGGTTATCTTATCTTTCACAAGCGGCATCCTGGACACCTGGCGGTTATCTTATCTTTTGTTGCCTAATCTTTACATTGGGCTTAACATAAGTCTTAATAAACAATACCCTAGTCCATAGTTTCTTATAGCCACCAACTCGCTTGGGTGGCTTTTGTTGACCCCTGCCCCTGGGGACGGCTGGTGTTTCCCCTCTCTTGCCTGGGGAGGCTGCTGGGAGAAGGCGTGCCCCGGGGCATGCTGGGAGCTGTAGGCCTGGGACAGCCCCATGGCCATGTTGTTCCCAGGGCATGCTGGGAGCTGTAGGCCTGGGACAGCCCCATGGCCATGTTGTCCCCGGGGCATGCTGGGAGCTGTAGGCCTGGGACAGCCCCATGGCCATGTTGTTCCCAGGGCATGCTGGGAGCTGTAGGCCTGGGACAGCCCCATGGCCATGTTGTCCCCGGGGCATGCTGGGAGCTGTAGGCCTGGGACAGCCCCATGGCCAGGTTGTTCCCAGGGCATGCTGGGAGCTGTAGGCCCGGTGCTGCAGGGCAGCCATGTTGTTCCCGTGGCATGCTGGGAGCTGCCATTGCCCACCCTCAGCCTCCCAGCAGCCATGTTGAGCTGGGCAGGCGCAGCCTGGGCTGGGCTGGGGCCCTGCTGGGGCTCTGCCCTTCAGCGGCAGAGCTGGGCGCTTCTCCTCGCTGATGGGATGAAGTTATAAAGAATCACTAGGAGAGGCTGCAGCTACGGCAGTGATTAACTCCACCTATTGAATTAGCTCACCAAGGGGTGGCAAGCCTTCTGAGGCAGCTGGGCTATAACAGTAGCCAAGGGAAGTGGGGTAACGCAGCGTTGCCTTCCAAAGCATAGAGCACAGAGAAGAGATGAAGTTCTATAAGAACAAGTAGAGTGCAGGTGCCCCAGGAAAGTTCATCTGAAGTTCACCAAGTTGTTGACCACCAGCGCTCTCCAAAGACCCCATTAAAGACCCCCCAGGAGCAAAGGGCCATAGGCAAGTGCCTTATGCATATGTAAATAATTTTGAGGAAGTAGTTAGTGCAAAGTACATCTTCCCATCTGAACATGCCCAGAACGGACCCTGAGGGGCTGGATATTGACCGGTGGAGCGTGCTGATGGGTGGTAGCTTGTTTGTTTTCCCTTCCCACACAAAATTCCATTTTGTTTTGTGAGTAAGCAAAACTACATATTTCAATGCGTTTTCTGGATTGGTAGTTTTTGCATAACACATACGATCTCCAGGTTTAAACACTGGTGCCAGAAAACCCCAACAAGAACACGTGCCTGGAATAAGGCTTCGCGCTTCTGGGGTAGACCGTGGTTCTATTTCACAACTCACATCAAACTGTTCATGAACAATTCCTGAGGGGAGTATTCGGATAGGGTAGGGGATTTATTTCCCATGTTTCAACCCTATTATCTGGTTTGGACGAGAAGCATTCAAGGGACCAAGGCCATACCCCATTTGTTAGGCATTTGAAATGCCAGCCTGGGGATAACATGCCTTCCTATTTGTGGTGCACGGATTCACCGTGGGGTCTCAATACATACTGGATCCCCCCTTTGCCAGGGGTCCAGATCCCCTGACCAGTAGGCAGCTGGCTGAGGGGCCCACCAAGACTCCTCTGCTAAGCTGCTTTCCAGCAAGGTGGCCCCCGCCTGTGCTGGGGCCTGGGCTTGTTCCTCCCCAGGGGCTGGACTCAGCACTTGTTGGACCTGATGGGGTCCCTGCTGCGCCCTTTCTCCAGCCAGACTCGGTCCCCAGCTGCCAGCACACCCACTGTGGTACCAGACACCCCTACCCCCCATTTTGTGGGTGCCAGCGGTGCCCAATGCCAGACCATCCCCGCTGGGTTCAGGCACTGAGGGTGATGCAGCCCCAGCTGCAGGATGGATGGATGAGCTCCATAGATAGAACCATGGATAGAGAAAAGATTGAACATTTCAGATGAAGGGGCACGCCAGGGGTGTCCCAGCCCTGCACCCTGCAAGCTGCCCACTGGCAGGGCAACCCATTGCTCTTGTGGGAGCAGCGCTGCCACCACGGGGGCTTGCAGAAACAGACACAGTGGTGCCGGCAGTCGCATCTCCACCAAGCCTTTGGGCAGCCCCACAGCTGGGAGCAGCCCTCCTGCAGGCACAATCCTGCCCAGCACGGTCCTGAGGCTGCCTGCCCACGTGCCCTGCCCATGGGGACATGGTGCTGGGGCCTGGGCTCTGCTGGGGTGCTGCTGCCTGGCCCCATGTGGATGGTGCTGCCCAGGCCCATGGAGCTGATTCTGTCTGGCATCATGGGGCTCCTCTTCCTCATCCCCATTGGGCTCCTTCTGCCCACCTGCACAGGGCTGCTTCTGCTTGGCCCCATGTCCTCCCCTTGGCCTTTGTCCCCATCTGCCATCTTCTCCATGTGCGCATCTGCCCCCAGCAGCTCTACTCGAAGGCCCTGGAAAAACCCTCTGGGCTCCAGCAGCCCTGGATAGAGCTGATCCTCTTTCCTGCTGCTCCTCTTTCCTGGCGGGGGGGAGGGAGAGAACTGTGGGGTGGTGGTGAGCGTGGTGTGTGTCCCACTACAGACCGCCTCTTGCCACTTGGCCATCATTACTTGCAGAAACTTTTGGTACTGCCTGGTTACTATGAGGGTGTCCTGGACGATATGGATGAGCTCCTCGGTGAGGTTCTGTGTGACCGTGGCCATGGCTGAGGGGCTGCTGGGCTTGGCTTCAAATCGATGGGGCTCTACGCACTGTCCCTGCCGTCCAATGGGGAATTCCTCATGCTTTGGCATCCCTGCCATCCACAAGGAATTCCTCCTCTGGCAACTCCAGGGAGAGGGCCTGGCCAAGGGCAATTCCCAGCTTCCTCACTGGCACCCAGGTTGCCCTGATGGACCGGGAAGGTGCAGAGCCGGGTAGTGCCCCTGGCTCTGCCATCACACCAGGCCAGTGGTGTGGGACACAGTAGCGGGAGCCCGGGGTAGAAGAGCCGCTGCATGACAGCGACAGCAGCAGGGCCTGTGCAGACTGGTGCTCCCTTGGCAGAACATCTGCGCTCGCCCTGCAGTAGAGGACGGGGAAGAGAGAGAAGGCTGTTGCCCTGCAGTGCTCATGCACATGTGCAAGCCCACGTGTGCAGGTCCAACTTCTGTTAGTGAGGACTGGCAGGTTTCTTGGACAGACACTGGGAAGGCAGTCAGGTGTCGGGTGGCCTGAGGATCCTGACCTCTTCTTCCTCAGCCAAAGTGCCACGAGTCCCAGAATCACACAATGGTCGTTGTTGGAGGGAACCTCTGGAGATTATCGAGTCCAACGCCCTGCAAAAGCAGGCTGTGCTAGAGCAGGTTGCACAAAATCATGTGCAGGTGGTGCTGGAATGTTTCCAGGGCCTCTCTGGGCAGCCGGTGCCAGTGATCTTAAGCTGGAGTGCTGTGCAAGGGTCCCGGTGCTGGTGGGGGGCAGTGCCTGGGCTAGCTGCAACATCAAGGCACCGCAAAGGGGCAAGGAGATGATGAGCACAACAAGCCCATGCCACGCTCCCTGCCTCCCCACATGACAGTGCCTGTGCCCAGGTCCCTGATGGCTGTGGAGGCCACCTGGCACTGGGCACCCTTTCCCCTGGCTACCCGGAGGCTGCCTTAGGCTCTCTCTAGTCCACTCAGGCCCCCTTCTGAGGCCTTCGTTGCACCCCAGACCCCTCTGCAGAGCCTCAAGCCCTCAAAAAGACACCGGACTGGGGGCCCGGTCCCCTAGTCTCGACCATTCCACTCGAGTCCCCACGGCACCCCTCCATAGGGGTCTGGTATGCCCCAGGCCTCCGGTTGCTCCTCTAGCGTGGCCGCTACTACAGCCAGAAGGCAGCCAGGGAGGGGGGCAACTGCCGAGCAGCAGCAGCAGCAGCCTCTTTGCTCCCACTCAAAGCTCATGGCGCTCCCGGCAGCCACTGCAGCCGTAAGCCTGGGCTTGGAAACATGGTGCAGCTGTGAAAGCAGAGCAGCCTGGGGAAGCCCAGGAACTCCGTGGCGTGAGCAAAGGCCCCAGCTCGTGGATTTCCCCTGAAGCCCAGCTGGCCCTGAGCGGCCACTTTCAAGCTGGCTTGCGCCTCGTACAGAAGCCCACAGGGATGCCAGCAGGAGCCAGCCTAAGGCATTCTCTGCTTCCAACTGCCACCCCCAAGGCCCTGAGCCCTCCTATGACCTGCCTTCCTTCCTTCCACTGTTCCCTCATGCTTCTCTCGGAGCAGGCAGAGCTTCAGCCCTTTGCGGTGACCCTTTGTGCCCGACTTGGCAGCCTGCCTCCTTCGGCAGGTGCCGGCTCTGGAAGTCCTTGCCTCGCACAGGAGACTGCAGTGCACTGGCGCGTGGTTAGCCATGCCAACGGAAACACTTTATTGCAAGAAGGCAGCCTGCTGGGTTCTGCCGTTGCGAGGAGCGTGGGCAGGACAGAGCAGGCCTTTGTCACTGAGGCTGCCTTTCGTCAGCAGGCATTGCCCCAGCAGGAAACGGTCGTTGTGCGCTGCAGCCTGCCCTGGATGCTCCTCATGGTGCTGCTCCAAGCTATTTCGCTCTTAGGTACTGCAGGAGCTCCTGCAGCCGAGTAAAGAAGTCCAGCAGCTTCTGGACTGGAAACGGGCAGGGTGGAAACCGGCTCGATTCTGTTGGCCTTGGCCTTGGCCTCGGCCTCTGAACGGGGGTGTAGGTGAAGACTGGCTGTGGCCTTGCAGTAGTGGTTACTGCTGGGCGCAGGCCCATCTGCGCCAGGATCCAGTCATAGAAGTGCTGGGTGGAGGTGTAGACTCCGGGCTTCCTTGCTCTCGCACAGCCCGTCCCCCAGCTGGTCACGCCAACAAGCCAGAAGTAGTCGGCGCTCTTGTCTTGGCACACGAGAGGCCCACCGCTGTCCCCCTGCAGCACAGGAGAGAGGACGAAGGGGTTGTTGGGTGGCCACCGTCAGCCCGGTGGCTGGCTCCTTCTCTCTCACGGCACCTGCCAGAGCTGCATTCAGTGGCCAGCCAAGCTCTGTAGAAGCTTGCCTGGCAGGGGGCGGTGGGCCTGTAAGGCAGGGCTCGCTCTCACCGCTCTTCACGGTGGTGGTGAAGGTGTGTCAGACGGCTGGGATGGTGAAGCTCTGGGCTGCCAGGGGCACCGGGCGGGCCTTCTGGGCAGCGTGCCAGGCCTCTGGGACAAGGCGGGCAGGCCCTGGGCAAGGGCTTGCCCATGGGGAGGGGCGGGTAAGGCCCTCAGCGGTGGGGACCCAGCCATGGGAGTGTGAGTGGCCAGCAAAAGGCCGTGATGGCGCACGTTTGGGCGGTTGTGGCGGGGCTGCCTGCGCTGCCAGGGCTTGGCTTGTAGCACGCTCCTACCTGGCAGGTGTCGATGCCGCCCTGCGGATAGCCAGCACAGATGTTGTGGCTGTGGATGGCCCCCCTGTACCAGCCGCTGCTGTTACAGACCCTGGCATCAATGAGGTGGACCTGGGCCTCCTGCAGCGCGTATGCCGATCCTCCAGCTGTGAAGAGCACAGAAAGGAATGAACACCCAGCAGCTCATTGCCAGTTCTCCTCCCCCGTCTGGCTGAAGCCCTCCCCCGGGGCTTGGCTTTGCATGCGGACAGGCGCTGGACCGCTCTTGCCTTTCTGCCTTGCTCTGGGTCAATGGCGCCGGCCCCTCTCTCGAAGAGAGAGGCTTACGCCCCCACAGCCTGACTCTGGCTTTCGCCTCTGCCGTCAGGAAGCGCATCCTGCTTCCCCAAGCTGGCCAAGCTTGCACTGGCGCCGCCACTGCGTTTGGGCCACTCACCTCTTGCTTTCCTGGCACCCCAGCCACTGACGTAGCAGGCTGTCAGCTCTGAGACTCTCAGCGAGGCGTCGGGCACACAGGCAAGCTGTACGTAGCTGTTGCACTGGACAGGCTGGTCCAGTTCCAGCAAGGCAATGTCGTTCCTCTGTGTGACGTTCCAGTAGTGCTGGTGAACCAGCAGCCGCCTGACGGCGCGCACCTGAGCCTCAGGGCCCAGCTGAGTCAGCTGGGTAGCACCGAGCACCACGCGCAAGACGGTGATGTGCCTGGAAGGCAGATGGAGAGAGGGCTCAGAGGGAGCGCAGCCACGTGCTGCAGCAGCCCGGCACTTGCCCTGCCTTCTGCTCGACGAGGGAGAGAGGCAAGCAGCGCTAGGGAGGCTGCGACTGCCCTCGCGTGCCTTGGGCTCAAGCAGTGTCGAGCGGGAGGCTGCTGGGAAGCAGTGGCACGAGCCCAGCCTTCTCCTGAGCAGCCCCTCGGCGGGGCTCCGGAGTGCCCAGGCACTGGGCGTGCTGCAGGGCAAGGGGACGGCAGTAGCACGTGCTGCTGCGCTCAGGGCACCTGCTAGTGTTGTGGGGCTAGCCCCGACCCCTGGTCCTCCTTACCTGACCTCGATGAAGCAGTGGGCTGCTGTGAGGACCCACTGTGGGCTGATGAGGGAGCCCCCGCAGATGTGCGCCGTGCCTCCTTCCACGAGAGCCTGGATGCTGACGATCCAGGGCCAGGCCCCTGGCTGGGCATCTGTGCCACCCACGACGCGCGACATGCCGTAGTGCAAAGCCATGGGACGAAGCCCGCAGCTCCCTCTGTAACCAGAAACTCCTTACTGTGCTGCTGGATGGCTTGCGCCGTTGCGGCTGAAGGCCAGCCGTCTTCCCTCCCCACAAGGCATGGCCAGACGGGCCGAGGAAACCCGTGGGGCCAAAACCCGCTCCCCTCGCCCCGCTTTCTGCTTCAGCCCGTAGACGAGTTGTGCCGGCAGCCTGGCTGCTGTCAAGGCACTGAGCCTCCCACATGGCTTTCAGGAACCTGGGGGGTGGCCATGGGGGACAAGCAGGCCCCCTCCAGTGAAGCCCACAAGGCTTGCCCAACTCCCTCCCAGAGCCTCGGGCCACTTACCCACAGCTGTCCCATGTGCCGTGCACAGGACAGCACACGGCCAGCAGGACAACGAGGAGACGCAGAAAACCCATCGCTGCCAGCGACATGTGGCAGCTGCAAGGACGAGGGCTTGTCGCCACCAGTACGGCTGCTGACGTACTGCCCGCAGGATTCCCGTTGCCCGGGGTTCCCTTGGACGTGGGACTGATGTCACAGAGTGCCTGGTTCCGGGTGCTGGGCGTGGTGGTGTCGGGGGGGGCGGGGGGGGAGGGGAGGGAGGGGAGGCAATAGGAGGGGTCCCAAGCAGGAGTGGAGGCAGAAGCTGGGATCGCGCACCCCGACAGAGCCTTGTGGAATGCCCTGCTTGCGCCATCAGGGTGGGCAGGCCCCATGGCAGGCAGCGGCGCCTGGCTCCCAGCTCTGCCTTCTAACAGCTCACAGGACAAAAGCGAGCTTGGCCTCACAGCCTCTTTGGGAAGTTCCCTGCCGCCCTGCTCTCCGCAGCCCCATGCCACCAGCTCCTTCCCAATAAAGAGACGCCAGAGAACGGGGCTACTACAGGCAGCACGCGCATGCCTGGGTGTCCAAGAGCCAATGTCTCTTACGGCTGCGGCTGGCAACGGTGCTGGGCAAGCCAAATAAGCCAAGCGTAGCCCAGCAGTGTCAACCTTGCTGCACAAAGAACAGTGAAATGCAGGTGCAGCACAGTCCTCGCTGGCTATGTCAGTGACAGCAACGCCCTCTGGCAGGCCTCGTGTCCTCCTTGCTATCCATGAGTCTGATTGCAGTTCTGGGCGCACACTGAGCAGGGCATTTGTGGCAAGGACAAGCAAGGTGAAGCTCTCGAGAGACAAGGATGCTCCTGCTCTTAGCCGTACGTGCCATTGCTGTCCATGGCTTTGGTAAATCCTGCATCAGCCTTGTCTCAGGAGTCTGCCTTCTGCCACTGCCTGGGGGAGCCTTGCTCACTCACATGCTGGAGTGCAGCAGAGAAGCAGGATCCAGGCACGTGCACTGCATTTAAAGCGCAGCAGGGCTAGGTCCGTGGGGGGCGAGGGCAGTGGCTTGAAGCATGGCAGCCTCAAAGCTTGTGAAAGGTGCGGCAGCTCCCTGCTGCCACCCTGGCTTGTGTGGCGAGGCATAAGGAACACAGCGGAGGGAGCAACTGGGTCCCAAGGAGGAGGAGCGGGCAGGCTCTGCCTGAAAGTTGAAGAGCTGCTCTCAAGGCGCTTGAGGCGCACAGGGCTTCCTAGGCCCCAGAACTGGGCCTCCAAGCCAGCGGGCTCAAGGCTGCTTTGTGTTTTGACAAGGGACCTGCTGCCGGTTCCCGTGGGTCTGCGGAGAGCAGGCAGAAGGCGTCCTTGGAGAAGACAACTTGTCTGCTGGGGATACGCTGCTCTTCCAGCACCACATTTGGCAGGTGGTTAGCGGGGAATGGCGTCAGAGGTGGCCACGCTTCACAGCTGCTTGACCTTCAAGAGCTTGGGGTCATTTTGCAGAGAGGACTCTGGCAGGGACAGCAGTTCCCAGGCAAGCCCGTCAGCAATGGCACGCAAGTGCAAGGGGACCTAGCTAAGAGCACCCAAAGGCCACATCTGTGTGTTGACAGATGGGGCAAACCTGGGAGCACGGTGGGGCAAAATAAGCGGGGTTGGCCTTGTCTTGGCCAAGGAGAGCAGGGCTGAGAAAGGGAGGAGCCAGGGAAGATGAGGGGCACGTATAAGCACGGCAAACGGAGAGAAGGGGGGATCAAGGAGCCAGGCACACAGAAGCAAAGCGCTGGCTGCTTTACTTGCTTAGCCCTGTGCCTGATCACCACAGGACCCGCTGGCCTCTTCTGGAGAGCCACCCCAAAGCCCCTCCTGTGTGGGCCCACCCTGCACCCGCTGCGCGGTGGGTCCCCTGGCCTGGCTGCTAGCAAAGGCTGACGGCAACACAGGCCATAGGCAGCCAGCGCTTGGAAAGCCCCAGTGTCTCGGGCCAGCTACTGCTGGGAGCCCTGTGTGTGCGCGCAACTCACTAGTGAACCTGAAGCTGGACTAGGTGACCAGCAAGAGGGGTGAGAGAGCCTTTCAGGCATGTGGATGGCCTGTGGCTGCAGCCCACGTGCTTGCTCATCCCCAGCATCCCCACCTTGCAAGAGGACCAGGCCTGCCAACCACTGGCCACCTCTCCACCTCCTGGAGGCAGGAAGGACTTGGAGGTGCTTGAGCACGCATGCCCTCAGCTGCTGCCCACCTAGGCACGCCCCCTCTGCGGGAGCATTTGCGTGTGTCTTGGCTTCATTTGCAGTAACACACTTCACAGTGGACAAGTGTGGATTCAGTGTTGTCCAAGTCTGGAGGTCAGTCTCGTTCCAAGGAGCGTATCCTGGTCTTAGCCACAAGTTATTCCCGTTAGTCCCAAACGGAACGGGGATACCAGCTAGAGGAATTCCTGCCTGAGTATATTCAGGGAAATGGGTACGTACACAACAATCACTCTTCTTAACATACATTATCAATGTTCCCACCGGTTTCAAATGAGCATTCCGTGTCCGTGAGTCCTCCTGATCCCACCAGAGTTGCGAATGTAGCACACCACATCACAGGTCAAATCCTATACACTTGTAAAACATGTTTCAACAAAGAAGAACAAAAGAGTTCAGGGACGAGTTGTCTGGACTGTATGAGTAGTTTATTTTGAAAATGTTGTGATGATTGTTAAATACCTGTTAAATACGTAAATAAATACAATGAAATGTTAAGAAGAACAAGAAAAAAGAAAAGAAAAAACCGGGGGAGAATTGTAGAGGAATTATAGAGGAATGAAGGCAGGTTAATTATATTGATAATATACAGCTGTGGGCATGCTTCAGGGGTGGTGTGTTGGCGGCTGACGTGGATAATGTGCAGCTGTGGCTGCTTCCTGCACCCGCTCCCCACCCCCCCACCCCCTCCCTCCCCTCCCAAGATGGCGGAGAGACAAGGAGAGGCCCCGGGAGAAGCAGCGTAGACTGGCTTGAAGAGGCTGAAGAAACAGCATGGCCCGTAGATGAACTTCTGAAACCTTGTAGGGGACTGGTGGCTGTGCCGGGGCAAGGCGTGGGAACTACTTATTGAAGTTAACCTGGCATATGATGGTAAAAGCCTTGTAGCAGCCAGCTAGTTTTTATAGTGCTTTGACAGTGTTGGAGCAGTGTGACAAGCTGCCCAAAGAGGCTGTGGAGTCTGCTTCTCTGGAGACATTCAAAACCTGCCTGGACGCGATGCACAGCTTCTCCCCGCATCTCTGTGGGGAGCCCCCCGGCAGGCTGAGAGCTGCCCCTGGCAGGTGGCAGAGCCCCTGCCCCAGCACACAGCCCCCTGGGCTGCAGGGACCCTGCTGGCAAGGACAGCGCTGGGCACCCCTGCCTGCACAGCCACCTTCGCAGCCCTGCAGCCGGCCCTGGGAGGAGGGGTCCACCATGCTCTGTCCTTCCCGTGGTGCAGCAGGCCAGGCCTGCCCTGGAGCACGTCTTCTGCCCCACACCAGAAAATGCAGGAGAGCCATCAGGACAGGTCCTCTCAGCTGTGACATGTTCCAGGACCTCCTCTGCATTGCCCTGCTGGCCGAGACTTACCCTGTCAAGGGCTGTGACGATTCCTGCCCTGGTCAGCTCGCACCTATCTTCCCACCCCAGACTGACTGTAACACCTTGCTCCTGTCCCCTTGTCTGCCTTTGGTGCTACTGGCAGTGCAACGTTGTGGGCTCGGTGCCGAGCAGGGCGGGGACCGGAGGAAGCTTCTGGGGAGGAAACACGGCAGTTTGCTACAGCCCCCGGGCAAAGAGAGCTGCTTCCTTGGTCCAAAGCTTGCTGCCTCTCCGTTTCTGCCATGCAATTTCATGTAGCCGTCTCAAAGGAAGGTTTCACTGCCAGCTCCTTTGACTTTCTGGTGAGCACCGAGATGTTGAGGTTTGTTCCTGTCAAGACCCTGGACCTTGGAGTCATGTGGCTACATCAGCATCTCCGCTGCTGTGCAAAACCAGTGACCTTGCCAGGTCCTCGGCATAACAGACTCGAAAGGCAAATGAATATGTGTGGTTTGATACACTCTTCCAGAAATCTCCCTGCAGTGTTGCCTGTGAAAAGCCACACTTGTGCTGGCATTCGAGACACCTGTGAACGTCGACCCTACAGCCCTGTGGCAGCCTGTAGCCGTGGGAGAAACCTGCATGAGGAGGAAATCGGCGTTTCATCCTCGGCGTAAGCTTGGGGTGTTGTTCTGTAGAAGGAGGAGTGCTGCCTTATTGCCCCAGCATGGGGTAGGGGAGCGCGGAGGTGGCGGCTCCTGAGCCTGGGACAGTGCGCTCCAGCCTGGAGGCAAAAGCCATCGGTGGGAGTCTTCCCTCCAGCCTCCTGCCTGATCTCTGCAGGGGGCAGGGGACGTGTGCTGGGGCTGCAAACACTGCCATAAAGCCAAGAGATGTCGCCAGGGGCTGCTCCCAGCTCTGCCTGGGCGCTGCTGCTGTCAGATTCAAGCACTCGCAAGTGATTCCTGGCCCAGGAGTACATGAAAACGTCTCCATTACTTCCACCACCAACCTGTGTCCACCTTGACAACACAGAACCTTTTGCATCAGCAGTACCTTGCCAAAAATGTTGGGAGGAGGAAAACAACTCCTGGTTTCTCATGAAGGTCTCTCACATCGGCTGAGCAGGTTTGATGTGAACTTTTCTTCTCCACAGGAGTTTGCATCGTGCCCAAAAGCCATTTTCTGTCAAAAGAGTTTTTGATGGGAAATGTTTTACTAAACCTCTTTGAAGCCCATCCTAAGCATTGCCAAGAAAGAGGGAATGACTAAAGCCTGTGTCAGCTACTTGGCGCAGTAAAGGAAATATCACCCGCCTTCCCAGAGCCTCAAGAGGGTGGCTGGGTGGTCCTGGTGCTGGGATGGTGGGGCCGGGCACATCACAGCCCCCGGCAAAGGTGAAGCTAACAAACCAACCTGCTTCCCTCAGCAGCCAGAGCGTAGCCTCCAAAGTGGCCTGAAGCTTTCTAGTGTTTGGCGTGTTTCCTTGCAAGGAAGGCAGGCTCTGAAGTCCAGCATTCCAACCCAAAAGAGACATCTCTAAGAAGAGCCCTTCCGCATGGTGGGACAGGATGCCGTCAGGAGGAGGAAGGCTTGGAGGAAACAAGAAGTGCTTCCCCTTAAGAGGCAGGCTGTAATTGCCAAGCGATGGGTTTCAGTTCTGCCTCTGGGTGATCGCCCCTGGAGTCTCCAAGCCCATGGAGGTGGCTTGGAGCTGCCGATGGCTGGGGACCTGAGTGGCTCACTGGCTCCTTGGATTGACGGATCCCTTCCTTAGGGACCTGCTGGCCAGCCTGCAGTGGAGCTTTGGCTCTGCACAGGTTCAGAGATATTTATTACCCACCTGGCGGTCCCAGCCCTGGGCTTTTCCTGGTGTCACCCTTCTCCGTACTAGCCCCACTTAGAATGGACCACCAAAGCGTGCAGATACACTCATGCCCAAGGACGCCACGTCTGAAGTCCCCTTTCCAGCAGCCCATCTGCACAGAAGCCCTTGCGCTTGCCTGCTAGATTTCCCTTCCCCTTACTCTTCGATCATTCAGACACCTTCCAACACTCCACTTGCTTCTTGGAGATTCAGGCAGTTAAAAGCTTGCCTCTCCTTCACTACTGCGTCCAGTTAAGCCTTTAGCCAGCTCTTGCTTGATATGTCTTTATTTTATCGTTTCCTTTTCGTCTGGAAGATTTCCTGCATGGTGATGCCTTGTGGAAGATGAACCTCATTGGTGGCAGCTTGTCCTTGGCATAGGCCTGAGGAGTGTGTTTTGTTTTAATGGTGTGTGTTTTTAACCAGTTGCGGAGATGTTAGCCATGCCCGCAGGGATCTGGTCCACTCTCTCTGCCTGAGCAGGGCTTGCTCCAGAAGAGCCCTGGGTGCGGGAGCCAAGTGGGAGCTACTGTGGGAAGGCCATTGCGTTCTGTTGTTGCTGGGAGCACGGTCCTGTGTTGGAGGACCAGTTCTCATCCCCGCTGCTGAGGGGTGGTACTCTGTGAACTGCCTGTGGAGATCATAGCGGTGCCACAGGGATCGGCTCCGCGCTCTCTGCGTTGGCAGGGTTTGCTCCCTGGGAGCAGCCCTGGGTGCAGGAGTATACTGGCAGCTGCGTTTGGAGGGCCCTGGAGCTGTGTTATCCCTGGGAGTGTGGTGACAACTTGGAGGACTAGGTCTCCTCCTCCTCCCTGTGGAGCGCTTGCAGTCTGTGGTTTCCACGAAGCAGCTGTGGAGATCATTTCTGCGCTGCGGGGATCTGCTCCGGGTTCTCTTCCTGGCACCATTCCTCTGGCAGCGGGAAGAAGGGCTGAATCTGTGCTCCTCTTGGTGGCTGTCTTCTCGCGCAGTGTGCAGCACATGGTCAAATGGTGGATGGCAGTGTGGGCATGCAGCTCTAGTGCAGGACTCCAGCCTCCTACAGACGCAGGAGTGATGCAAGGGCATGTCCACATGGGAGGTGATGCTGAGCCCGCCTGGCCAGGAGCTGCTGTCCTCTGCAGAGTCCTCCATGCCCATCGCCATATCCTGCCAAGAGAGCTGTGAAAAGGTCCTGTCCTTTCCTCCTGGAGGGGATGGAGCAGTGGGAAACCTCCAGAGCGCTCTGAGGCGACAACTAAAGACCTCCCAGAGGCCCTCCTGGAGGGCTGCAAAGGCAGAGGGGCCGAAGGCACACAAGTAGGTTGGATCTAGGGGCGATGCTTTGAGACGGAGCAGCGTGGTGGCTCTGAAGAAGGCTGCAGTGTGTGGGGGCAAGGAGAGCAATGCCAAGACCCCCGAAAGAAACCCGCTGTCCATCTGCTGCCCTGACCCACCTCCCCAGAGTTACCTTAGTCCAATCAGGCTGATCCCGTGGTCCCACAGGGTCTGCCTGCTGCCTGCCGCCCCGCTGCTGACCAAAGAAGGAGCGGGCATATGATGGTGCTGGTGACATTGACGCCTGTTGACTAGATTTCCCATCAGAGCATCTGGGGAAAATAAGAAAAAAGAGTGATGTCCACTTAGGGCTGCTCTTGCAACCTCCACTGGCCTTCACTCATTGACTTGGAGCGGTTTGTATGACAGAGAGAAGACATGTCAGGCTACAAATGGGGACTTCACTTGGGGTCTTCCCACCAACTCTGCCCCTGTCACAGCAAGACCTCCTCTTCATACCCGCTATGGCCTCCATTTCGTGGAATCGTAAAATCACAGAACAGTTTGCGTTGGAAGGGACCTCGGCGAGCATTTAGGTCATGTCCCTTGCCACAGGCAGGGACACCTTCCACTAGACCGACTTGCTCAAAGCCCTGTCCAAGCGCGCCTGGAACACTTCCAGGGAGGGGGCATCCACAGCTTCTCTGGGCAACCACTTCCACGGTCACCCCACCCCTGCCATAAAGTAATTCTTCCTAACATTAAATCTAAATTTACATTCCTTAAGTTGAAAACTAATGGCCCTCGCCCTATCACTACGCTCCCTGAGCAGGAGTCCTGTCCTCCTCCCCCCCCCCCCCCCCCATCTTCCCTGTAGGCCCCTTCAGGGACTCTGCTCTCTATCAGCCACCTACAGAGAGCAGACAAATAGCAGTTTACATGGGGGCAGCAGCCTAAAGCCCAGCAAGGGAAGGGAAGGACTGGCGGCAGGTAGGTCACCTTCGACAGCCCTGAGTGGTGCGGGTAGTAATTGCCTCCTGGGACGGAACAACTCAGGAGGATCAGAAGAGAAATAGCAAAACCCTGAAAAGGAAACGTGTTCTGAACAGCTGTTAGTCCTGGCTGTTACCTGATATAAAACAGTAAGTAGGCTTGCTGCCCGAGAGCTGTGTTGCGGTCACAGTAAGCCACAGACGTATCATCCATCTGGTACCAGAGTCCATTGCTGGCCTGTCAAAGAAAGGCAAGGACGTGTGGAGATGAACTGCATGGTTTCTCTCAAACGACACAGGCAGAAAACTACACAAGCAAGAGTCTGCCAACGCAAATCCCACCCAGCTGGTCAGGAGACCTTCTCCCCCAGAACCTTGGCTGCCAGAAAGAGCGCCGCCAAAGTTTGCCTTCCCCAGCACACATAGTCCCCGAGATGAAGGAAGTGGCTCTTTACCTTTGTGTAGCAGAAATAGTGTCCTGCCAAGGAGCTGCCACCGCTGTGCACCAGGACAGCGTATAAGGTGTAGAGGGGCGGTGCTGCTGCTCCCTGAGACATGTATGGCTGGAGATCCAAGTACTGGGGATACTGCACAAACTGTGGAGAGACCAAGAGGGCTCATAAGGGATCCTGGCATACGACGTGAAAGAGCCTGGCAAGACCGGGGCCCAGCTGTGTAGAAATACATCTCTGGGGCTCGTCAACACTCGCTTGTCCCTGAAGCAGCAGGTGACGCCTTGGGTGGCAGGAAACTGCTCTCGGCCAGAGCAGCTCTGTCGCAGCAGAGCATGTGCTTGCCTTGCCACAGGAGCTCTCCTCTCCCCAGAAGGGAACACCAAAAGCTCCACCTGAACAGCTTGTGACAGAGCGTGCTGCTTTGGGATATCTCCTGCTCCAGGACGAGAAAGAAAGTGGCCCTCCAATTGCGTACACACCTTGCCGATCTTCTTGCCGTAGAAATCAAAGCGTTTCAGGCACAGCGTGAGAACCCTGGGCGCGCGCTCGATTGTAAACCTCTTGAGGGCGGTAACCTTCTTGCCACAGCTTGAAAGCAAGCAGAGAGAAAAGCGCTGAAATGCACCCTAGCTTGCCCCACGGCGGCCAGACAACCTTTTCCACCTCACACGTCCTCACGCCATTTCATGGCTCTTCAGAACCATTAGGCTGGAAGAAAGAAAAGCTGTGCCTCCTGATTGTGCATCGAACCTCCTGAGGCTCGATGACACGCAGCATCTCCACACAGCTACAAGTCTTAATCTGGTGTTAGTCATCCTCTTACCTGTTACATCGAAAGCTGTTTTCACCAGCCAGCTGCTCGGGTTTGACAAAGTCCTCCAGAGCTGCGGTGACAGATGAGGCTGCCTGGAGGGGTGAGAAAGGAGAGCTCTGAGCTGGTGGAAATGCCCTCGCCCAAGCACTCAGGAGGAGTTGCCCACAAGACCCAGGGAGCTGCCGCTGAGGAGATCCACTGTGACCCTGCAAACCTTGGCCAGAGGGAGGCAGAAAGAGGGTATGATGCCGAACATTTCCCTCCCTTCCCAGAGATTCCCGGCCGGCACTATTAAGAGCTACCTCACCGTGCCACCGCTCAGTTCAGCTACCGATGGTGTGCAGGGTCATCAGGAATGAAAACAACACGAGCCATCAGCCTAGGAGCCAGTTGGGTGTTGAGGGAGGGCAAAGAGAAGGTGGCTGAGAGTCCCTCAGGGGTGCAGAGAGGATAATGCGTGCTTGTCCAGCTTTAAAGCCAGCATCTACAAGGAGTCCACTGCCACGGCCGTTGCAGGAAGACACCACCCATACCACTTCCCACCACCCCCACAGCTCTCCTGTGTTCACAGCGCACTTTTCAAAGCCAGCTGCGCAGATTCTGGGAAGCCACAAGGAGCTTGGGACGACTTGAAGCACAGTGAGAAACCCTCTTACTTGGATATCCAAAGGCACATCCAGGAAGGCCTCGTAGGAATCGGAAACTGCTTTGCAGCTGCAGCACGTGACTGGAAGGCAAACGGAAACGATCAGCGACAGGCGAAGTCGATTGACCGTGCCCGTTTATGCTCTTCATCCCTACTCGAGCCAGCCCCACGCTCAGCTGTCTCTCACAGACACACAGCAGGGCACAGGCAAGTGTAAGGAGAGCAACAGTTGTGGAAACATACCTCTGGACCTCAGGAAGCCCCCAAATATTTGATGGACGATGGTAGTATATTGAGAAGAGATGTCCCAGCTGGAAGGAAATGGTAAGGCAGAGAGTTATCTCCTCCAAGAGTTTTCCTGTGCCTGAAAGCCCTGGGCATAGGCTTTCCTTGATGGGGTACGTCAAGGAGGCCAAAGCGCTGGGCAACATTGAAAGGTCGTTTGCTTGTGCTTACGCGCTGCTTCCAGCCAGACAAGCTCTCTGCATGGCAGTGACAGTACAGCGTAAGAAGTCGTGGGCGTCTTCCTGCACGCCAAGCGTGAAATGCCCTCCTATTCCTAATCAAGAGGAAGGTAGTACTTCAGTCCTCTGCCAACAGAGGATAGCAAGTCAAAGCAGCTGAGATGACTTACGTGAGAGGGCATTGATGACGGCCCTGGGCTGGATGGCACAGTCTGAGGTGGACAAGGCATCGTTAACGTGCGCTTCCATGATGCACATCATGCAGAAGCCTTCCTGCTGACCTGAAGAGGGAGGGAGGGAAGGAGGGAGGGAAGGAAGCAAGCTGGTCAGGTCAGTCAAAGAGCCATTGTGATGGGAAACCTCATGGAGACCTTGGAGTTCTGCTAGGACAGTCTCCTAGTCGTCCCCAGGTGCCAATGGCCCAGCAAGCCCACGACATCTCAGCACACAGAAAACATTCTTGAGAGGGATGCCTCGCTGACAGAAGTTTTCTGTGCAACCAGCAAATATGTAGGTTAGATGCAGGAATAGGGAACGGCAGGCAGCACTAGAAAGAGGCATCTTTGTGACAGCAAACACGCCTCGATGGGCCAAGCGGCTTGTAGGCTTGAGCGTCCCAAGAGCACCACCTTGGCGGTGGCTGAGAAAGAAGGGCTGCTTTTCTCCTGCATCCAGCGGCAGGTTCTGGGGGTCCTTGGGAAGTGCCCAACAGACTGACAAGGAGATCTTCCAAAAAGTACTCACAGGAGTCGCTGTGCTCACAAGAGAGCAGGTAGTTGGCAAGAGGTGGGGTGTACGTCAGGCACTGCAGCACGGAGTTGAGGAAGCACGTATTGCCCAGGTTGTAGAGGCCTGCTCCAGCTCTCTGCCTTTGCTGCCAGCCCATGCAAATCTTCTCCGGGGGAAAGAGGATCCTTTGTGGTGGAGCCATTCCCTTGGCAACGACTGCAGGGAAATGATGGTTTTGTTGCACAAAACCCCTGGGTAGGCCTGGCTGCTCTCAGGAAAAGCCCCAGAATTCCCTTGAGGTTGTCCCCACAGCAACGTTGCGGGATGGAACACCAGCCGTGCCCATTGCATTTGGGGATTCACCAAGGCCAAGCCTGCTGGTGAAACCGTTACTCACAGGAGTTGCTCCCCATTGCGGCCATCGCTCCTCTCAGCAGCACAGCGGGAAGCTTTGGCTGACAAAGGATGTCCGGACGCAGTCCAGAAAAAGAAGATCAGCTCCAATCCCGTCACCTGGTTGCAATGAAAGAAGCGGAGCTCAAGAAAATCATTGAAGCACCAAAAGACCCAGAGGCCAGCAGTCACCATCAAACGTGTTCCAGTGGTCGTTGTAACTGCCTGTAGCGCCTGTTGGCAGCAGAGCCCTCTGGCTCTCCAGCCCACATTTGCCCACCCTGTCTGCAGGAGTGACTGCCTTTTGGCCGCTCCTTTAACGGTTGCCATTGCTGGGCTGTGTTTCTGGTCTCCCTTCCTGACCCATCAGTCAAGGTGGGCTTCGGGTCAGGCTATGCTGAGCTCAACGCCTCGGGCTGCCCCCTCCCTACTTTCCTAGCCTAGGCGATGGGAAAGACATAGGAATTAGCCAAGAGGAACGCTCCCCATAGCGCCTGTCTGGCCAGCCTAGAAGGGTGGAAGAGCTCAGCCTAGAGGTTGGGAGGCAGAGAGCGGCCTCCACTTTTATTCCCGATCTACCTCCTGTAGGATCTGTGCCAAAAGTCAAAGCCAACTTACCTTTGAAAGAGGGTGGAAGGTGAGGAGGGGTCAGCAGGAAAGGAGAAATGTTTAGAAAGAGGTAGCCACGCAAGTAGCTCAAGAAGGAGTTATCCCAACGGGCAGCTCGGCCCAACTGGCCCGCTGCTCAGGATGTCCAGCCCTGGCCAGGTGAGGTCACAAGTTCCGGGTGGGTGCCGCATCACTGCCCCTTTGTGACACGAGGCTGCACGGCAACACACGGTGGCCACGCAGCCACCACCTCCCCTGCAGCCAGCAGGCGGCTGCCGCTGGGCTTCCCCACGTGCTGCTGGTGAAGGGCTGTTTGGCCGCCGGCACAGCTCCCACCTCTTCCCTGCGCCGCACAGCCAGAGGAGGAAACTCCTGCCCAGGGCTGGAAGCTGCCCGTGCACAGCTGTGGCTGGCACCGGCCATTGTGCAGGGTTTCTTTGTCACTCTTCTCAGCTACAGGACTGTGCACGTGAGACTCGTGGAACAAAGCACCTGGGCTCGGACAGGTGCGCTGCCAAGGAATTTCACCTACCCGCCGAGACAAACCCTGACCTTGAGGCATCCAGTTTGGCCACCAACTCGCTTGGGTGGCTTTTGTTGACCCCTGCCCCTGGGGACGGCTGGTGTTTCCCCTCTCTTGCCTGGGGAGGCTGCTGGGAGAAGGCGTGCCCCGGGGCATGCTGGGAGCTGTAGGCCTGGGACAGCCCCATGGCCATGTTGTCCCCAGGGCATGCTGGGAGCTGTAGGCCTGGGACAGCCCCATGGCCATGTTGTCCCCGGGGCATGCTGGGAGCTGTAGGCCTGGGACAGCCCCATGGCCATGTTGTCCCCAGGGCATGCTGGGAGCTGTAGGCCTGGGACAGCCCCATGGCCATGTTGTCCCCAGGGCATGCTGGGAGCTGTAGGCCTGGGCCAGCCCCATGGCCATGTTGTCCCCGGGGCATGCTGGGAGCTGTAGGCCTGGGACAGCCCCATGGCCATGTTGTTCCCAGGGCATGCTGGGAGCTGTAGGCCCGGTGCTGCAGGGCAGCCATGTTGTTCCCGTGGCATGCTGGGAGCTGCCATTGCCCACCCTCAGCCTCCCAGCAGCCATGTTGAGCTGGGCAGGCGCAGCCTGGGCTGGGCTGGGGCCCTGCTGGGGCTCTGCCCTTCAGCGGCAGAGCTGGGCGCTTCTCCTCGCTGATGGGATGAAGTTATAAAGAATCACTAGGAGAGGCTGCAGCTACGGCAGTGATTAACTCCACCTATTGAATTAGCTCACCAAGGGGTGGCAAGCCTTCTGAGGCAGCTGGGCTATAACAGTAGCCAAGGGAAGTGGGGTAACGCAGCGTTGCCTTCCAAAGCATAGAGCACAGAGAAGAGATGAAGTTCTATAAGAACAAGTAGAGTGCAGGTGCCCCAGGAAAGTTCATCTGAAGTTCACCAAGTTGTTGACCACCAGCGCTCTCCAAAGACCCCATTAAAGACCCCCCAGGAGCAAAGGGCCATAGGCAAGTGCCTTATGCATATGTAAATAATTTTGAGGAAGTAGTTAGTGCAAAGTACATCTTCCCATCTGAACATGCCCAGAACGGACCCTGAGGGGCTGGATATTGACCGGTGGAGCGTGCTGATGGGTGGTAGCTTGTTTGTTTTCCCTTCCCACACAAAATTCCATTTTGTTTTGTGAGTAAGCAAAACTACATATTTCAATGCGTTTTCTGGATTGGTAGTTTTTGCATAACACATACGATCTCCAGGTTTAAACACTGGTGCCAGAAAACCCCAACAAGAACACGTGCCTGGAATAAGGCTTCGCGCTTCTGGGGTAGACCGTGGTTCTATTTCACAACTCACATCAAACTGTTCATGAACAATTCCTGAGGGGAGTATTCGGATAGGGTAGGGGATTTATTTCCCATGTTTCAACCCTATTATCTGGTTTGGACGAGAAGCATTCAAGGGACCAAGGCCATACCCCATTTGTTAGGCATTTGAAATGCCAGCCTGGGGATAACATGCCTTCCTATTTGTGGTGCACGGATTCACCGTGGGGTCTCAATACATACTGGATCCCCCCTTTGCCAGGGGTCCAGATCCCCTGACCAGTAGGCAGCTGGCTGAGGGGCCCACCAAGACTTCTCTGCTAAGCTGCTTTCCAGCAAGGTGGCCCCCGCCTGTGCCGGGGCCTGGGCTTGTTCCTCCCCAGGGGCTGGACTCAGCACTTGTTGGACCTGATGGGGTCCCTGCTGCACCCTTTCTCCAGCCAGACTCGGTCCCCAGCTGCCAGCACACCCACTGTGGTACCAGACACCCCTACCCCCCATTTTGTGGGTGCCAGCAGTGCCCAATGCCAGACCATCCCCGCTGGGTTCAGGCACTGAGGGTTGCTGCGGGCATTTCGGGCGAGCGGGAGTCAGATACGAATACTCACGGAGTTCAAGATCTGATCCGTTTATTGTACAAACCAGGTAAACTTTTATAAGGCATTCTATAAACGTGCGATAATGTGATTGGCTATCTTACAAGCGTATAATAATATGATTGGTTAACAATTGTTTACTGGGAAGATTTCTGTTTCTGCTTGTTCTGGCACGTAGGCTCCTTTCTGCGGTCTCCTAGTTCTTCTTATTGCGTCCTGTCGGCCTTGGTTTTGTGCAAACATCTGCAATTTGCTCCTTTTTCTTCATCCCACTGTTCTGGCCGTAACCTCGTCTTATCTCTTCAGTATTTTTCCACTTGCTTCAGAGTTCAGCATAATCATTCAATACAGCAAGAGCCCCAACACCTCCCCCTTTCTTTTTAAATACAGCATTAATACTGCGTTCCACACAGCTCTGAAAACATTGTAAAAGGCAAGGCACTAAAAGTAACAAAAGAATAACAAACAACAATATAGACAGACCTTGTTTCAATAAATCCCTCAACCACCCTCAATTCTTGTTGAGGTAAATAAATTGATACATTTAAACGGTAAATCAACTGTTGCAAAAAATACCTATTTTTAACAAGTGTAGTATTCCACCAGGTACAGTTATCACTAAAGCCAAAATTCGTGTCATTATACTTCTTATCTAACCAGGCCAAATATGATTGATTTATAGCCGTATAGTTTACTCCCAAAGGTTCAAAATCAGGCCAGTGTATATAAGGGTAGCCAATTAAGGAAAATAACACAAATGTGCATATCTACATGTGCACACACCTTTTAGTTCAGAACCAATCTGTGATAAAAGGCCTTAGCCTTATGGCATCATTGAATCTTAACGAGTACAGTAATTAAAAATGCAGTCTTAATGTAAGTGCGATTTATGCTGACATTCCCTCAAATGCTACACGTATTTTTCACTCAACTGCCTCAAGTTAAAATAGTAGTATTTGTTAATATGTATTAAAAAATCATTAATTCTCTACAATAGCAGTTGACTTCCATAACACTATGTAAGCAAAAGAGGCTTAAGATGGATTTTCTGAATACTAACAATTTATTTTAGACTGTCTAAACTCAGGTCTTGAAAGATTTCACTCTGCCAGACATAGAAACACTGTTGCACTCCAGTTGTGATATCCCTTTTCCCAAGTTGTCACATGCACATCTCGCTCAAGCAACATTATTGTTAAAGTTTCTCTCTGCTACATAAAAGCATATTGCACTTGTAGATATAAAAGACAGCAGCCTTACTTAGATTATTACCTTATTACCTCATAACTCTTAGTATACCTTGTATCTCTGATTTCATCACTTCAAAAATTCACCAGAAGCAGATAAAACCACAGCCTCAGATTAAACTACACCTTAACTGCTGATTCAAATAAAGGCATTCTCTTCCAGATATGCCTAATGCTTACAAATAATTTTGGCTGGTTTTGATCAAGAAACTATTATTACAATAATGATCAAAAATAATAATCCCATTTGCAAAATGCCTTTAAGCCAGCCTCCTAGTCCCAACCAATTTCAACATTCAGAATACAGCATAAATACAGAATACAGAATAAATTATCTCCATCAAGGCAAAAAGGCTTCTCTTTAAGCACAGAGATGTTTGCTAGTTCAAAGCAGAAACGCATTTCTTGTAGGTGACATCTGAAGCATTTTTTTTTTTTTTTTTTTTTTTTTTGGTGGGTTTGTAATCAAGTCCGTATTTTTCCTTGAGAAGCTTAAGCTGTTCCTCTTGTTTCAGGAGAGTTTCCAACTCTGATTTGTCGAATAGGTCCGTATTTCCCAAAGATATCATACATTTCCTCCGCTGTGATTTTATACGGCAGGTTCCGAATATAAAGGATCCGATTGACCTCTGGGGGTAGCCAGATGTTAGCTCGCTTGGCCGCTTGCATTGCCATGGCGCCGATCGGAGGGGGGTGGGGGGTGGAGGGGGGGGTGCCGCCTTGGAGAGAAACCGCGGCCGGGACGGGGCCTGCCGGGCCGCACGCCGCCGCTCGCCGCTTGTTCCTTTTCAGGACACCAGGGTGGTAATTCATCATCTAATCCCCACGCTATTCGTTCAGCAGTGGTCAGTACTGGATAAGCTTTGGATGTATAATCGGGGGGATTTTCACACGGAGGTTGTCCCTCTGGCTCTTCCTCCGACTGAGCAGTAGGATCGCCGGGAGACCGCACTGCAGCCTTAACAGCTGCAGCGACTTGAGCCTCGCCGTGTAACTGCGCGACCATACCCCGTACAGCTCGATACGTGCGAGCCAAAGTCTTTACCCCCTTAGTCCCGACTTGCACAGATTCCCATAAGTCCTCTCCTACTTTCTTCCATGTTTCATTATTATATACATCTTGCGTAGAAGCAAGGTAACCACGGCGGTGACTCCAACATAGCAGATCAACTACTGCCTGCCGTGAGACTGGCGTTTCAGTTTTTTCTGCCAGTTTCATCAAACTGTCTACGATTGCTTTTTCCACCACTGATGCAGTGATTCCCATCCTGCTTAAATTTCCTGACTCACCGGTCAGCCGTGCACGTTCCGCCTTTCTTCGGGCACCCAGCTCTCTCTCCGCTGGCAGCAGGATCCTCGCCGGCTCCGCAGCTTGTAACACGATCCTTAATGAATCCTCCTGACCTTTTAACCGATCCTGTCGACCCTCATCGGATCGTCGGGGTCACCAGATGCTGCGGGCATTTCGGGCGAGCGGGAGTCAGATACGAATACTCACGGAGTTCAAGATCTGATCCGTTTATTGTACAAACCAGGTAAACTTTTATAAGGCATTCTATAAACGTGCGATAATGTGATTGGCTATCTTACAAGTGTATAATAATATGATTGGTTAACAATTGTTTACTGGGAAGATTTCTGTTTCTGCTTGTTCTGGCACGTAGGCTCCTTTCTGCGGTCTCCTAGTTCTTCTTATCGCGTCCTGTCGGCCTTGGTTTTGTGCAAACATCTGCAATTTGCTCCTTTTTCTTCATCCCACTGTTCTGGCTGTAACCTCGTCTTATCTCTTCAGTATTTTTCCACTTGCTTCAGAGTTCAGTATAATCGTTCAATACAGCAAGAGCCCCAACAGAGGGTGATGCAGCCCCAGCTGCAGGATGGATGGATGAGCTCCATAGATAGAACCATGGATAGAGAAAAGATTGAACATTTCAGATGAAGGGGCACGCCAGGGGTGTCCCAGCCCTGCACCCTGCAAGCTGCTCACTGGCAGGGCAACCCATTGCTCTTGTGGGAGCAGCGCTGCCACCACGGGGGCTTGCAGAAACAGACACAGTGGTGCCAGCAGTCGCATCTCCACCAAGCCTTTGGGCAGCCCCACAGCTGGGAGCAGCCCTCCTGCAGGCACAATCCTGCCCAGCACGGTCCTGAGGCTGCCTGCCCACGTGCGCTGCCCATGGGGACATGGTGCTGGGGCCTGGGCTCTGCTGGGGTGCTGCTGCCCGGCCCCACGTGGATGGTGCTGCCCAGGCCCATGGAGCTGATTCTGTCTGGCATCATGGGGCTCCTCTTCTTCACCCCCAATGGAATCCTTCTGCCCACCTGCACAGGGCTGTTTCTGCTTGTCCACATGTCCTCCCCTTGGCCTTTGTCCCCATCTGCCATCTTCTCCATGTGCGCATCTGCCCTCAGCAGCTCCACTCTAAGGCCCTGGGGCCACCCTCTGGGCTCCAGCAGCCCCGGCTAGAGCTGCTCCTCTTTCCTGGCAGGGTGGAGGGAGGCAACTGCGGGGAGGTCGTGTGTGTGGTGTGTGTCCCACCACAGGCCGCCTCTCGACACTTGGCCATCATTTTTTGCAGGAACTTTTGGTACTGCCTGGTCACTGTGAGGGTGCCGTCAACGATGCGGATGAGCTCCTCGGTGAGCTTCTCCTTGACTGTGGCCATGGCTGAGGGGCTGCTGGGGGTGGCTCCACATGGCAGGTGCTCTACGCCCTGTCTCTGCCATCCAATGGGGAACTCCTCATGCTTTGGCATCCCTGCCACCCACAAGGAATTCCTCCTCTGGCAACTCCAGGGAGAGGCCCTGGCCGAAGGCAATTCCCAGCTTTACACTGGCACCCAGGTTGCCCTGATGGACCAGGAAGGTGCAGTGCCGGGTAGTGTGGAGTGGCTGGAAGACAACAGACATATTATGAGCAATGCAGACCACGTAACATTGTTGTAATAGCAGGCCGAGCAGGCCGCAGCTGTAACAAGCTGCAGGTGTTGTGAAGGACATATGCAAGGCCAAGGGAGACAAAGAGACTGTGTATTCGCAGAGAGATAAGGGAGCTGGACAGAAAGGTGAGTAAAAACAGGACGCCTGCACAAGGGGAGAGCAGCGTGTGGGCGCCACACCAGGACTAATCAAATGGAGCGTGATGCCGCATGGACAACAGCAAGGTGGCAAAAAGACGCCAGAGGAGACTGATGTAACCAAGCGATTAAACAAGATAAAGGACCTCTATGGGTCCCTAGCAGATCTGTCCACCCTGCATGTCAACTCCAGAAGAACGGAGAAAATATAGACGACAGCTTTACCTCCAACCAGTCTTCAACAAACTCCGTGTAGAACTTGAGCCAGTCCCATCCACCATAGAAGATGTGCTGTTGACAGCAGTGAGAAGACAATCATTTGGGCCACGAGCTTGTAATGTTGTGTTGAAAAGATTTTGTAATACCAAAAATGCTCTTTGCAGAAACTGTAGGGAACCAGCAGCAATAATATTAAGTTGTGGTAACTGTAGACAGATTTTTGTTATATATTGTAGCCGCTTGCGAAATGCTTATGTTTTGTGTTTAAATTGTCAAAACAGCTTTGCTAATATTACTTTTGAAAATGTTTGTAGGGAATTTCTGAACCTTAAGCCAAATCAACATTTTCCAGAAATATGGATGCCAGAAAATTTTGACAGCAGAAGTGAAGCTATCTCTTGGTGGGCCGTGACCAAAGCCTTAACTGTTGTTTTAGCTACAAAGAAAACATAAGCTCTTGGTTTGTGGTGCTTGTTTTGTCAGTTGGGAACAAGAATTGCGAGTTAATGACATTGCTTGCTTTGATTATAGGGCTGGTAGGAATAATCAGCATGCCCTCACAAGAACAGTGTGGGCTCCTGCCCAACCACAAATGACCATGTGGGTTACCTGGGCCAACATGACAGGGCAAGGTCCATTTTGCTTACCGTTAGCTACCCCATCTGGCCCATTTCGTACCTGTTTGACTGGGGTCCCTTTATACCATATGAAGGAGTCTGGGCACTGGAAAACAGGTAAAATATACTCCGACGACCTCAACCAAGCAACAAATGACTTTTAGACCATCAACAGTGGATCTGTGCAAGCCGATTGGTGCCAATCACTTGGTATTCCACGAAAGCCCTTGGGGGCTCAAGCGTTCAAAATTGCTCAGGGCCGGAATGTTACCGGCATGGAACCTCAGGAGCTTGACATCTTAGGATCTATGCCAGGAAACTACTGTTTGATTTTTGGGTTTTACAAGAAAGACATTGACTCCAGTAATTTTAGGATCCACAAACCAAGAAATTACAATACTTGGATTGCCCCTGGGTCCCCCTGGCATTCTAACATCACCGGTTACTGTAACAATTGGACTTGGCCTGTTTCATGGTCTGGTAAGACAAACGAGAAAGCAAAGATGTTGCCTCCGGGAGTATTCCTCGTTTGCGGAGCTGGTGCCTGGCCCGCCGTACCTGCAAGCGCACAGGGAGGACCATGCTACTTTGGCAAACTAACATTATTTGCCCCTAGTATCCATCAAATGCTTAACATAAGTAACAAGTTTAAACGCGTCAGACGTAGTGTATACCAATTGGGACCTGAATGTAAAGATGATGTTGAGTTGTGGGAACGTCCATCGGTCATTTCAGCATCACTCTTTACACCACAAGTTGCTTCTGCCAAGGCTCTCACTCAGTTGAGACGGTTAGTTTGTCGGACAGGAAAACAAATTAACATTACCTCCAAAGTATTAGATGAGCTCACCACTGATGACAACAGTATACGACATGCTTTAATACAAAATCGAGGTGCTATTGATTTTCTGTTATTAGCACAAGGACACAGCTGTGAGGATTTTGAGGGAACGTGCTCTGTGAATCTTTCTGATCATTCTGAGTCCATTCACAAAAAGCTTTTCCAACTGCAAGACAATACGAAGAAACTCACTGTTGTTGAAAATCCTTTCGACGGTTGGCTTAAGAGATGGGGAATCACCGGCTGGTCGAAAACCCTATTGATGGATGGGTTTCGATTTTTTGTTATTATCTTTGCTGTGCTTGTTATCTTCTGTTGTATTTTCTCCTGTATGAAGAAAGGTTTGGAATCAATTGTTGATCGAGCCTGGCTTGTCCAAAAAGAAAAAGGGGGATGTGATAGGGGAATTCCTGACAGAACAAGGGCTTACTGTACCCTTGCAGGAGTTGGACATCCCTAGCCTGCAGATTGCAAAGTTACTTTGAAAATCTCGTACTGTCCTTGAATAGGCAGAATAATGAATAATGAGTATTGTACAAGAACAAGGCCAGATGCCAAGCAAGATATGAAAACCGCTAGGTTAGCACATCCTTATTAGGCGCTTGCAACATGACAGCCAATCAACAAGTAACGTGAATACGTAATTGACAACCAATCAACAAATGGCATGAATACGTAATTGCTGCTGCGTGAACAGTGCATTGGAAGTATAAATAAGACAAAGTTGCTGAATAAAGGAGGACAACATGTAGCCATATTGGTGTAATTGCCGTTACTTGGCTGACTCCTTTCTGGGATCCTCTTTAGCTGTCCTGCCCCTCCTCAGCGCTTACGGCACTGATGTCACAGCTCTGTGGTGGCACAGGGGGCTCCTGCTGCCCGCGCCCCAGGCGGTGGGCTCTGGGGTCCATGTGGGCTGCAGCACCTCAGGTGTGGCACCAGGGCCAAGGGCAGGCTTGTCACACGGACACCGGTACCCAGGGATGGGAGCCCTTGTGTGGGAAGGGTTTGCTGCCCAGCAGAGGATGCTGGAGGGGATGGCAGGGGGCAGCAGAAGGAGGAACGAGGTTGCCACCACGAGAGCAAAGGCTGCAGTGGCCAAGGCCAGGGGGAAACAGGCCTGGGCTGTGCAGCCCTGGCAGGAGAGGGCTTTGCTCTCCCAGGTGACTCTGTAGCACCATGTGGCCTGTGCCAGAGGTGAAGCTCATCTCCAAGAAGGAAAAGCTGCTGCTGCTGCTGCCGAGCAAGTCCCTGGGGGAGGCCAGGCTGTGATCCAGCCCCCCTGTGGCTATCCTGCTGGTGGCATGCCAGCTAGAGAGCAGCTCTGCAGAGAAGGACCTTTGGGTGACAGAGGACAAGCAGCTGAGCATGAGACATCGATGCACCCTCATGGCAAAGGCCAACAGCTGTGGGGACGGTATTAGGAAAAGCATCGCTGCCCGATGGAGGGAGGTGACCCTTCCCCTCCTCTCAGCACTGCTGCGATGGAGAGACGGGACGCTGCTTGATGCAAGCAAATGTCCATTTATTGTACACAATCATGAGTTTATATATGTTATCAGAGGCCACGTGCCTTAAACTGATTGGTTCTTCAAGCTAAGCATTACGTACTAGGCAATCCCTAATTGGGTAACAACAAACAAAGGACACTTTCAGTAAGTTTTTACAGTCATCAATTAACAGCAACTTGTTACTTCTCCTTGGTGCCATCTTTCCTCATCTCCTTATCTTTTCTCTGCATGACTCAACAGTCAGCATTCTGTGGGTTGTTATCTATTCACCCTCCTTGTCCTCCCAGGGTTTGTGGCCTACAAGCTCCAGGACATTCCTCTCAGCTAACTGATTGTTACTTATGGCCCTGATTTCCAGGCCCCCTCCTGCAAGCACTACTAAGGCCACATCTGGAGTGCTGTCTAGGGCTGGGCTTCCCAGGGCAAAAAATCTGTTGACCTACTAAAGCAAGTTCTGCAAAGGGCCACCAGGCTGCTTGAAGGGACTGGAACATCTTTCCCAGGAAGAAAGGGTGAGAGATCTGCAACTGTTTAGTCAGGAGAAGAAAAAAAATCCTTGTGAGGTTCTTATGAATGTATACAGAGGTCCATCTGAACCCAAGAAAACACTTTTGACTCTGAGGATGATCAGCCACTGGAAGAGTTGCCAAGAGAGTTTGTGGAATGTCCATCCCTGGAGATACTCCAAACCTATCTAGCCAAGGCCTTGAACAACCTGCTTGAGCTGACTGTACCTCGGCTAGCACATTTCACTGGATGATCTTGAGAGGTCGCTTCCAATGTCAACATTTCTGTAATTCTGTGAGTATCAAGAGGAAAAGTAGACAGAAAAAATGAACACCACATACCCTTTGAGCACAAAGATGTTGGGGTCCCTGAAGAGGACCCAATCTGGAGAAGGGCAAAAGTGTGAGGAGAAAGGAGCAGTAGAGACGTTCTGTACCATCAGCCCCCTCTTTGCTATCCCCCCAGTGCCTCCATGGCTGTGGGTGTGTAGATGAACTGGGAACAATGGTGTAATTTGGCCCCTGGAGAAACTGTGAGGGGCATCGTCTTTAATATTTTGGTCCTTGTTTCTCACAATCAAAATCCGGTTGAATTAGCAATAAATTAAGTTGATCTTTGGAAAGACAACACGCCATTGGCTATGACAGTGATGGGTTAATAATCTCTCCGTCTTTATCTTGACCAATGAGCATTGCTGGTTTATTTTCTCCTTTGTCTTGTGCAGTCAGGGGAGTGGATGAACAGCGGGGGACTGACTGGCCACTGCCTAAGGTGAACCCACCACAGGACCACATCAGGACTGCTATGCCCAGAATGGGCTCTCTAACAAAAAAAAGACCCTGACGCATCGGGGCAAGTCCTGCAGATGCCAGAAGAATGGTTGGGGCCTCGAACGCATTATGGAAAAGGACACTCAAAGCTGGGATTTTATCTGAGAAATTGTTAAGAGTGAGAGACTGGAGTACTGGACCCAGGCCATCTGGTGGGACCTCACTCAGTGGCCTGTATCAATATTTCTAAAAACACAGCCATGAGCACATGATGTGGCTGAAGGTGTCTGACCACGCCATTGGCTGAGAGACCAACTGTGGCAAGAGCTATGGGACGTGTGTGGAACAAGTGTCAGCAGGAAACTGGCTCCCATTATATTTCAAAATGGCAATGCAGTTTGATGTCACTAAGTCACAGAGGATGACAGAGGTGATGATGAAGGAAAGGTCCCTTTTTGGGGCTACGATGTATGACCGCAGATGGAAATGAGCAGTGTTTGGGACTTCTTGAGGAAAAATTTCCCTGCTACATCTTCCCCAAGGTGTCCAAGGTACCTGGCACAGACCAGGCTCCTCAGTCCCACTCCTTTGGTGCCTCGCTTCATTCACCATGACCCCTGGGTCTGCACCAGGACCACCCTGCTCTGTGCCCCCACCCTGCACACTCACACAGCTGAGCTCTCACTGGTGTTTCCCTCTCCCAGGCCCTTCCCAGCCCAGCCCCCCCCCCCCCCCCAGCTCTGCCCACCTCCCCTGCCCTCTCCCCAGCCCAGGCAGACACAGCAGCCCACGCTGGGCTGGCCCCATGCAATTGCCCACCCAAAGGGGGCTGCAGAGCTCTGGGCACTCACCCCAATAACCCTAACAAGGGCACAGCAGATGCTAGTGGGCAGAGAGGGGTCTCATCCTGCCAGTCAGCCCCAGGGCTGGCACCAGCCATGGCATGAGGACACAGAGGCCAGTGTCTCCCTCTGTCTGCTGCTCTTCTCTCACAGGGACCCTGATTGCCCACTCCTGGCAGCCCCTCGGGGCCAGTCCCTGTCCCCAGCACCAGGCTGCTGGCCTGGGGGCTCCCCAGGCACCTCCTGCTGCACCAGGGACACAGCAGCCTGCCCCAGCTGGGGCATCCACAGAGACACCTGCTCTTGCCCAGGGATGTGGTCTCAGGCATGGCCCTGAGCAGGCGGTGCTGCTGTGCAGGGCAGCGGTGCCTGAAAGCCCAGGGAGATGGTCCCAGGCACATCCCTCTTGGTCACCCACCGTTCCCATGGGCACTGGGCACCCACACGCCAAGGCTCAACACAGGCCCATGCCCTAACGTGTTGCCCCATGCCCTCCTCCCCTGAGCCATGGGGAACCCAAGCCCAGCAGCACGCTCCTGGGGGCAATTCCTTCAGCCTCTTCCTGAGCTCAGCTTTGGAAGAAGAGCCAAACCACCAGACATGGGCACTGAGAAAACTGCCTTTTATTACAGAGATGTGAAACAGAAACCAGGCGCATCATCCTCGAAGACACATGTTTAAAGGCTGCTGGGTCAGACAGTCTGGGCTCCTGCCTTTCAGGAAGTGGAGTGGATGCAGACATACTGGGACAAACAGGACTGTCTCAGATAGAATGCTAACAGCACAGGAGGTTCCACACATTAATTAAAAATTCCTTCTGTATATATGTAAACAGTTGATGTCTGCTGAGAGACACCTGCCTGCCTCAGTTTCTTCAGTGCACCCTTGAGCTCCTGGTTCCTCATGCTGTAGATGACAGGGTTCACTGCTGGAGGCACCACCGAGTACGGGACTGACACCCTCAGGTCCAGGGATGGGGAGGAGGTGGAGGGGGGCTTCTGTTAGGCAGATATGGCAGTGCTGACAAAAAGGGAGATGACGGCCAGGTGAGGGAGGCACGTGGAAAAGGCTTTGTGCCATCCCTGCTCAGAGGGGATCCCCAGCACGGCCCCTAAGATCTGCATATAGGACAGAACAATGGAAAGAAAACAACCAATAAATAAACAGGCACTAACCTCAATAAGCCCAAACTTCCCTAAGGTAGGTGTGTAAGCAGGAGAGCTTGAGGATCTGGGGGATTTCTCAGAGGCGGTCCAGCGCATTGCCTTGGCAGAGCAGCAGTGAAAGCGTATTCACAGAATACAGGAGACAATTGAGGAAACCACCATCCCAGGCAGCTGCTGCCATGTGGACACAAGCTCTGCTGCCCAGCAGGGTCCCGTAGTGCAGGGGCTGGCAGATGGCTGCGTAGCGGTCATAGGCCATGACAGTGAGCAGAGAAAACGCTGCTGAAACAGAAAAGAGAAAGAGAAAGACTTGGGCAACACATCCTGCATAGGAGATGTCCCATGTGTCCCAGAGGGAGTTGGCTATGGCTTTGGGGAAAGTGGTGGAGATGGAACCCAGGTTGAGGAGGAACAGGTTGACGGGGAAGAAGTACATGGGGGTGTGGAGGCAGTGGTCACAGATGACAGTGGTGATGATGAGGCCGTTGGCCATGAGGGCAGCCAGGTAGATGCCCAGCAAGAGCCAGAAGTGCAAGAGCTGCAGCTCCCATGTGTCTGCCAGTGCCAGGAGGAGGAAGTGGGTGATGGAGCTGCTGTTGGGCATCTGCTGCCTCTGGGCCTGGGGACTGTCCATGAAGGAAAATATAATGAGCTGTTAGGGAAGACTTCTCTGATCAAAACCTAACACCTTTCTCAGAGAAAGCCCACTGAAAGGGCCTCTCTGCTTTTTGGAAGACCTTGGGCAGGTCCATCTCAAGAGTTGGTTCTGACTGAGGGAGCTACAGGAAGCAGGGGGTTCTGCTGTGGGCTCTGGAGGAGTCACTCCTGCCCTATTACAACAGGTAATAGGAACATGGGGTGACAGAAGATTAAATCCACTCATGGCATCAAAGGGCTTTTCAGCATTGTCACCTCCAATTCACCCCACCACCGAGTGGAGTTTAGGGGATTTTTCTCTGTGTATTTTGTTCCGGTTGCCCCACCACAGCTGAGGAGTGGTTTTGGCACTGTCATTCCTGCTGCACTCCAGATGCCATCATGTGGATCCTGAGAGGCAAAGAGGCAGTCCGTTTGTGCAGACTGAGGACAGCCAGGCTGTCCACCCGCCCTGTGCAGGAGCGGGCTGGAAGCTAGGACCATGCGCGGCAATCAGTTAGCTGAGGGGAATGTGCTCGAGCTTGTCTAGACAGCAATTAACATGATGAGGCATGTTTGCAGAGCACAGGGGAGTGGGAGACGGATGGCGCCAAGGATGGCGCCAAGGAAAGGTAACACCTTGCTGTTAATTGATGAAAGTGTCCTTTGTCGTTAACCACCAATCAGGGATTGCCTAGTCTGTAATTCTTAGCTTAAAGAACCAATCTGTTTAAAGCACGCAGCTTCTGAAAACATATATAAACTCGTGATTGTGTACAATAAATGGACATTTGCTTGCATCAAGCTGCGTCCCGTCTCTTCATTCGCCGCAGCCCATGGCTTTGTGTTTCAAGGAAGAGCCAGTGAGAGTGGAGGTACCTCAGTGAACACATGGAACTGTTGGGGTGAGAGCAAGGCAGGGCAGCGAGATGGTGCCTACAGCCTGCACGGAAACAGGGGCAGTTGTCCAACCATGTAGAACAACCTGCGGTGGAGGTGGAAAAGGTTTTTAGCAAGGCTGGAAAGCCTGAAGAGAACCCAGCTCTTTGTCCCCTTGGCTATGGCAGCTGTTTCTGACACTGAGGCCTGTGAGAAGACAAGTTGTCCTCATGGCACAGGAGCATCATTGCCTCCTTGCAGCCCCACCGGGAAGCTGGACGTTGTTGTGCCATTGTTGTCCTTAACACGGCATTGGATCCCCCACCTTCCATGGTCCCCAGGAAGAGCCCTGAGCCCTCTGTGAGGGACAGCACTGACCTTCCCACAGGCTGAAGGTCATGGCTTGGCCTTTCTGCTTCATCAAGCAAGCAAGCAAGCCAAGGCTTTGCTCAGCAGCAGAGCTGCCTGCACAGCGCCTTTGCCTACCTGCACTCACAGCCTCCAAGGATGGGCTCTAACAGGGCCATGGGGAGGCTTTCTCGGTCATGGCCCTCAGCGGGGATTGTTAATGCTTCCAGGGACTTTGGGGTTTGCTCCTGACTTGGTGTTCTCGAGAGGTTTCTTCAGTCTCCTCCGAACACCTGAAGTCCACAGCACCACAGACACCCTGGGCTCATTAGGAGGCAGAAAGCCCTTGGGAGCCCTGTCTCCTCCATCAGGGACACCTGGTCTTCAAGTTTGGCTTGTACACTTAATGAGGTAAGGTTCAGCAGTACAGTGAAAGAGAAAGGCAGGTAATGAGCACTTTGGAGAAGTGATAGAAGGCTTTTCCAGTTGCTATTGATGCACAGTGTCTCCTGAGGAGGTGCGGACAGGTAGGGAAAGCAGTTCCTGGAGCTCAGTACTGTGTGGACAGTCTTGCTCTTCACGTCTCCAGCCTCACTATTTCACCTGAATATAGCAAGTTCTTGGCAATAATTATTGGCTACTTGTAAACAGAACTAAAAGAGGGATTGCTAACAGGGAGTGGTGGATGGTGGTGGTGGTGAGGGGACTGGGATAGAAATTAATAAATAAAAACCACATTTCTCAGCTGTATTATTGCTCGTTCAAGCATATACCCATGAGGTCTATTGCCACAACTGAAGAGTTGCCCATAGGGATTATTAGAGACAATACTGAAAGACAGTCCAACTGTTCCTCTCTGAACCTTAAAGCAGAAGCTACATCGGTAGAATGGGTTGGAGTGATCATAGAGGAAGAGGAGAAAGGCATCTGGAGATGAACTTCTTAACCCAGAGCTGCAAATCAGGAAACCGGGATGTCAGTGTATTCCAAATTTCTTGAATTCCATAGAAGGTCTCAACTTTCTGGGACTCATGACAAATACTAGGATGTTTCCAAATTTTTTTTATATCTGTAGAAATTCCCCCACTTTAACCTACATATACACCGCAACTGCTATTAACAACAGCACAGACTCTGCCTTCAGACGCCAGCTTCATATCTAATGCCATTCCATTTTGCACAGCTCTAGGGGCTATTCCTCACACTTCTTCCTGCAAAGCCTTCATGGCACCTGCAGGGTCCTTGGCCATCTCTTCCATTCCTGTGCATCTCTTTATCACTGCCTTCTCCAATTCAGGAACCGCTGACCAAGGAGTAACCGAGGCCACAAGAAGGCTGATGATCTGGGCTATCGTTATGACACCCATTACATCTGAGAAGCTCATAGGCCACTAGGAGGCACGTGGCCATGAAGGCGAGTTTGAGGTCCCTGGAGTCTCCAGCTTCCTTGGGGGATTGGCCATCAGCAGCCCAGCCGGTTATGGCTGCAGTAAGAAAGGCACTTGGACTCTGAGACAAAGCGTCATTTCAAATGGCCTTGGTTAGAGCAAACTCTCTACACACAGAGACAATCGTGTCAGCTGTATGCCGTCCCTTCCGAGGCCGGGAACACGGAGTTTCCAGCGTTGGGAGAGTGGTGCAGCAAGTTGTGCAGATCCTGCCTGCAGAAGGCTTATCCCACATTGTCTTCTGTGGGATCTTGAAGTGTTTTCTGCCAGGGAAACCCATTCTAGTCATCACTTCTCGTGTTCTAAGAGGAGATGTTCACTTGGGAGTTGGTAACTGCAGTCCCAGGTAAAGGTAAGGGCGTGGGGTTGGCCATTCACCAGCAGCTTCCTGCAGATTTCTTCTTCCAATATGGCTTATTCTGCAACCCAGGGACACACTCAGCACAGCACAGAAGGCCAAGAGGTACGTGGAGCACAGCACAGGCCTGCTCAGGTTTCCTGTGACGCTCATCACTAACTCCTCCATGTACAATGGTCTTCTGCTCAGTATCTCCAAACCTCCTGATGAAAGTTAGAAGGAGGACAATGTCTCCTTTACACCGCTAGAGAAAGGGACCTGTACTTGAAGGCCTTGGTTGAAGGGAAAGTGGAAGATGATCCCTGTCCAACACGGTGCAAATGCTCTGCAGGACTTGTTTTGAACAAAAAGTTGGCAGGAGTGGTGAAAATTCTAGACGACAACTTTGGGTCAAGTATGGGTGAAGGTGGTAGGGTACAAAGCAAGAGAGGTCAGCAAGACAAATTGTAGCAGGGCTGAGTAGAGAGGAAGGATAACCACCAACAACCCTTGGGCAGAGCTCTTCCTAATGCAGCCCAGGATGCCATTGGCCTTATTTGAAAGGTGCAAAGCCAGGAGAAGAGAAGGTTTTTGGAACACCTAATAACAGCTTTCCCATGTGGTCTTGGGTCATATCAGCAAGAAAAGGCAAACAGGTTTACGCCTCTTGCGCATGATGGGAGGATGAGGGCCAATGGGCATCAGCTGAAGCAAGGGAAGACAATCTTTCTCCCTGTGAAGACAGTCAAGCACTGGAGCAGATGTCCCAGAGATTTGTGCCTTGTCCATCCTTTGAGCTTTTCAAGACCCACTTGAAGGAAAGCCTGAGCTACTTGCTCTGACCCTATCGCTGATCCTGCTGTGAGCAGCACATTGGCCTGGACATCTCCTGAGGTCCCTTCCAGCATGAATGATTCTGCATCTCCCCTTCTCGAAAGGGGAAGTCCAGGGAAAAAAATGATCCATTATTGTATGGAAGTATGGGGAGGAAAACAAATAAGGATTCTTATTGGCCTATTTTTGGATCCCTTGAGAATTGGGTATGTCAACTACTGAATATATGTGTTAACAATAAACAGCCATTTAATAAGGAGGAGAGTGAATATGTCTTTTTATGGATCCTGGGTACAGCCCAGACCGCTAATTTGTTCTAATTAAACTAATTAAAAGAAAAGAAAAAGGATAGGAAGAAAAGGCATGAGGAAGACGAATTTCCAGTATCTCCCCCACCCTATATTCCCCCTCCTCCATCACCACAGGGTCCTGATCCTCCTCCAACAGCACTCCCCCAATCTGAGGAAGAGGCCCTTCCTAATCGAACAATGACTAGAAGTCAAACTAGAGAAAGGAGTGAGGAAAATCTATTATATCCATTAAGGGAGACTGCTATGGGGGGACCACAACCCGGAGTCAGATTTGTATCTGTACCCCTCAACTCTGGGGCTGTGAGAGAATTTAAGAAAGAAATGGGATGCTTGTTAGAAGACCCATTAGGGGTAGCAGAACGTTTTGATCAATTCCTCGGCCCTAATATTTATACTTGGGATGAGATGGAGGCTATTTTAAAGATCTTGCTTACAAATGAAGAAGGAGGGATGATCAGAACGGCAGGCATGAGACATTGGGATCAGAGACACCAACATGGCCCAGCCGGAGATTTAAAGTGGCCCTTACAGCGGCCCATTTGGGACAATCAAGATCCTGCACATAGAAATAATATGGTCGATCTCCGGTATATGATAATTCAGGGAATTAGGGATTCTGTACCCAGAGGACAAAATATTCATAAAGCCTTCAATGAACAACAGAAAAAAGATGAAACCCCCACCGAATGGCTAGAAAGGTTGAGAAAGAGTTTCCAGCTCTATTCTGGACTAGATCCTGATAGTCATGTGGGTCAAGCCCTGCTGAAAACTCAAGTTTGTGGCTAAATCTTGGATCGATATAAGGAAAAAGTTAGAGAGTCAGAAGAGACAGGCTAGAATCTTGGTGGCAGCTGTAAGAGAAGGACAAAATCTGGACAGGAGAGGAGAAAGGCCCCGGAAGGGCCCAGAAAATCCTAAAAGAAAGGGATCTGGCTCACAAGATGTAGAGTGTTTCTATTGCCGCAAGAGGGGGCATTTGCAAAGGAATTGTCGAAAAAGGAGCATGGATGAAAAAAGTCTTTAAAGAAGATGAGGGGGGTCAGGGGCTCTATTTGCTGGGGACCCCTAAGGTTACCGAGCCCTTGATAAAATTAAAATTGAGTCCTCAGCATGAAGTGTAACAGAATATATTTTAGAACTCACAAAAAGGAGACAGGAATTAAAAAAGAAGGGTTTGGTAGTACAAAGACCTCCTTTGGATATTTCCATACACCGAACTCAACCTGGAGACCAGGTATTGATAAAAACTTGGAAAGAAACTTCTCTAACACCCCGTCAGGAAGGACCTTTTGTTGTTTTACTTATCACAGATACAGCTGTACGAACAGCGGAAAAAGGATGGACTCACGCCAGCAGAATTAAGGGACCTATCTTCCCAGAGATATCAATGGTTCCAAATACTACCTGGAATTACCCTACGAAAGGTACATTTTGCACCCTGGAGTGAAGAACAAATACCTGACCAAACAGGGCGAGCTGGACTATACAAACTGACAGGAACTCCTCAGGTTTTTCCCTTTTGCTGTGAGACAGAGACAGATACACCCAAATCACCCAGTACAGGAGACATCCGTGGAATACCCTGTTTAAAACACCCTACTTCCGGACATTTATGCTGGGTTGTTTGCCAGTGTTTAAATTGTGATAAAAAGTGATCTTGCGTTTCAATTAAGAGACAATTTGTAAATTATTTTGTGGATGGGAACTGTCAATACCTGAACTTTGGGAAGTATATGAAATAGACTGGTATAGAGCTTTAGGACAGTGTACTATAAGATCCTGGAAACGGCCACAACAACCAAACAGGTGGAAATATATTTGAGAGATAACTAACTCTTTAGACCTTGGAAATTATTGACAGAATAACAGCAAAATTCCCCTGAAGACTACCTGCTGCTACCGAGAAGATATTGATATCCCGTTGCTCTCTGCAAAAGAGTAGACGAGGAAAGGCAGAGAGGTACTAACAGTGGGGAAATGAAGGCTGTTATCCTGATAATAATATTAATTACCATGACTTTAGAAAATGAACATCAACCCTTCAATTGGACCTTAGGTTCGATGGGAAGGTTCTGTTATATTGAAAACCAATGTTACGGCCGGTGCTCCAAGTTTCTTAGTATATCTCTGAGATTCAGTGCCCACACAACCATGTCTTAACCAGAGGGCTCATTACTTTTGTCCAAACTCAAACCCAGGAAAAAGGTATTGTAATTTTCCAAATAATTTTGTTATTGACTCTGACTTTTGGACCCTGTCTCATCAATAAATTTGTAACTTTTGTTAAAAGCAGGTTAGAAAAAATGCAGCTAATGGTAAGGAAACAATCAGAAATGGAAATGAAAATTATACCAAATGAAAGTCCTGAATTAGATGTGGCTTGTGACGTATTGTCTAGATTTAATCAGCAAATCACTTATAAATAAAAGAAGAGGGCAATTGTAATAAGTAACTAAGGGTAATTTGCTGATTAAATGGGCTTTTAACAAAAGGAATGATCTTGCTGCAACAGATTTGAGAACCTTCTGTCTGGCGAGAAATGAGTTAACTCTTAACCATGAGGTTGCGAGATGTACCTTCACAAGGCCAATGTTAAACCATAATCTCATGTTACTATGACAACCTTTGTCTTCGTCTAGACCTTAGTGTAAAAATAGATTAGTTTTGTAATATACAGCTTCTTGCTACGGGACTGAGAGCATAACTGTTTGCTTAAACCAGCTTTGAAGCTGAGAATAAAAGGGCTGTGTTACTTGTCAGAATTTGCGAGCCTGGACGGAGCTGCGCCTCCCCGGCTGCCCAGCGCGCTGTTTTTGCTTTCCTGCCTTAATAAATACTTAGTGAATTTCTTTTGGACTCTAGTTATTTCAAATTCAACTATAACAGGCCCCAGCATCATCCATGCTGTAGGTGTGTGGGTCTCTAGGCACAACCATAGACAAAGTCTAACCTGTCCATGGACCTTGTTGAATCAAAATTTTCAGGCTCACATCCCAGTTTGATTCTTGATGGGGTAACCAATGAAAGGACTTCATGGCCCTCCAAGTCCTAGGGCCTTTCTGCTTCCTTTCTTCTCATCCCTTCATCAGTTGATGGGAAGAGGGGAAGGAAGAGCAGGTCAGGCATCTGGGTGTCACAGACTGAAAGGGGGGAGCTAAACTGTTACCTTCAGCTCTTTCCCAGAGACCTTAAATCTTCCATAGAACTGGAAAGCACTGACATTCTTCCACCACCCACTTTTAGCAAAGAAGTCCATACTATCCAAGCAGAGCATTTGTTTGCATTCTGTTTACAGCTTCAAGCACCCCATGATGTGGAGGCTGGTCATTGCGTTATCTCCTGCCAAGAACATTCTTATTTCCGCATCTGACGATTGCCTATCACATTCCTGCCAGGCACCACAGCTCCAAGACTGGCTTCATCCTCCTGACCACCTCCCCGTTGGGACTGGCAGGTCACTAGGAGGCTCCCAAGGCCTTCCCTTGTGCAGGCTGAACAAGGGCCTTGCCCTCATTTTCCCCTCCTAGGAAAGTGTTCCAGCCCCTGAGCATCTCAGTGACTCTTCACTGAACTCACTCCCAGTCATACACATCTTCCTTGCTGTCATGGGTTCTGTCTCGAGCCACTGAGACACTTCTTGCCTCAGTCCCTCACCAGTCAAGGCCCAAAAATGAACACAGCAGTCTACACATGGTGTAATGGCGATGAGCATGGGGACACAATCACTTCCCGCACTCCCTTGGCAAGGCACCTCTTCATATGCTCCAGGACACTGCTGGCTGCCTCTGCTACCAGGTCACGGGGTGGGATTGTGTTTTGCCTTCTGTCCCCCAGCACCACCAGGGCCTTTTCTGCACAGACACTGCCCAGCCAGGCAGGTCCCAGGCCCTGCAGCTGCAGGGTGTTAGTCCATGCGAGGGAGGTGCAGGCTCTGCCCTTGGTCCGTCCTGCATCTGTGCAGCTCCTGACAGGGCGGCCACCCCACCTGCCAGGTTTTCCCTGGATGGCATCCCTAGGGCCCGAGAATGGTCCTCCAAAGTCGGGGCCATCACCAGACGTTGTGGCAGTTGCCTCCACTGGGCCATGTGTACAGCTCCTAAACTGTACCACACACAGAACAGTCCCCTGTGCTGCCCACAATGCTCCAGTATGTCCCAGTGTCTGCCAGGTGGGGTGTGAGCCCTTCCCCACTGCTCTCTCAGCCTGACCATCCCGCTGGTGTTTTACCCATCTCTTTCTGTACGCACCCAGAGTGTCACGGCCTCACTTGGGCAGAACACAGAAGGAGACCATGGGCAGAGTTTTGCTGAAGCTGAGGGAAGTGACATCCACTGTGGAGCTCCTCACGCACAACTGCAGGCTGTCAGGTTGGCGAGGTGTGATTTACCCTTGGGAAATCCACCTGGACAGTTACCCGCTCAGGTGCCAGAAATGTCACCCAAGGGGACTCTAACTGGTGGCACACCCCTCGCCATGGGGGTTTGTGCAGCCTGTGGTTCCCCAGCTGCACTTATGGACTCCTTCCAAGACAGCTGCAGCGCTTGTCCTTTCTCACAAGTGACCCCTGACAATTCAAAGAGCTTTCAAATGTGATACTTCAAAGAAATAGTGATTTTTAACCAGAACTTCACCATTATTATTACAGTTACACCATGTCCTTAATTTCTCTCATCTTCAACATATTTGCACCTGACCAGGAGACATATATGACTTCTGAAGTCTTCTTTTCAGCAGACTGTCTCAGCAAAGGTCTTTCAGTTATTCACCAGTTTTGTCCTCCCCTTATTCTTTGGTATTTTAGGTACCTCTCACCTGTGCTGCTGTATTTAGCTTCAGGAAGGAAAAGCTTGCATGTCTCCCCACAGCCGATCTGTCTCCATAACCAACTCTTTCCTTGTGTTCAGATCTATATTTCCATATCTACCAGCCTAAAAGGTTTCTTATAAGAGTGTCCCTTGCAGAAAGGCAACCTCATAAGAGAGAGCTTGAATTTGGCATATGCTTGTGGAAGGTGTTTTCTTATTTATGACACTTGATCATTCTTCACGTTGCTTGCAGATATGAAAAATTCTTCTGCGCCTGTGTGCAGCCAGAGCTCTAAGGCAAACAGGTGTGAGATGGTGCAAAGGAGCTGCAGCAACCATCAGCAGAACTGAGGGGAGAAGTCTGATGTAAGGAGAAGGGATGTAAGTCCCAGGGAACAATGAGAAAAAGGGTGGGCTTGGGGACATTCAGAGAAAAGTTGTCCATCCTGCGTCAGACCTCAAGGGACTGTGTTTCCTACCACTCCAGACCTCCTGAGGAGACACTCTGCATCATTATCACTTGGAGATTGCTGCTAGAACCTCCCCTCTAACCTAAAGGTAGCAAAATATAACCTATGAAATATAAATTAATTATTTTCAGTTGCAATTTGAACTCCTCTCTCTTATCTACCTGAATAGAACAGCTCCAATTAGCTACACAGGTCTCCAAGACTGGAAGGAAATGACAAAAAGATAAATACCTCATTAGGGCACTGGGAGTTCCTGCCATGAACCTGAGCTACTGAGTAAAGACTGAACCAGCAACTGAAGGAATGCGAGTCAGAAGCAATACTGAAAATACCTTCAGACATTAATGGGTCCTGCTGAGGGCCTTTACTGACAAAGTGTCCCCATGGACTCGTTAAAGTAGCTAATTAGAGGCCAGAACTGCAGGTAGGCAAGGGTACTGTGTCAGTGGTTGTAATGCTGCAAAATCCATTTATGTTTGGTTTTCTTTATGAAGCAGAAAGGCCAAGCCCTGACCCCCAAGCCCTTGAAGGGCAGAACATAAGACCCTCCAAATCAAGTTTCCTGTCACAGACCTTGATGACACGGGCAACTGCCATTGCCAGGGGGACAGAGGCCTCAGCCCCCTGTGGGGCCATTCAGCCTTGCTGCAGCCCTGGGCCATCTCCACTGCAAGTTGCCCTACACTGTCCCTGCTGGTACCCCTTTCCACTCTGGTGGTTGGCACATTTCTTTCTTTCCCACCCAGCCCTCACACCCTTGCTTGTCTGCCTTCACTGATGACTCTGCACTCATCCCTGATTCTTCCTTGAAACTCAAAGCCATGGGCTGATCCAGGCTCCCTATGGGTGAACACTGGGATCAGAGGGCAACCCTCAGAGCTTCAGAGGGACAGGTTTTTTCCTCACATCCAATCATATCCTTCCAAGTTGCACCTTGTGGAGTTGTTCTCTTCCTGCCGATATCAGGAATCACTCCTTTAGCTCTCACACTCCCTTTCTAAGCAGGTGCACACTACTACAGTAGTGCCTTGAGGCTCCACTTTGCCGGTCTCAAGAAACCCAGGACCTTCAGTCTCTCTCCACAGGCTCCAAACTCCATCCAGGCAGGTTATCCTCCACAGCCTCTCCAGTTTTTCCCCACTCCTCCAGAATGAGAAAACTCAAAGCCCAGACACAGACAATCCCGATGTGGCCACAACAGTGCTGTGTCAGGGGTGATGATGCTGAGTTAAGGGGGATGATCAATCCCTTGTCTGAGTGGCCACCCACCCCCTAATTCAGCCGCACATGCAGTTGGCCTTAGATGTGCTGAGCATGCACCAGTAGCTCATATGCATCCCTCATAATACTCAGGTCCTTCTCCTCCTTGGGTTTGTACCTCAGCCACTCAGGTGCCCTCATAGGTGCGGTTATTCTGCCCCCACTAAAGGGCTGACCATGTCTACTTGGAAAACCTCTGAGGTCCCAATTTCACAATCGCAGTGTTTTGGAAGGTGCTACTTGGACCAGCTTTGGTATGTGCATGGACATGGCTCACCCTGCCCTGTGGTGCCTCTGGCAAGGTAACAGCATAAGGAACTGCAGGACGCCACAGATAATGAAGGGAGGCAGTGCTTCAGTGGCATTGCTGACCATGGTAGGCACTCCCATGGTGAAGAGCTCAGAATCCCCAAAGGAACACAGACAATGTCCAGGGAGGAAAGGGAAAGGAGAGGCAGGCTGCTTGCGTGGGAGGATACAAGGGTGGTCAATGAGAATCAGTTGTGCATGGGAAAAGAGGTACCAAAGAAGGAAAGGGTGAAGAACAGGAATCAATCAGGGCTGTTCGGGGGTACCTGCCAAGCAGCCCTGCATCTGAGCTACACAGCTTGGAGTGGGAAGAGAAAGTCACATGTCATCTGACCAACTTTCTGTTTAACTTCAACAGTCACCGGGAACCTAAGTGGTTTCCATCCCATCATGAAGGTAAGATCCATGGTGGATGGAGATGCAGAATCATTCATGCTGGAAGGGACCTCAGGAGATGTCCAGGCCAATGTGCTGCTCACAGCAGGATCAGCGATAGGGTCAGAGCAAGTAGCTCAGGCTTTCCTTCAAGTGGGTCTTGAAAAGCTCAAAGGATGGACAAGGCACAAATCTCTGGGACATCTGCTCCAGTGCTTGACTGTCTTCACAGGGAGAAAGATTGTCTTCCCTTGCTTCAGCTGATGCCCATTGGCCCTCATCCTCCCATCATGCGCAAGAGGCGTAAACCTGTTTGCCTTTTCTTGCTGATATGACCCAAGACCACATGGGAAAGCTGTTATTAGGTGTTCCAAAAACCTTCTCTTCTCCTGGCTTTGCACCTTTCAAATAAGGCCAATGGCATCCTGGGCTGCATTAGGAAGAGCTCTGCCCAAGGGTTGTTGGTGGTTATCCTTCCTCTCTACTCAGCCCTGCTACAATTTGTCTTGCTGACCTCTCTTGCTTTGTACCCTACCACCTTCACCCATACTTGACCCAAAGTTGTCGTCTAGAATTTTCACCACTCCTGCCAACTTTTTGTTCAAAACAAGTCCTGCAGAGCATTTGCACCATGTTGGACAGGGATCATCTTCCACTTTCCCTTCAACCAAGGCCTTCAAGTACAGGTCCCTTTCTCTAGCGGTGTAAAGGAGACATTGTCCTCCTTCTAACTTTCATCAGGAGGTTTGGAGATACTGAGCAGAAGACCATTGTACATGGAGGAGTTAGTGATGAGCGTCACAGGAAACCTGAGCAGGCCTGTGCTGTGCTCCACGTACCTCTTGGCCTTCAGGCTGTGCTGTGCTGAGTGTGTCCCTGGGTTGCAGAATAAGCCATATTGGAAGAAGAAATCTGCAGGAAGCTGCTGGTGAATGGCCAACCGCACGCCCTTACCTTTACCTGGGACTGCAGTTACCAACTCCCAAGTGAACATCTCCTCTTAGAACACGAGAAGTGATGACTAGAATGGGTTTCCCTGGCAGAAAACACTTCAAGATCCCACAGAAGACAATGTGGGATAAGCCTTCTGCAGGCAGGATCTGCACAACTTGCTGCACCACTCTCCCAACGCTGGAAACTCCGTGTTCCCGGCCTCGGAAGGGACGGCATACAGCTGACACGATTGTCTCTGTGTGTAGCGAGTTTGCTCTAACCAAGGCCATTTGAAATGACGCTTTGTCTCAGAGTCCAAGTGCCTTTCTTACTGCAGCCATAACCGGCTGGGCTGCTGATGGCCAATCCCCCAAGGAAGCTGGAGACTCCAGGGACCTCAAACTCGCCTTCATGGCCACGTGCCTCCTAGTGGCCTATGAGCTTCTCAGATGTAATGGGTGTCATAATGATAGCCCAGATCATCAGCCTGCTTGTGGCCTCGGTTACTCCTTGGTCAGCGGTTCCTGAATTGGAGAAGGCAGTGATAAAGAGATGCACAGGAATGGAAGAGATGGCCAAGGACCCTGCAGGTGCCATGAAGGCTTTGCAGGAAGAAGTGTGAGGAATAGCCCCTAGAGCTGTGCAAAATGGAATGGCATTAGATATGAAGCTGGCGTCTGAAGGCAGAGTCTGTGCTGTTGTTAATAGCAGTTGCGGTGTATATGTAGGTTAAAGTGGGGGAATTTCTACAGATATAAAAAAAATTTGGAAACATCCTAGTATTTGTCATGAGTCCCAGAAAGTTGAGACCTTCTATGGAATTCAAGAAATTTGGAATACACTGACATCCCGGTTTCCTGATTTGCAGCTCTGGGTTAAGAAGTTCATCTCCAGATGCCTTTCTCCTCTTCCTCTATGATCACTCCAACCCATTCTACCGATGTAGCTTCTGCTTTAAGGTTCAGAGAGGAACAGTTGGACTGTCTTTCAGTATTGTCTCTAATAATCCCTATGGGCAACTCTTCAGTTGTGGCAATAGACCTCATGGGTATCTGCTTGAACTAGCAATAATACAGCTGAGAAATGTGTTTTTTATTTATTAATTTCTATCCCAGTCCCCTCACCACCACCACCATCCACCACTCCCTGTTAGCAATCCCTCTTTTAGTTCTGTTTACAAGTAGCCAATAATTATTGCCAAGAACTTGCTATATTCAGGTGAAATAGTGAGGCTGGAGACGTGAAGAGCAAGACTGTCCACACAGTACTGAGCTCCAGGAACTGCTTTCCCTACCTGTCCGCACCTCCTCAGGAGACACTGTGCATCAATAGCAACTGGAAAAGCCTTCTATCACTTCTCCAAAGTGCTCATTACCTGCCTTTCTCTTTCACTGTACTGCTGAACCTTACCTCATTAAGTGTACAAGCCAAACTTGAAGACCAGGTGTCCCTGATGGAGGAGACAGGGCTCCCAAGGGCTTTCTGCCTCCTAATGAGCCCAGGGTGTCTGTGGTGCTGTGGACTTCAGGTGTTCGGAGGAGACTGAAGAAACCTCTCGAGAACACCAAGTCAGGAGCAAACCCCAAAGTCCCTGGAAGCATTAACAATCCCCGCTGAGGGCCATGACCGAGAAAGCCTCCCCATGGCCCTGTTAGAGCCCATCCTTGGAGGCTGTGAGTGCAGGTAGGCAAAGGCGCTGTGCAGGCAGCTCTGCTGCTGAGCAAAGCCTTGGCTTGCTTGCTTGCTTGATGAAGCAGAAAGGCCAAGCCATGACCTTCAGCCTGTGGGAAGGTCAGTGCTGTCCCTCACAGAGGGCTCAGGGCTCTTCCTGGGGACCATGGAAGGTGGGGGATCCAATGCTGTGTTAAGGACAACAATGGCACAACAACGTCCAGCTTCCCGGTGGGGCTGCAAGGAGGCAATGATGCTCCTGTGCCATGAGGACAACTTGTCTTCTCACAGGCCTCAGTGTCAGAAACAGCTGCCATAGCCAAGGGGACAAAGAGCTGGGTTCTCTTCAGGCTTTCCAGCCTTGCTAAAAACCTTTTCCACCTCCACCGCAGGTTGTTCTACATGGTTGGACAACTGCCCCTGTTTCCGTGCAGGCTGTAGGCACCATCTCGCTGCCCTGCCTTGCTCTCACCCCAACAGTTCCATGTGTTCACTGAGGTACCTCCACTCTCACTGGCTCTTCCTTGAAACACAAAGCCATGGGCTGCGGCGAATGAAGAGACGGGACGCAGCTTGATGCAAGCAAATGTCCATTTATTGTACACAATCACGAGTTTATATATGTTTTCAGAAGCTGCGTGCTTTAAACAGATTGGTTCTTTAAGCTAAGAATTACAGACTAGGCAATCCCTGATTGGTGGTTAACTACAAAGGACACTTTCATCAATTAACAGCAAGGTGTTACCTTTCCTTGGCGCCATCCTTGGCGCCATCCGTCTCCCACTCCCCTGTGCTCTGCAAACATGCCTCATCATGTTAATTGTTGTCTAGACAAGCTCGAGCACATTCCCCTCAGCTAACTGATTGCCGCGCATGGTCCTAGCTTCCAGCCCGCTCCTGCACAGGGCGGGTGGACAGCCTGGCTGTCCTCAGTCTGCACAAACGGACTGCCTCTTTGCCTCTCAGGATCCACATGATGGCATCTGGAGTGCAGCAGGAATGACAGTGCCAAAACCACTCCTCAGCTGTGGTGGGGCAACCGGAACAAAATACACAGAGAAAAATCCCCTAAACTCCACTCGGTGGTGGGGTGAATTGGAGGTGACAATGCTGAAAAGCCCTTTGATGCCATGAGTGGATTTAATCTTCTGTCACCCCATGTTCCTATTACCTGTTGTAATAGGGCAGGAGTGACTCCTCCAGAGCCCACAGCAGAACCCCCTGCTTCCTGTAGCTCCCTCAGTCAGAACCAACTCTTGAGATGGACCTGCCCAAGGTCTTCCAAAAAGCAGAGAGGCCCTTTCAGTGGGCTTTCTCTGAGAAAGGTGTTAGGTTTTGATCAGAGAAGTCTTCCCTAACAGCTCATTATATTTTCCTTCATGGACAGTCCCCAGGCCCAGAGGCAGCAGATGCCCAACAGCAGCTCCATCACCCACTTCCTCCTCCTGGCACTGGCAGACACATGGGAGCTGCAGCTCTTGCACTTCTGGCTCTTGCTGGGCATCTACCTGGCTGCCCTCATGGCCAACGGCCTCATCATCACCACTGTCATCTGTGACCACTGCCTCCACACCCCCATGTACTTCTTCCCCGTCAACCTGTTCCTCCTCAACCTGGGTTCCATCTCCACCACTTTCCCCAAAGCCATAGCCAACTCCCTCTGGGACACATGGGACATCTCCTATGCAGGATGTGTTGCCCAAGTCTTTCTCTTTCTCTTTTCTGTTTCAGCAGCGTTTTCTCTGCTCACTGTCATGGCCTATGACCGCTACGCAGCCATCTGCCAGCCCCTGCACTACGGGACCCTGCTGGGCAGCAGAGCTTGTGTCCACATGGCAGCAGCTGCCTGGGATGGTGGTTTCCTCAATTGTCTCCTGTATTCTGTGAATACGCTTTCACTGCTGCTCTGCCAAGGCAATGCGCTGGACCGCCTCTGAGAAATCCCCCAGATCCTCAAGCTCTCCTGCTTACACACCTACCTTAGGGAAGTTTGGGCTTATTGAGGTTAGTGCCTGTTTATTTATTGGTTGTTTTCTTTCCATTGTTCTGTCCTATATGCAGATCTTAGGGGCCGTGCTGGGGATCCCCTCTGAGCAGGGATGGCACAAAGCCTTTTCCACGTGCCTCCCTCACCTGGCCGTCATCTCCCTTTTTGTCAGCACTGCCATATCTGCCTAACAGAAGCCCCCCTCCACCTCCTCCCCATCCCTGGACCTGAGGGTGTCAGTCCCGTACTCGGTGGTGCCTCCAGCAGTGAACCCTGTCATCTACAGCATGAGGAACCAGGAGCTCAAGGGTGCACTGAAGAAACTGAGGCAGGCAGGTGTCTCTCAGCAGACATCAACTGTTTACATATATACAGAAGGAATTTTTAATTAATGTGTGGAACCTCCTGTGCTGTTAGCATTCTATCTGAGACAGTCCTGTTTGTCCCAGTATGTCTGCATCCACTCCACTTCCTGAAAGGCAGGAGCCCAGACTGTCTGACCCAGCAGCCTTTAAACATGTGTCTTCGAGGATGATGCGCCTGGTTTCTGTTTCACATCTCTGTAATAAAAGGCAGTTTTCTCAGTGCCCATGTCTGGTGGTTTGGCTCTTCTTCCAAAGCTGAGCTCAGGAAGAGGCTGAAGGAATTGCCCCCAGGAGCGTGCTGCTGGGCTTGGGTTCCCCATGGCTCAGGGGAGGAGGGCATGGGGCAACACGTTAGGGCATGGGCCTGTGTTGAGCCTTGGCGTGTGGGTGCCCAGTGCCCATGGGAACGGTGGGTGACCAAGAGGGATGTGCCTGGGACCATCTCCCTGGGCTTTCAGGCACCGCTGCCCTGCACAGCAGCACCGCCTGCTCAGGGCCATGCCTGAGACCACATCCCTGGGCAAGAGCAGGTGTCTCTGTGGATGCCCCAGCTGGGGCAGGCTGCTGTGTCCCTGGTGCAGCAGGAGGTGCCTGGGGAGCCCCCAGGCCAGCAGCCTGGTGCTGGGGACAGGGACTGGCCCCGAGGGGCTGCCAGGAGTGGGCAATCAGGGTCCCTGTGAGAGAAGAGCAGCAGACAGAGGGAGACACTGGCCTCTGTGTCCTCATGCCATGGCTGGTGCCAGCCCTGGGGCTGACTGGCAGGATGAGACCCCTCTCTGCCCACTAGCATCTGCTGTGCCCTTGTTAGGGTTATTGGGGTGAGTGCCCAGAGCTCTGCAGCCCCCTTTGGGTGGGCAATTGCATGGGGCCAGCCCAGCGTGGGCTGCTGTGTCTGCCTGGGCTGGGGAGAGGGCAGGGGAGGTGGGCAGAGCTGGGGGGGGGGGGGGGGGGCTGGGCTGGGAAGGGCCTGGGAGAGGGAAACACCAGTGAGAGCTCAGCTGTGTGAGTGTGCAGGGTGGGGGCACAGAGCAGGGTGGTCCTGGTGCAGACCCAGGGGTCATGGTGAATGAAGCGAGGCACCAAAGGAGTGGGACTGAGGAGCCTGGTCTGTGCCAGGTACCTTGGACACCTTGGGGAAGATGTAGCAGGGAAATTTTTCCTCAAGAAGTCCCAAACACTGCTCATTTCCATCTGCGGTCATACATCGTAGCCCCAAAAAGGGACCTTTCCTTCATCATCACCTCTGTCATCCTCTGTGACTTAGTGACATCAAACTGCATTGCCATTTTGAAATATAATGGGAGCCAGTTTCCTGCTGACACTTGTTCCACACACGTCCCATAGCTCTTGCCACAGTTGGTCTCTCAGCCAATGGCGTGGTCAGACACCTTCAGCCACATCATGTGCTCATGGCTGTGTTTTTAGAAATATTGATACAGGCCACTGAGTGAGGTCCCACCAGATGGCCTGGGTCCAGTACTCCAGTCTCTCACTCTTAACAATTTCTCAGATAAAATCCCAGCTTTGAGTGTCCTTTTCCATAATGCGTTCGAGGCCCCAACCATTCTTCTGGCATCTGCAGGACTTGCCCCGATGCGTCAGGGTCTTTTTTTTGTTAGAGAGCCCATTCTGGGCATAGCAGTCCTGATGTGGTCCTGTGGTGGGTTCACCTTAGGCAGTGGCCAGTCAGTCCCCCGCTGTTCATCCACTCCCCTGACTGCACAAGACAAAGGAGAAAATAAACCAGCAATGCTCATTGGTCAAGATAAAGACGGAGAGATTATTAACCCATCACTGTCATAGCCAATGGCGTGTTGTCTTTCCAAAGATCAACTTAATTTATTGCTAATTCAACCGGATTTTGATTGTGAGAAACAAGGACCAAAATATTAAAGACGATGCCCCTCACAGTTTCTCCAGGGGCCAAATTACACCATTGTTCCCAGTTCATCTACACACCCACAGCCATGGAGGCACTGGGGGGATAGCAAAGAGGGGGCTGATGGTACAGAACGTCTCTACTGCTCCTTTCTCCTCACACTTTTGCCCTTCTCCAGATTGGGTCCTCTTCAGGGACCCCAACATCTTTGTGCTCAAAGGGTATGTGGTGTTCATTTTTTCTGTCTACTTTTCCTCTTGATACTCACAGAATTACAGAAATGTTGACATTGGAAGCGACCTCTCAAGATCATCCAGTGAAATGTGCTAGCCGAGGTACAGTCAGCTCAAGCAGGTTGTTCAAGGCCTTGGCTAGATAGGTTTGGAGTATCTCCAGGGATGGACATTCCACAAACTCTCTTGGCAACTCTTCCAGTGGCTGATCATCCTCAGAGTCAAAAGTGTTTTCTTGGGTTCAGATGGACCTCTGTATACATTCATAAGAACCTCACAAGGATTTTTTTTCTTCTCCTGACTAAACAGTTGCAGATCTCTCACCCTTTCTTCCTGGGAAAGATGTTCCAGTCCCTTCAAGCAGCCTGGTGGCCCTTTGCAGAACTTGCTTTAGTAGGTCAACAGATTTTTTGCCCTGGGAAGCCCAGCCCTAGACAGCACTCCAGATGTGGCCTTAGTAGTGCTTGCAGGAGGGGGCCTGGAAATCAGGGCCATAAGTAACAATCAGTTAGCTGAGAGGAATGTCCTGGAGCTTGTAGGCCACAAACCCTGGGAGGACAAGGAGGGTGAATAGATAACAACCCACAGAATGCTGACTGTTGAGTCATGCAGAGAAAAGATAAGGAGATGAGGAAAGATGGCACCAAGGAGAAGTAACAAGTTGCTGTTAATTGATGACTGTAAAAACTTACTGAAAGTGTCCTTTGTTTGTTGTTACCCAATTAGGGATTGCCTAGTACGTAATGCTTAGCTTGAAGAACCAATCAGTTTAAGGCACGTGGCCTCTGATAACATATATAAACTCATGATTGTGTACAATAAATGGACATTTGCTTGCATCAAGCAGCGTCCCGTCTCTCCATCGCAGCAGTGCTGAGAGGAGGGGAAGGGTCACCTCCCTCCATCGGGCAGCGATGCTTTTCCTAATACCGTCCCCACAGCTGTTGGCCTTTGCCATGAGGGTGCATCGATGTCTCATGCTCAGCTGCTTGTCCTCTGTCACCCAAAGGTCCTTCTCTGCAGAGCTGCTCTCTAGCTGGCATGCCACCAGCAGGATAGCCACAGGGGGGCTGGATCACAGCCTGGCCTCCCCCAGGGACTTGCTCGGCAGCAGCAGCAGCAGCTTTTCCTTCTTGGAGATGAGCTTCACCTCTGGCACAGGCCACATGGTGCTACAGAGTCACCTGGGAGAGCAAAGCCCTCTCCTGCCAGGGCTGCACAGCCCAGGCCTGTTTCCCCCTGGCCTTGGCCACTGCAGCCTTTGCTCTCGTGGTGGCAACCTCGTTCCTCCTTCTGCTGCCCCCTGCCATCCCCTCCAGCATCCTCTGCTGGGCAGCAAACCCTTCCCACACAAGGGCTCCCATCCCTGGGTACCGGTGTCCGTGTGACAAGCCTGCCCTTGGCCCTGGTGCCACACCTGAGGTGCTGCAGCCCACATGGACCCCAGAGCCCACCGCCTGGGGCGCGGGCAGCAGGAGCCCCCTGTGCCACCACAGAGCTGTGACATCAGTGCCGTAAGCGCTGAGGAGGGGCAGGACAGCTAAAGAGGATCCCAGAAAGGAGTCAGCCAAGTAACGGCAATTACACCAATATGGCTACATGTTGTCCTCCTTTATTCAGCAACTTTGTCTTATTTATACTTCCAATGCACTGTTCACGCAGCAGCAATTACGTATTCATGCCATTTGTTGATTGGTTGTCAATTACGTATTCACGTTACTTGTTGATTGGCTGTCATGTTGCAAGCGCCTAATAAGGATGTGCTAACCTAGCGGTTTTCATATCTTGCTTGGCATCTGGCCTTGTTCTTGTACAATACTCATTATTCATTATTCTGCCTATTCAAGGACAGTACGAGATTTTCAAAGTAACTTTGCAATCTGCAGGCTAGGGATGTCCAACTCCTGCAAGGGTACAGTAAGCCCTTGTTCTGTCAGGAATTCCCCTATCACATCCCCCTTTTTCTTTTTGGACAAGCCAGGCTCGATCAACAATTGATTCCAAACCTTTCTTCATACAGGAGAAAATACAACAGAAGATAACAAGCACAGCAAAGATAATAACAAAAAATCGAAACCCATCCATCAATAGGGTTTTCGACCAGCCGGTGATTCCCCATCTCTTAAGCCAACCGTCGAAAGGATTTTCAACAACAGTGAGTTTCTTCGTATTGTCTTGCAGTTGGAAAAGCTTTTTGTGAATGGACTCAGAATGATCAGAAAGATTCACAGAGCACGTTCCCTCAAAATCCTCACAGCTGTGTCCTTGTGCTAATAACAGAAAATCAATAGCACCTCGATTTTGTATTAAAGCATGTCGTATACTGTTGTCATCAGTGGTGAGCTCATCTAATACTTTGGAGGTAATGTTAATTTGTTTTCCTGTCCGACAAACTAACCGTCTCAACTGAGTGAGAGCCTTGGCAGAAGCAACTTGTGGTGTAAAGAGTGATGCTGAAATGACCGATGGACGTTCCCACAACTCAACATCATCTTTACATTCAGGTCCCAATTGGTATACACTACGTCTGACGCGTTTAAACTTGTTACTTATGTTAAGCATTTGATGGATACTAGGGGCAAATAATGTTAGTTTGCCAAAGTAGCATGGTCCTCCCTGTGCGCTTGCAGGTACGGCGGGCCAGGCACCAGCTCCGCAAACGAGGAATACTCCCGGAGGCAACATCTTTGCTTTCTCGTTTGTCTTACCAGACCATGAAACAGGCCAAGTCCAATTGTTACAGTAACCGGTGATGTTAGAATGCCAGGGGGACCCAGGGGCAATCCAAGTATTGTAATTTCTTGGTTTGTGGATCCTAAAATTACTGGAGTCAATGTCTTTCTTGTAAAACCCAAAAATCAAACAGTAGTTTCCTGGCATAGATCCTAAGATGTCAAGCTCCTGAGGTTCCATGCCGGTAACATTCCGGCCCTGAGCAATTTTGAACGCTTGAGCCCCCAAGGGCTTTCGTGGAATACCAAGTGATTGGCACCAATCGGCTTGCACAGATCCACTGTTGATGGTCTAAAAGTCATTTGTTGCTTGGTTGAGGTCGTCGGAGTATATTTTACCTGTTGTCCAGTGCCCAGACTCCTTCATATGGTATAAAGGGACCCCAGTCAAACAGGTACGAAATGGGCCAGATGGGGTAGCTAACGGTAAGCAAAATGGACCTTGCCCTGTCATGTTGGCCCAGGTAACCCACATGGTCATTTGTGGTTGGGCAGGAGCCCACACTGTTCTTGTGAGGGCATGCTGATTATTCCTACCAGCCCTATAATCAAAGCAAGCAATGTCATTAACTCGCAATTCTTGTTCCCAACTGACAAAACAAGCACCACAAACCAAGAGCTTATGTTTTCTTTGTAGCTAAAACAACAGTTAAGGCTTTGGTCACGGCCCACCAAGAGATAGCTTCACTTCTGCTGTCAAAATTTTCTGGCATCCATATTTCTGGAAAATGTTGATTTGGCTTAAGGTTCAGAAATTCCCTACAAACATTTTCAAAAGTAATATTAGCAAAGCTGTTTTGACAATTTAAACACAAAACATAAGCATTTCGCAAGCGGCTACAATATATAACAAAAATCTGTCTACAGTTACCACAACTTAATATTATTGCTGCTGGTTCCCTACAGTTTCTGCAAAGAGCATTTTTGGTATTACAAAATCTTTTCAACACAACATTACAAGCTCGTGGCCCAAATGATTGTCTTCTCACTGCTGTCAACAGCACATCTTCTATGGTGGATGGGACTGGCTCAAGTTCTACACGGAGTTTGTTGAAGACTGGTTGGAGGTAAAGCTGTCGTCTATATTTTCTCCGTTCTTCTGGAGTTGACATGCAGGGTGGACAGATCTGCTAGGGACCCATAGAGGTCCTTTATCTTGTTTAATCGCTTGGTTACATCAGTCTCCTCTGGCGTCTTTTTGCCACCTTGCTGTTGTCCATGCGGCATCACGCTCCATTTGATTAGTCCTGGTGTGGCGCCCACACGCTGCTCTCCCCTTGTGCAGGCGTCCTGTTTTTACTCACCTTTCTGTCCAGCTCCCTTATCTCTCTGCGAATACACAGTCTCTTTGTCTCCCTTGGCCTTGCATATGTCCTTCACAACACCTGCAGCTTGTTACAGCTGCGGCCTGCTCGGCCTGCTATTACAACAATGTTACGTGGTCTGCATTGCTCATAATATGTCTGTTGTCTTCCAGCCACTCCACACTACCCGGCACTGCACCTTCCTGGTCCATCAGGGCAACCTGGGTGCCAGTGTAAAGCTGGGAATTGCCTTCGGCCAGGGCCTCTCCCTGGAGTTGCCAGAGGAGGAATTCCTTGTGGGTGGCAGGGATGCCAAAGCATGAGGAGTTCCCCATTGGATGGCAGAGACAGGGCGTAGAGCACCTGCCATGTGGAGCCACCCCCAGCAGCCCCTCAGCCATGGCCACAGTCAAGGAGAAGCTCACCGAGGAGCTCATCCGCATCGTTGACGGCACCCTCACAGTGACCAGGCAGTACCAAAAGTTCCTGCAAAAAATGATGGCCAAGTGTCGAGAGGCGGCCTGTGGTGGGACACACACCACACACACGACCTCCCCGCAGTTGCCTCCCTCCACCCTGCCAGGAAAGAGGAGCAGCTCTAGCCGGGGCTGCTGGAGCCCAGAGGGTGGCCCCAGGGCCTTAGAGTGGAGCTGCTGAGGGCAGATGCGCACATGGAGAAGATGGCAGATGGGGACAAAGGCCAAGGGGAGGACATGTGGACAAGCAGAAACAGCCCTGTGCAGGTGGGCAGAAGGATTCCATTGGGGGTGAAGAAGAGGAGCCCCATGATGCCAGACAGAATCAGCTCCATGGGCCTGGGCAGCACCATCCACGTGGGGCCGGGCAGCAGCACCCCAGCAGAGCCCAGGCCCCAGCACCATGTCCCCATGGGCAGCGCACGTGGGCAGGCAGCCTCAGGACCGTGCTGGGCAGGATTGTGCCTGCAGGAGGGCTGCTCCCAGCTGTGGGGCTGCCCAAAGGCTTGGTGGAGATGCGACTGCTGGCACCACTGTGTCTGTTTCTGCAAGCCCCCGTGGTGGCAGCGCTGCTCCCACAAGAGCAATGGGTTGCCCTGCCAGTGAGCAGCTTGCAGGGTGCAGGGCTGGGACACCCCTGGCGTGCCCCTTCATCTGAAATGTTCAATCTTTTCTCTATCCATGGTTCTATCTATGGAGCTCATCCATCCATCCTGCAGCTGGGGCTGCATCACCCTCTGTTGGGGCTCTTGCTGTATTGAACGATTATACTGAACTCTGAAGCAAGTGGAAAAATACTGAAGAGATAAGACGAGGTTACAGCCAGAACAGTGGGATGAAGAAAAAGGAGCAAATTGCAGATGTTTGCACAAAACCAAGGCCGACAGGACGCGATAAGAAGAACTAGGAGACCGCAGAAAGGAGCCTACGTGCCAGAACAAGCAGAAACAGAAATCTTCCCAGTAAACAATTGTTAACCAATCATATTATTATACGCTTGTAAAATAGCCAATCACATTATCGCACGTTTATAGAATGCCTTATAAAAGTTTACCTGGTTTGTACAATAAACGGATCAGATCTTGAACTCCGTGAGTATTCGTATCTGACTCCCGCTCGCCCGAAATGCCCGCAGCATCTGGTGACCCCGACGATCCGATGAGGGTCGACAGGATCGGTTAAAAGGTCAGGAGGATTCATTAAGGATCGTGTTACAAGCTGCGGAGCCGGCGAGGATCCTGCTGCCAGCGGAGAGAGAGCTGGGTGCCCGAAGAAAGGCGGAACGTGCACGGCTGACCGGTGAGTCAGGAAATTTAAGCAGGATGGGAATCACTGCATCAGTGGTGGAAAAAGCAATCGTAGACAGTTTGATGAAACTGGCAGAAAAAACTGAAACGCCAGTCTCACGGCAGGCAGTAGTTGATCTGCTATGTTGGAGTCACCGCCGTGGTTACCTTGCTTCTACGCAAGATGTATATAATAATGAAACATGGAAGAAAGTAGGAGAGGACTTATGGGAATCTGTGCAAGTCGGGACTAAGGGGGTAAAGACTTTGGCTCGCACGTATCGAGCTGTACGGGGTATGGTCGCGCAGTTACACGGCGAGGCTCAAGTCGCTGCAGCTGTTAAGGCTGCAGTGCGGTCTCCCGGCGATCCTACTGCTCAGTCGGAGGAAGAGCCAGAGGGACAACCTCCGTGTGAAAATCCCCCCGATTATACATCCAAAGCTTATCCAGTACTGACCACTGCTGAACGAATAGCGTGGGGATTAGATGATGAATTACCACCCTGGTGTCCTGAAAAGGAACAAGCGGCGAGCGGCGGCGTGCGGCCCGGCAGGCCCCGTCCCGGCCGCGGTTTCTCTCCAAGGCGGCACCCCCCCCTCCACCCCCACCCCCCCTCCGATCGGCGCCATGGCAATGCAAGCGGCCAAGCGAGCTAACATCTGGCTACCCCCAGAGGTCAATCGGATCCTTTATATTCGGAACCTGCCGTATAAAATCACAGCGGAGGAAATGTATGATATCTTTGGGAAATACGGACCTATTCGACAAATCAGAGTTGGAAACTCTCCTGAAACAAGAGGAACAGCTTAAGCTTCTCAAGGAAAAATACGGACTTGATTACAAACCCACCAAAAAAAAAAAAAAAAAAAAAAAAATGCTTCAGATGTCACCTACAAGAAATGCGTTTCTGCTTTGAACTAGCAAACATCTCTGTGCTTAAAGAGAAGCCTTTTTGCCTTGATGGAGATAATTTATTCTGTATTCTGTATTTATGCTGTATTCTGAATGTTGAAATTGGTTGGGACTAGGAGGCTGGCTTAAAGGCATTTTGCAAATGGGATTATTATTTTTGATCATTATTGTAATAATAGTTTCTTGATCAAAACCAGCCAAAATTATTTGTAAGCATTAGGCATATCTGGAAGAGAATGCCTTTATTTGAATCAGCAGTTAAGGTGTAGTTTAATCTGAGGCTGTGGTTTTATCTGCTTCTGGTGAATTTTTGAAGTGATGAAATCAGAGATACAAGGTATACTAAGAGTTATGAGGTAATAAGGTAATAATCTAAGTAAGGCTGCTGTCTTTTATATCTACAAGTGCAATATGCTTTTATGTAGCAGAGAGAAACTTTAACAATAATGTTGCTTGAGCGAGATGTGCATGTGACAACTTGGGAAAAGGGATATCACAACTGGAGTGCAACAGTGTTTCTATGTCTGGCAGAGTGAAATCTTTCAAGACCTGAGTTTAGACAGTCTAAAATAAATTGTTAGTATTCAGAAAATCCATCTTAAGCCTCTTTTGCTTACATAGTGTTATGGAAGTCAACTGCTATTGTAGAGAATTAATGATTTTTTAATACATATTAACAAATACTACTATTTTAACTTGAGGCAGTTGAGTGAAAAATACGTGTAGCATTTGAGGGAATGTCAGCATAAATCGCACTTACATTAAGACTGCATTTTTAATTACTGTACTCGTTAAGATTCAATGATGCCATAAGGCTAAGGCCTTTTATCACAGATTGGTTCTGAACTAAAAGGTGTGTGCACATGTAGATATGCACATTTGTGTTATTTTCCTTAATTGGCTACCCTTATATACACTGGCCTGATTTTGAACCTTTGGGAGTAAACTATACGGCTATAAATCAATCATATTTGGCCTGGTTAGATAAGAAGTATAATGACACGAATTTTGGCTTTAGTGATAACTGTACCTGGTGGAATACTACACTTGTTAAAAATAGGTATTTTTTGCAACAGTTGATTTACCGTTTAAATGTATCAATTTATTTACCTCAACAAGAATTGAGGGTGGTTGAGGGATTTATTGAAACAAGGTCTGTCTATATTGTTGTTTGTTATTCTTTTGTTACTTTTAGTGCCTTGCCTTTTACAATGTTTTCAGAGCTGTGTGGAACGCAGTATTAATGCTGTATTTAAAAAGAAAGGGGGAGGTGTTGGGGCTCTTGCTGTATTGAATGATTATGCTGAACTCTGAAGCAAGTGGAAAAATACTGAAGAGATAAGACGAGGTTACGGCCAGAACAGTGGGATGAAGAAAAAGGAGCAAATTGCAGATGTTTGCACAAAACCAAGGCCGACAGGACGCAATAAGAAGAACTAGGAGACCGCAGAAAGGAGCCTACGTGCCAGAACAAGCAGAAACAGAAATCTTCCCAGTAAACAATTGTTAACCAATCATATTATTATACGCTTGTAAGATAGCCAATCACATTATCGCACGTTTATAGAATGCCTTATAAAAGTTTACCTGGTTTGTACAATAAACGGATCAGATCTTGAACTCCGTGAGTATTCGTATCTGACTCCCGCTCGCCCGAAATGCCCGCAGCAACCCTCAGTGCCTGAACCCAGCGGGGATGGTCTGGCATTGGGCACTGCTGGCACCCACAAAATGGGGGGTAGGGGTGTCTGGTACCACAGTGGGTGTGCTGGCAGCTGGGGACCGAGTCTGGCTGGAGAAAGGGTGCAGCAGGGACCCCATCAGGTCCAACAAGTGCTGAGTCCAGCCCCTGGGGAGGAACAAGCCCAGGCCCCGGCACAGGCGGGGGCCACCTTGCTGGAAAGCAGCTTAGCAGAGAAGTCTTGGTGGGCCCCTCAGCCAGCTGCCTACTGGTCAGGGGATCTGGACCCCTGGCAAAGGGGGGATCCAGTATGTATTGAGACCCCACGGTGAATCCGTGCACCACAAATAGGAAGGCATGTTATCCCCAGGCTGGCATTTCAAATGCCTAACAAATGGGGTATGGCCTTGGTCCCTTGAATGCTTCTCGTCCAAACCAGATAATAGGGTTGAAACATGGGAAATAAATCCCCTACCCTATCCGAATACTCCCCTCAGGAATTGTTCATGAACAGTTTGATGTGAGTTGTGAAATAGAACCACGGTCTACCCCAGAAGCGCGAAGCCTTATTCCAGGCACGTGTTCTTGTTGGGGTTTTCTGGCACCAGTGTTTAAACCTGGAGATCGTATGTGTTATGCAAAAACTACCAATCCAGAAAACGCATTGAAATATGTAGTTTTGCTTACTCACAAAACAAAATGGAATTTTGTGTGGGAAGGGAAAACAAGCAAGCTACCACCCATCAGCACGCTCCACCGGTCAATATCCAGCCCCTCAGGGTCCGTTCTGGGCATGTTCAGATGGGAAGATGTACTTTGCACTAACTACTTCCTCAAAATTATTTACATATGCATAAGGCACTTGCCTATGGCCCTTTGCTCCTGGGGGGTCTTTAATGGGGTCTTTGGAGAGCGCTGGTGGTCAACAACTTGGTGAACTTCAGATGAACTTTCCTGGGGCACCTGCACTCTACTTGTTCTTATAGAACTTCATCTCTTCTCTGTGCTCTATGCTTTGGAAGGCAACGCTGCGTTACCCCACTTCCCTTGGCTACTGTTATAGCCCAGCTGCCTCAGAAGGCTTGCCACCCCTTGGTGAGCTAATTCAATAGGTGGAGTTAATCACTGCCGTAGCTGCAGCCTCTCCTAGTGATTCTTTATAACTTCATCCCATCAGCGAGGAGAAGCGCCCAGCTCTGCCGCTGAAGGGCAGAGCCCCAGCAGGGCCCCAGCCCAGCCCAGGCTGCGCCTGCCCAGCTCAACATGGCTGCTGGGAGGCTGAGGGTGGGCAATGGCAGCTCCCAGCATGCCACGGGAACAACATGGCTGCCCTGCAGCACCGGGCCTACAGCTCCCAGCATGCCCTGGGAACAACATGGCCATGGGGCTGTCCCAGGCCTACAGCTCCCAGCATGCCCTGGGGACAACATGGCCATGGGGCTGTCCCAGGCCTACAGCTCCCAGCATGCCCCGGGGACAACATGGCCATGGGGCTGTCCCAGGCCTACAGCTCCCAGCATGCCCTGGGGACAACATGGCCATGGGGCTGTCCCAGGCCTACAGCTCCCAGCATGCCCCGGGGACAACATGGCCATGGGGCTGTCCCAGGCCTACAGCTCCCAGCATGCCCTGGGAACAACATGGCCATGGGGCTGTCCCAGGCCTACAGCTCCCAGCATGCCCCGGGGCACGCCTTCTCCCAGCAGCCTCCCCAGGCAAGAGAGGGGAAACACCAGCCGTCCCCAGGGGCAGGGGTCAACAAAAGCCACCCAAGCGAGTTGGTGGCCAAACTGGATGCCTCAAGGTCAGGGTTTGTCTCGGCGGGTAGGTGAAATTCCTTGGCAGCGCACCTGTCCGAGCCCAGGTGCTTTGTTCCACGAGTCTCACGTGCACAGTCCTGTAGCTGAGAAGAGTGACAAAGAAACCCTGCACAATGGCCGGTGCCAGCCACAGCTGTGCACGGGCAGCTTCCAGCCCTGGGCAGGAGTTTCCTCCTCTGGCTGTGCGGCGCAGGGAAGAGGTGGGAGCTGTGCCGGCGGCCAAACAGCCCTTCACCAGCAGCACGTGGGGAAGCCCAGCGGCAGCCGCCTGCTGGCTGCAGGGGAGGTGGTGGCTGCGTGGCCACCATGTGTTGCCGTGCAGCCTCGTGTCACAAAGGGGCAGTGATGCGGCACCCACCCGGAACTTGTGACCTCACCTGGCCAGGGCTGGACATCCTGAGCAGCGGGCCAGTTGGGCCGAGCTGCCCGTTGGGATAACTCCTTCTTGAGCTACTTGCGTGGCTACCTCTTTCTAAACATTTCTCCTTTCCTGCTGACCCCTCCTCACCTTCCACCCTCTTTCAAAGGTAAGTTGGCTTTGACTTTTGGCACAGATCCTACAGGAGGTAGATCGGGAATAAAAGTGGAGGCCGCTCTCTGCCTCCCAACCTCTAGGCTGAGCTCTTCCACCCTTCTAGGCTGGCCAGACAGGCGCTATGGGGAGCGTTCCTCTTGGCTAATTCCTATGTCTTTCCCATCGCCTAGGCTAGGAAAGTAGGGAGGGGGCAGCCCGAGGCGTTGAGCTCAGCATAGCCTGACCCGAAGCCCACCTTGACTGATGGGTCAGGAAGGGAGACCAGAAACACAGCCCAGCAATGGCAACCGTTAAAGGAGCGGCCAAAAGGCAGTCACTCCTGCAGACAGGGTGGGCAAATGTGGGCTGGAGAGCCAGAGGGCTCTGCTGCCAACAGGCGCTACAGGCAGTTACAACGACCACTGGAACACGTTTGATGGTGACTGCTGGCCTCTGGGTCTTTTGGTGCTTGAATGATTTTCTTGAGCTCCGCTTCTTTCATTGCAACCAGGTGACGGGATTGGAGCTGATCTTCTTTTTCTGGACTGCGTCCGGACATCCTTTGTCAGCCAAAGCTTCCCGCTGTGCTGCTGAGAGGAGCGATGGCCGCAATGGGGAGCAACTCCTGTGAGTAACGGTTTCACCAGCAGGCTTGGCCTTGGTGAATCCCCAAATGCAATGGGCACGGCTGGTGTTCCATCCCGCAACGTTGCTGTGGGGACAACCTCAAGGGAATTCTGGGGCTTTTCCTGAGAGCAGCCAGGCCTACCCAGGGGTTTTGTGCAACAAAACCATCATTTCCCTGCAGTCGTTGCCAAGGGAATGGCTCCACCACAAAGGATCCTCTTTCCCCCGGAGAAGATTTGCATGGGCTGGCAGCAAAGGCAGAGAGCTGGAGCAGGCCTCTACAACCTGGGCAATACGTGCTTCCTCAACTCCGTGCTGCAGTGCCTGACGTACACCCCACCTCTTGCCAACTACCTGCTCTCTTGTGAGCACAGCGACTCCTGTGAGTACTTTTTGGAAGATCTCCTTGTCAGTCTGTTGGGCACTTCCCAAGGACCCCCAGAACCTGCCGCTGGATGCAGGAGAAAAGCAGCCCTTCTTTCTCAGCCACCGCCAAGGTGGTGCTCTTGGGACGCTCAAGCCTACAAGCCGCTTGGCCTATCGAGGCGTGTTTGCTGTCACAAAGATGCCTCTTTCTAGTGCTGCCTGCCGTTCCCTATTCCTGCATCTAACCTACATATTTGCTGGTTGCACAGAAAACTTCTGTCAGCGAGGCATCCCTCTCAAGAATGTTTTCTGTGTGCTGAGATGTCGTGGGCTTGCTGGGCCATTGGCACCTGGGGACGACTAGGAGACTGTCCTAGCAGAACTCCAAGGTCTCCATGAGGTTTCCCATCACAATGGCTCTTTGACTGACCTGACCAGCTTGCTTCCTTCCCTCCCTCCTTCCCTCCCTCCCTCTTCAGGTCAGCAGGAAGGCTTCTGCATGATGTGCATCATGGAAGCGCACGTTAACGATGCCTTGTCCACCTCAGACTGTGCCATCCAGCCCAGGGCCGTCATCAATGCCCTCTCACGTAAGTCATCTCAGCTGCTTTGACTTGCTATCCTCTGTTGGCAGAGGACTGAAGTACTACCTTCCTCTTGATTAGGAATAGGAGGGCATTTCACGCTTGGCATGCAGGAAGACGCCCACGACTTCTTACGCTGTACTGTCACTGCCATGCAGAGAGCTTGTCTGGCTGGAAGCAGCGCGTAAGCACAAGCAAACGACCTTTCAATGTTGCCCAGCGCTTTGGCCTCCTTGACGTACCCCATCAAGGAAAGCCTATGCCCAGGGCTTTCAGGCACAGGAAAACTCTTGGAGGAGATAACTCTCTGCCTTACCATTTCCTTCCAGCTGGGACATCTCTTCTCAATATACTACCATCGTCCATCAAATATTTGGGGGCTTCCTGAGGTCCAGAGGTATGTTTCCACAACTGTTGCTCTCCTTACACTTGCCTGTGCCCTGCTGTGTGTCTGTGAGAGACAGCTGAGCGTGGGGCTGGCTCGAGTAGGGATGAAGAGCATAAACGGGCACGGTCAATCGACTTCGCCTGTCGCTGATCATTTCCGTTTGCCTTCCAGTCACGTGCTGCAGCTGCAAAGCAGTTTCCGATTCCTACGAGGCCTTCCTGGATGTGCCTTTGGATATCCAAGTAAGAGGGTTTCTCACTGTGCTTCAAGTCGTCCCAAGCTCCTTGTGGCTTCCCAGAATCTGCGCAGCTGGCTTTGAAAAGTGCGCTGTGAACACAGGAGAGCTGTGGGGGTGGTGGGAAGTGGTATGGGTGGTGTCTTCCTGCAACGGCCGTGGCAGTGGACTCCTTGTAGATGCTGGCTTTAAAGCTGGACAAGCACGCATTATCCTCTCTGCACCCCTGAGGGACTCTCAGCCACCTTCTCTTTGCCCTCCCTCAACACCCAACTGGCTCCTAGGCTGATGGCTCGTGTTGTTTTCATTCCTGATGACCCTGCACACCATCGGTAGCTGAACTGAGCGGTGGCACGGTGAGGTAGCTCTTAATAGTGCCGGCCGGGAATCTCTGGGAAGGGAGGGAAATGTTCGGCATCATACCCTCTTTCTGCCTCCCTCTGGCCAAGGTTTGCAGGGTCACAGTGGATCTCCTCAGCGGCAGCTCCCTGGGTCTTGTGGGCAACTCCTCCTGAGTGCTTGGGCGAGGGCATTTCCACCAGCTCAGAGCTCTCCTTTCTCACCCCTCCAGGCAGCCTCATCTGTCACCGCAGCTCTGGAGGACTTTGTCAAACCCGAGCAGCTGGCTGGTGAAAACAGCTTTCGATGTAACAGGTAAGAGGATGACTAACACCAGATTAAGACTTGCAGCTGTGTGGAGATGCTGCGTGTCATCGAGCCTCAGGAGGTTCGATGCACAATCAGGAGGCACAGCTTTTCTTTCTTCCAGCCTAATGGTTCTGAAGAGCCATGAAATGGCGTGAGGACGTGTGAGGTGGAAAAGGTTGTCTGGCTGCCGTGGGGCAAGCTAGGGTGCATTTCAGCGCTTTTCTCTCTGCTTGCTTTCAAGCTGTGGCAAGAAGGTTACCGCCCTCAAGAGGTTTACAATCGAGCGCGCGCCCAGGGTTCTCACGCTGTGCCTGAAACGCTTTGATTTCTCCGGCAAGAAGATCGGCAAGGTGTGTACGCAATTGGAGGGCCACTTTCTTTCTCGTCCTGGAGCAGGAGATTTCCCAAAGCAGCACGCTCTGTCACAAGCTGTTCAGGTGGAGCTTTTGGTGTTCCCTTCTGGGGAGAGGAGAGCTCCTGTGGCAAGGCAAGCACATGCTCTGCTGCGACAGAGCTGCTCTGGCCGAGAGCAGTTTCCTGCCACCCAAGGCGTCACCTGCTGCTTCAGGGACAAGCGAGTGTTGATGAGCCCCAGAGATGTATTTCTACACAGCTGGGCCCCGGTCTTGCCAGGCTCTTTCACGTCGTATGCCAGGATCCCTTATGAGCCCTCTTGGTCTCTCCACAGTTTGTGCAGTATCCCCAGTACTTGGATCTCCAGCCATACATGTCTCAGGGAGCAGCAGCACCGCCCCTCTACACCTTATACGCTGTCCTGGTGCACAGCGGTGGCAGCTCCTTGGCAGGACACTATTTCTGCTACACAAAGGTAAAGAGCCACTTCCTTCATCTCGGGGACTATGTGTGCTGGGGAAGGCAAACTTTGGCGGCGCTCTTTCTGGCAGCCAAGGTTCTGGGGGAGAAGGTCCCCTGACCAGCTGGGTGGGATTTGCGTTGGCGGACTCTTGCTTGTGTAGTTTTCTGCCTGTGTCGTTCGAGAGAAACCATGCAGTTCATCTCCACACGTCCTTGCCTTTCTTTGACAGGCCAGCAATGGACTCTGGTACCAGATGGATGATACGTCTGTGGCTTACTGTGACCGCAACACAGCTCTCGGGCAGCAAGCCTACTTACTGTTTTATATCAGGTAACAGCCAGGACTAACAGCTGTTCAGAACACGTTTCCTTTTCAGGGTTTTGCTATTTCTCTTCTGATCCTCCTGAGTTGTTCCATCCCAGGAGGCAATTACTACCCGCACCACTCAGGGCTGTCGAAGGTGACCTACCTGCCGCCAGTCCTTCCCTTCCCTTGCTGGGCTTTAGGCTGCTGCCCCCATGTAAACTGCTATTTGTCTGCTCTCTGTAGGTGGCTGATAGAGAGCAGAGTCCCTGAAGGGGCCTACAGGGAAGATGGGGGGGGGGGGGGGGGGGGAGGAGGACAGGACTCCTGCTCAGGGAGCGTAGTGATAGGGCGAGGGCCATTAGTTTTCAACTTAAGGAATGTAAATTTAGATTTAATGTTAGGAAGAATTACTTTATGGCAGGGGTGGGGTGACCGTGGAAGTGGTTGCCCAGAGAAGCTGTGGATGCCCCCTCCCTGGAAGTGTTCCAGGCGCGCTTGGACAGGGCTTTGAGCAAGTCAGTCTAGTGGAAGGTGTCCCTGCCTGTGGCAAGGGACATGACCTAAATGCTCGCCGAGGTCCCTTCCAACGCAAACTGTTCTGTGATTTTACGATTCCACGAAATGGAGGCCATAGCGGGTATGAAGAGGAGGTCTTGCTGTGACAGGGGCAGAGTTGGTGGGAAGACCCCAAGTGAAGTCCCCATTTGTAGCCTGACATGTCTTCTCTCTGTCATACAAACCGCTCCAAGTCAATGAGTGAAGGCCAGTGGAGGTTGCAAGAGCAGCCCTAAGTGGACATCACTCTTTTTTCTTATTTTCCCCAGATGCTCTGATGGGAAATCTAGTCAACAGGCGTCAATGTCACCAGCACCATCATATGCCCGCTCCTTCTTTGGTCAGCAGCGGGGCGGCAGGCAGCAGGCAGACCCTGTGGGACCACGGGATCAGCCTGATTGGACTAAGGTAACTCTGGGGAGGTGGGTCAGGGCAGCAGATGGACAGCGGATTTCTTTCGGGGGTCTTGGCATTGCTCTCCTTGCCCCCACACACTGCAGCCTTCTTCAGAGCCACCACGCTGCTCCGTCTCAAAGCATCGCCCCTAGATCCAACCTACTTGTGTGCCTTCGGCCCCTCTGCCTTTGCAGCCCTCCAGGAGGGCCTCTGGGAGGTCTTTAGTTGTCGCCTCAGAGCGCTCTGGAGGTTTCCCACTGCTCCATCCCCTCCAGGAGGAAAGGACAGGACCTTTTCACAGCTCTCTTGGCAGGATATGGCGATGGGCATGGAGGACTCTGCAGAGGACAGCAGCTCCTGGCCAGGCGGGCTCAGCATCACCTCCCATGTGGACATGCCCTTGCATCACTCCTGCGTCTGTAGGAGGCTGGAGTCCTGCACTAGAGCTGCATGCCCACACTGCCATCCACCATTTGACCATGTGCTGCACACTGCGCGAGAAGACAGCCACCAAGAGGAGCACAGATTCAGCCCTTCTTCCCGCTGCCAGAGGAATGGTGCCAGGAAGAGAACCCGGAGCAGATCCCCGCAGCGCAGAAATGATCTCCACAGCTGCTTCGTGGAAACCACAGACTGCAAGCGCTCCACAGGGAGGAGGAGGAGACCTAGTCCTCCAAGTTGTCACCACACTCCCAGGGATAACACAGCTCCAGGGCCCTCCAAACGCAGCTGCCAGTATACTCCTGCACCCAGGGCTGCTCCCAGGGAGCAAACCCTGCCAACGCAGAGAGCGCGGAGCCGATCCCTGTGGCACCGCTATGATCTCCACAGGCAGTTCACAGAGTACCACCCCTCAGCAGCGGGGATGAGAACTGGTCCTCCAACACAGGACCGTGCTCCCAGCAACAACAGAACGCAATGGCCTTCCCACAGTAGCTCCCACTTGGCTCCCGCACCCAGGGCTCTTCTGGAGCAAGCCCTGCTCAGGCAGAGAGAGTGGACCAGATCCCTGCGGGCATGGCTAACATCTCCGCAACTGGTTAAAAACACACACCATTAAAACAAAACACACTCCTCAGGCCTATGCCAAGGACAAGCTGCCACCAATGAGGTTCATCTTCCACAAGGCATCACCATGCAGGAAATCTTCCAGACGAAAAGGAAACGATAAAATAAAGACATATCAAGCAAGAGCTGGCTAAAGGCTTAACTGGACGCAGTAGTGAAGGAGAGGCAAGCTTTTAACTGCCTGAATCTCCAAGAAGCAAGTGGAGTGTTGGAAGGTGTCTGAATGATCGAAGAGTAAGGGGAAGGGAAATCTAGCAGGCAAGCGCAAGGGCTTCTGTGCAGATGGGCTGCTGGAAAGGGGACTTCAGACGTGGCGTCCTTGGGCATGAGTGTATCTGCACGCTTTGGTGGTCCATTCTAAGTGGGGCTAGTACGGAGAAGGGTGACACCAGGAAAAGCCCAGGGCTGGGACCGCCAGGTGGGTAATAAATATCTCTGAACCTGTGCAGAGCCAAAGCTCCACTGCAGGCTGGCCAGCAGGTCCCTAAGGAAGGGATCCGTCAATCCAAGGAGCCAGTGAGCCACTCAGGTCCCCAGCCATCGGCAGCTCCAAGCCACCTCCATGGGCTTGGAGACTCCAGGGGCGATCACCCAGAAGCAGAACTGAAACCCATCGCTTGGCAATTACAGCCTGCCTCTTCAGGGGAAGCACTTCTTGTTTCCTCCAAGCCTTCCTCCTCCTGACGGCATCCTGTCCCACCATGCGGAAGGGCTCTTCTTAGAGATGTCTCTTTTGGGTTGGAATGCTGGACTTCAGAGCCTGCCTTCCTTGCAAGGAAACACGCCAAACACTAGAAAGCTTCAGGCCACTTTGGAGGCTACGCTCTGGCTGCTGAGGGAAGCAGGTTGGTTTGTTAGCTTCACCTTTGCCGGGGGCTGTGATGTGCCCGGCCCCACCATCCCAGCACCAGGACCACCCAGCCACCCTCTTGAGGCTCTGGGAAGGCGGGTGATATTTCCTTTACTGCGCCAAGTAGCTGACACAGGCTTTAGTCATTCCCTCTTTCTTGGCAATGCTTAGGATGGGCTTCAAAGAGGTTTAGTAAAACATTTCCCATCAAAAACTCTTTTGACAGAAAATGGCTTTTGGGCACGATGCAAACTCCTGTGGAGAAGAAAAGTTCACATCAAACCTGCTCAGCCGATGTGAGAGACCTTCATGAGAAACCAGGAGTTGTTTTCCTCCTCCCAACATTTTTGGCAAGGTACTGCTGATGCAAAAGGTTCTGTGTTGTCAAGGTGGACACAGGTTGGTGGTGGAAGTAATGGAGACGTTTTCATGTACTCCTGGGCCAGGAATCACTTGCGAGTGCTTGAATCTGACAGCAGCAGCGCCCAGGCAGAGCTGGGAGCAGCCCCTGGTGACATCTCTTGGCTTTATGGCAGTGTTTGCAGCCCCAGCACACGTCCCCTGCCCCCTGCAGAGATCAGGCAGGAGGCTGGAGGGAAGACTCCCACCGATGGCTTTTGCCTCCAGGCTGGAGCGCACTGTCCCAGGCTCAGGAGCCGCCACCTCCGCGCTCCCCTACCCCATGCTGGGGCAATAAGGCAGCACTCCTCCTTCTACAGAACAACACCCCAAGCTTACGCCAAGGATGAAACGCCGATTTCCTCCTCATGCAGGTTTCTCCCACGGCTACAGGCTGCCACAGGGCTGTAGGGTCGACGTTCACAGGTGTCTCGAATGCCAGCACAAGTGTGGCTTTTCACAGGCAACACTGCAGGGAGATTTCTGGAAGAGTGTATCAAACCACACATATTCATTTGCCTTTCGAGTCTGTTATGCCGAGGACCTGGCAAGGTCACTGGTTTTGCACAGCAGCGGAGATGCTGATGTAGCCACATGACTCCAAGGTCCAGGGGCTTGACAGGAACAAACCTCAACATCTCGGTGCTCACCAGAAAGTCAAAGGAGCTGGCAGTGAAACCTTCCTTTGAGACGGCTACATGAAATTGCATGGCAGAAACGGAGAGGCAGCAAGCTTTGGACCAAGGAAGCAGCTCTCTTTGCCCGGGGGCTGTAGCAAACTGCCGTGTTTCCTCCCCAGAAGCTTCCTCCGGTCCCCGCCCTGCTCGGCACCGAGCCCACAACGTTGCACTGCCAGTAGCACCAAAGGCAGACAAGGGGACAGGAGCAAGGTGTTACAGTCAGTCTGGGGTGGGAAGATAGGTGCGAGCTGACCAGGGCAGGAATCGTCACAGCCCTTGACAGGGTAAGTCTCGGCCAGCAGGGCAATGCAGAGGAGGTCCTGGAACATGTCACAGCTGAGAGGACCTGTCCTGATGGCTCTCCTGCATTTTCTGGTGTGGGGCAGAAGACGTGCTCCAGGGCAGGACTGGCCTGCTGCACCACGGGAAGGACAGAGCATGGTGGACCCCTCCTCCCAGGGCCGGCTGCAGGGCTGCGAAGGTGGCTGTGCAGGCAGGGGTGCCCAGCGCTGTCCTTGCCAGCAGGGTCCCTGCAGCCCAGGGGGCTGTGTGCTGGGGCAGGGGCTCTGCCACCTGCCAGGGGCAGCTCTCAGCCTGCCGGGGGGCTCCCCACAGAGATGCGGGGAGAAGCTGTGCATCGCATCCAGGCAGGTTTTGAATGTCTCCAGAGAAGCAGACTCCACAGCCTCTTTGGGCAGCTTGTCACACTGCTCCAACACTGTCAAAGCACTATAAAAACTAGCTGGCTGCTACAAGGCTTTTACCATCATATGCCAGGTTAACTTCAATAAGTAGTTCCCACGCCTTGCCCCGGCACAGCCACCAGTCCCCTACAAGGTTTCAGAAGTTCATCTACGGGCCATGCTGTTTCTTCAGCCTCTTCAAGCCAGTCTACGCTGCTTCTCCCGGGGCCTCTCCTTGTCTCTCCGCCATCTTGGGAGGGGAGGGAGGGGGTGGGGGGGTGGGGAGCGGGTGCAGGAAGCAGCCACAGCTGCACATTATCCACGTCAGCCGCCAACACACCACCCCTGAGGCATGCCCACAGCTGTATATTATCAATATAATTAACCTGCCTTCATTCCTCTATAATTCCTCTACAATTCTCCCCCGGTTTTTTCTTTTCTTTTTTCTTGTTCTTCTTAACATTTCATTGTATTTATTTACGTATTTAACAGGTATTTAACAATCATCACAACATTTTCAAAATAAACTACTCATACAGTCCAGACAACTCGTCCCTGAACTCTTTTGTTCTTCTTTGTTGAAACATGTTTTACAAGTGTATAGGATTTGACCTGTGATGTGGTGTGCTACATTCGCAACTCTGGTGGGATCAGGAGGACTCACGGACACGGAATGCTCATTTGAAACCGGTGGGAACATTGATAATGTATGTTAAGAAGAGTGATTGTTGTGTACGTACCCATTTCCCTGAATATACTCAGGCAGGAATTCCTCTAGCTGGTATCCCCGTTCCGTTTGGGACTAACGGGAATAACTTGTGGCTAAGACCAGGATACGCTCCTTGGAACGAGACTGACCTCCAGACTTGGACAACACTGAATCCACACTTGTCCACTGTGAAGTGTGTTACTGCAAATGAAGCCAAGACACACGCAAATGCTCCCGCAGAGGGGGCGTGCCTAGGTGGGCAGCAGATGAGGGCATGCGTGCTCAAGCACCTCCAAGTCCTTCCTGCCTCCAGGAGGTGGAGAGGTGGCCAGTGGTTGGCAGGCCTGGTCCTCTTGCAAGGTGGGGATGCTGGGGATGAGCAAGCACGTGGGCTGCAGCCACAGGCCATCCACATGCCTGAAAGGCTCTCTCACCCCTCTTGCTGGTCACCTAGTCCAGCTTCAGGTTCACTAGTGAGTTGCGCGCACACACAGGGCTCCCAGCAGTAGCTGGCCCGAGACACTGGGGCTTTCCAAGCGCTGGCTGCCTATGGCCTGTGTTGCCGTCAGCCTTTGCTAGCAGCCAGGCCAGGGGACCCACCGCGCAGCGGGTGCAGAGTGGGCCCACACAGGAGGGGCTTTGGGGTGGCTCTCCAGAAGAGGCCAGCGGGTCCTGTGGTGATCAGGCACAGGGCTAAGCAAGTAAAGCAGCCAGCGCTTTGCTTCTGTGTGCCTGGCTCCTTGATCCCCCCTTCTCTCCGTTTGCCGTGCTTATACGTGCCCCTCATCTTCCCTGGCTCCTCCCTTTCTCAGCCCTGCTCTCCTTGGCCAAGACAAGGCCAACCCCGCTTATTTTGCCCCACCGTGCTCCCAGGTTTGCCCCATCTGTCAACACACAGATGTGGCCTTTGGGTGCTCTTAGCTAGGTCCCCTTGCACTTGCGTGCCATTGCTGACGGGCTTGCCTGGGAACTGCTGTCCCTGCCAGAGTCCTCTCTGCAAAATGACCCCAAGCTCTTGAAGGTCAAGCAGCTGTGAAGCGTGGCCACCTCTGACGCCATTCCCCGCTAACCACCTGCCAAATGTGGTGCTGGAAGAGCAGCGTATCCCCAGCAGACAAGTTGTCTTCTCCAAGGACGCCTTCTGCCTGCTCTCCGCAGACCCACGGGAACCGGCAGCAGGTCCCTTGTCAAAACACAAAGCAGCCTTGAGCCCGCTGGCTTGGAGGCCCAGTTCTGGGGCCTAGGAAGCCCTGTGCGCCTCAAGCGCCTTGAGAGCAGCTCTTCAACTTTCAGGCAGAGCCTGCCCGCTCCTCCTCCTTGGGACCCAGTTGCTCCCTCCGCTGTGTTCCTTATGCCTCGCCACACAAGCCAGGGTGGCAGCAGGGAGCTGCCGCACCTTTCACAAGCTTTGAGGCTGCCATGCTTCAAGCCACTGCCCTCGCCCCCCACGGACCTAGCCCTGCTGCGCTTTAAATGCAGTGCACGTGCCTGGATCCTGCTTCTCTGCTGCACTCCAGCATGTGAGTGAGCAAGGCTCCCCCAGGCAGTGGCAGAAGGCAGACTCCTGAGACAAGGCTGATGCAGGATTTACCAAAGCCATGGACAGCAATGGCACGTACGGCTAAGAGCAGGAGCATCCTTGTCTCTCGAGAGCTTCACCTTGCTTGTCCTTGCCACAAATGCCCTGCTCAGTGTGCGCCCAGAACTGCAATCAGACTCATGGATAGCAAGGAGGACACGAGGCCTGCCAGAGGGCGTTGCTGTCACTGACATAGCCAGCGAGGACTGTGCTGCACCTGCATTTCACTGTTCTTTGTGCAGCAAGGTTGACACTGCTGGGCTACGCTTGGCTTATTTGGCTTGCCCAGCACCGTTGCCAGCCGCAGCCGTAAGAGACATTGGCTCTTGGACACCCAGGCATGCGCATGCTGCCTGTAGTAGCCCCGTTCTCTGGCGTCTCTTTATTGGGAAGGAGCTGGTGGCATGGGGCTGCGGAGAGCAGGGCGGCAGGGAACTTCCCAAAGAGGCTGTGAGGCCATGCTCGCTTTTGTCCTGTGAGCTGTTAGAAGGCAGAGCTGGGAGCCAGGCGCCGCTGCCTGCCATGGGGCCTGCCCACCCTGATGGCGCAAGCAGGGCATTCCACAAGGCTCTGTCGGGGTGCGCGATCCCAGCTTCTGCCTCCACTCCTGCTTGGGACCCCTCCTATTGCCTCCCCTCCCTCCCCTCCCCCCCCGCCCCCCCGACACCACCACGCCCAGCACCCGGAACCAGGCACTCTGTGACATCAGTCCCACGTCCAAGGGAACCCCGGGCAACGGGAATCCTGCGGGCAGTACGTCAGCAGCCGTACTGGTGGCGACAAGCCCTCGTCCTTGCAGCTGCCACATGTCGCTGGCAGCGATGGGTTTTCTGCGTCTCCTCGTTGTCCTGCTGGCCGTGTGCTGTCCTGTGCACGGCACATGGGACAGCTGTGGGTAAGTGGCCCGAGGCTCTGGGAGGGAGTTGGGCAAGCCTTGTGGGCTTCACTGGAGGGGGCCTGCTTGTCCCCCATGGCCACCCCCCAGGTTCCTGAAAGCCATGTGGGAGGCTCAGTGCCTTGACAGCAGCCAGGCTGCCGGCACAACTCGTCTACGGGCTGAAGCAGAAAGCGGGGCGAGGGGAGCGGGTTTTGGCCCCACGGGTTTCCTCGGCCCGTCTGGCCATGCCTTGTGGGGAGGGAAGACGGCTGGCCTTCAGCCGCAACGGCGCAAGCCATCCAGCAGCACAGTAAGGAGTTTCTGGTTACAGAGGGAGCTGCGGGCTTCGTCCCATGGCTTTGCACTACGGCATGTCGCGCGTCGTGGGTGGCACAGATGCCCAGCCAGGGGCCTGGCCCTGGATCGTCAGCATCCAGGCTCTCGTGGAAGGAGGCACGGCGCACATCTGCGGGGGCTCCCTCATCAGCCCACAGTGGGTCCTCACAGCAGCCCACTGCTTCATCGAGGTCAGGTAAGGAGGACCAGGGGTCGGGGCTAGCCCCACAACACTAGCAGGTGCCCTGAGCGCAGCGGCACGTGCTACTGCCGTCCCCTTGCCCTGCAGCACGCCCAGTGCCTGGGCACTCCGGAGCCCCGCCGAGAGGCTGCTCAGGAGAAGGCTGGGCTCGTGCCACTGCTTCCCAGCAGCCTCCCGCTCGACACTGCTTGAGCCCAAGGCACGCGAGGGCAGTCGCAGCCTCCCTAGCGCTGCTTGCCTCTCTCCCTCGTCGAGCAGAAGGCAGGGCAAGTGCCGGGCTGCTGCAGCACGTGGCTGCGCTCCCTCTGAGCCCTCTCTCCATCTGCCTTCCAGGCACATCACCGTCTTGCGCGTGGTGCTCGGTGCTACCCAGCTGACTCAGCTGGGCCCTGAGGCTCAGGTGCGCGCCGTCAGGCGGCTGCTGGTTCACCAGCACTACTGGAACGTCACACAGAGGAACGACATTGCCTTGCTGGAACTGGACCAGCCTGTCCAGTGCAACAGCTACGTACAGCTTGCCTGTGTGCCCGACGCCTCGCTGAGAGTCTCAGAGCTGACAGCCTGCTACGTCAGTGGCTGGGGTGCCAGGAAAGCAAGAGGTGAGTGGCCCAAACGCAGTGGCGGCGCCAGTGCAAGCTTGGCCAGCTTGGGGAAGCAGGATGCGCTTCCTGACGGCAGAGGCGAAAGCCAGAGTCAGGCTGTGGGGGCGTAAGCCTCTCTCTTCGAGAGAGGGGCCAGCGCCATTGACCCAGAGCAAGGCAGAAAGGCAAGAGCGGTCCAGCGCCTGTCCGCATGCAAAGCCAAGCCCCGGGGGAGGGCTTCAGCCAGACGGGGGAGGAGAACTGGCAATGAGCTGCTGGGTGTTCATTCCTTTCTGTGCTCTTCACAGCTGGAGGATCGGCATACGCGCTGCAGGAGGCCCAGGTCCACCTCATTGATGCCAGGGTCTGTAACAGCAGCGGCTGGTACAGGGGGGCCATCCACAGCCACAACATCTGTGCTGGCTATCCGCAGGGCGGCATCGACACCTGCCAGGTAGGAGCGTGCTACAAGCCAAGCCCTGGCAGCGCAGGCAGCCCCGCCACAACCGCCCAAACGTGCGCCATCACGGCCTTTTGCTGGCCACTCACACTCCCATGGCTGGGTCCCCACCGCTGAGGGCCTTACCCGCCCCTCCCCATGGGCAAGCCCTTGCCCAGGGCCTGCCCGCCTTGTCCCAGAGGCCTGGCACGCTGCCCAGAAGGCCCGCCCGGTGCCCCTGGCAGCCCACAGCTTCACCATCCCAGCCGTCTGACACACCTTCACCACCACCGTGAAGAGCGGTGAGAGCGAGCCCTGCCTTACAGGCCCACCGCCCCCTGCCAGGCAAGCTTCTACAGAGCTTGGCTGGCCACTGAATGCAGCTCTGGCAGGTGCCGTGAGAGAGAAGGAGCCAGCCACCGGGCTGACGGTGGCCACCCAACAACCCCTTCGTCCTCTCTCCTGTGCTGCAGGGGGACAGCGGTGGGCCTCTCGTGTGCCAAGACAAGAGCGCCGACTACTTCTGGCTTGTTGGCGTGACCAGCTGGGGGACGGGCTGTGCGAGAGCAAGGAAGCCCGGAGTCTACACCTCCACCCAGCACTTCTATGACTGGATCCTGGCGCAGATGGGCCTGCGCCCAGCAGTAACCACTACTGCAAGGCCACAGCCAGTCTTCACCTACACCCCCGTTCAGAGGCCGAGGCCAAGGCCAAGGCCAACAGAATCGAGCCGGTTTCCACCCTGCCCATTTCCAGTCCAGAAGCTGCTGGACTTCTTTACTCGGCTGCAGGAGCTCCTGCAGTACCTAAGAGCGAAATAGCTTGGAGCAGCACGATGAGGAGCATCCAGGGCAGGCTGCAGCGCACAACGACCGTTTCCTGCTGGGGCAATGCCTGCTGACGAAAGGCAGCCTCAGTGACAAAGGCCTGCTCTGTCCTGCCCACGCTCCTCGCAACGGCAGAACCCAGCAGGCTGCCTTCTTGCAATAAAGTGTTTCCGTTGGCATGGCTAACCACGCGCCAGTGCACTGCAGTCTCCTGTGCGAGGCAAGGACTTCCAGAGCCGGCACCTGCCGAAGGAGGCAGGCTGCCAAGTCGGGCACAAAGGGTCACCGCAAAGGGCTGAAGCTCTGCCTGCTCCGAGAGAAGCATGAGGGAACAGTGGAAGGAAGGAAGGCAGGTCATAGGAGGGCTCAGGGCCTTGGGGGTGGCAGTTGGAAGCAGAGAATGCCTTAGGCTGGCTCCTGCTGGCATCCCTGTGGGCTTCTGTACGAGGCGCAAGCCAGCTTGAAAGTGGCCTCTCAGGGCCAGCTGGGCTTCAGGGGAAATCCACGAGCTGGGGCCTTTGCTCACGCCACGGAGTTCCTGGGCTTCCCCAGGCTGCTCTGCTTTCACAGCTGCACCATGTTTCCAAGGCCAGGCCTACGGCTGCAGTGGCTGCCGGGAGCGCCATGAGCTTTGAGTGGGAGCAAAGAGGCTGCTGCTGCTGCTGCTGCTCGGCAGTTGCCCCCCTCCCTGGCTGCCTTCTGGCTGTAGTAGCGGCCACGCTAGAGGAGCAACCGGAGGCCTGGGGCATACCAGACCCCTATGGAGGGGTGCCGCGGGGACTCGAGTGGAATGGTCGAGACTAGGGGACCGGGCCCCCAGTCCGGTGTCTTTTTGAGGGCTTGAGGCTCTGCAGAGGGGTCTGGGGTGCAACGAAGGCCTCAGAAGGGGGCCTGAGTGGACTAGAGAGAGCCTAAGGCAGCCTCCGGGTAGCCAGGGGAAAGGGTGCCCAGTGCCAGGTGGCCTCCACAGCCATCAGGGACCTGGGCACAGGCACTGTCATGTGGGGAGGCAGGGAGCGTGGCATGGGCTTGTTGTGCTCATCATCTCCTTGCCCCTTTGCGGTGCCTTGATGTTGCAGCTAGCCCAGGCACTGCCCCCCACCAGCACAGGGACCCTTGCACAGCACTCCAGCTTAAGATCACTGGCACCGGCTGCCCAGAGAGGCCCTGGAAACATTCCAGCACCACCTGCACATGATTTTGTGCAACCTGCTCTAGCACAGCCTGCTTTTGCAGGGCGTTGGACTCGATAATCTCCAGAGGTTCCCTCCAACAACGACCATTGTGTGATTCTGGGACTCGTGGCACTTTGGCTGAGGAAGAAGAGGTCAGGATCCTCAGGCCACCCGACACCTGACTGCCTTCCCAGTGTCTGTCCAAGAAACCTGCCAGTCCTCACTAACAGAAGTTGGACCTGCACACGTGGGCTTGCACATGTGCATGAGCACTGCAGGGCAACAGCCTTCTCTCTCTTCCCCGTCCTCTACTGCAGGGCGAGCGCAGATGTTCTGCCAAGGGAGCACCAGTCTGCACAGGCCCTGCTGCTGTCGCTGTCATGCAGCGGCTCTTCTACCCCGGGCTCCCGCTACTGTGTCCCACACCACTGGCCTGGTGTGATGGCAGAGCCAGGGGCACTGCCCGGTCTGCACCTTCCCGGTCCATCAGGGCAACCTGGGTGCCAGTGAGGAAGCTGGGAATTGCCCTTGGCCAGGCCCTCTCCCTGGAGTTGCCAGAGGAGGAATTCCTTGTGGATGGCAGGGATGCCAAAGCATGAGGAATTCCCCATTGGACGGCAGGGACAGTGCGTAGAGCCCCATCGATTTGAAGCCACCCCCAGCAGCCCCTCAGCCATGGCCACGGTCACACAGAACCTCACCGAGGAGCTCATCCATATCGTCCAGGACACCCTCATAGTAACCAGGCAGTACCAAAAGTTTCTGCAAGTAATGATGGCCAAGTGGCAAGAGGCGGTCTGTAGTGGGACACACACCACGCTCACCACCACCCCACAGTTCTCTCCCTTCCCCCCGCTAGGAAAGAGGAGCAGCAGGAAAGAGGATCAGCTCTATCCAGGGCTGCTGGAGCCCAGAGGGTTTTTCCAGGGCCTTCGAGTAGAGCTGCTGGGGGCAGATGCGCACATGGAGAAGATGGCAGATGGGGACAAAGGCCAAGGGGAGGACATGGGGCCAAGCAGAAGCAGCCCTGTGCAGGTGGGCAGAAGGAGCCCAATGGGGATGAGGAAGAGGAGCCCCATGACTCCAGACAGAATCAGCTCCATGGGCCTGGGCAGCACCATCCACGTGGGGCCAGGCAGCAGCACCCCAGCAGAGCCCAGGCCCCAGCACCATGTCCCCATGGGCAGGGCACGTGGGCAGGCAGCCTCAGGACCGTGCTGGGCAGGATTGTGCCTGCAGGAGGGCTGCTCCCAGCTGTGGGGCTGCCCAAAGGCTTGGTGGAGATGCGACTGCCGGCACCACTGTGTCTGTTTCTGCAAGCCCCCGTGGTGGCAGCGCTGCTCCCACAAGAGCAATGGGTTGCCCTGCCAGTGAGCAGCTTGCAGGGTGCAGGGCTGGGACACCCCTGGCGTGCCCCTTCATCTGAAATGTTCAATCTTTTCTCTATCCATGGTTCTATCTATGGAGCTCATCCATCCACCCTGCAGCTGGGGCTGCATCACCCTCAGTGCCTGAACCCAGCGGGGATGGTCTGGCATTGGGCACCGTTGGCACCCACAAAATGGGGGGTAGGGGTGTCTGGTACCACAGTGGGTGTGCTGGCAGCTGGGGACCGAGTCTGGCCGGAGAAAGGGCGCAGCAGGGACCCCATCAGGTCCAACAAGTGCTGAGTCCAGCCCCTGGGGAGGAACAAGCCCAGGCCCCGGCACAGGCGGGGGCCACCTTGCTGGAAAGCAGCTTAGCAGAGGAGTCTTGGTGGGCCCCTCAGGCAGCTGCCTACTGGTCAGGGGATCTGGACCCCTGGCAAAGGGGGGATCCAGTATGTATTGAGACCCCACGGTGAATCCGTGCACCACAAATAGGAAGGCATGTTATCCCCAGGCTGGCATTTCAAATGCCTAACAAATGGGGTATGGCCTTGGTCCCTTGAATGCTTCTCGTCCAAACCAGATAATAGGGTTGAAACATGGGAAATAAATCCCCTACCCTATCCGAATACTCCCCTCAGGAATTGTTCCTGAACAGTTTGATGTGAGTTGTGAAATAGAACCACGGTCTACCCCAGAAGCGCGAAGCCTTATTCCAGGCACGTGTTCTTGTTGGGGTTTTCTGGCACCAGTGTTTAAACCTGGAGATCGTATGTGTTATGCAAAAACTACCAATCCAGAAAACGCATTGAAATATGTAGTTTTGCTTACTCACAAAACAAAATGGAATTTTGTGTGGGAAGGGAAAACAAGCAAGCTACCACCCATCAGCACGCTCCACCGGTCAATATCCAGCCCCTCAGGGTCCGTTCTGGGCATGTTCAGATGGGAAGATGTACTTTGCACTAACTACTTCCTCAAAATTATTTACATATGCATAAGGCACTTGCCTATGGCCCTTTGCTCCTGGGGGGTCTTTAATGGGGTCTTTGGAGAGCGCTGGTGGTCAACAACTTGGTGAACTTCAGATGAACTTTCCTGGGGCACCTGCACTCTACTTGTTCTTATAGAACTTCATCTCTTCTCTGTGCTCTATGCTTTGGAAGGCAACGCTGCGTTACCCCACTTCCCTTGGCTACTGTTATAGCCCAGCTGCCTCAGAAGGCTTGCCACCCCTTGGTGAGCTAATTCAATAGGTGGAGTTAATCACTGCCGTAGCTGCAGCCTCTCCTAGTGATTCTTTATAACTTCATCCCATCAGCGAGGAGAAGCGCCCAGCTCTGCCGCTGAAGGGCAGAGCCCCAGCAGGGCCCCAGCCCAGCCCAGGCTGCGCCTGCCCAGCTCAACATGGCTGCTGGGAGGCTGAGGGTGGGCAATGGCAGCTCCCAGCATGCCACGGGAACAACATGGCTGCCCTGCAGCACCGGGCCTACAGCTCCCAGCATGCCCTGGGAACAACATGGCCATGGGGCTGTCCCAGGCCTACAGCTCCCAGCATGCCCTGGAAACAACATGGCCATGGGGCTGTCCCAGGCCTACAGCTCCCAGCATGCCCTGGGGACAACATGGCCATGGGGCTGTCCCAGGCCTACAGCTCCCAGCATGCCCTGGGAACAACATGGCCATGGGGCTGTCCCAGGCCTACAGCTCCCAGCATGCCCTGGGAACAACATGGCCATGGGGCTGTCCCAGGCCTACAGCTCCCAGCATGCCCTGGGGACAACATGGCCATGGGGCTGTCCCAGGCCTACAGCTCCCAGCATGCCCTGGGGACAACATGGCCATGGGGCTGTCCCAGGCCTACAGCTCCCAGCATGCCCTGGGGACAACATGGCCATGGATGGGGCTGTCCCAGGCCTACAGCTCCCAGCATGCCCCGGGGCACGCCTTCTCCCAGCAGCCTCCCCAGGCAAGAGAGGGGAAACACCAGCCGTCCCCAGGGGCAGGGGTCAACAAAAGCCACCCAAGCGAGTTGGTGGCCAAACTGGATGCCTCAAGGTCAGGGTTTGTCTCGGCGGGTAGGTGAAATTCCTTGGCAGCGCACCTGTCCGAGCCCAGGTGCTTTGTTCCACGAGTCTCACGTGCACAGTCCTGTAGCTGAGAAGAGTGACAAAGAAACCCTGCACAATGGCCGGTGCCAGCCACAGCTGTGCACGGGCAGCTTCCAGCCCTGGGCAGGAGTTTCCTCCTCTGGCTGTGCGGCGCAGGGAAGAGGTGGGAGCTGTGCCGGCGGCCAAAAAGCCCTTCACCAGCAGCACGTGGGGAAGCCCAGCGGCAGCTGCCTGCTGGCTGCAGGGGAGGTGGTGGCTGCGTGGCCACCGTGTGTCGCCGTGCAGCCTCGTGTCACAAAGGGGCAGTGATGCAGCACCCACCCGGAACTTGTGACCTCACCTGGCCAGGGCTGGACATCCTGAGCAGCGGGCCAGTTGGGCCGAGCTGCCCGTTGGGATAACTCCTTCTTGAGCTACTTGCGTGGCTACCTCTTTCTAAACATTTCTCCTTTCCTGCTGACCCCTCCTCACCTTCCACCCTCTTTCAAAGGTAAGTTGGCTTTGACTTTTGGCACAGATCCTACAGGAGGTAGATCGGGAATAAAAGTGGAGGCCGCTCTCTGCCTCCCAACCTCTAGGCTGAGCTCTTCCACCCTTCTAGGCTGGCCAGACAGGCGCTATGGGGAGCGTTCCTCTTGGCTAATTCCTATGTCTTTCCCATCGCCTAGGCTAGGAAAGTAGGGAGGGGGCAGCCCGAGGCGTTGAGCTCAGCATAGCCTGACCCGAAGCCCACCTTGACTGATGGGTCAGGAAGGGAGACCAGAAACACAGCCCAGCAATGGCAACCGTTAAAGGAGCGGCCAAAAGGCAGTCACTCCTGCAGACAGGGTGGGCAAATGTGGGCTGGAGAGCCAGAGGGCTCTGCTGCCAACAGTTGCTACAGGCAGTTACAACGACCACTGGAACACGTTTGATGGTGACTGCTGGCCTCTGGGTCTTTTGGTGCTTGAATGATTTTCTTGAGCTCCGCTTCTTTCATTGCAACCAGGTGACGGGATTGGAGCTGATCTTCTTTTTCTGGACTGCGTCCGGACATCCTTTGTCAGCCAAAGCTTCCCGCTGTGCTGCTGAGAGGAGCGATGGCCGCAATGGGGAGCAACTCCTGTGAGTAACGGTTTCACCAGCAGGCTTGGCCTTGGTGAATCCCCAAATGCAATGGGCACGGCTGGTGTTCCATCCCGCAACGTTGCTGTGGGGACAACCTCAAGGGAATTCTGGGGCTTTTCCTGAGAGCAGCCAGGCCTACCCAGGGGTTTTGTGCAACAAAACCATCATTTCCCTGCAGTCGTTGCCAAGGGAATGGCTCCACCACAAAGGATCCTCTTTCCCCCGGAGAAGATTTGCATGGGCTGGCAGCAAAGGCAGAGAGCTGGAGCAGGCCTCTACAACCTGGGCAATACGTGCTTCCTCAACTCCGTGCTGCAGTGCCTGACGTACACCCCACCTCTTGCCAACTACCTGCTCTCTTGTGAGCACAGCGACTCCTGTGAGTACTTTTTGGAAGATCTCCTTGTCAGTCTGTTGGGCACTTCCCAAGGACCCCCAGAACCTGCCGCTGGATGCAGGAGAAAAGCAGCCCTTCTTTCTCAGCCACCGCCAAGGTGGTGCTCTTGGGACGCTCAAGCCTACAAGCCGCTTGGCCTATCGAGGCGTGTTTGCTGTCACAAAGATGCCTCTTTCTAGTGCTGCCTGCCGTTCCCTATTCCTGCATCTAACCTACATATTTGCTGGTTGCACAGAAAACTTCTGTCAGCGAGGCATCCCTCTCAAGAATGTTTTCTGTGTGCTGAGATGTCGTGGGCTTGCTGGGCCATTGGCACCTGGGGACGACTAGGAGACTGTCCTAGCAGAACTCCAAGGTCTCCATGAGGTTTCCCATCACAATGGCTCTTTGACTGACCTGACCAGCTTGCTTCCTTCCCTCCCTCCTTCCCTCCCTCCCTCTTCAGGTCAGCAGGAAGGCTTCTGCATGATGTGCATCATGGAAGCGCACGTTAACGATGCCTTGTCCACCTCAGACTGTGCCATCCAGCCCAGGGCCGTCATCAATGCCCTCTCACGTAAGTCATCTCAGCTGCTTTGACTTGCTATCCTCTGTTGGCAGAGGACTGAAGTACTACCTTCCTCTTGATTAGGAATAGGAGGGCATTTCACGCTTGGCATGCAGGAAGACGCCCACGACTTCTTACGCTGTACTGTCACTGCCATGCAGAGAGCTTGTCTGGCTGGAAGCAGCGCGTAAGCACAAGCAAACGACCTTTCAATGTTGCCCAGCGCTTTGGCCTCCTTGACGTACCCCATCAAGGAAAGCCTATGCCCAGGGCTTTCAGGCACAGGAAAACTCTTGGAGGAGATAACTCTCTGCCTTACCATTTCCTTCCAGCTGGGACATCTCTTCTCAATATACTACCATCGTCCATCAAATATTTGGGGGCTTCCTGAGGTCCAGAGGTATGTTTCCACAACTGTTGCTCTCCTTACACTTGCCTGTGCCCTGCTGTGTGTCTGTGAGAGACAGCTGAGCGTGGGGCTGGCTCGAGTAGGGATGAAGAGCATAAACGGGCACGGTCAATCGACTTCGCCTGTCGCTGATCATTTCCGTTTGCCTTCCAGTCACGTGCTGCAGCTGCAAAGCAGTTTCCGATTCCTACGAGGCCTTCCTGGATGTGCCTTTGGATATCCAAGTAAGAGGGTTTCTCACTGTGCTTCAAGTCGTCCCAAGCTCCTTGTGGCTTCCCAGAATCTGCGCAGCTGGCTTTGAAAAGTGCGCTGTGAACACAGGAGAGCTGTGGGGGTGGTGGGAAGTGGTATGGGTGGTGTCTTCCTGCAACGGCCGTGGCAGTGGACTCCTTGTAGATGCTGGCTTTAAAGCTGGACAAGCACGCATTATCCTCTCTGCACCCCTGAGGGACTCTCAGCCACCTTCTCTTTGCCCTCCCTCAACACCCAACTGGCTCCTAGGCTGATGGCTCGTGTTGTTTTCATTCCTGATGACCCTGCACACCATCGGTAGCTGAACTGAGCGGTGGCACGGTGAGGTAGCTCTTAATAGTGCCGGCCGGGAATCTCTGGGAAGGGAGGGAAATGTTCGGCATCATACCCTCTTTCTGCCTCCCTCTGGCCAAGGTTTGCAGGGTCACAGTGGATCTCCTCAGCGGCAGCTCCCTGGGTCTTGTGGGCAACTCCTCCTGAGTGCTTGGGCGAGGGCATTTCCACCAGCTCAGAGCTCTCCTTTCTCACCCCTCCAGGCAGCCTCATCTGTCACCGCAGCTCTGGAGGACTTTGTCAAACCCGAGCAGCTGGCTGGTGAAAACAGCTTTCGATGTAACAGGTAAGAGGATGACTAACACCAGATTAAGACTTGTAGCTGTGTGGAGATGCTGCGTGTCATCGAGCCTCAGGAGGTTCGATGCACAATCAGGAGGCACAGCTTTTCTTTCTTCCAGCCTAATGGTTCTGAAGAGCCATGAAATGGCGTGAGGACGTGTGAGGTGGAAAAGGTTGTCTGGCCGCCGTGGGGCAAGCTAGGGTGCATTTCAGCGCTTTTCTCTCTGCTTGCTTTCAAGCTGTGGCAAGAAGGTTACCGCCCTCAAGAGGTTTACAATCGAGCGCGCGCCCAGGGTTCTCACGCTGTGCCTGAAACGCTTTGATTTCTACGGCAAGAAGATCGGCAAGGTGTGTACGCAATTGGAGGGCCACTTTCTTTCTCGTCCTGGAGCAGGAGATTTCCCAAAGCAGCACGCTCTGTCACAAGCTGTTCAGGTGGAGCTTTTGGTGTTCCCTTCTGGGGAGAGGAGAGCTCCTGTGGCAAGGCAAGCACATGCTCTGCTGCGACAGAGCTGCTCTGGCCGAGAGCAGTTTCCTGCCACCCAAGGCGTCACCTGCTGCTTCAGGGACAAGCGAGTGTTGACGAGCCCCAGAGATGTATTTCTACACAGCTGGGCCCCGGTCTTGCCAGGCTCTTTCACGTCGTATGCCAGGATCCCTTATGAGCCCTCTTGGTCTCTCCACAGTTTGTGCAGTATCCCCAGTACTTGGATCTCCAGCCATACATGTCTCAGGGAGCAGCAGCACCGCCCCTCTACACCTTATACGCTGTCCTGGTGCACAGCGGTGGCAGCTCCTTGGCAGGACACTATTTCTGCTACACAAAGGTAAAGAGCCACTTCCTTCATCTCGGGGACTATGTGTGCTGGGGAAGGCAAACTTTGGCGGCGCTCTTTCTGGCAGCCAAGGTTCTGGGGGAGAAGGTCTCCTGACCAGCTGGGTGGGATTTGCGTTGGCAGACTCTTGCTTGTGTAGTTTTCTGCCTGTGTCGTTCGAGAGAAACCATGCAGTTCATCTCCACACGTCCTTGCCTTTCTTTGACAGGCCAGCAATGGACTCTGGTACCAGATGGATGATACGTCTGTGGCTTACTGTGACCGCAACACAGCTCTCGGGCAGCAAGCCTACTTACTGTTTTATATCAGGTAACAGCCAGGACTAACAGCTGTTCAGAACACGTTTCCTTTTCAGGGTTTTGCTATTTCTCTTCTGATCCTCCTGAGTTGTTCCGTCCCAGGAGGCAATTACTACCCGCACCACTCAGGGCTGTCGAAGGTGACCTACCTGCCGCCAGTCCTTCCCTTCCCTTGCTGGGCTTTAGGCTGCTGCCCCCATGTAAACTGCTATTTGTCTGCTCTCTGTAGGTGGCTGATAGAGAGCAGAGTCCCTGAAGGGGCCTACAGGGAAGATGGGGGGGGGGGGGGACGACACACGAGGACAGGACTCCTGCTCAGGGAGCGTAGTGATAGGGCGAGGGCCATTAGTTTTCAACTTAAGGAATGTAAATTTAGATTTAATGTTAGGAAGAATTACTTTATGGCAGGGGTGGGGAGACCGTGGAAGTGGTTGCCCAGAGAAGCTGTGGATGCCCCCTCCCTGGAAGTGTTCCAGGCGCGCTTGGACAGGGCTTTGAGCAAGTCGGTCTAGTGGAAGGTGTCCCTGCCTGTGGCAAGGGACATGACCTAAATGCTCGCCGAGGTCCCTTCCAACGCAAACTGTTCTGTGATTTTACGATTCCACGAAATGGAGGCCATAGCGGGTATGAAGAGGAGGTCTTGCTGTGACAGGGGCAGAGTTGGTGGGAAGACCCCAAGTGAAGTCCCCATTTGTAGCCTGACATGTCTTCTCTCTGTCATACAAACCGCTCCAAGTCAATGAGTGAAGGCCAGTGGAGGTTGCAAGAGCAGCCCTAAGTGGACATCACTCTTTTTTCTTATTTTCCCCAGATGCTCTGATGGGAAATCTAGTCAACAGGCGTCAATGTCACCAGCACCATCATATGCCCGCTCCTTCTTTGGTCAGCAGCGGGGCGGCAGGCAGCAGGCAGACCCTGTGGGACCACGGGATCAGCCTGATTGGACTAAGGTAACTCTGGGGAGGTGGGTCAGGGCAGCAGATGGACAGCGGGTTTCTTTCGGGGGTCTTGGCATTGCTCTCCTTGCCCCCACACACTGCAGCCTTCTTCAGAGCCACCACGCTGCTCCGTCTCAAAGCATCGCCCCTAGATCCAACCTACTTGTGTGCCTTCGGCCCCTCTGCCTTTGCAGCCCTCCAGGAGGGCCTCTGGGAGGTCTTTAGTTGTCGCCTCAGAGCGCTCTGGAGGTTTCCCACTGCTCCATCCCCTCCAGGAGGAAAGGACAGGACCTTTTCACAGCTCTCTTGGCAGGATATGGCGATGGGCATGGAGGACTCTGCAGAGGACAGCAGCTCCTGGCCAGGCGGGCTCAGCATCACCTCCCATGTGGACATGCCCTTGCATCACTCCTGCGTCTGTAGGAGGCTGGAGTCCTGCACTAGAGCTGCATGCCCACACTGCCATCCACCATTTGACCATGTGCTGCACACTGCGCGAGAAGACAGCCACCAAGAGGAGCACAGATTCAGCCCTTCTTCCCGCTGCCAGAGGAATGGTGCCAGGAAGAGAACCCGGAGCAGATCCCCGCAGCGCAGAAATGATCTCCACAGCTGCTTCGTGGAAACCACAGACTGCAAGCGCTCCACAGGGAGGAGGAGGAGACCTAGTCCTCCAAGTTGTCACCACACTCCCAGGGATAACACAGCTCCAGGGCCCTCCAAACGCAGCTGCCAGTATACTCCTGCACCCAGGGCTGCTCCCAGGGAGCAAACCCTGCCAACGCAGAGAGCGCGGAGCCGATCCCTGTGGCACCGCTATGATCTCCACAGGCAGTTCACAGAGTACCACCCCTCAGCAGCGGGGATGAGAACTGGTCCTCCAACACAGGACCGTGCTCCCAGCAACAACAGAACGCAATGGCCTTCCCACAGTAGCTCCCACTTGGCTCCCGCACCCAGGGCTCTTCTGGAGCAAGCCCTGCTCAGGCAGAGAGAGTGGACCAGATCCCTGCGGGCATGGCTAACATCTCCGCAACTGGTTAAAAACACACACCATTAAAACAAAACACACTCCTCAGGCCTATGCCAAGGACAAGCTGCCACCAATGAGGTTCATCTTCCACAAGGCATCACCATGCAGGAAATCTTCCAGACGAAAAGGAAACGATAAAATAAAGACATATCAAGCAAGAGCTGGCTAAAGGCTTAACTGGACGCAGTAGTGAAGGAGAGGCAAGCTTTTAACTGCCTGAATCTCCAAGAAGCAAGTGGAGTGTTGGAAGGTGTCTGAATGATCGAAGAGTAAGGGGAAGGGAAATCTAGCAGGCAAGCGCAAGGGCTTCTGTGCAGATGGGCTGCTGGAAAGGGGACTTCAGACGTGGCGTCCTTGGGCATGAGTGTATCTGCACGCTTTGGTGGTCCATTCTAAGTGGGGCTAGTATGGAGAAGGGTGACACCAGGAAAAGCCCAGGGCTGGGACCGCCAGGTGGGTAATAAATATCTCTGAACCTGTGCAGAGCCAAAGCTCCACTGCAGGCTGGCCAGCAGGTCCCTAAGGAAGGGATCCGTCAATCCAAGGAGCCAGTGAGCCACTCAGGTCCCCAGCCATCGGCAGCTCCAAGCCACCTCCATGGGCTTGGAGACTCCAGGGGCGATCACCCAGAGGCAGAACTGAAACCCATCGCTTGGCAATTACAGCCTGCCTCTTCAGGGGAAGCACTTCTTGTTTCCTCCAAGCCTTCCTCCTCCTGACGGCATCCTGTCCCACCATGCGGAAGGGCTCTTCTTAGAGATGTCTCTTTTGGGTTGGAATGCTGGACTTCAGAGCCTGCCTTCCTTGCAAGGAAACACGCCAAACACTAGAAAGCTTCAGGCCACTTTGGAGGCTACGCTCTGGCTGCTGAGGGAAGCAGGTTGGTTTGTTAGCTTCACCTTTGCCGGGGGCTGTGATGTGCCCGGCCCCACCATCCCAGCACCAGGACCACCCAGCCACCCTCTTGAGGCTCTGGGAAGGCGGGTGATATTTCCTTTACTGCGCCAAGTAGCTGACACAGGCTTTAGTCATTCCCTCTTTCTTGGCAATGCTTAGGATGGGCTTCAAAGAGGTTTAGTAAAACATTTCCCATCAAAAACTCTTTTGACAGAAAATGGCTTTTGGGCACGATGCAAACTCCTGTGGAGAAGAAAAGTTCACATCAAACCTGCTCAGCCGATGTGAGAGACCTTCATGAGAAACCAGGAGTTGTTTTCCTCCTCCCAACATTTTTGGCAAGGTACTGCTGATGCAAAAGGTTCTGTGTTGTCAAGGTGGACACAGGTTGGTGGTGGAAGTAATGGAGACGTTTTCATGTACTCCTGGGCCAGGAATCACTTGCGAGTGCTTGAATCTGACAGCAGCAGCGCCCAGGCAGAGCTGGGAGCAGCCCCTGGCGACATCTCTTGGCTTTATGGCAGTGTTTGCAGCCCCAGCACACGTCCCCTGCCCCCTGCAGAGATCAGGCAGGAGGCTGGAGGGAAGACTCCCACCGATGGCTTTTGCCTCCAGGCTGGAGCGCACTGTCCCAGGCTCAGGAGCCGCCACCTCCGCGCTCCCCTACCCCATGCTGGGGCAATAAGGCAGCACTCCTCCTTCTACAGAACAACACCCCAAGCTTACGCCGAGGATGAAACGCCGATTTCCTCCTCATGCAGGTTTCTCCCACGGCTACAGGCTGCCACAGGGCTGTAGGGTCGACGTTCACAGGTGTCTCGAATGCCAGCACAAGTGTGGCTTTTCACAGGCAACACTGCAGGGAGATTTCTGGAAGAGTGTATCAAACCACACATATTCATTTGCCTTTCGAGTCTGTTATGCCGAGGACCTGGCAAGGTCACTGGTTTTGCACAGCAGCGGAGATGCTGATGTAGCCACATGACTCCAAGGTCCAGGGGCTTGACAGGAACAAACCTCAACATCTCGGTGCTCACCAGAAAGTCAAAGGAGCTGGCAGTGAAACCTTCCTTTGAGACGGCTACATGAAATTGCATGGCAGAAACGGAGAGGCAGCAAGCTTTGGACCAAGGAAGCAGCTCTCTTTGCCCGGGGGCTGTAGCAAACTGCCGTGTTTCCTCCCCAGAAGCTTCCTCCGGTCCCCGCCCTGCTCGGCACCGAGCCCACAACGTTGCACTGCCAGTAGCACCAAAGGCAGACAAGGGGACAGGAGCAAGGTGTTACAGTCAGTCTGGGGTGGGAAGATAGGTGCGAGCTGACCAGGGCAGGAATCGTCACAGCCCTTGACAGGGTAAGTCTCGGCCAGCAGGGCAATGCAGAGGAGGTCCTGGAACATGTCACAGCTGAGAGGACCTGTCCTGATGGCTCTCCTGCATTTTCTGGTGTGGGGCAGAAGACGTGCTCCAGGGCAGGACTGGCCTGCTGCACCACGGGAAGGACAGAGCATGGTGGACCCCTCCTCCCAGGGCCGGCTGCAGGGCTGCGAAGGTGGCTGTGCAGGCAGGGGTGCCCAGCGCTGTCCTTGCCAGCAGGGTCCCTGCAGCCCAGGGGGCTGTGTGCTGGGGCAGGGGCTCTGCCACCTGCCAGGGGCAGCTCTCAGCCTGCCGGGGGGCTCCCCACAGAGATGCGGGGAGAAGCTGTGCATCGCGTCCAGGCAGGTTTTGAATGTCTCCAGAGAAGCAGACTCCACAGCCTCTTTGGGCAGCTTGTCACACTGCTCCAACACTGTCAAAGCACTATAAAAACTAGCTGGCTGCTACAAGGCTTTTACCATCATATGCCAGGTTAACTTCAATAAGTAGTTCCCACGCCTTGCCCCGGCACAGCCACCAGTCCCCTACAAGGTTTCAGAAGTTCATCTACGGGCCATGCTGTTTCTTCAGCCTCTTCAAGCCAGTCTACCCTGCTTCTCCCGGGGCCTCTCCTTGTCTCTCCGCCATCTTGGGAGGGGAGGGAGGGGGTGGGGGGGTGGGGAGCGGGTGCAGGAAGCAGCCACAGCTGCACATTATCCACGTCAGCCGCCAACACACCACCCCTGAGGCATGCCCACAGCTGTATATTATCAATATAATTAACCTGCCTTCATTCCTCTATAATTCCTCTACAATTCTCCCCCGGTTTTTTCTTTTCTTTTTTCTTGTTCTTCTTAACATTTCATTGTATTTATTTACGTATTTAACAGGTATTTAACAATCATCACAACATTTTCAAAATAAACTACTCATACAGTCCAGACAACTCGTCCCTGAACTCTTTTGTTCTTCTTTGTTGAAACATGTTTTACAAGTGTATAGGATTTGACCTGTGATGTGGTGTGCTACATTCGCAACTCTGGTGGGATCAGGAGGACTCACGGACACGGAATGCTCATTTGAAACCGGTGGGAACATTGATAATGTATGTTAAGAAGAGTGATTGTTGTGTACGTACCCATTTCCCTGAATATACTCAGGCAGGAATTCCTCTAGCTGGTATCCCCGTTCCGTTTGGGACTAACGGGAATAACTTGTGGCTAAGACCAGGATACGCTCCTTGGAACGAGACTGACCTCCAGACTTGGACAACACTGAATCCACACTTGTCCACTGTGAAGTGTGTTACTGCAAATGAAGCCAAGACACACGCAAATGCTCCCGCAGAGGGGGCGTGCCTAGGTGGGCAGCAGCTGAGGGCATGCGTGCTCAAGCACCTCCAAGTCCTTCCTGCCTCCAGGAGGTGGAGAGGTGGCCAGTGGTTGGCAGGCCTGGTCCTCTTGCAAGGTGGGGATGCTGGGGATGAGCAAGCACGTGGGCTGCAGCCACAGGCCATCCACATGCCTGAAAGGCTCTCTCACCCCTCTTGCTGGTCACCTAGTCCAGCTTCAGGTTCACTAGTGAGTTGCGCGCACACACAGGGCTCCCAGCAGTAGCTGGCCCGAGACACTGGGGCTTTCCAAGCGCTGGCTGCCTATGGCCTGTGTTGCCGTCAGCCTTTGCTAGCAGCCAGGCCAGGGGACCCACCGCGCAGCGGGTGCAGAGTGGGCCCACACAGGAGGGGCTTTGGGGTGGCTCTCCAGAAGAGGCCAGCGGGTCCTGTGGTGATCAGGCACAGGGCTAAGCAAGTAAAGCAGCCAGCGCTTTGCTTCTGTGTGCCTGGCTCCTTGATCCCCCCTTCTCTCCGTTTGCCGTGCTTATACGTGCCCCTCATCTTCCCTGGCTCCTCCCTTTCTCAGCCCTGCTCTCCTTGGCCAAGACAAGGCCAACCCCGCTTATTTTGCCCCACCGTGCTCCCAGGTTTGCCCCATCTGTCAACACACAGATGTGGCCTTTGGGTGCTCTTAGCTAGGTCCCCTTGCACTTGCGTGCCATTGCTGACGGGCTTGCCTGGGAACTGCTGTCCCTGCCAGAGTCCTCTCTGCAAAATGACCCCAAGCTCTTGAAGGTCAAGCAGCTGTGAAGCGTGGCCACCTCTGACGCCATTCCCCGCTAACCACCTGCCAAATGTGGTGCTGGAAGAGCAGCGTATCCCCAGCAGACAAGTTGTCTTCTCCAAGGACGCCTTCTGCCTGCTCTCCGCAGACCCACGGGAGCCGGCAGCAGGTCCCTTGTCAAAACACAAAGCAGCCTTGAGCCCGCTGGCTTGGAGGCCCAGTTCTGGGGCCTAGGAAGCCCTGTGCGCCTCAAGCGCCTTGAGAGCAGCTCTTCAACTTTCAGGCAGAGCCTGCCCGCTCCTCCTCCTTGGGACCCAGTTGCTCCCTCCGCTGTGTTCCTTATGCCTCGCCACACAAGCCAGGGTGGCAGCAGGGAGCTGCCGCACCTTTCACAAGCTTTGAGGCTGCCATGCTTCAAGCCACTGCCCTCGCCCCCCACGGACCTAGCCCTGCTGCGCTTTAAATGCAGTGCACGTGCCTGGATCCTGCTTCTCTGCTGCACTCCAGCATGTGAGTGAGCAAGGCTCCCCCAGGCAGTGGCAGAAGGCAGACTCCTGAGACAAGGCTGATGCAGGATTTACCAAAGCCATGGACAGCAATGGCACGTACGGCTAAGAGCAGGAGCATCCTTGTCTCTCGAGAGCTTCACCTTGCTTGTCCTTGCCACAAATGCCCTGCTCAGTGTGCGCCCAGAACTGCAATCAGACTCATGGATAGCAAGGAGGACACGAGGCCTGCCAGAGGGCGTTGCTGTCACTGACATAGCCAGCGAGGACTGTGCTGCACCTGCATTTCACTGTTCTTTGTGCAGCAAGGTTGACACTGCTGGGCTACGCTTGGCTTATTTGGCTTGCCCAGCACTGTTGCCAGCCGCAGCCGTAAGAGACATTGGCTCTTGGACACCCAGGCATGCGCGTGCTGCCTGTAGTAGCCCCGTTCTCTGGCGTCTCTTTATTGGGAAGGAGCTGGTGGCATGGGGCTGCGGAGAGCAGGGCGGCAGGGAACTTCCCAAAGAGGCTGTGAGGCCATGCTCGCTTTTGTCCTGTGAGCTGTTAGAAGGCAGAGCTGGGAGCCAGGCGCCGCTGCCTGCCATGGGGCCTGCCCACCCTGATGGCGCAAGCAGGGCATTCCACAAGGCTCTGTCGGGGTGCGCGATCCCAGCTTCTGCCTCCACTCCTGCTTGGGACCCCTCCTATTGCCTCCCCTCCCTCCCCTCCCCCCCCGCCCCCCCGACACCACCACGCCCAGCACCCGGAACCAGGCACTCTGTGACATCAGTCCCACGTCCAAGGGAACCCCGGGCAACGGGAATCCTGCGGGCAGTACGTCAGCAGCCGTACTGGTGGCGACAAGCCCTCGTCCTTGCAGCTGCCACATGTCGCTGGCAGCGATGGGTTTTCTGCGTCTCCTCGTTGTCCTGCTGGCCGTGTGCTGTCCTGTGCACGGCACATGGGACAGCTGTGGGTAAGTGGCCCGAGGCTCTGGGAGGGAGCTTGGGCAAGCCTTGTGGGCTTCACTGGAGGGGGCCTGCTTGTCCCCCATGGCCACCCCCCAGGTTCCTGAAAGCCATGTGGGAGGCTCAGTGCCTTGACAGCAGCCAGGCTGCCGGCACAACTCGTCTACGGGCTGAAGCAGAAAGCGGGGCGAGGGGAGCGGGTTTTGGCCCCACGGGTTTCCTCGGCCCGTCTGGCCATGCCTTGTGGGGAGGGAAGACGGCTGGCCTTCAGCCGCAACGGCGCAAGCCATCCAGCAGCACAGTAAGGAGTTTCTGGTTACAGAGGGAGCTGCGGGCTTCGTCCCATGGCTTTGCACTACGGCATGTCGCGCGTCGTGGGTGGCACAGATGCCCAGCCAGGGGCCTGGCCCTGGATCGTCAGCATCCAGGCTCTCGTGGAAGGAGGCACGGCGCACATCTGCGGGGGCTCCCTCATCAGCCCACAGTGGGTCCTCACAGCAGCCCACTGCTTCATCGAGGTCAGGTAAGGAGGACCAGGGGTCGGGGCTAGCCCCACAACACTAGCAGGTGCCCTGAGCGCAGCGGCACGTGCTACTGCCGTCCCCTTGCCCTGCAGCACGCCCAGTGCCTGGGCACTCCGGAGCCCCGCCGAGAGGCTGCTCAGGAGAAGGCTGGGCTCGTGCCACTGCTTCCCAGCAGCCTCCCGCTCGACACTGCTTGAGCCCAAGGCACGCGAGGGCAGTCGCAGCCTCCCTAGCGCTGCTTGCCTCTCTCCCTCGTCGAGCAGAAGGCAGGGCAAGTGCCGGGCTGCTGCAGCACGTGGCTGCGCTCCCTCTGAGCCCTCTCTCCATCTGCCTTCCAGGCACATCACCGTCTTGCGCGTGGTGCTCGGTGCTACCCAGCTGACTCAGCTGGGCCCTGAGGCTCAGGTGCGCGCCGTCAGGCGGCTGCTGGTTCACCAGCACTACTGGAACGTCACACAGAGGAACGACATTGCCTTGCTGGAACTGGACCAGCCTGTCCAGTGCAACAGCTACGTACAGGTTGCCTGTGTGCCCGACGCCTCGCTGAGAGTCTCAGAGCTGACAGCCTGCTACGTCAGTGGCTGGGGTGCCAGGAAAGCAAGAGGTGAGTGGCCCAAACGCAGTGGCGGCGCCAGTGCAAGCTTGGCCAGCTTGGGGAAGCAGGATGCGCTTCCTGACGGCAGAGGCGAAAGCCAGAGTCAGGCTGTGGGGGCGTAAGCCTCTCTCTTCGAGAGAGGGGCCGGCGCCATTGACCCAGAGCAAGGCAGAAAGGCAAGAGCGGTCCAGCGCCTGTCCGCATGCAAAGCCAAGCCCCGGGGGAGGGCTTCAGCCAGACGGGGGAGGAGAACTGGCAATGAGCTGCTGGGTGTTCATTCCTTTCTGTGCTCTTCACAGCTGGAGGATCGGCATACGCGCTGCAGGAGGCCCAGGTCCACCTCATTGATGCCAGGGTCTGTAACAGCAGCGGCTGGTACAGGGGGGCCATCCACAGCCACAACATCTGTGCTGGCTATCCGCAGGGCGGTATCGACACCTGCCAGGTAGGAGCGTGCTACAAGCCAAGCCCAGGCAGCGCAGGCAGCCCCGCCACAACCGCCCAAACGTGCGCCATCACGGCCTTTTGCTGGCCACTCACACTCCCATGGCTGGGTCCCCACCGCTGAGGGCCTTACCCGCCCCTCCCCATGGGCAAGCCCTTGCCCAGGGCCTGCCCGCCTTGTCCCAGAGGCCTGGCACGCTGCCCAGAAGGCCCGCCCGGTGCCCCTGGCAGCCCACAGCTTCACCATCCCAGCCGTCTGACACACCTTCACCACCACCGTGAAGAGCGGTGAGAGCGAGCCCTGCCTTACAGGCCCACCGCCCCCTGCCAGGCAAGCTTCTACAGAGCTTGGCTGGCCACTGAATGCAGCTCTGGCAGGTGCCGTGAGAGAGAAGGAGCCAGCCACCGGGCTGACGGTGGCCACCCAACAACCCCTTCGTCCTCTCTCCTGTGCTGCAGGGGGACAGCGGTGGGCCTCTCGTGTGCCAAGACAAGAGCGCCGACTACTTCTGGCTTGTTGGCGTGACCAGCTGGGGGACGGGCTGTGCGAGAGCAAGGAAGCCCGGAGTCTACACCTCCACCCAGCACTTCTATGACTGGATCCTGGCGCAGATGGGCCTGCGCCCAGCAGTAACCACTACTGCAAGGCCACAGCCAGTCTTCACCTACACCCCCGTTCAGAGGCCGAGGCCAAGGCCAAGGCCAACAGAATCGAGCCGGTTTCCACCCTGCCCGTTTCCAGTCCAGAAGCTGCTGGACTTCTTTACTCGGCTGCAGGAGCTCCTGCAGTACCTAAGAGCGAAATAGCTTGGAGCAGCACGATGAGGAGCATCCAGGGCAGGCTGCAGCGCACAACGACCGTTTCCTGCTGGGGCAATGCCTGCTGACGAAAGGCAGCCTCAGTGACAAAGGCCTGCTCTGTCCTGCCCACGCTCCTCGCAACGGCAGAACCCAGCAGGCTGCCTTCTTGCAATAAAGTGTTTCCGTTGGCATGGCTAACCACGCGCCAGTGCACTGCAGTCTCCTGTGCGAGGCAAGGACTTCCAGAGCCGGCACCTGCCAAAGGAGGCAGGCTGCCAAGTCGGGCACAAAGGGTCACCGCAAAGGGCTGAAGCTCTGCCTGCTCCGAGAGAAGCATGAGGGAACAGTGGAAGGAAGGAAGGCAGGTCATAGGAGGGCTCAGGGCCTTGGGGGTGGCAGTTGGAAGCAGAGAATGCCTTAGGCTGGCTCCTGCTGGCATCCCTGTGGGCTTCTGTACGAGGCGCAAGCCAGCTTGAAAGTGGCCTCTCAGGGCCAGCTGGGCTTCAGGGGAAATCCACGAGCTGGGGCCTTTGCTCACGCCACGGAGTTCCTGGGCTTCCCCAGGCTGCTCTGCTTTCGCAGCTGCACCATGTTTCCAAGGCCAGGCCTACGGCTGCAGTGGCTGCCGGGAGCACCATGAGCTTTGAGTGGGAGCAAAGAGGCTGCTGCTGCTGCTGCTGCTCGGCAGTTGCCCCCCTCCCTGGCTGCCTTCTGGCTGTAGTAGCGGCCACGCTAGAGGAGCAACCGGAGGCCTGGGGCATACCAGACCCCTATGGAGGGGTGCCGCGGGGACTCGAGTGGAATGGTCGAGACTAGGGGACCGGGCCCCCAGTCCGGTGTCTTTTTGAGGGCTTGAGGCTCTGCAGAGGGGTCTGGGGTGCAACGAAGGCCTCAGAAGGGGGCCTGAGTGGACTAGAGAGAGCCTAAGGCAGCCTCGGGGTAGCCAGGGGAAAGGGTGCCCAGTGCCAGGTGGCCTCCACAGCCATCAGGGACCTGGGCACAGGCACTGTCATGTGGGGAGGCAGGGAGCGTGGCATGGGCTTGTTGTGCTCATCATCTCCTTGCCCCTTTGCGGTGCCTTGATGTTGCAGCTAGCCCAGGCACTGCCCCCCACCAGCACAGGGACCCTTGCACAGCACTCCAGCTTAAGATCACTGGCACCGGCTGCCCAGAGAGGCCCTGGAAACATTCCAGCACCACCTGCACATGATTTTGTGCAACCTGCTCTAGCACAGCCTGCTTTTGCAGGGCGTTGGACTCGATAATCTCCAGAGGTTCCCTCCAACAACGACCATTGTGTGATTCTGGGACTCGTGGCACTTTGGCTGAGGAAGAAGAGGTCAGGATCCTCAGGCCACCCGACACCTGACTGCCTTCCCAGTGTCTGTCCAAGAAACCTGCCAGTCCTCACTAACAGAAGTTGGACCTGCACACGTGGGCTTGCACATGTGCATGAGCACTGCAGGGCAACAGCCTTCTCTCTCTTCCCCGTCCTCTACTGCAGGGCGAGTGCAGATGTTCTGCCAAGGGAGCACCAGTCTGCACAGGCCCTGCTGCTGTCGCTGTCATGCAGCGGCTCTTCTACCCCGGGCTCCCGCTACTGTGTCCCACACCACTGGCCTGGTGTGATGGCAGAGCCAGGGGCACTGCCCGGTCTGCACCTTCCCGGTCCATCAGGGCAACCTGGGTGCCAGTGAGGAAGCTGGGAATTGCCCTTGGCCAGGCCCTCTCCCTGGAGTTGCCAGAGGAGGAATTCCTTGTGGATGGCAGGGATGCCAAAGCATGAGGAATTCCCCATTGGACGGCAGGGACAGTGCGTAGAGCCCCATCGATTTGAAGCCACCCCCAGCAGCCCCTCAGCCATGGCCACGGTCACACAGAACCTCACCGAGGAGCTCATCCATATCGTCCAGGACACCCTCATAGTAACCAGGCAGTACCAAAAGTTTCTGCAAGTAATGATGGCCAAGTGGCAAGAGGCGGTCTGTAGTGGGACACACACCACGCTCACCACCACCCCACAGTTCTCTCCCTCCCCCACGCTAGGAAAGAGGAGCAGCAGGAAAGAGGATCAGCTCTATCCAGGGCTGCTGGAGCCCAGAGGGTTTTTCCAGGGCCTTCGAGTAGAGCTGCTGGGGGCAGATGCGCACATGGAGAAGATGGCAGATGGGGACAAAGGCCAAGGGGAGGACATGGGGCCAAGCAGAAGCAGCCCTGTGCAGGTGGGCAGAAGGAGCCCAATGGGGATGAGGAAGAGGAGCCCCATGACTCCAGACAGAATCAGCTCCATGGGCCTGGGCAGCACCATCCACATGGGGCCAGGCAGCAGCACCCCAGCAGAGCCCAGGCCCCAGCACCATGTCCCCATGGGCAGGGCACGTGGGCAGGCAGCCTCAGGACCGTGCTGGGCAGGATTGTGCCTGCAGGAGGGCTGCTCCCAGCTGTGGGGCTGCCCAAAGGCTTGGTGGAGATGCGACTGCCGGCACCACTGTGTCTGTTTCTGCAAGCCCCCGTGGTGGCAGCGCTGCTCCCACAAGAGCAATGGGTTACCCTGCCAGTGAGCAGCTTGCAGGGTGCAGGGCTGGGACACCCCTGGCGTGCCCCTTCATCTGAAATGTTCAATCTTTTCTCTATCCATGGTTCTATCTATGGAGCTCATCCATCCATCCTGCAGCTGGGGCTGCATCACCCTCAGTGCCTGAACCCAGCGGGGATGGTCTGGCATTGGGCACCGTTGGCACCCACAAAATGGGGGGTAGGGGTGTCTGGTACCACAGTGGGTGTGCTGGCAGCTGGGGACCGAGTCTGGCTGGAGAAAGGGCGCAGCAGGGACCCCATCAGGTCCAACAAGTGCTGAGTCCAGCCCCTGGGGAGGAACAAGCCCAGGCCCCGGCACAGGCGGGGGCCACCTTGCTGGAAAGCAGCTTAGCAGAGGAGTCTTGGTGGGCCCCTCAGGCAGCTGCCTACTGGTCAGGGGATCTGGACCCCTGGCAAAGGGGGGATCCAGTATGTATTGAGACCCCACGGTGAATCCGTGCACCACAAATAGGAAGGCATGTTATCCCCAGGCTGGCATTTCAAATGCCTAACAAATGGGGTATGGCCTTGGTCCCTTGAATGCTTCTCGTCCAAACCAGATAATAGGGTTGAAACATGGGAAATAAATCCCCTACCCTATCCGAATACTCCCCTCAGGAATTGTTCATGAACAGTTTGATGTGAGTTGTGAAATAGAACCACGGTCTACCCCAGAAGCGCGAAGCCTTATTCCAGGCACGTGTTCTTGTTGGGGTTTTCTGGCACCAGTGTTTAAACCTGGAGATCGTATGTGTTATGCAAAAACTACCAATCCAGAAAACGCATTGAAATATGTAGTTTTGCTTACTCACAAAACAAAAAGGAATTTTGTGTGGGAAGGGAAAACAAACAAGCTACCACCCATCAGCACGCTCCACCGGTCAATATCCAGCCCCTCAGGGTCCGTTCTGGGCATGTTCAGATGGGAAGATGTACTTTGCACTAACTACTTCCTCAAAATTATTTACATATGCATAAGGCACTTGCCTATGGCCCTTTGCTCCTGGGGGGTCTTTAATGGGGTCTTTGGAGAGCGCTGGTGGTCAACAACTTGGTGAACTTCAGATGAACTTTCCTGGGGCACCTGCACTCTACTTGTTCTTATAGAACTTCATCTCTTCTCTGTGCTCTATGCTTTGGAAGGCAACGCTGCGTTACCCCACTTCCCTTGGCTACTGTTATAGCCCAGCTGCCTCAGAAGGCTTGCCACCCCTTGGTGAGCTAATTCAATAGGTGGAGTTAATCACTGCCGTAGCTGCAGCCTCTCCTAGTGATTCTTTATAACTTCATCCCATCAGCGAGGAGAAGCGCCCAGCTCTGCCGCTGAAGGGCAGAGCCCCAGCAGGGCCCCAGCCCAGCCCAGGCTGCGCCTGCCCAGCTCAACATGGCTGCTGGGAGGCTGAGGGTGGGCAATGGCAGCTCCCAGCATGCCACGGGAACAACATGGCTGCCCTGCAGCACCGGGCCTACAGCTCCCAGCATGCCCTGGGAACAACATGGCCATGGGGCTGTCCCAGGCCTACAGCTCCCAGCATGCCCTGGGGACAACATGGCCATGGGGCTGTCCCAGGCCTACAGCTCCCAGCATGCCCTGGGAACAACATGGCCATGGGGCTGTCCCAGGCCTACAGCTCCCAGCATGCCCTGGGAACAACATGGCCATGGGGCTGTCCCAGGCCTACAGCTCCCAGCATGCCCTGGGGACAACATGGCCATGGGGCTGTCCCAGGCCTACAGCTCCCAGCATGCCCCGGGGACAACCTGGCCATGGGGCTGTCCCAGGCCTACAGCTCCCAGCATGCCCTGGGGACAACATGGCCATGGGGCTGTCCCAGGCCTACAGCTCCCAGCATGCCCTGGGGACAACATGGCCATGGGGCTGTCCCAGGCCTACAGCTCCCAGCATGCCCCGGGGCACGCCTTCTCCTAGCAGCCTCCCCAGGCAAGAGAGGGGAAACACCAGCCGTCCCCAGGGGCAGGGGTCAACAAAAGCCACCCAAGCGAGTTGGTGGCCAAACTGGATGCCTCAAGGTCAGGGTTTGTCTCGGCGGGTAGGTGAAATTCCTTGGCAGCGCACCTGTCCGAGCCCAGGTGCTTTGTTCCACGAGTCTCACGTGCACAGTCCTGTAGATGAGAAGAGTGACAAAGAAACCCTGCACAATGGCCGGTGCCAGCCACAGCTGTGCACGGGCAGCTTCCAGCCCTGGGCAGGAGTTTCCTCCTCTGGCTGTGCGGCGCAGGGAAGAGGTGGGAGCTGTGCCGGCGGCCAAACAGCCCTTCACCAGCAGCACGTGGGGAAGCCCAGCGGCAGCCGGCTGCTGGCTGCAGGGGAGGTGGTGGCTGCGTGGCCACCGTGTGTTGCCGTGCAGCCTCGTGTCACAAAGGGGCAGTGATGCGGCACCCACCCGGAACTTGTGACCTCACCTGGCCAGGGCTGGACATCCTGAGCAGCGGGCCAGTTGGGCCGAGCTGCCCGTTGGGATAACTCCTTCTTGAGCTACTTGCGTGGCTACCTCTTTCTAAACATTTCTCCTTTCCTGCTGACCCCTCCTCACCTTCCACCCTCTTTCAAAGGTAAGTTGGCTTTGACTTTTGGCACAGATCCTACAGGAGGTAGATCGGGAATAAAAGTGGAGGCCGCTCTCTGCCTCCCAACCTCTAGGCTGAGCTCTTCCACCCTTCTAGGCTGGCCAGACAGGCGCTATGGGGAGCGTTCCTCTTGGCTAATTCCTATGTCTTTCCCATCGCCTAGGCTAGGAAAGTAGGGAGGGGGCAGCCTGACGCATTGAGCTTCAGCATAGCCTGACCCGAAGCCCACCTTGACTGATGGGTCAGGAAGGGAGACCAGAAACACAGCCCAGCAATGGCAACCGTTAAAGGAGCGGCCAAAAGGCAGTCACTCCTGCAGACAGGGTGGGCAAATGTGGGCTGGAGAGCCAGAGGGCTCTGCTGCCAACAGGCGCTACAGGCAGTTACAACGACCACTGGAACACGTTTGATGGTGACTGCTGGCCTCTGGGTTTTTCGGTGCTTGAATGATTTTCTTGAGCTCCGCTTCTTTCATTGCAACCAGGTGACGGGATTGGAGCTGATCTTCTTTTTCTGGACTGCGTCCGGACATCCTTTGTCAGCCAAAGCTTCCCGCTGTGCTGCTGAGAGGAGCGATGGCCGCAATGGGGAGCAACTCCTGTGAGTAACGGTTTCACCAGCAGGCTTGGCCTTGGTGAATCCCCAAATGCAATGGGCACGGCTGGTGTTCCATCCCGCAACGTTGCTGTGGGGACAACCTCAAGGGAATTCTGGGGCTTTTCCTGAGAGCAGCCAGGCCTACCCAGGGGTTTTGTGCAACAAAACCATCATTTCCCTGCAGTCGTTGCCAAGGGAATGGCTCCACCACAAAGGATCCTCTTTCCCCCGGAGAAGATTTGCATGGGCTGGCAGCAAAGGCAGAGAGCTGGAGCAGGCCTCTACAACCTGGGCAATACGTGCTTCCTCAACTCCGTGCTGCAGTGCCTGACGTACACCCCACCTCTTGCCAACTACCTGCTCTCTTGTGAGCACAGCGACTCCTGTGAGTACTTTTTGGAAGATCTCCTTGTCAGTCTGTTGGGCACTTCCCAAGGACCCCCAGAACCTGCCGCTGGATGCAGGAGAAAAGCAGCCCTTCTTTCTCAGCCACCGCCAAGGTGGTGCTCTTGGGACGCTCAAGCCTACAAGCCGCTTGGCCTATCGAGGCGTGTTTGCTGTCACAAAGATGCCTCTTTCTAGTGCTGCCTGCCGTTCCCTATTCCTGCATCTAACCTACATATTTGCTGGTTGCACAGAAAACTTCTGTCAGCGAGGCATCCCTCTCAAGAATGTTTTCTGTGTGCTGAGATGTCGTGGGCTTGCTGGGCCATTGGCACCTGGGGACGACTAGGAGACTGTCCTAGCAGAACTCCAAGGTCTCCATGAGGTTTCCCATCACAATGGCTCTTTGACTGACCTGACCAGCTTGCTTCCTTCCCTCCCTCCTTCCCTCCCTCCCTCTTCAGGTCAGCAGGAAGGCTTCTGCATGATGTGCATCATGGAAGCGCACGTTAACGATGCCTTGTCCACCTCAGACTGTGCCATCCAGCCCAGGGCCGTCATCAATGCCCTCTCACGTAAGTCATCTCAGCTGCTTTGACTTGCTATCCTCTGTTGGCAGAGGACTGAAGTACTACCTTCCTCTTGATTAGGAATAGGAGGGCATTTCACGCTTGGCATGCAGGAAGACGCCCACGACTTCTTACGCTGTACTGTCACTGCCATGCAGAGAGCTTGTCTGGCTGGAAGCAGCGCGTAAGCACAAGCAAACGACCTTTCAATGTTGCCCAGCGCTTTGGCCTCCTTGACGTACCCCATCAAGGAAAGCCTATGCCCAGGGCTTTCAGGCACAGGAAAACTCTTGGAGGAGATAACTCTCTGCCTTACCATTTCCTTCCAGCTGGGACATCTCTTCTCAATATACTACCATCGTCCATCAAATATTTGGGGGCTTCCTGAGGTCCAGAGGTATGTTTCCACAACTGTTGCTCTCCTTACACTTGCCTGTGCCCTGCTGTGTGTCTGTGAGAGACAGCTGAGCGTGGGGCTGGCTCGAGTAGGGATGAAGAGCATAAACGGGCACGGTCAATCGACTTCGCCTGTCGCTGATCATTTCCGTTTGCCTTCCAGTCACGTGCTGCAGCTGCAAAGCAGTTTCCGATTCCTACGAGGCCTTCCTGGATGTGCCTTTGGATATCCAAGTAAGGGGGTTTCTCACTGTGCTTCAAGTTGTCCCAAGCTCCTTGTGGCTTCCCAGAATCTGCGCAGCTGGCTTTGAAAAGTGCGCTGTGAACACAGGAGAGCTGTGGGGGTGGTGGGAAGTGGTATGGGTGGTGTCTTCCTGCAACGGCCGTGGCAGTGGACTCCTTGTAGATGCTGGCTTTAAAGCTGGACAAGCACGCATTATCCTCTCTGCACCCCTGAGGGACTCTCAGCCACCTTCTCTTTGCCCTCCCTCAACACCCAACTGGCTCCTAGGCTGATGGCTCGTGTTGTTTTCATTCCTGATGACCCTGCACACCATCGGTAGCTGAACTGAGCGGTGGCACGGTGAGGTAGCTCTTAATAGTGCCGGCCGGGAATCTCTGGGAAGGGAGGGAAATGTTCGGCATCATACCCTCTTTCTGCCTCCCTCTGGCCAAGGTTTGCAGGGTCACAGTGGATCTCCTCAGCGGCAGCTCCCTGGGTCTTGTGGGCAACTCCTCCTGAGTGCTTGGGCGAGGGCATTTCCACCAGCTCAGAGCTCTCCTTTCTCACCCCTCCAGGCAGCCTCATCTGTCACCGCAGCTCTGGAGGACTTTGTCAAACCCGAGCAGCTGGCTGGTGAAAACAGCTTTCGATGTAACAGGTAAGAGGATGACTAACACCAGATTAAGACTTGTAGCTGTGTGGAGATGCTGCGTGTCATCGAGCCTCAGGAGGTTCGATGCACAATCAGGAGGCACAGCTTTTCTTTCTTCCAGCCTAATGGTTCTGAAGAGCCATGAAATGGCGTGAGGACGTGTGAGGTGGAAAAGGTTGTCTGGCCGCCGTGGGGCAAGCTAGGGTGCATTTCAGCGCTTTTCTCTCTGCTTGCTTTCAAGCTGTGGCAAGAAGGTTACCGCCCTCAAGAGGTTTACAATCGAGCGCGCGCCCAGGGTTCTCACGCTGTGCCTGAAACGCTTTGATTTCTCCGGCAAGAAGATCGGCAAGGTGTGTACGCAATTGGAGGGCCACTTTCTTTCTCGTCCTGGAGCAGGAGATTTCCCAAAGCAGCACGCTCTGTCACAAGCTGTTCAGGTGGAGCTTTTGGTGTTCCCTTCTGGGGAGAGGAGAGCTCCTGTGGCAAGGCAAGCACATGCTCTGCTGCGACAGAGCTGCTCTGGCCGAGAGCAGTTTCCTGCCACCCAAGGCGTCACCTGCTGCTTCAGGGACAAGCGAGTGTTGACGAGCCCCAGAGATGTATTTCTACACAGCTGGGCCCCGGTCTTGCCAGGCTCTTTCACGTCGTATGCCAGGATCCCTTATGAGCCCTCTTGGTCTCTCCACAGTTTGTGCAGTATCCCCAGTACTTGGATCTCCAGCCATACATGTCTCAGGGAGCAGCAGCACCGCCCCTCTACACCTTATACGCTGTCCTGGTGCACAGCGGTGGCAGCTCCTTGGCAGGACACTATTTCTGCTACACAAAGGTAAAGAGCCACTTCCTTCATCTCGGGGACTATGTGTGCTGGGGAAGGCAAACTTTGGCGGCGCTCTTTCTGGCAGCCAAGGTTCTGGGGGAGAAGGTCTCCTGACCAGCTGGGTGGGATTTGCGTTGGCAGACTCTTGCTTGTGTAGTTTTCTGCCTGTGTCGTTCGAGAGAAACCATGCAGTTCATCTCCACACGTCCTTGCCTTTCTTTGACAGGCCAGCAATGGACTCTGGTACCAGATGGATGATACGTCTGTGGCTTACTGTGACCGCAACACAGCTCTCGGGCAGCAAGCCTACTTACTGTTTTATATCAGGTAACAGCCAGGACTAACAGCTGTTCAGAACACGTTTCCTTTTCAGGGTTTTGCTATTTCTCTTCTGATCCTCCTGAGTTGTTCCGTCCCAGGAGGCAATTACTACCCGCACCACTCAGGGCTGTCGAAGGTGACCTACCTGCCGCCAGTCCTTCCCTTCCCTTGCTGGGCTTTAGGCTGCTGCCCCCATGTAAACTGCTATTTGTCTGCTCTCTGTAGGTGGCTGATAGAGAGCAGAGTCCCTAAAGGGGCCTACAGGGAAGATGGGGGGGGGGGGGGGGGAGGAGGACAGGACTCCTGCTCAGGGAGCGTAGTGATAGGGCGAGGGCCATTAGTTTTCAACTTAAGGAATGTAAATTTAGATTTAATGTTAGGAAGAATTACTTTATGGCAGGGGTGGGGTGACCGTGGAAGTGGTTGCCCAGAGAAGCTGTGGATGCCCCCTCCCTGGAAGTGTTCCAGGCGCGCTTGGACAGGGCTTTGAGCAAGTCGGTCTAGTGGAAGGTGTCCCTGCCTGTGGCAAGGGACATGACCTAAATGCTCGCCGAGGTCCCTTCCAACGCAAACTGTTCTGTGATTTTACGATTCCACGAAATGGAGGCCATAGCGGGTATGAAGAGGAGGTCTTGCTGTGACAGGGGCAGAGTTGGTGGGAAGACCCCAAGTGAAGTCCCCATTTGTAGCCTGACATGTCTTCTCTCTGTCATACAAACCGCTCCAAGTCAATGAGTGAAGGCCAGTGGAGGTTGCAAGAGCAGCCCTAAGTGGACATCACTCTTTTTTCTTATTTTCCCCAGATGCTCTGATGGGAAATCTAGTCAACAGGCGTCAATGTCACCAGCACCATCATATGCCCGCTCCTTCTTTGGTCAGCAGCGGGGCGGCAGGCAGCAGGCAGACCCTGTGGGACCACGGGATCAGCCTGATTGGACTAAGGTAACTCTGGGGAGGTGGGTCAGGGCAGCAGATGGACAGCGGGTTTCTTTCGGGGGTCTTGGCATTGCTCTCCTTGCCCCCACACACTGCAGCCTTCTTCAGAGCCACCACGCTGCTCCGTCTCAAAGCATCGCCCCTAGATCCAACCTACTTGTGTGCCTTCGGCCCCTCTGCCTTTGCAGCCCTCCAGGAGGGCCTCTGGGAGGTCTTTAGTTGTCGCCTCAGAGCGCTCTGGAGGTTTCCCACTGCTCCATCCCCTCCAGGAGGAAAGGACAGGACCTTTTCACAGCTCTCTTGGCAGGATATGGCGATGGGCATGGAGGACTCTGCAGAGGACAGCAGCTCCTGGCCAGGCGGGCTCAGCATCACCTCCCATGTGGACATGCCCTTGCATCACTCCTGCGTCTGTAGGAGGCTGGAGTCCTGCACTAGAGCTGCATGCCCACACTGCCATCCACCATTTGACCATGTGCTGCACACTGCGCGAGAAGACAGCCACCAAGAGGAGCACAGATTCAGCCCTTCTTCCCGCTGCCAGAGGAATGGTGCCAGGAAGAGAACCCGGAGCAGATCCCCGCAGCGCAGAAATGATCTCCACAGCTGCTTCGTGGAAACCACAGACTGCAAGCGCTCCACAGGGAGGAGGAGGAGACCTAGTCCTCCAAGTTGTCACCACACTCCCAGGGATAACACAGCTCCAGGGCCCTCCAAACGCAGCTGCCAGTATACTCCTGCACCCAGGGCTGCTCCCAGGGAGCAAACCCTGCCAACGCAGAGAGCGCGGAGCCGATCCCTGTGGCACCGCTATGATCTCCACAGGCAGTTCACAGAGTACCACCCCTCAGCAGCGGGGATGAGAACTGGTCCTCCAACACAGGACCGTGCTCCCAGCAACAACAGAACGCAATGGCCTTCCCACAGTAGCTCCCACTTGGCTCCCGCACCCAGGGCTCTTCTGGAGCAAGCCCTGCTCAGGCAGAGAGAGTGGACCAGATCCCTGCGGACATGGCTAACATCTCCGCAACTGGTTAAAAACACACACCATTAAAACAAAACACACTCCTCAGGCCTATGCCAAGGACAAGCTGCCACCAATGAGGTTCATCTTCCACAAGGCATCACCATGCAGGAAATCTTCCAGACGAAAAGGAAACGATAAAATAAAGACATATCAAGCAAGAGCTGGCTAAAGGCTTAACTGGACGCAGTAGTGAAGGAGAGGCAAGCTTTTAACTGCCTGAATCTCCAAGAAGCAAGTGGAGTGTTGGAAGGTGTCTGAATGATCGAAGAGTAAGGGGAAGGGAAATCTAGCAGGCAAGCGCAAGGGCTTCTGTGCAGATGGGCTGCTGGAAAGGGGACTTCAGACGTGGCGTCCTTGGGCATGAGTGTATCTGCACGCTTTGGTGGTCCATTCTAAGTGGGGCTAGTACGGAGAAGGGTGACACCAGGAAAAGCCCAGGGCTGGGACCGCCAGGTGGGTAATAAATATCTCTGAACCTGTGCAGAGCCAAAGCTCCACTGCAGGCTGGCCAGCAGGTCCCTAAGGAAGGGATCCGTCAATCCAAGGAGCCAGTGAGCCACTCAGGTCCCCAGCCATCGGCAGCTCCAAGCCACCTCCATGGGCTTGGAGACTCCAGGGGCGATCACCCAGAGGCAGAACTGAAACCCATCGCTTGGCAATTACAGCCTGCCTCTTCAGGGGAAGCACTTCTTGTTTCCTCCAAGCCTTCCTCCTCCTGACGGCATCCTGTCCCACCATGCGGAAGGGCTCTTCTTAGAGATGTCTCTTTTGGGTTGGAATGCTGGACTTCAGAGCCTGCCTTCCTTGCAAGGAAACACGCCAAACACTAGAAAGCTTCAGGCCACTTTGGAGGCTACGCTCTGGCTGCTGAGGGAAGCAGGTTGGTTTGTTAGCTTCACCTTTGCCGGGGGCTGTGATGTGCCCGGCCCCACCATCCCAGCACCAGGACCACCCAGCCACCCTCTTGAGGCTCTGGGAAGGCGGGTGATATTTCCTTTACTGCGCCAAGTAGCTGACACAGGCTTTAGTCATTCCCTCTTTCTTGGCAATGCTTAGGATGGGCTTCAAAGAGGTTTAGTAAAACATTTCCCATCAAAAACTCTTTTGACAGAAAATGGCTTTTGGGCACGATGCAAACTCCTGTGGAGAAGAAAAGTTCACATCAAACCTGCTCAGCCGATGTGAGAGACCTTCATGAGAAACCAGGAGTTGTTTTCCTCCTCCCAACATTTTTGGCAAGGTACTGCTGATGCAAAAGGTTCTGTGTTGTCAAGGTGGACACAGGTTGGTGGTGGAAGTAATGGAGACGTTTTCATGTACTCCTGGGCCAGGAATCACTTGCGAGTGCTTGAATCTGACAGCAGCAGCGCCCAGGCAGAGCTGGGAGCAGCCCCTGGCGACATCTCTTGGCTTTATGGCAGTGTTTGCAGCCCCAGCACACGTCCCCTGCCCCCTGCAGAGATCAGGCAGGAGGCTGGAGGGAAGACTCCCACCGATGGCTTTTGCCTCCAGGCTGGAGCGCACTGTCCCAGGCTCAGGAGCCGCCACCTCCGCGCTCCCCTACCCCATGCTGGGGCAATAAGGCAGCACTCCTCCTTCTACAGAACAACACCCCAAGCTTACGCCGAGGATGAAACGCCGATTTCCTCCTCATGCAGGTTTCTCCCACGGCTACAGGCTGCCACAGGGCTGTAGGGTCGACGTTCACAGGTGTCTCGAATGCCAGCACAAGTGTGGCTTTTCACAGGCAACACTGCAGGGAGATTTCTGGAAGAGTGTATCAAACCACACATATTCATTTGCCTTTCGAGTCTGTTATGCCGAGGACCTGGCAAGGTCACTGGTTTTGCACAGCAGCGGAGATGCTGATGTAGCCACATGACTCCAAGGTCCAGGGGCTTGACAGGAACAAACCTCAACATCTCGGTGCTCACCAGAAAGTCAAAGGAGCTGGCAGTGAAACCTTCCTTTGAGACGGCTACATGAAATTGCATGGCAGAAACGGAGAGGCAGCAAGCTTTGGACCAAGGAAGCAGCTCTCTTTGCCCGGGGGCTGTAGCAAACTGCCGTGTTTCCTCCCCAGAAGCTTCCTCCGGTCCCCGCCCTGCTCGGCACCGAGCCCACAACGTTGCACTGCCAGTAGCACCAAAGGCAGACAAGGGGACAGGAGCAAGGTGTAACAGTCAGTCTGGGGTGGGAAGATAGGTGCGAGCTGACCAGGGCAGGAATCGTCACAGCCCTTGACAGGGTAAGTCTCGGCCAGCAGGGCAATGCAGAGGAGGTCCTGGAACATGTCACAGCTGAGAGGACCTGTCCTGATGGCTCTCCTGCATTTTCTGGTGTGGGGCAGAAGACGTGCTCCAGGGCAGGCCTGGCCTGCTGCACCACGGGAAGGACAGAGCATGGTGGACCCCTCCTCCCAGGGCCGGCTGCAGGGCTGCGAAGGTGGCTGTGCAGGCAGGGGTGCCCAGCGCTGTCCTTGCCAGCAGGGTCCCTGCAGCCCAGGGGGCTGTGTGCTGGGGCAGGGGCTCTGCCACCTGCCAGGGGCAGCTCTCAGCCTGCCGGGGGGCTCCCCACAGAGATGCGGGGAGAAGCTGTGCATCGCGTCCAGGCAGGTTTTGAATGTCTCCAGAGAAGCAGACTCCACAGCCTCTTTGGGCAGCTTGTCACACTGCTCCAACACTGTCAAAGCACTATAAAAACTAGCTGGCTGCTACAAGGCTTTTACCATCATATGCCAGGTTAACTTCAATAAGTAGTTCCCACGCCTTGCCCCGGCACAGCCACCAGTCCCCTACAAGGTTTCAGAAGTTCATCTACGGGCCATGCTGTTTCTTCAGCCTCTTCAAGCCAGTCTACCCTGCTTCTCCCGGGGCCTCTCCTTGTCTCTCCGCCATCTTGGGAGGGGAGGGAGGGGGTGGGGGGGTGGGGAGCGGGTGCAGGAAGCAGCCACAGCTGCACATTATCCACGTCAGCCGCCAACACACCACCCCTGAGGCATGCCCACAGCTGTATATTATCAATATAATTAACCTGCCTTCATTCCTCTATAATTCCTCTACAATTCTCCCCCGGTTTTTTCTTTTCTTTTTTCTTGTTCTTCTTAACATTTCATTGTATTTATTTACGTATTTAACAGGTATTTAACAATCATCACAACATTTTCAAAATAAACTACTCATACAGTCCAGACAACTCGTCCCTGAACTCTTTTGTTCTTCTTTGTTGAAACATGTTTTACAAGTGTATAGGATTTGACCTGTGATGTGGTGTGCTACATTCGCAACTCTGGTGGGATCAGGAGGACTCACGGACACGGAATGCTCATTTGAAACCGGTGGGAACATTGATAATGTATGTTAAGAAGAGTGATTGTTGTGTACGTACCCATTTCCCTGAATATACTCAGGCAGGAATTCCTCTAGCTGGTATCCCCGTTCCGTTTGGGACTAACGGGAATAACTTGTGGCTAAGACCAGGATACGCTCCTTGGAACGAGACTGACCTCCAGACTTGGACAACACTGAATCCACACTTGTCCACTGTGAAGTGTGTTACTGCAAATGAAGCCAAGACACACGCAAATGCTCCCGCAGAGGGGGCGTGCCTAGGTGGGCAGCAGCTGAGGGCATGCGTGCTCAAGCACCTCCAAGTCCTTCCTGCCTCCAGGAGGTGGAGAGGTGGCCAGTGGTTGGCAGGCCTGGTCCTCTTGCAAGGTGGGGATGCTGGGGATGAGCAAGCACGTGGGCTGCAGCCACAGGCCATCCACATGCCTGAAAGGCTCTCTCACCCCTCTTGCTGGTCACCTAGTCCAGCTTCAGGTTCACTAGTGAGTTGCGCGCACACACAGGGCTCCCAGCAGTAGCTGGCCCGAGACACTGGGGCTTTCCAAGCGCTGGCTGCCTATGGCCTGTGTTGCCGTCAGCCTTTGCTAGCAGCCAGGCCAGGGGACCCACCGCGCAGCGGGTGCAGAGTGGGCCCACACAGGAGGGGCTTTGGGGTGGCTCTCCAGAAGAGGCCAGCGGGTCCTGTGGTGATCAGGCACAGGGCTAAGCAAGTAAAGCAGCCAGCGCTTTGCTTCTGTGTGCCTGGCTCCTTGATCCCCCCGTCTCTCCGTTTGCCGTGCTTATACGTGCCCCTCATCTTCCCTGGCTCCTCCCTTTCTCAGCCCTGCTCTCCTTGGCCAAGACAAGGCCAACCCCGCTTATTTTGCCCCACCGTGCTCCCAGGTTTGCCCCATCTGTCAACACACAGATGTGGCCTTTGGGTGCTCTTAGCTAGGTCCCCTTGCACTTGCGTGCCATTGCTGACGGGCTTGCCTGGGAACTGCTGTCCCTGCCAGAGTCCTCTCTGCAAAATGACCCCAAGCTCTTGAAGGTCAAGCAGCTGTGAAGCGTGGCCACCTCTGACGCCATTCCCCGCTAACCACCTGCCAAATGTGGTGCTGGAAGAGCAGCGTATCCCCAGCAGACAAGTTGTCTTCTCCAAGGACGCCTTCTGCCTGCTCTCCGCAGACCCACGGGAGCCGGCAGCAGGTCCCTTGTCAAAACACAAAGCAGCCTTGAGCCCGCTGGCTTGGAGGCCCAGTTCTGGGGCCTAGGAAGCCCTGTGCGCCTCAAGCGCCTTGAGAGCAGCTCTTCAACTTTCAGGCGGAGCCTGCCCGCTCCTCCTCCTTGGGACCCAGTTGCTCCCTCCGCTGTGTTCCTTATGCCTCGCCACACAAGCCAGGGTGGCAGCAGGGAGCTGCCGCACCTTTCACAAGCTTTGAGGCTGCCATGCTTCAAGCCACTGCCCTCGCCCCCCACGGACCTAGCCCTGCTGCGCTTTAAATGCAGTGCACGTGCCTGGATCCTGCTTCTCTGCTGCACTCCAGCATGTGAGTGAGCAAGGCTCCCCCAGGCAGTGGCAGAAGGCAGACTCCTGAGACAAGGCTGATGCAGGATTTACCAAAGCCATGGACAGCAATGGCACGTACGGCTAAGAGCAGGAGCATCCTTGTCTCTCGAGAGCTTCACCTTGCTTGTCCTTGCCACAAATGCCCTGCTCAGTGTGCGCCCAGAACTGCAATCAGACTCATGGATAGCAAGGAGGACACGAGGCCTGCCAGAGGGCGTTGCTGTCACTGACATAGCCAGCGAGGACTGTGCTGCACCTGCATTTCACTGTTCTTTGTGCAGCAAGGTTGACACTGCTGGGCTACGCTTGGCTTATTTGGCTTGCCCAGCACCGTTGCCAGCCGCAGCCGTAAGAGACATTGGCTCTTGGACACCCAGGCATGCGCGTGCTGCCTGTAGTAGCCCCGTTCTCTGGCGTCTCTTTATTGGGAAGGAGCTGGTGGCATGGGGCTGCGGAGAGCAGGGCGGCAGGGAACTTCCCAAAGAGGCTGTGAGGCCATGCTCGCTTTTGTCCTGTGAGCTGTTAGAAGGCAGAGCTGGGAGCCAGGCGCCGCTGCCTGCCATGGGGCCTGCCCACCCTGATGGCGCAAGCAGGGCATTCCACAAGGCTCTGTCGGGGTGCGCGATCCCAGCTTCTGCCTCCACTCCTGCTTGGGACCCCTCCTATTGCCTCCCCTCCCTCCCCTCCCCCCCCACCCCCCCGACACCACCACGCCCAGCACCCGGAACCAGGCACTCTGTGACATCAGTCCCACGTCCAAGGGAACCCCGGGCAACGGGAATCCTGCGGGCAGTACGTCAGCAGCCGTACTGGTGGCGACAAGCCCTCGTCCTTGCAGCTGCCACATGTCGCTGGCAGCGATGGGTTTTCTGCGTCTCCTCGTTGTCCTGCTGGCCATGTGCTGTCCTGTGCACGGCACATGGGACAGCTGTGGGTAAGTGGCCCGAGGCTCTGGGAGGGAGTTGGGCAAGCCTTGTGGGCTTCACTGGAGGGGGCCTGCTTGTCCCCCATGGCCACCCCCCAGGTTCCTGAAAGCCATGTGGGAGGCTCAGTGCCTTGACAGCAGCCAGGCTGCCGGCACAACTCGTCTACGGGCTGAAGCAGAAAGCGGGGCGAGGGGAGCGGGTTTTGGCCCCACGGGTTTCCTCGGCCCGTCTGGCCATGCCTTGTGGGGAGGGAAGACGGCTGGCCTTCAGCCGCAACGGTGCAAGCCATCCAGCAGCACAGTAAGGAGTTTCTGGTTACAGAGGGAGCTGCGGGCTTCGTACCATGGCTTTGCACTACGGCATGTCGCGCGTCGTGGGTGGCACAGATGCCCAGCCAGGGGCCTGGCCCTGGATCGTCAGCATCCAGGCTCTCGTGGAAGGAGGCACGGCGCACATCTGCGGGGGCTCCCTCATCAGCCCACAGTGGGTCCTCACAGCAGCCCACTGCTTCATCGAGGTCAGGTAAGGAGGACCAGGGGTCGGGGCTAGCCCCACAACACTAGCAGGTGCCCTGAGCGCAGCAGCACGTGCTACTGCCGTCCCGTTGCCCTGCAGTACGCCCAGTGCCTGGGCACTCCGGAGCCCCGCCGAGAGGCTGCTCAGGAGAAGGCTGGGCTCGTGCCACTGCTTCCCAGCAGCCTCCCGCTCGACACTGCTTGAGCCCAAGGCACGCGAGGGCAGTCGCAGCCTCCCTAGCGCTGCTTGCCTCTCTCCCTCGTCGAGCAGAAGGCAGGGCAAGTGCCGGGCTGCTGCAGCACGTGGCTGCGCTCCCTCTGAGCCCTCTCTCCATCTGCCTTCCAGGCACATCACCGTCTTGCGCGTGGTGCTCGGTGCTACCCAGCTGACTCAGCTGGGCCCTGAGGCTCAGGTGCGCGCCGTCAGGCGGCTGCTGGTTCACCAGCACTACTGGAACGTCACACAGAGGAATGACATTGCCTTGCTGGAACTGGACCAGCCTGTCCAGTGCAACAGCTACGTACAGCTTGCCTGTGTGCCCGACGCCTCGCTGAGAGTCTCAGAGCTGACAGCCTGCTACGTCAGTGGCTGGGGTGCCAGGAAAGCAAGAGGTGAGTGGCCCAAACGCAGTGGCGGCGCCAGTGCAAGCTTGGCCAGCTTGGGGAAGCAGGATGCGCTTCCTGACGGCAGAGGCGAAAGCCAGAGTCAGGCTGTGGGGGCGTAAGCCTCTCTCTTCGAGAGAGGGGCCGGCGCCATTGACCCAGAGCAAGGCAGAAAGGCAAGAGCGGTCCAGCGCCTGTCCGCATGCAAAGCCAAGCCCCGGGGGAGGGCTTCAGCCAGACGGGGGAGGAGAACTGGCAATGAGCTGCTGGGTGTTCATTCCTTTCTGTGCTCTTCACAGCTGGAGGATCGGCATACGCGCTGCAGGAGGCCCAGGTCCACCTCATTGATGCCAGGGTCTGTAACAGCAGCGGCTGGTACAGGGGGGCCATCCACAGCCACAACATCTGTGCTGGCTATCCGCAGGGCGGCATCGACACCTGCCAGGTAGGAGCGTGCTACAAGCCAAGCCCTGGCAGCGCAGGCAGCCCCGCCACAACCGCCCAAACGTGCGCCATCACGGCCTTTTGCTGGCCACTCACACTCCCATGGCTGGGTCCCCACCGCTGAGGGCCTTACCCGCCCCTCCCCATGGGCAAGCCCTTGCCCAGGGCCTGCCCACCTTGTCCCAGAGGCCTGGCACGCTGCCCAGAAGGCCCGCCCGGTGCCCCTGGCAGCCCACAGCTTCACCATCCCAGCCGTCTGACACACCTTCACCACCACCGTGAAGAGCGGTGAGAGCGAGCCCTGCCTTACAGGCCCACCGCCCCCTGCCAGGCAAGCTTCTACAGAGCTTGGCTGGCCACTGAATGCAGCTCTGGCAGGTGCCGTGAGAGAGAAGGAGCCAGCCACCGGGCTGACGGTGGCCACCCAACAACCCCTTCGTCCTCTCTCCTGTGCTGCAGGGGGACAGCGGTGGGCCTCTCGTGTGCCAAGACAAGAGCGCCGACTACTTCTGGCTTGTTGGCGTGACCAGCTGGGGGACGGGCTGTGCGAGAGCAAGGAAGCCCGGAGTCTACACCTCCACCCAGCACTTCTACGACTGGATCCTGGCGCAGATGGGCCTGCGCCCAGCAGTAACCACTACTGCAAGGCCACAGCCAGTCTTCACCTACACCCCCGTTCAGAGGCCGAGGCCAAGGCCAAGGCCAACAGAATCGAGCCGGTTTCCACCCTGCCCGTTTCCAGTCCAGAAGCTGCTGGACTTCTTTACTCGGCTGCAGGAGCTCCTGCAGTACCTAAGAGCGAAATAGCTTGGAGCAGCACGATGAGGAGCATCCAGGGCAGGCTGCAGCGCACAATGACCGTTTCCTGCTGGGGCAATGCCTGCTGACGAAAGGCAGCCTCAGTGACAAAGGCCTGCTCTGTCCTGCCCACGCTCCTCGCAACGGCAGAACCCAGCAGGCTGCCTTCTTGCAATAAAGTGTTTCCGTTGGCATGGCTAACCACGCGCCAGTGCACTGCAGTCTCCTGTGCGAGGCAAGGACTTCCAGAGCCGGCACCTGCCGAAGGAGGCAGGCTGCCAAGTCGGGCACAAAGGGTCACCGCAAAGGGCTGAAGCTCTGCCTGCTCCGAGAGAAGCATGAGGGAACAGTGGAAGGAAGGAAGGCAGGTCATAGGAGGGCTCAGGGCCTTGGGGGTGGCAGTTGGAAGCAGAGAATGCCTTAGGCTGGCTCCTGCTGGCATCCCTGTGGGCTTCTGTACGAGGCGCAAGCCAGCTTGAAAGTGGCCTCTCAGGGCCAGCTGGGCTTCAGGGGAAATCCACGAGCTGGGGCCTTTGCTCACGCCACGGAGTTCCTGGGCTTCCCCAGGCTGCTCTGCTTTCGCAGCTGCACCATGTTTCCAAGGCCAGGCCTACGGCTGCAGTGGCTGCCGGGAGCGCCATGAGCTTTGAGTGGGAGCAAAGAGGCTGCTGCTGCTGCTGCTCGGCAGTTGCCCCCCTCCCTGGCTGCCTTCTGGCTGTAGTAGCGGCCACGCTAGAGGAGCAACCGGAGGCCTGGGGCATACCAGACCCCTATGGAGGGGTGCCGCGGGGACTCGAGTGGAATGGTCGAGACTAGGGGACCGGGCCCCCAGTCCGGTGTCTTTTTGAGGGCTTGAGGCTCTGCAGAGGGGTCTGGGGTGCAACGAAGGCCTCAGAAGGGGGCCTGAGTGGACTAGAGAGAGCCTAAGGCAGCCTCCGGGTAGCCAGGGGAAAGGGTGCCCAGTGCCAGGTGGCCTCCACAGCCATCAGGGACCTGGGCACAGGCACTGTCATGTGGGGAGGCAGGGAGCGTGGCATGGGCTTGTTGTGCTCATCATCTCCTTGCCCCTTTGCGGTGCCTTGATGTTGCAGCTAGCCCAGGCACTGCCCCCCACCAGCACAGGGACCCTTGCACAGCACTCCAGCTTAAGATCACTGGCACCGGCTGCCCAGAGAGGCCCTGGAAACATTCCAGCACCACCTGCACATGATTTTGTGCAACCTGCTCTAGCACAGCCTGCTTTTGCAGGGCGTTGGACTCGATAATCTCCAGAGGTTCCCTCCAACAACGACCATTGTGTGATTCTGGGACTCGTGGCACTTTGGCTGAGGAAGAAGAGGTCAGGATCCTCAGGCCACCCGACACCTGACTGCCTTCCCAGTGTCTGTCCAAGAAACCTGCCAGTCCTCACTAACAGAAGTTGGACCTGCACACGTGGGCTTGCACATGTGCATGAGCACTGCAGGGCAACAGCCTTCTCTCTCTTCCCCGTCCTCTACTGCAGGGCGAGCGCAGATGTTCTGCCAAGGGAGCACCAGTCTGCACAGGCCCTGCTGCTGTCGCTGTCATGCAGCGGCTCTTCTACCCCGGGCTCCCGCTACTGTGTCCCACACCACTGGCCTGGTGTGATGGCAGAGCCAGGGGCACTGCCCGGTCTGCACCTTCCCGGTCCATCAGGGCAACCTGGGTGCCAGTGAGGAAGCTGGGAATTGCCCTTGGCCAGGCCCTCTCCCTGGAGTTGCCAGAAGAGGAATTCCTTGTGGATGGCAGGGATGCCAAAGCATGAGGAATTCCCCATTGGACGGCAGGGACAGTGCGTAGAGCCCCATCGATTTGAAGCCACCCCCAGCAGCCCCTCAGCCATGGCCACGGTCACACAGAACCTCACCGAGGAGCTCATCCATATCGTCCAGGACACCCTCATAGTAACCAGGCAGTACCAAAAGTTTCTGCAAGTAATGATGGCCAAGTGGCAAGAGGCGGTCTGTAGTGGGACACACACCACGCTCACCACCACCCCACAGTTCTCTCCCTCCCCCCCGCTAGGAAAGAGGAGCAGCAGGAAAGAGGATCAGCTCTATCCAGGGCTGCTGGAGCCCAGAGGGTTTTTCCAGGGCCTTCGAGTAGAGCTGCTGGGGGCAGATGCGCACATGGAGAAGATGGCAGATGGGGACAAAGGCCAAGGGGAGGACATGGGGCCAAGCAGAAGCAGCCCTGTGCAGGTGGGCAGAAGGAGCCCAATGGGGATGAGGAAGAGGAGCCCCATGACTCCAGACAGAATCAGCTCCATGGGCCTGGGCAGCACCATCCACGTGGGGCCGGGCAGCAGCACCCCAGCAGAGCCCAGGCCCCAGCACCATGTCCCCATGGGCAGGGCACGTGGGCAGGCAGCCTCAGGACCGTGCTGGGCAGGATTGTGCCTGCAGGAGGGCTGCTCCCAGCTGTGGGGCTGCCCAAAGGCTTGGTGGAGATGCGACTGCCGGCACCACTGTGTCTGTTTCTGCAAGCCCCCGTGGTGGCAGCGCTGCTCCCACAAGAGCAATGGGTTGCCCTGCCAGTGAGCAGCTTGCAGGGTGCAGGGCTGGGACACCCCTGGCGTGCCCCTTCATCTGAAATGTTCAATCTTTTCTCTATCCATGGTTCTATCTATGGAGCTCATCCATCCATCCTGCAGCTGGGGCTGCATCACCCTCAGTGCCTGAACCCAGCGGGGATGGTCTGGCATTGGGCACCGTTGGCACCCACAAAATGGGGGGTAGGGGTGTCTGGTACCACAGTGGGTGTGCTGGCAGCTGGGGACCGAGTCTGGCTGGAGAAAGGGCGCAGCAGGGACCCCATCAGGTCCAACAAGTGCTGAGTCCAGCCCCTGGGGAGGAACAAGCCCAGGCCCCGGCACAGGCGGGGGCCACCTTGCTGGAAAGCAGCTTAGCAGAGGAGTCTTGGTGGGCCCCTCAGGCAGCTGCCTACTGGTCAGGGGATCTGGACCCCTGGCAAAGGGGGGATCCAGTATGTACTGAGACCCCACGGTGAATCCGTGCACCACAAATAGGAAGGCATGTTATCCCCAGGCTGGCATTTCAAATGCCTAACAAATGGGGTATGGCCTTGGTCCCTTGAATGCTTCTCGTCCAAACCAGATAATAGGGTTGAAACATGGGAAATAAATCCCCTACCCTATCCGAATACTCCCCTCAGGAATTGTTCATGAACAGTTTGATGTGAGTTGTGAAATAGAACCACGGTCTACCCCAGAAGCGCGAAGCCTTATTCCAGGCACGTGTTCTTGTTGGGGTTTTCTGGCACCAGTGTTTAAACCTGGAGATCGTATGTGTTATGCAAAAACTACCAATCCAGAAAACGCATTGAAATATGTAGTTTTGCTTACTCACAAAACAAAATGGAATTTTGTGTGGGAAGGGAAAACAAACAAGCTACCACCCATCAGCACGCTCCACCGGTCAATATCCAGCCCCTCAGGGTCCGTTCTGGGCATGTTCAGATGGGAAGATGTACTTTGCACTAACTACTTCCTCAAAATTATTTACATATGCATAAGGCACTTGCCTATGGCCCTTTGCTCCTGGGGGGTCTTTAATGGGGTCTTTGGAGAGCGCTGGTGGTCAACAACTTGGTGAACTTCAGATGAACTTTCCTGGGGCACCTGCACTCTACTTGTTCTTATAGAACTTCATCTCTTCTCTGTGCTCTATGCTTTGGAAGGCAACGCTGCGTTACCCCACTTCCCTTGGCTACTGTTATAGCCCAGCTGCCTCAGAAGGCTTGCCACCCCTTGGTGAGCTAATTCAATAGGTGGAGTTAATCACTGCCGTAGCTGCAGCCTCTCCTAGTGATTCTTTATAACTTCATCCCATCAGCGAGGAGAAGCGCCCAGCTCTGCCGCTGAAGGGCAGAGCCCCAGCCCAGCCCAGGCTGCGCCTGCCCAGCTCAACATGGCTGCTGGGAGGCTGAGGGTGGGCAATGGCAGCTCCCAGCATGCCACGGGAACAACATGGCTGCCCTGCAGCACCGGGCCTACAGCTCCCAGCATGCCCTGGGAACAACCTGGCCATGGGGCTGTCCCAGGCCTACAGCTCCCAGCATGCCCTGGGAACAACATGGCCATGGGGCTGTCCCAGGCCTACAGCTCCCAGCATGCCCTGGGAACAACATGGCCATGGGGCTGTCCCAGGCCTACAGCTCCCAGCATGCCCTGGGAACAACATGGCCATGGGGCTGTCCCAGGCCTACAGCTCCCAGCATGCCCCGGGGCACGCCTTCTCCCAGCAGCCTCCCCAGGCAAGAGAGGGGAAACACCAGCCGTCCCCAGGGGCAGGGGTCAACAAAAGCCACCCAAGCGAGTTGGTGGCCAAACTGGATGCCTCAAGGTCAGGGTTTGTCTCGGCGGGTAGGTGAAATTCCTTGGCAGCGCACCTGTCCGAGCCCAGGTGCTTTGTTCCACGAGTCTCACGTGCACAGTCCTGTAGCTGAGAAGAGTGACAAAGAAACCCTGCACAATGGCCGGTGCCAGCCACAGCTGTGCACGGGCAGCTTCCAGCCCTGGGCAGGAGTTTCCTCCTCTGGCTGTGCGGCGCAGGGAAGAGGTGGGAGCTGTGCCGGCGGCCAAACAGCCCTTCACCAGCAGCACGTGGGGAAGCCCAGCGGCAGCCGGCTGCTGGCTGCAGGGGAGGTGGTGGCTGCGTGGCCACCGTGTGTCGCCGTGCAGCCTCGTGTCACAAAGGGGCAGTGATGCGGCACCCACCCGGAACTTGTGACCTCACCTGGCCAGGGCTGGACATCCTGAGCAGCGGGCCAGTTGGGCCGAGCTGCCCGTTGGGATAACTCCTTCTTGAGCTACTTGCGTGGCTACCTCTTTCTAAACATTTCTCCTTTCCTGCTGACCCCTCCTCACCTTCCACCCTCTTTCAAAGGTAAGTTGGCTTTGACTTTTGGCACAGATCCTACAGGAGGTAGATCGGGAATAAAAGTGGAGGCCGCTCTCTGCCTCCCAACCTCTAGGCTGAGCTCTTCCACCCTTCTAGGCTGGCCAGACAGGTGCTATGGGGAGCGTTCCTCTTGGCTAATTCCTATGTCTTTCCCATCGCCTAGGCTAGGAAAGTAGGGAGGGGGCAGCCCGAGGCGTTGAGCTCAGCATAGCCTGACCCGAAGCCCACCTTGACTGATGGGTCAGGAAGGGAGACCAGAAACACAGCCCAGCAATGGCAACCGTTAAAGGAGCGGCCAAAAGGCAGTCACTCCTGCAGACAGGGTGGGCAAATGTGGGCTGGAGAGCCAGAGGGCTCTGCTGCCAACAGGCGCTACAGGCAGTTAAAACGACCACTGGAACACGTTTGATGGTGACTGCTGGCCTCTGGGTTTTTTGGTGCTTGAATGATTTTCTTGAGCTCCGCTTCTTTCATTGCAACCAGGTGACGGGATTGGAGCTGATCTTCTTTTTCTGGACTGCGTCCGGACATCCTTTGTCAGCCAAAGCTTCCCGCTGTGCTGCTGAGAGGAGCGATGGCCGCAATGGGGAGCAACTCCTGTGAGTAACGGTTTCACCAGCAGGCTTGGCCTTGGTGAATCCCCAAATGCAATGGGCACGGCTGGTGTTCCATCCCGCAACGTTGCTGTGGGGACAACCTCAAGGGAATTCTGGGGCTTTTCCTGAGAGCAGCCAGGCCTACCCAGGGGTTTTGTGCAACAAAACCATCATTTCCCTGCAGTCGTTGCCAAGGGAATGGCTCCACCACAAAGGATCCTCTTTCCCCCGGAGAAGATTTGCATGGGCTGGCAGCAAAGGCAGAGAGCTGGAGCAGGCCTCTACAACCTGGGCAATACGTGCTTCCTCAACTCCGTGCTGCAGTGCCTGACGTACACCCCACCTCTTGCCAACTACCTGCTCTCTTGTGAGCACAGCGACTCCTGTGAGTACTTTTTGGAAGATCTCCTTGTCAGTCTGTTGGGCACTTCCCAAGGACCCCCAGAACCTGCCGCTGGATGCAGGAGAAAAGCAGCCCTTCTTTCTCAGCCACCGCCAAGGTGGTGCTCTTGGGACGCTCAAGCCTACAAGCCGCTTGGCCTATCGAGGCGTGTTTGCTGTCACAAAGATGCCTCTTTCTAGTGCTGCCTGCCGTTCCCTATTCCTGCATCTAACCTACATATTTGCTGGTTGCACAGAAAACTTCTGTCAGCGAGGCATCCCTCTCAAGAATGTTTTCTGTGTGCTGAGATGTCGTGGGCTTGCTGGGCCATTGGCACCTGGGGACGACTAGGAGACTGTCCTAGCAGAACTCCAAGGTCTCCATGAGGTTTCCCATCACAATGGCTCTTTGACTGACCTGACCAGCTTGCTTCCTTCCCTCCCTCCTTCCCTCCCTCCCTCTTCAGGTCAGCAGGAAGGCTTCTGCATGATGTGCATCATGGAAGCGCACGTTAACGATGCCTTGTCCACCTCAGACTGTGCCATCCAGCCCAGGGCCGTCATCAATGCCCTCTCACGTAAGTCATCTCAGCTGCTTTGACTTGCTATCCTCTGTTGGCAGAGGACTGAAGTACTACCTTCCTCTTGATTAGGAATAGGAGGGCATTTCACGCTTGGCATGCAGGAAGACGCCCACGACTTCTTACGCTGTACTGTCACTGCCATGCAGAGAGCTTGTCTGGCTGGAAGCAGCGCGTAAGCACAAGCAAACGACCTTTCAATGTTGCCCAGCGCTTTGGCCTCCTTGACGTACCCCATCAAGGAAAGCCTATGCCCAGGGCTTTCAGGCACAGGAAAACTCTTGGAGGAGATAACTCTCTGCCTTACCATTTCCTTCCAGCTGGGACATCTCTTCTCAATATACTACCATCGTCCATCAAATATTTGGGGGCTTCCTGAGGTCCAGAGGTATGTTTCCACAACTGTTGCTCTCCTTACACTTGCCTGTGCCCTGCTGTGTGTCTGTGAGAGACAGCTGAGCGTGGGGCTGGCTCGAGTAGGGATGAAGAGCATAAACGGGCACGGTCAATCGACTTCGCCTGTCGCTGATCATTTCCGTTTGCCTTCCAGTCACGTGCTGCAGCTGCAAAGCAGTTTCCGATTCCTACGAGGCCTTCCTGGATGTGCCTTTGGATATCCAAGTAAGAGGGTTTCTCACTGTGCTTCAAGTCGTCCCAAGCTCCTTGTGGCTTCCCAGAATCTGCGCAGCTGGCTTTGAAAAGTGCGCTGTGAACACAGGAGAGCTGTGGGGGTGGTGGGAAGTGGTATGGGTGGTGTCTTCCTGCAACGGCCGTGGCAGTGGACTCCTTGTAGATGCTGGCTTTAAAGCTGGACAAGCACGCATTATCCTCTCTGCACCCCTGAGGGACTCTCAGCCACCTTCTCTTTGCCCTCCCTCAACACCCAACTGGCTCCTAGGCTGATGGCTCGTGTTGTTTTCATTCCTGATGACCCTGCACACCATCGGTAGCTGAACTGAGCGGTGGCACGGTGAGGTAGCTCTTAATAGTGCCGGCCGGGAATCTCTGGGAAGGGAGGGAAATGTTCGGCATCATACCCTCTTTCTGCCTCCCTCTGGCCAAGGTTTGCAGGGTCACAGTGGATCTCCTCAGCGGCAGCTCCCTGGGTCTTGTGGGCAACTCCTCCTGAGTGCTTGGGCGAGGGCATTTCCACCAGCTCAGAGCTCTCCTTTCTCACCCCTCCAGGCAGCCTCATCTGTCACCGCAGCTCTGGAGGACTTTGTCAAACCCGAGCAGCTGGCTGGTGAAAACAGCTTTCGATGTAACAGGTAAGAGGATGACTAACACCAGATTAAGACTTGCAGCTGTGTGGAGATGCTGCGTGTCATCGAGCCTCAGGAGGTTCGATGCACAATCAGGAGGCACAGCTTTTCTTTCTTCCAGCCTAATGGTTCTGAAGAGCCATGAAATGGCGTGAGGACGTGTGAGGTGGAAAAGGTTGTCTGGCTGCCGTGGGGCAAGCTAGGGTGCATTTCAGCGCTTTTCTCTCTGCTTGCTTTCAAGCTGTGGCAAGAAGGTTACCGCCCTCAAGAGGTTTACAATCGAGCGCGCGCCCAGGGTTCTCACGCTGTGCCTGAAACGCTTTGATTTCTCCGGCAAGAAGATCGGCAAGGTGTGTACGCAATTGGAGGGCCACTTTCTTTCTCGTCCTGGAGCAGGAGATTTCCCAAAGCAGCACGCTCTGTCACAAGCTGTTCAGGTGGAGCTTTTGGTGTTCCCTTCTGGGGAGAGGAGAGCTCCTGTGGCAAGGCAAGCACATGCTCTGCTGCGACAGAGCTGCTCTGGCCGAGAGCAGTTTCCTGCCACCCAAGGCGTCACCTGCTGCTTCAGGGACAAGCGAGTGTTGACGAGCCCCAGAGATGTATTTCTACACAGCTGGGCCCCGGTCTTGCCAGGCTCTTTCACGTCGTATGCCAGGATCCCTTATGAGCCCTCTTGGTCTCTCCACAGTTTGTGCAGTATCCCCAGTACTTGGATCTCCGGCCATACATGTCTCAGGGAGCAGCAGCACCGCCCCTCTACACCTTATACGCTGTCCTGGTGCACAGCGGTGGCAGCTCCTTGGCAGGACACTATTTCTGCTACACAAAGGTAAAGAGCCACTTCCTTCATCTCGGGGACTATGTGTGCTGGGGAAGGCAAACTTTGGCGGCGCTCTTTCTGGCAGCCAAGGTTCTGGGGGAGAAGGTCTCCTGACCAGCTGGGTGGGATTTGCGTTGGCGGACTCTTGCTTGTGTAGTTTTCTGCCTGTGTCGTTCGAGAGAAACCATGCAGTTCATCTCCACACGTCCTTGCCTTTCTTTGACAGGCCAGCAATGGACTCTGGTACCAGATGGATGATACGTCTGTGGCTTACTGTGACCGCAACACAGCTCTCGGGCAGCAAGCCTACTTACTGTTTTATATCAGGTAACAGCCAGGACTAACAGCTGTTCAGAACACGTTTCCTTTTCAGGGTTTTGCTATTTCTCTTCTGATCCTCCTGAGTTGTTCCGTCCCAGGAGGCAATTACTACCCGCACCACTCAGGGCTGTCGAAGGTGACCTACCTGCCGCCAGTCCTTCCCTTCCCTTGCTGGGCTTTAGGCTGCTGCCCCCATGTAAACTGCTATTTGTCTGCTCTCTGTAGGTGGCTGATAGAGAGCAGAGTCCCTGAAGGGGCCTACAGGGAAGATGGGGGGGGGGGGGGGGGGGGAGGAGGACAGGACTCCTGCTCAGGGAGCGTAGTGATAGGGCGAGGGCCATTAGTTTTCAACTTAAGGAATGTAAATTTAGATTTAATGTTAGGAAGAATTACTTTATGGCAGGGGTGGGGAGACCATGGAAGTGGTTGCCCAGAGAAGCTGTGGATGCCCCCTCCCTGGAAGTGTTCCAGGCGCGCTTGGACAGGGCTTTGAGCAAGTCGGTCTAGTGGAAGGTGTCCCTGCCTGTGGCAAGGGACATGACCTAAATGCTCGCCGAGGTCCCTTCCAACGCAAACTGTTCTGTGATTTTACGATTCCACGAAATGGAGGCCATAGCGGGTATGAAGAGGAGGTCTTGCTGTGACAGGGGCAGAGTTGGTGGGAAGACCCCAAGTGAAGTCCCCATTTGTAGCCTGACATGTCTTCTCTCTGTCATACAAACCGCTCCAAGTCAATGAGTGAAGGCCAGTGGAGGTTGCAAGAGCAGCCCTAAGTGGACATCACTCTTTTTTCTTATTTTCCCCAGATGCTCTGATGGGAAATCTAGTCAACAGGCGTCAATGTCACCAGCACCATCATATGCCCGCTCCTTCTTTGGTCAGCAGCGGGGCGGCAGGCAGCAGGCAGACCCTGTGGGACCACGGGATCAGCCTGGTTGGACTAAGGTAACTCTGGGGAGGTGGGTCAGGGCAGCAGATGGACAGCGGATTTCTTTCGGGGGTCTTGGCATTGCTCTCCTTGCCCCCACACACTGCAGCCTTCTTCAGAGCCACCACGCTGCTCCGTCTCAAAGCATCGCCCCTAGATCCAACCTACTTGTGTGCCTTCGGCCCCTCTGCCTTTGCAGCCCTCCAGGAGGGCCTCTGGGAGGTCTTTAGTTGTCGCCTCAGAGCGCTCTGGAGGTTTCCCACTGCTCCATCCCCTCCAGGAGGAAAGGACAGGACCTTTTCACAGCTCTCTTGGCAGGATATGGCGATGGGCATGGAGGACTCTGCAGAGGACAGCAGCTCCTGGCCAGGCGGGCTCAGCATCACCTCCCATGTGGACATGCCCTTGCATCACTCCTGCGTCTGTAGGAGGCTGGAGTCCTGCACTAGAGCTGCATGCCCACACTGCCATCCACCATTTGACCATGTGCTGCACACTGCGCGAGAAGACAGCCACCAAGAGGAGCACAGATTCAGCCCTTCTTCCCGCTGCCAGAGGAATGGTGCCAGGAAGAGAACCCGGAGCAGATCCCCGCAGCGCAGAAATGATCTCCACAGCTGCTTCGTGGAAACCACAGACTGCAAGCGCTCCACAGGGAGGAGGAGGAGACCTAGTCCTCCAAGTTGTCACCACACTCCCAGGGATAACACAGCTCCAGGGCCCTCCAAACGCAGCTGCCAGTATACTCCTGCACCCAGGGCTGCTCCCAGGGAGCAAACCCTGCCAACGCAGAGAGCGCGGAGCCGATCCCTGTGGCACCGCTATGATCTCCACAGGCAGTTCACAGAGTACCACCCCTCAGCAGCGGGGATGAGAACTGGTCCTCCAACACAGGACCGTGCTCCCAGCAACAACAGAACGCAATGGCCTTCCCACAGTAGCTCCCACTTGGCTCCCGCACCCAGGGCTCTTCTGGAGCAAGCCCTGCTCAGGCAGAGAGAGTGGACCAGATCCCTGCGGGCATGGCTAACATCTCCGCAACTGGTTAAAAACACACACCATTAAAACAAAACACACTCCTCAGGCCTATGCCAAGGACAAGCTGCCACCAATGAGGTTCATCTTCCACAAGGCATCACCATGCAGGAAATCTTCCAGACGAAAAGGAAACGATAAAATAAAGACATATCAAGCAAGAGCTGGCTAAAGGCTTAACTGGACGCAGTAGTGAAGGAGAGGCAAGCTTTTAACTGCCTGAATCTCCAAGAAGCAAGTGGAGTGTTGGAAGGTGTCTGAATGATCGAAGAGTAAGGGGAAGGGAAATCTAGCAGGCAAGCGCAAGGGCTTCTGTGCAGATGGGCTGCTGGAAAGGGGACTTCAGACGTGGCGTCCTTGGGCATGAGTGTATCTGCACGCTTTGGTGGTCCATTCTAAGTGGGGCTAGTACGGAGAAGGGTGACACCAGGAAAAGCCCAGGGCTGGGACCGCCAGGTGGGTAATAAATATCTCTGAACCTGTGCAGAGCCAAAGCTCCACTGCAGGCTGGCCAGCAGGTCCCTAAGGAAGGGATCCGTCAATCCAAGGAGCCAGTGAGCCACTCAGGTCCCCAGCCATCGGCAGCTCCAAGCCACCTCCATGGGCTTGGAGACTCCAGGGGCGATCACCCAGAGGCAGAACTGAAACCCATCGCTTGGCAATTACAGCCTGCCTCTTCAGGGGAAGCACTTCTTGTTTCCTCCAAGCCTTCCTCCTCCTGACGGCATCCTGTCCCACCATGCGGAAGGGCTCTTCTTAGAGATGTCTCTTTTGGGTTGGAATGCTGGACTTCAGAGCCTGCCTTCCTTGCAAGGAAACACGCCAAACACTAGAAAGCTTCAGGCCACTTTGGAGGCTACGCTCTGGCTGCTGAGGGAAGCAGGTTGGTTTGTTAGCTTCACCTTTGCCGGGGGCTGTGATGTGCCCGGCCCCACCATCCCAGCACCAGGACCACCCAGCCACCCTCTTGAGGCTCTGGGAAGGCGGGTGATATTTCCTTTACTGCGCCAAGTAGCTGACACAGGCTTTAGTCATTCCCTCTTTCTTGGCAATGCTTAGGATGGGCTTCAAAGAGGTTTAGTAAAACATTTCCCATCAAAAACTCTTTTGACAGAAAATGGCTTTTGGGCACGATGCAAACTCCTGTGGAGAAGAAAAGTTCACATCAAACCTGCTCAGCCGATGTGAGAGACCTTCATGAGAAACCAGGAGTTGTTTTCCTCCTCCCAACATTTTTGGCAAGGTACTGCTGATGCAAAAGGTTCTGTGTTGTCAAGGTGGACACAGGTTGGTGGTGGAAGTAATGGAGACGTTTTCATGTACTCCTGGGCCAGGAATCACTTGCGAGTGCTTGAATCTGACAGCAGCAGTGCCCAGGCAGAGCTGGGAGCAGCCCCTGGCGACATCTCTTGGCTTTATGGCAGTGTTTGCAGCCCCAGCACACGTCCCCTGCCCCCTGCAGAGATCAGGCAGGAGGCTGGAGGGAAGACTCCCACCGATGGCTTTTGCCTCCAGGCTGGAGCGCACTGTCCCAGGCTCAGGAGCCGCCACCTCCGCGCTCCCCTACCCCATGCTGGGGCAATAAGGCAGCACTCCTCCTTCTACAGAACAACACCCCAAGCTTACGCCGAGGATGAAACGCCGATTTCCTCCTCATGCAGGTTTCTCCCACGGCTACAGGCTGCCACAGGGCTGTAGGGTCGACGTTCACAGGTGTCTCGAATGCCAGCACAAGTGTGGCTTTTCACAGGCAACACTGCAGGGAGATTTCTGGAAGAGTGTATCAAACCACACATATTCATTTGCCTTTCGAGTCTGTTATGCCGAGGACCTGGCAAGGTCACTGGTTTTGCACAGCAGCGGAGATGCTGATGTAGCCACATGACTCCAAGGTCCAGGGGCTTGACAGGAACAAACCTCAACATCTCGGTGCTCACCAGAAAATCAAAGGAGCTGGCAGTGAAACCTTCCTTTGAGACGGCTACATGAAATTGCATGGCAGAAACGGAGAGGCAGCAAGCTTTGGACCAAGGAAGCAGCTCTCTTTGCCCGGGGGCTGTAGCAAACTGCCGTGTTTCCTCCCCAGAAGCTTCCTCCGGTCCCCGCCCTGCTCGGCACCGAGCCCACAACGTTGCACTGCCAGTAGCACCAAAGGCAGACAAGGGGACAGGAGCAAGGTGTTACAGTCAGTCTGGGGTGGGAAGATAGGTGCGAGCTGACCAGGGCAGGAATCGTCACAGCCCTTGACAGGGTAAGTCTCGGCCAGCAGGGCAATGCAGAGGAGGTCCTGGAACATGTCACAGCTGAGAGGACCTGTCCTGATGGCTCTCCTGCATTTTCTGGTGTGGGGCAGAAGACGTGCTCCAGGGCAGGACTGGCCTGCTGCACCACGGGAAGGACAGAGCATGGTGGACCCCTCCTCCCAGGGCCGGCTGCAGGGCTGCGAAGGTGGCTGTGCAGGCAGGGGTGCCCAGCGCTGTCCTTGCCAGCAGGGTCCCTGCAGCCCAGGGGGCTGTGTGCTGGGGCAGGGGCTCTGCCACCTGCCAGGGGCAGCTCTCAGCCTGCCGGGGGGCTCCCCACAGAGATGCGGGGAGAAGCTGTGCATCGCGTCCAGGCAGGTTTTGAATGTCTCCAGAGAAGCAGACTCCACAGCCTCTTTGGGCAGCTTGTCACACTGCTCCAACACTGTCAAAGCACTATAAAAACTAGCTGGCTGCTACAAGGCTTTTACCATCATATGCCAGGTTAACTTCAATAAGTAGTTCCCACGCCTTGCCCCGGCACAGCCACCAGTCCCCTACAAGGTTTCAGAAGTTCATCTACGGGCCATGCTGTTTCTTCAGCCTCTTCAAGCCAGTCTACCCTGCTTCTCCCGGGGCCTCTCCTTGTCTCTCCGCCATCTTGGGAGGGGAGGGAGGGGGTGGGGGGGTGGGGAGCGGGTGCAGGAAGCAGCCACAGCTGCACATTATCCACGTCAGCCGCCAACACACCACCCCTGAAGCATGCCCACAGCTGTATATTATCAATATAATTAACCTGCCTTCATTCCTCTATAATTCCTCTACAATTCTCCCCCGGTTTTTTCTTTTCTTTTTTCTTGTTCTTCTTAACATTTCATTGTATTTATTTACGTATTTAACAGGTATTTAACAATCATCACAACATTTTCAAAATAAACTACTCATACAGTCCAGACAACTCGTCCCTGAACTCTTTTGTTCTTCTTTGTTGAAACATGTTTTACAAGTGTATAGGATTTGACCTGTGATGTGGTGTGCTACATTCGCAACTCTGGTGGGATCAGGAGGACTCACGGACACGGAATGCTCATTTGAAACCGGTGGGAACATTGATAATGTATGTTAAGAAGAGTGATTGTTGTGTACGTACCCATTTCCCTGAATATACTCAGGCAGGAATTCCTCTAGCTGGTATCCCCGTTCCGTTTGGGACTAACGGGAATAACTTGTGGCTAAGACCAGGATACGCTCCTTGGAACGAGACTGACCTCCAGACTTGGACAACACTGAATCCACACTTGTCCACTGTGAAGTGTGTTACTGCAAATGAAGCCAAGACACACGCAAATGCTCCCGCAGAGGGGGCGTGCCTAGGTGGGCAGCAGCTGAGGGCATGCGTGCTCAAGCACCTCCAAGTCCTTCCTGCCTCCAGGAGGTGGAGAGGTGGCCAGTGGTTGGCAGGCCTGGTCCTCTTGCAAGGTGGGGATGCTGGGGATGAGCAAGCACGTGGGCTGCAGCCACAGGCCATCCACATGCCTGAAAGGCTCTCTCACCCCTCTTGCTGGTCACCTAGTCCAGCTTCAGGTTCACTAGTGAGTTGCGCGCACACACAGGGCTCCCAGCAGTAGCTGGCCCGAGACACTGGGGCTTTCCAAGCGCTGGCTGCCTATGGCCTGTGTTGCCGTCAGCCTTTGCTAGCAGCCAGGCCAGGGGACCCACCGCGCAGCGGGTGCAGAGTGGGCCCACACAGGAGGGGCTTTGGGGTGGCTCTCCAGAAGAGGCCAGCGGGTCCTGTGGTGATCAGGCACAGGGCTAAGCAAGTAAAGCAGCCAGCGCTTTGCTTCTGTGTGCCTGGCTCCTTGATCCCCCCTTCTCTCCGTTTGCCGTGCTTATACGTGCCCCTCATCTTCCCTGGCTCCTCCCTTTCTCAGCCCTGCTCTCCTTGGCCAAGACAAGGCCAACCCCGCTTATTTTGCCCCACCGTGCTCCCAGGTTTGCCCCATCTGTCAACACACAGATGTGGCCTTTGGGTGCTCTTAGCTAGGTCCCCTTGCACTTGCGTGCCATTGCTGACGGGCTTGCCTGGGAACTGCTGTCCCTGCCAGAGTCCTCTCTGCAAAATGACCCCAAGCTCTTGAAGGTCAAGCAGCTGTGAAGCGTGGCCACCTCTGACGCCATTCCCCGCTAACCACCTGCCAAATGTGGTGCTGGAAGAGCAGCGTATCCCCAGCAGACAAGTTGTCTTCTCCAAGGACGCCTTCTGCCTGCTCTCCGCAGACCCACGGGAACCGGCAGCAGGTCCCTTGTCAAAACACAAAGCAGCCTTGAGCCCGCTGGCTTGGAGGCCCAGTTCTGGGGCCTAGGAAGCCCTGTGCGCCTCAAGCGCCTTGAGAGCAGCTCTTCAACTTTCAGGCAGAGCCTGCCCGCTCCTCCTCCTTGGGACCCAGTTGCTCCCTCCGCTGTGTTCCTTATGCCTCGCCACACAAGCCAGGGTGGCAGCAGGGAGCTGCCGCACCTTTCACAAGCTTTGAGGCTGCCATGCTTCAGGCCACTGCCCTCGCCCCCCCACGGACCTAGCCCTGCTGCGCTTTAAATGCAGTGCACGTGCCTGGATCCTGCTTCTCTGCTGCACTCCAGCATGTGAGTGAGCAAGGCTCCCCCAGGCAGTGGCAGAAGGCAGACTCCTGAGACAAGGCTGATGCAGGATTTACCAAAGCCATGGACAGCAATGGCACGTACGGCTAAGAGCAGGAGCATCCTTGTCTCTCGAGAGCTTCACCTTGCTTGTCCTTGCCACAAATGCCCTGCTCAGTGTGCGCCCAGAACTGCAATCAGACTCATGGATAGCAAGGAGGACACGAGGCCTGCCAGAGGGCGTTGCTGTCACTGACATAGCCAGCGAGGACTGTGCTGCACCTGCATTTCACTGTTCTTTGTGCAGCAAGGTTGACACTGCTGGGCTACGCTTGGCTTATTTGGCTTGCCCAGCACTGTTGCCAGCCGCAGCCGTAAGAGACATTGGCTCTTGGACACCCAGGCATGCGCGTGCTGCCTGTAGTAGCCCCGTTCTCTGGCGTCTCTTTATTGGGAAGGAGCTGGTGGCATGGGGCTGCGGAGAGCAGGGCGGCAGGGAACTTCCCAAAGAGGCTGTGAGGCCATGCTCGCTTTTGTCCTGTGAGCTGTTAGAAGGCAGAGCTGGGAGCCAGGCGCCGCTGCCTGCCATGGGGCCTGCCCACCCTGATGGCGCAAGCAGGGCATTCCACAAGGCTCTGTCGGGGTGCGCGATCCCAGCTTCTGCCTCCACTCCTGCTTGGGACCCCTCCTATTGCCTGCCCTCCCTCCCCTCCCCCCCCGCCCCCCCGACACCACCACGCCCAGCACCCGGAACCAGGCACTCTGTGACATCAGTCCCACGTCCAAGGGAACCCCGGGCAACGGGAATCCTGCGGGCAGTACGTCAGCAGCCGTACTGGTGGCGACAAGCCCTCGTCCTTGCAGCTGCCACATGTCGCTGGCAGCGATGGGTTTTCTGCGTCTCCTCGTTGTCCTGCTGGCCGTGTGCTGTCCTGTGCACGGCACATGGGACAGCTGTGGGTAAGTGGCCCGAGGCTCTGGGAGGGAGCTTGGGCAAGCCTTGTGGGCTTCACTGGAGGGGGCCTGCTTGTCCCCCATGGCCACCCCCCAGGTTCCTGAAAGCCATGTGGGAGGCTCAGTGCCTTGACAGCAGCCAGGCTGCCGGCACAACTCGTCTACGGGCTGAAGCAGAAAGCGGGGCGAGGGAAGCGGGTTTTGGCCCCACGGGTTTCCTCGGCCCGTCTGGCCATGCCTTGTGGGGAGGGAAGACGGCTGGCCTTCAGCCGCAACGGCGCAAGCCATCCAGCAGCACAGTAAGGAGTTTCTGGTTACAGAGGGAGCTGCGGGCTTCGTCCCATGGCTTTGCACTACGGCATGTCGCGCGTCGTGGGTGGCACAGATGCCCAGCCAGGGGCCTGGCCCTGGATCGTCAGCATCCAGGCTCTCGTGGAAGGAGGCACGGCGCACATCTGCGGGGGCTCCCTCATCAGCCCACAGTGGGTCCTCACAGCAGCCCACTGCTTCATCGAGGTCAGGTAAGGAGGACCAGGGGTCGGGGCTAGCCCCACAACACTAGCAGGTGCCCTGAGCGCAGCAGCACGTGCTACTGCCGTCCCGTTGCCCTGCAGTACGCCCAGTGCCTGGGCACTCCGGAGCCCCGCCGAGAGGCTGCTCAGGAGAAGGCTGGGCTCGTGCCACTGCTTCCCAGCAGCCTCCCGCTCGACACTGCTTGAGCCCAAGGCACGCGAGGGCAGTCGCAGCCTCCCTAGCGCTGCTTGCCTCTCTCCCTCGTCGAGCAGAAGGCAGGGCAAGTGCCGGGCTGCTGCAGCACGTGGCTGCGCTCCCTCTGAGCCCTCTCTCCATCTGCCTTCCAGGCACATCACCGTCTTGCGCGTGGTGCTCGGTGCTACCCAGCTGACTCAGCTGGGCCCTGAGGCTCAGGTGCGCGCCGTCAGGCGGCTGCTGGTTCACCAGCACTACTGGAACGTCACACAGAGGAACGACATTGCCTTGCTGGAACTGGACCAGCCTGTCCAGTGCAACAGCTACGTACAGGTTGCCTGTGTGCCCGACGCCTCGCTGAGAGTCTCAGAGCTGACAGCCTGCTACGTCAGTGGCTGGGGTGCCAGGAAAGCAAGAGGTGAGTGGCCCAAACGCAGTGGCGGCGCCAGTGCAAGCTTGGCCAGCTTGGGGAAGCAGGATGCGCTTCCTGACGGCAGAGGCGAAAGCCAGAGTCAGGCTGTGGGGGCGTAAGCCTCTCTCTTCGAGAGAGGGGCCGGCGCCATTGACCCAGAGCAAGGCAGAAAGGCAAGAGCGGTCCAGCGCCTGTCCGCATGCAAAGCCAAGCCCCGGGGGAGGGCTTCAGCCAGACGGGGGAGGAGAACTGGCAATGAGCTGCTGGGTGTTCATTCCTTTCTGTGCTCTTCACAGCTGGAGGATCGGCATACGCGCTGCAGGAGGCCCAGGTCCACCTCATTGATGCCAGGGTCTGTAACAGCAGCGGCTGGTACAGGGGGGCCATCCACAGCCACAACATCTGTGCTGGCTATCCGCAGGGCGGCATCGACACCTGCCAGGTAGGAGCGTGCTACAAGCCAAGCCCTGGCAGCGCAGGCAGCCCCGCCACAACCGCCCAAACGTGCGCCATCACGGCCTTTTGCTGGCCACTCACACTCCCATGGCTGGGTCCCCACCGCTGAGGGCCTTACCCGCCCCTCCCCATGGGCAAGCCCTTGCCCAGGGCCTGCCCGCCTTGTCCCAGAGGCCTGGCACGCTGCCCAGAAGGCCCGCCCGGTGCCCCTGGCAGCCCACAGCTTCACCATCCCAGCCGTCTGACACACCTTCACCACCACCGTGAAGAGCGGTGAGAGCGAGCCCTGCCTTACAGGCCCACCGCCCCCTGCCAGGCAAGCTTCTACAGAGCTTGGCTGGCCACTGAATGCAGCTCTGGCAGGTGCCGTGAGAGAGAAGGAGCCAGCCACCGGGCTGACGGTGGCCACCCAACAACCCCTTCGTCCTCTCTCCTGTGCTGCAGGGGGACAGCGGTGGGCCTCTCGTGTGCCAAGACAAGAGCGCCGACTACTTCTGGCTTGTTGGCGTGACCAGCTGGGGGACGGGCTGTGCGAGAGCAAGGAAGCCCGGAGTCTACACCTCCACCCAGCACTTCTACGACTGGATCCTGGCGCAGATGGGCCTGCGCCCAGCAGTAACCACTACTGCAAGGCCACAGCCAGTCTTCACCTACACCCCCGTTCAGAGGCCGAGGCCAAGGCCAAGGCCAACAGAATCGAGCCGGTTTCCACCCTGCCCGTTTCCAGTCCAGAAGCTGCTGGACTTCTTTACTCGGCTGCAGGAGCTCCTGCAGTACCTAAGAGCGAAATAGCTTGGAGCAGCACGATGAGGAGCATCCAGGGCAGGCTGCAGCGCACAACGACCGTTTCCTGCTGGGGCAATGCCTGCTGACGAAAGGCAGCCTCAGTGACAAAGGCCTGCTCTGTCCTGCCCACGCTCCTCGCAACGGCAGAACCCAGCAGGCTGCCTTCTTGCAATAAAGTGTTTCCGTTGGCATGGCTAACCACGCGCCAGTGCACTGCAGTCTCCTGTGCGAGGCAAGGACTTCCAGAGCCGGCACCTGCCGAAGGAGGCAGGCTGCCAAGTCGGGCACAAAGGGTCACCGCAAAGGGCTGAAGCTCTGCCTGCTCCGAGAGAAGCATGAGGGAACAGTGGAAGGAAGGAAGGCAGGTCATAGGAGGGCTCAGGGCCTTGGGGGTGGCAGTTGGAAGCAAAGAATGCCTTAGGCTGGCTCCTGCTGGCATCCCTGTGGGCTTCTGTACGAGGCGCAAGCCAGCTTGAAAGTGGCCTCTCAGGGCCAGCTGGGCTTCAGGGGAAATCCACGAGCTGGGGCCTTTGCTCACGCCACGGAGTTCCTGGGCTTCCCCAGGCTGCTCTGCTTTCACAGCTGCACCATGTTTCCAAGGCCAGGCCTACGGCTGCAGTGGCTGCCGGGAGCGCCATGAGCTTTGAGTGGGAGCAAAGAGGCTGCTGCTGCTGCTGCTGCTCGGCAGTTGCCCCCCTCCCTGGCTGCCTTCTGGCTGTAGTAGCGGCCACGCTAGAGGAGCAACCGGAGGCCTGGGGCATACCAGACCCCTATGGAGGGGTGCCGCGGGGACTCGAGTGGAATGGTCGAGACTAGGGGACCGGGCCCCCAGTCCGGTGTCTTTTTGAGGGCTTGAGGCTCTGCAGAGGGGTCTGGGGTGCAACGAAGGCCTCAGAAGGGGGCCTGAGTGGACTAGAGAGAGCCTAAGGCAGCCTCCGGGTAGCCAGGGGAAAGGGTGCCCAGTGCCAGGTGGCCTCCACAGCCATCAGGGACCTGGGCACAGGCACTGTCATGTGGGGAGGCAGGGAGCGTGGCATGGGCTTGTTGTGCTCATCATCTCCTTGCCCCTTTGCGGTGCCTTGATGTTGCAGCTAGCCCAGGCACTGCCCCCCACCAGCACAGGGACCCTTGCACAGCACTCCAGCTTAAGATCACTGGCACCGGCTGCCCAGAGAGGCCCTGGAAACATTCCAGCACCACCTGCACATGATTTTGTGCAACCTGCTCTAGCACAGCCTGCTTTTGCAGGGCGTTGGACTCGATAATCTCCAGAGGTTCCCTCCAACAACGACCATTGTGTGATTCTGGGACTCGTGGCACTTTGGCTGAGGAAGAAGAGGTCAGGATCCTCAGGCCACCCGACACCTGACTGCCTTCCCAGTGTCTGTCCAAGAAACCTGCCAGTCCTCACTAACAGAAGTTGGACCTGCACACGTGGGCTTGCACATGTGCATGAGCACTGCAGGGCAACAGCCTTCTCTCTCTTCCCCGTCCTCTACTGCAGGGCGAGCGCAGATGTTCTGCCAAGGGAGCACCAGTCTGCACAGGCCCTGCTGCTGTCGCTGTCATGCAGCGGCTCTTCTACCCCGGGCTCCCGCTACTGTGTCCCACACCACTGGCCTGGTGTGATGGCAGAGCCAGGGGCACTGCCCGGTCTGCACCTTCCCGGTCCATCAGGGCAACCTGGGTGCCAGTGAGGAAGCTGGGAATTGCCCTTGGCCAGGCCCTCTCCCTGGAGTTGCCAGAGGAGGAATTCCTTGTGGATGGCAGGGATGCCAAAGCATGAGGAATTCCCCATTGGACGGCAGGGACAGTGCGTAGAGCCCCATCGATTTGAAGCCACCCCCAGCAGCCCCTCAGCCATGGCCACGGTCACACAGAACCTCACCGAGGAGCTCATCCATATCGTCCAGGACACCCTCATAGTAACCAGGCAGTACCAAAAGTTTCTGCAAGTAATGATGGCCAAGTGGCAAGAGGCGGTCTGTAGTGGGACACACACCACGCTCACCACCACCCCACAGTTCTCTCCCTTCCCCCCGCTAGGAAAGAGGAGCAGCAGGAAAGAGGATCAGCTCTATCCAGGGCTGCTGGAGCCCAGAGGGTTTTTCCAGGGCCTTCGAGTAGAGCTGCTGGGGGCAGATGCGCACATGGAGAAGATGGCAGATGGGGACAAAGGCCAAGGGGAGGACATGGGGCCAAGCAGAAGCAGCCCTGTGCAGGTGGGCAGAAGGAGCCCAATGGGGATGAGGAAGAGGAGCCCCATGACTCCAGACAGAATCAGCTCCATGGGCCTGGGCAGCACCATCCACGTGGGGCCAGGCAGCAGCACCCCAGCAGAGCCCAGGCCCCAGCACCATGTCCCCATGGGCAGGGCACGTGGGCAGGCAGCCTCAGGACCGTGCTGGGCAGGATTGTGCCTGCAGGAGGGCTGCTCCCAGCTGTGGGGCTGCCCAAAGGCTTGGTGGAGATGCGACTGCCGGCACCACTGTGTCTGTTTCTGCAAGCCCCCGTGGTGGCAGCGCTGCTCCCACAAGAGCAATGGGTTGCCCTGCCAGTGAGCAGCTTGCAGGGTGCAGGGCTGGGACACCCCTGGCGTGCCCCTTCATCTGAAATGTTCAATCTTTTCTCTATCCATGGTTCTATCTATGGAGCTCATCCATCCATCCTGCAGCTGGGGCTGCATCACCCTCAGTGCCTGAACCCAGCGGGGATGGTCTGGCATTGGGCACCGCTGGCACCCACAAAATGGGGGGTAGGGGTGTCTGGTACCACAGTGGGTGTGCTGGCAGCTGGGGACCGAGTCTGGCTGGAGAAAGGGCGCAGCAGGGACCCCATCAGGTCCAACAAGTGCTGAGTCCAGCCCCTGGGGAGGAACAAGCCCAGGCCCCGGCACAGGCGGGGGCCACCTTGCTGGAAAGCAGCTTAGCAGAGAAGTCTTGGTGGGCCCCTCAGGCAGCTGCCTACTGGTCAGGGGATCTGGACCCCTGGCAAAGGGGGGATCCAGTATGTATTGAGACCCCACGGTGAATCCGTGCACCACAAATAGGAAGGCATGTTATCCCCAGGCTGGCATTTCAAATGCCTAACAAATGGGGTATGGCCTTGGTCCCTTGAATGCTTCTCGTCCAAACCAGATAATAGGGTTGAAACATGGGAAATAAATCCCCTACCCTATCCGAATACTCCCCTCAGGAATTGTTCATGAACAGTTTGATGTGAGTTGTGAAATAGAACCACGGTCTACCCCAGAAGCGCGAAGCCTTATTCCAGGCACGTGTTCTTGTTGGGGTTTTCTGGCACCAGTGTTTAAACCTGGAGATCGTATGTGTTATGCAAAAACTACCAATCCAGAAAACGCATTGAAATATGTAGTTTTGCTTACTCACAAAACAAAATGGAATTTTGTGTGGGAAGGGAAAACAAACAAGCTACCACCCATCAGCACGCTCCACCGGTCAATATCCAGCCCCTCAGGGTCCGTTCTGGGCATTTTCAGATGGGAAGATGTACTTTGCACTAACTACTTCCTCAAAATTATTTACATATGCATAAGGCACTTGCCTATGGCCCTTTGCTCCTGGGGGGTCTTTAATGGGGTCTTTGGAGAGCGCTGGTGGTCAACAACTTGGTGAACTTCAGATGAACTTTCCTGGGGCACCTGCACTCTACTTGTTCTTATAGAACTTCATCTCTTCTCTGTGCTCTATGCTTTGGAAGGCAACGCTGCGTTACCCCACTTCCCTTGGCTACTGTTATAGCCCAGCTGCCTCAGAAGGCTTGCCACCCCTTGGTGAGCTAATTCAATAGGTGGAGTTAATCACTGCCGTAGCTGCAGCCTCTCCTAGTGATTCTTTATAACTTCATCCCATCAGCGAGGAGAAGCGCCCAGCTCTGCCGCTGAAGGGCAGAGCCCCAGCAGGGCCCCAGCCCAGCCCAGGCTGCGCCTGCCCAGCTCAACATGGCTGCTGGGAGGCTGAGGGTGGGCAATGGCAGCTCCCAGCATGCCACGGGAACAACATGGCTGCCCTGCAGCACCGGGCCTACAGCTCCCAGCATGCCCTGGGAACAACATGGCCATGGGGCTGTCCCAGGCCTACAGCTCCCAGCATGCCCTGGGGACAACATGGCCATGGGGCTGTCCCAGGCCTACAGCTCCCAGCATGCCCCGGGGACAACATGGCCATGGGGCTGTCCCAGGCCTACAGCTCCCAGCATGCCCTGGGGACAACATGGCCATGGATGGGGCTGTCCCAGGCCTACAGCTCCCAGCATGCCCCGGGGCACGCCTTCTCCCAGCAGCCTCCCCAGGCAAGAGAGGGGAAACACCAGCCGTCCCCAGGGGCAGGGGTCAACAAAAGCCACCCAAGCGAGTTGGTGGCCAAACTGGATGCCTCAAGGTCAGGGTTTGTCTCGGCGGGTAGGTGAAATTCCTTGGCAGCGCACCTGTCCGAGCCCAGGTGCTTTGTTCCACGAGTCTCACGTGCACAGTCCTGTAGATGAGAAGAGTGACAAAGAAACCCTGCACAATGGCCGGTGCCAGCCACAGCTGTGCACGGGCAGCTTCCAGCCCTGGGCAGGAGTTTCCTCCTCTGGCTGTGCAGCGCAGGGAAGAGGTGGGAGCTGTGCCGGCGGCCAAACAGCCCTTCACCAGCAGCACGTGGGGAAGCCCAGCGGCAGCCGGCTGCTGGCTGCAGGGGAGGTGGTGGCTGCGTGGCCACCGTGTGTCGCCGTGCAGCCTCGTGTCACAAAGGGGCAGTGATGCGGCACCCACCCGGAACTTGTGACCTCACCTGGCCAGGGCTGGACATCCTGAGCAGCGGGCCAGTTGGGCCGAGCTGCCCGTTGGGATAACTCCTTCTTGAGCTACTTGCGTGGCTACCTCTTTCTAAACATTTCTCCTTTCCTGCTGACCCCTCCTCACCTTCCACCCTCTTTCAAAGGTAAGTTGGCTTTGACTTTTGGCACAGATCCTACAGGAGGTAGATCGGGAATAAAAGTGGAGGCCGCTCTCTGCCTCCCAACCTCTAGGCTGAGCTCTTCCACCCTTCTAGGCTGGCCAGACAGGCGCTATGGGGAGCGTTCCTCTTGGCTAATTCCTATGTCTTTCCCATCGCCTAGGCTAGGAAAGTAGGGAGGGGGCAGCCCGACGCATTGAGCTTCAGCATAGCCTGACCCGAAGCCCACCTTGACTGATGGGTCAGGAAGGGAGACCAGAAACACAGCCCAGCAATGGCAACCGTTAAAGGAGCGGCCAAAAGGCAGTCACTCCTGCAGACAGGGTGGGCAAATGTGGGCTGGAGAGCCAGAGGGCTCTGCTGCCAACAGGCGCTACAGGCAGTTAAAACGACCACTGGAACACGTTTGATGGTGACTGCTGGCCTCTGGGTTTTTTGGTGCTTGAATGATTTTCTTGAGCTCCGCTTCTTTCATTGCAACCAGGTGACGGGATTGGAGCTGATCTTCTTTTTCTGGACTGCGTCCGGACATCCTTTGTCAGCCAAAGCTTCCCGCTGTGCTGCTGAGAGGAGCGATGGCCGCAATGGGGAGCAACTCCTGTGAGTAACGGTTTCACCAGCAGGCTTGGCCTTGGTGAATCCCCAAATGCAATGGGCACGGCTGGTGTTCCATCCCGCAACGTTGCTGTGGGGACAACCTCAAGGGAATTCTGGGGCTTTTCCTGAGAGCAGCCAGGCCTACCCAGGGGTTTTGTGCAACAAAACCATCATTTCCCTGCAGTCGTTGCCAAGGGAATGGCTCCACCACAAAGGATCCTCTTTCCCCCGGAGAAGATTTGCATGGGCTGGCAGCAAAGGCAGAGAGCTGGAGCAGGCCTCTACAACCTGGGCAATACGTGCTTCCTCAACTCCGTGCTGCAGTGCCTGACGTACACCCCACCTCTTGCCAACTACCTGCTCTCTTGTGAGCACAGCGACTCCTGTGAGTACTTTTTGGAAGATCTCCTTGTCAGTCTGTTGGGCACTTCCCAAGGACCCCCAGAACCTGCCGCTGGATGCAGGAGAAAAGCAGCCCTTCTTTCTCAGCCACCGCCAAGGTGGTGCTCTTGGGACGCTCAAGCCTACAAGCCGCTTGGCCTATCGAGGCGTGTTTGCTGTCACAAAGATGCCTCTTTCTAGTGCTGCCTGCCGTTCCCTATTCCTGCATCTAACCTACATATTTGCTGGTTGCACAGAAAACTTCTGTCAGCGAGGCATCCCTCTCAAGAATGTTTTCTGTGTGCTGAGATGTCGTGGGCTTGCTGGGCCATTGGCACCTGGGGACGACTAGGAGACTGTCCTAGCAGAACTCCAAGGTCTCCATGAGGTTTCCCATCACAATGGCTCTTTGACTGACCTGACCAGCTTGCTTCCTTCCCTCCCTCCTTCCCTCCCTCCCTCTTCAGGTCAGCAGGAAGGCTTCTGCATGATGTGCATCATGGAAGCGCACGTTAACGATGCCTTGTCCACCTCAGACTGTGCCATCCAGCCCAGGGCCGTCATCAATGCCCTCTCACGTAAGTCATCTCAGCTGCTTTGACTTGCTATCCTCTGTTGGCAGAGGACTGAAGTACTACCTTCCTCTTGATTAGGAATAGGACGGCATTTCACGCTTGGCATGCAGGAAGACGCCCACGACTTCTTACGCTGTACTGTCACTGCCATGCAGAGAGCTTGTCTGGCTGGAAGCAGCGCGTAAGCACAAGCAAACGACCTTTCAATGTTGCCCAGCGCTTTGGCCTCCTTGACGTACCCCATCAAGGAAAGCCTATGCCCAGGGCTTTCAGGCACAGGAAAACTCTTGGAGGAGATAACGCTCTGCCTTACCATTTCCTTCCAGCTGGGACATCTCTTCTCAATATACTACCATTGTCCATCAAATATTTGGGGGCTTCCTGAGGTCCAGAGGTATGTTTCCACAACTGTTGCTCTCCTTACACTTGCCTGTGCCCTGCTGTGTGTCTGTGAGAGACAGCTGAGCGTGGGGCTGGCTCGAGTAGGGATGAAGAGCATAAACGGACACGGTCAATCGACTTCGCCTGTCGCTGATCATTTCCGTTTGCCTTCCAGTCACGTGCTGCAGCTGCAAAGCAGTTTCCGATTCCTACGAGGCCTTCCTGGATGTGCCTTTGGATATCCAAGTAAGAGGGTTACTCACTGTGCTTCAAGTCGTCCCAAGCTCCTTGTGGCTTCCCAGAATCTGCGCAGCTGGCTTTGAAAAGTGCGCTGTGAACACAGGAGAGCTGTGGGGGTGGTGGGAAGTGGTATGGGTGGTGTCTTCCTGCAACGGCCGTGGCAGTGGACTCCTTGTAGATGCTGGCTTTAAAGCTGGACAAGCACGCATTATCCTCTCTGCACCCCTGAGGGACTCTCAGCCACCTTCTCTTTGCCCTCCCTCAACACCCAACTGGCTCCTAGGCTGATGGCTCGTGTTGTTTTCATTCCTGATGACCCTGCACACCATCGGTAGCTGAACTGAGCGGTGGCACGGTGAGGTAGCTCTTAATAGTGCCGGCCGGGAATCTCTGGGAAGGGAGGGAAATGTTCGGCATCATACCCTCTTTCTGCCTCCCTCTGGCCAAGGTTTGCAGGGTCACAGTGGATCTCCTCAGCGGCAGCTCCCTGGGTCTTGTGGGCAACTCCTCCTGAGTGCTTGGGCGAGGGCATTTCCACCAGCTCAGAGCTCTCCTTTCTCACCCCTCCAGGCAGCCTCATCTGTCACCGCAGCTCTGGAGGACTTTGTCAAACCCGAGCAGCTGGCTGGTGAAAACAGCTTTCGATGTAACAGGTAAGAGGATGACTAACACCAGATTAAGACTTGTAGCTGTGTGGAGATGCTGCGTGTCATCGAGCCTCAGGAGGTTCGATGCACAATCAGGAGGCACAGCTTTTCTTTCTTCCAGCCTAATGGTTCTGAAGAGCCATGAAATGGCGTGAGGACGTGTGAGGTGGAAAAGGTTGTCTGGCCGCCGTGGGGCAAGCTAGGGTGCATTTCAGCGCTTTTCTCTCTGCTTGCTTTCAAGCTGTGGCAAGAAGGTTACCGCCCTCAAGAGGTTTACAATCGAGCGCGCGCCCAGGGTTCTCACGCTGTGCCTGAAACGCTTTGATTTCTCCGGCAAGAAGATCGGCAAGGTGTGTACGCAATTGGAGGGCCACTTTCTTTCTCGTCCTGGAGCAGGAGATTTCCCAAAGCAGCACGCTCTGTCACAAGCTGTTCAGGTGGAGCTTTTGGTGTTCCCTTCTGGGGAGAGGAGAGCTCCTGTGGCAAGGCAAGCACATGCTCTGCTGCGACAGAGCTGCTCTGGCCGAGAGCAGTTTCCTGCCACCCAAGGCGTCACCTGCTGCTTCAGGGACAAGCGAGTGTTGACGAGCCCCAGAGATGTATTTCTACACAGCTGGGCCCCGGTCTTGCCAGGCTCTTTCACGTCGTATGCCAGGATCCCTTATGAGCCCTCTTGGTCTCTCCACAGTTTGTGCAGTATCCCCAGTACTTGGATCTCCAGCCATACATGTCTCAGGGAGCAGCAGCACCGCCCCTCTACACCTTATACGCTGTCCTGGTGCACAGCGGTGGCAGCTCCTTGGCAGGACACTATTTCTGCTACACAAAGGTAAAGAGCCACTTCCTTCATCTCGGGGACTATGTGTGCTGGGGAAGGCAAACTTTGGCGGCGCTCTTTCTGGCAGCCAAGGTTCTGGGGGAGAAGGTCTCCTGACCAGCTGGGTGGGATTTGCGTTGGCGGACTCTTGCTTGTGTAGTTTTCTGCCTGTGTCGTTCGAGAGAAACCATGCAGTTCATCTCCACACGTCCTTGCCTTTCTTTGACAGGCCAGCAATGGACTCTGGTACCAGATGGATGATACGTCTGTGGCTTACTGTGACCGCAACACAGCTCTCGGGCAGCAAGCCTACTTACTGTTTTATATCAGGTAACAGCCAGGACTAACAGCTGTTCAGAACACGTTTCCTTTTCAGGGTTTTGCTATTTCTCTTCTGATCCTCCTGAGTTGTTCCGTCCCAGGAGGCAATTACTACCCGCACCACTCAGGGCTGTCGAAGGTGACCTACCTGCCGCCAGTCCTTCCCTTCCCTTGCTGGGCTTTAGGCTGCTGCCCCCATGTAAACTGCTATTTGTCTGCTCTCTGTAGGTGGCTGATAGAGAGCAGAGTCCCTGAAGGGGCCTACAGGGAAGATGGGGGGGGGGGGGGGGGGGGAGGAGGACAGGACTCCTGCTCAGGGAGCGTAGTGATAGGGCGAGGGCCATTAGTTTTCAACTTAAGGAATGTAAATTTAGATTTAATGTTAGGAAGAATTACTTTATGGCAGGGGTGGGGAGACCATGGAAGTGGTTGCCCAGAGAAGCTGTGGATGCCCCCTCCCTGGAAGTGTTCCAGGCGCGCTTGGACAGGGCTTTGAGCAAGTCGGTCTAGTGGAAGGTGTCCCTGCCTGTGGCAAGGGACATGACCTAAATGCTCGCCGAGGTCCCTTCCAACGCAAACTGTTCTGTGATTTTACGATTCCACGAAATGGAGGCCATAGCGGGTATGAAGAGGAGGTCTTGCTGTGACAGGGGCAGAGTTGGTGGGAAGACCCCAAGTGAAGTCCCCATTTGTAGCCTGACATGTCTTCTCTCTGTCATACAAACCGCTCCAAGTCAATGAGTGAAGGCCAGTGGAGGTTGCAAGAGCAGCCCTAAGTGGACATCACTCTTTTTTCTTATTTTCCCCAGATGCTCTGATGGGAAATCTAGTCAACAGGCGTCAATGTCACCAGCACCATCATATGCCCGCTCCTTCTTTGGTCAGCAGCGGGGCGGCAGGCAGCAGGCAGACCCTGTGGGACCACGGGATCAGCCTGATTGGACTAAGGTAACTCTGGGGAGGTGGGTCAGGGCAGCAGATGGACAGCGGATTTCTTTCGGGGGTCTTGGCATTGCTCTCCTTGCCCCCACACACTGCAGCCTTCTTCAGAGCCACCACGCTGCTCCGTCTCAAAGCATCGCCCCTAGATCCAACCTACTTGTGTGCCTTCGGCCCCTCTGCCTTTGCAGCCCTCCAGGAGGGCCTCTGGGAGGTCTTTAGTTGTCGCCTCAGAGCGCTCTGGAGGTTTCCCACTGCTCCATCCCCTCCAGGAGGAAAGGACAGGACCTTTTCACAGCTCTCTTGGCAGGATATGGCGATGGGCATGGAGGACTCTGCAGAGGACAGCAGCTCCTGGCCAGGCGGGCTCAGCATCACCTCCCATGTGGACATGCCCTTGCATCACTCCTGCGTCTGTAGGAGGCTGGAGTCCTGCACTAGAGCTGCATGCCCACACTGCCATCCACCATTTGACCATGTGCTGCACACTGCGCGAGAAGACAGCCACCAAGAGGAGCACAGATTCAGCCCTTCTTCCCGCTGCCAGAGGAATGGTGCCAGGAAGAGAACCCGGAGCAGATCCCCGCAGCGCAGAAATGATCTCCACAGCTGCTTCGTGGAAACCACAGACTGCAAGCGCTCCACAGGGAGGAGGAGGAGACCTAGTCCTCCAAGTTGTCACCACACTCCCAGGGATAACACAGCTCCAGGGCCCTCCAAACGCAGCTGCCAGTATACTCCTGCACCCAGGGCTGCTCCCAGGGAGCAAACCCTGCCAACGCAGAGAGCGCGGAGCCGATCCCTGTGGCACCGCTATGATCTCCACAGGCAGTTCACAGAGTACCACCCCTCAGCAGCGGGGATGAGAACTGGTCCTCCAACACAGGACCGTGCTCCCAGCAACAACAGAACGCAATGGCCTTCCCACAGTAGCTCCCACTTGGCTCCCGCACCCAGGGCTCTTCTGGAGCAAGCCCTGCTCAGGCAGAGAGAGTGGACCAGATCCCTGCGGGCATGGCTAACATCTCCGCAACTGGTTAAAAACACACACCATTAAAACAAAACACACTCCTCAGGCCTATGCCAAGGACAAGCTGCCACCAATGAGGTTCATCTTCCACAAGGCATCACCATGCAGGAAATCTTCCAGACGAAAAGGAAACGATAAAATAAAGACATATCAAGCAAGAGCTGGCTAAAGGCTTAACTGGACGCAGTAGGGAAGGAGAGGCAAGCTTTTAACTGCCTGAATCTCCAAGAAGCAAGTGGAGTGTTGGAAGGTGTCTGAATGATCGAAGAGTAAGGGGAAGGGAAATCTAGCAGGCAAGCGCAAGGGCTTCTGTGCAGATGGGCTGCTGGAAAGGGGACTTCAGACGTGGCGTCCTTGGGCATGAGTGTATCTGCACGCTTTGGTGGTCCATTCTAAGTGGGGCTAGTACGGAGAAGGGTGACACCAGGAAAAGCCCAGGGCTGGGACCGCCAGGTGGGTAATAAATATCTCTGAACCTGTGCAGAGCCAAAGCTCCACTGCAGGCTGGCCAGCAGGTCCCTAAGGAAGGGATCCGTCAATCCAAGGAGCCAGTGAGCCACTCAGGTCCCCAGCCATCGGCAGCTCCAAGCCACCTCCATGGGCTTGGAGACTCCAGGGGCGATCACCCAGAGGCAGAACTGAAACCCATCGCTTGGCAATTACAGCCTGCCTCTTCAGGGGAAGCACTTCTTGTTTCCTCCAAGCCTTCCTCCTCCTGACGGCATCCTGTCCCACCATGCGGAAGGGCTCTTCTTAGAGATGTCTCTTTTGGGTTGGAATGCTGGACTTCAGAGCCTGCCTTCCTTGCAAGGAAACACGCCAAACACTAGAAAGCTTCAGGCCACTTTGGAGGCTACGCTCTGGCTGCTGAGGGAAGCAGGTTGGTTTGTTAGCTTCACCTTTGCCGGGGGCTGTGATGTGCCCGGCCCCACCATCCCAGCACCAGGACCACCCAGCCACCCTCTTGAGGCTCTGGGAAGGCGGGTGATATTTCCTTTACTGCGCCAAGTAGCTGACACAGGCTTTAGTCATTCCCTCTTTCTTGGCAATGCTTAGGATGGGCTTCAAAGAGGTTTAGTAAAACATTTCCCATCAAAAACTCTTTTGACAGAAAATGGCTTTTGGGCACGATGCAAACTCCTGTGGAGAAGAAAAGTTCACATCAAACCTGCTCAGCCGATGTGAGAGACCTTCATGAGAAACCAGGAGTTGTTTTCCTCCTCCCAACATTTTTGGCAAGGTACTGCTGATGCAAAAGGTTCTGTGTTGTCAAGGTGGACACAGGTTGGTGGTGGAAGTAATGGAGACGTTTTCATGTACTCCTGGGCCAGGAATCACTTGCGAGTGCTTGAATCTGACAGCAGCAGCGCCCAGGCAGAGCTGGGAGCAGCCCCTGGCGACATCTCTTGGCTTTATGGCAGTGTTTGCAGCCCCAGCACACGTCCCCTGCCCCCTGCAGAGATCAGGCAGGAGGCTGGAGGGAAGACTCCCACCGATGGCTTTTGCCTCCAGGCTGGAGCGCACTGTCCCAGGCTCAGGAGCCGCCACCTCCGCGCTCCCCTACCCCATGCTGGGGCAATAAGGCAGCACTCCTCCTTCTACAGAACAACACCCCAAGCTTACGCCGAGGATGAAACGCCGATTTCCTCCTCATGCAGGTTTCTCCCACGGCTACAGGCTGCCACAGGGCTGTAGGGTCGACGTTCACAGGTGTCTCGAATGCCAGCACAAGTGTGGCTTTTCACAGGCAACACTGCAGGGAGATTTCTGGAAGAGTGTATCAAACCACACATATTCATTTGCCTTTCGAGTCTGTTATGCCGAGGACCTGGCAAGGTCACTGGTTTTGCACAGCAGCGGAGATGCTGATGTAGCCACATGACTCCAAGGTCCAGGGGCTTGACAGGAACAAACCTCAACATCTCGGTGCTCACCAGAAAGTCAAAGGAGCTGGCAGTGAAACCTTCCTTTGAGACGGCTACATGAAATTGCATGGCAGAAACGGAGAGGCAGCAAGCTTTGGACCAAGGAAGCAGCTCTCTTTGCCCGGGGGCTGTAGCAAACTGCCGTGTTTCCTCCCCAGAAGCTTCCTCCGGTCCCCGCCCTGCTCGGCACCGAGCCCACAACGTTGCACTGCCAGTAGCACCAAAGGCAGACAAGGGGACAGGAGCAAGGTGTTACAGTCAGTCTGGGGTGGGAAGATAGGTGCGAGCTGACCAGGGCAGGAATCGTCACAGCCCTTGACAGGGTAAGTCTCGGCCAGCAGGGCAATGCAGAGGAGGTCCTGGAACATGTCACAGCTGAGAGGACCTGTCCTGATGGCTCTCCTGCATTTTCTGGTGTGGGGCAGAAGACGTGCTCCAGGGCAGGCCTGGCCTGCTGCACCACGGGAAGGACAGAGCATGGTGGACCCCTCCTCCCAGGGCCGGCTGCAGGGCTGCGAAGGTGGCTGTGCAGGCAGGGGTGCCCAGCGCTGTCCTTGCCAGCAGGGTCCCTGCAGCCCAGGGGGCTGTGTGCTGGGGCAGGGGCTCTGCCACCTGCCAGGGGCAGCTCTCAGCCTGCCGGGGGGCTCCCCACAGAGATGCGGGGAGAAGCTGTGCATCGCGTCCAGGCAGGTTTTGAATGTCTCCAGAGAAGCAGACTCCACAGCCTCTTTGGGCAGCTTGTCACACTGCTCCAACACTGTCAAAGCACTATAAAAACTAGCTGGCTGCTACAAGGCTTTTACCATCATATGCCAGGTTAACTTCAATAAGTAGTTCCCACGCCTTGCCCCGGCACAGCCACCAGTCCCCTACAAGGTTTCAGAAGTTCATCTACGGGCCATGCTGTTTCTTCAGCCTCTTCAAGCCAGTCTACCCTGCTTCTCCCGGGGCCTCTCCTTGTCTCTCCGCCATCTTGGGAGGGGAGGGAGGGGGTGGGGGGGTGGGGAGCGGGTGCAGGAAGCAGCCACAGCTGCACATTATCCACGTCAGCCGCCAACACACCACCCCTGAAGCATGCCCACAGCTGTATATTATCAATATAATTAACCTGCCTTCATTCCTCTATAATTCCTCTACAATTCTCCCCCGGTTTTTTCTTTTCTTTTTTCTTGTTCTTCTTAACATTTCATTGTATTTATTTACGTATTTAACAGGTATTTAACAATCATCACAACATTTTCAAAATAAACTACTCATACAGTCCAGACAACTCGTCCCTGAACTCTTTTGTTCTTCTTTGTTGAAACATGTTTTACAAGTGTATAGGATTTGACCTGTGATGTGGTGTGCTACATTCTCAACTCTGGTGGGATCAGGAGGACTCACGGACACGGAATGCTCATTTGAAACCGGTGGGAACATTGATAATGTATGTTAAGAAGAGTGATTGTTGTGTACGTACCCATTTCCCTGAATATACTCAGGCAGGAATTCCTCTAGCTGGTATCCCCGTTCCGTTTGGGACTAACGGGAATAACTTGTGGCTAAGACCAGGATACGCTCCTTGGAACGAGACTGACCTCCAGACTTGGACAACACTGAATCCACACTTGTCCACTGTGAAGTGTGTTACTGCAAATGAAGCCAAGACACACGCAAATGCTCCCGCAGAGGGGGCGTGCCTAGGTGGGCAGCAGCTGAGGGCATGCGTGCTCAAGCACCTCCAAGTCCTTCCTGCCTCCAGGAGGTGGAGAGGTGGCCAGTGGTTGGCAGGCCTGGTCCTCTTGCAAGGTGGGGATGCTGGGGATGAGCAAGCACGTGGGCTGCAGCCACAGGCCATCCACATGCCTGAAAGGCTCTCTCACCCCTCTTGCTGGTCACCTAGTCCAGCTTCAGGTTCACTAGTGAGTTGCGCGCACACACAGGGCTCCCAGCAGTAGCTGGCCCGAGACACTGGGGCTTTCCAAGCGCTGGCTGCCTATGGCCTGTGTTGCCGTCAGCCTTTGCTAGCAGCCAGGCCAGGGGACCCACCGCGCAGCGGGTGCAGGGTGGGCCCACACAGGAGGGGCTTTGGGGTGGCTCTCCAGAAGAGGCCAGCGGGTCCTGTGGTGATCAGGCACAGGGCTAAGCAAGTAAAGCAGCCAGCGCTTTGCTTCTGTGTGCCTGGCTCCTTGATCCCCCCTTCTCTCCGTTTGCCGTGCTTATACGTGCCCCTCATCTTCCCTGGCTCCTCCCTTTCTCAGCCCTGCTCTCCTTGGCCAAGACAAGGCCAACCCCGCTTATTTTGCCCCACCGTGCTCCCAGGTTTGCCCCATCTGTCAACACACAGATGTGGCCTTTGGGTGCTCTTAGCTAGGTCCCCTTGCACTTGCGTGCCATTGCTGACGGGCTTGCCTGGGAACTGCTGTCCCTGCCAGAGTCCTCTCTGCAAAATGACCCCAAGCTCTTGAAGGTCAAGCAGCTGTGAAGCGTGGCCACCTCTGACGCCATTCCCCGCTAACCACCTGCCAAATGTGGTGCTGGAAGAGCAGCGTATCCCCAGCAGACAAGTTGTCTTCTCCAAGGACGCCTTCTGCCTGCTCTCCGCAGACCCACGGGAACCGGCAGCAGGTCCCTTGTCAAAACACAAAGCAGCCTTGAGCCCGCTGGCTTGGAGGCCCAGTTCTGGGGCCTAGGAAGCCCTGTGCGCCTCAAGCGCCTTGAGAGCAGCTCTTCAACTTTCAGGCAGAGCCTGCCCGCTCCTCCTCCTTGGGACCCAGTTGCTCCCTCCGCTGTGTTCCTTATGCCTCGCCACACAAGCCAGGGCGGCAGCAGGGAGCTGCCGCACCTTTCACAAGCTTTGAGGCTGCCATGCTTCAAGCCACTGCCCTCGCCCCCCACGGACCTAGCCCTGCTGCGCTTTAAATGCAGTGCACGTGCCTGGATCCTGCTTCTCTGCTGCACTCCAGCATGTGAGTGAGCAAGGCTCCCCCAGGCAGTGGCAGAAGGCAGACTCCTGAGACAAGGCTGATGCAGGATTTACCAAAGCCATGGACAGCAATGGCACGTACGGCTAAGAGCAGGAGCATCCTTGTCTCTCGAGAGCTTCACCTTGCTTGTCCTTGCCACAAATGCCCTGCTCAGTGTGCGCCCAGAACTGCAATCAGACTCATGGATAGCAAGGAGGACACGAGGCCTGCCAGAGGGCGTTGCTGTCACTGACATAGCCAGCGAGGACTGTGCTGCACCTGCATTTCACTGTTCTTTGCGCAGCAAGGTTGACACTGCTGGGCTACGCTTGGCTTATTTGGCTTGCCCAGCACCGTTGCCAGCCGCAGCCGTAAGAGACATTGGCTCTTGGACACCCAGGCATGCGCGTGCTGCCTGTAGTAGCCCCGTTCTCTGGCGTCTCTTTATTGGGAAGGAGCTGGTGGCATGGGGCTGCGGAGAGCAGGGCGGCAGGGAACTTCCCAAAGAGGCTGTGAGGCCATGCTCGCTTTTGTCCTGTGAGCTGTTAGAAGGCAGAGCTGGGAGCCAGGCGCCGCTGCCTGCCATGGGGCCTGCCCACCCTGATGGCGCAAGCAGGGCATTCCACAAGGCTCTGTCGGGGTGCGCGATCCCAGCTTCTGCCTCCACTCCTGCTTGGGACCCCTCCTATTGCCTCCCCTCCCTCCCCTCCCCCCCCACCCCCCCGACGCCACCACGCCCAGCACCCGGAACCAGGCACTCTGTGACATCAGTCCCACGTCCAAGGGAACCCCGGGCAACGGGAATCCTGCGGGCAGTACGTCAGCAGCCGTACTGGTGGCGACAAGCCCTCGTCCTTGCAGCTGCCACATGTCGCTGGCAGCGATGGGTTTTCTGCGTCTCCTCGTTGTCCTGCTGGCCGTGTGCTGTCCTGTGCACGGCACATGGGACAGCTGTGGGTAAGTGGCCCGAGGCTCTGGGAGGGAGTTGGGCAAGCCTTGTGGGCTTCACTGGAGGGGGCCTGCTTGTCCCCCATGGCCACCCCCCAGGTTCCTGAAAGCCATGTGGGAGGCTCAGTGCCTTGACAGCAGCCAGGCTGCCGGCACAACTCGTCTACGGGCTGAAGCAGAAAGCGGGGCGAGGGGAGCGGGTTTTGGCCCCACGGGTTTCCTCGGCCCGTCTGGCCATGCCTTGTGGGGAGGGAAGACGGCTGGCCTTCAGCCGCAACGGCGCAAGCCATCCAGCAGCACAGTAAGGAGTTTCTGGTTACAGAGGGAGCTGCGGGCTTCGTCCCATGGCTTTGCACTACGGCATGTCGCGCGTCGTGGGTGGCACAGATGCCCAGCCAGGGGCCTGGCCCTGGATCGTCAGCATCCAGGCTCTCGTGGAAGGAGGCACGGCGCACATCTGCGGGGGCTCCCTCATCAGCCCACAGTGGGTCCTCACAGCAGCCCACTGCTTCATCGAGGTCAGGTAAGGAGGACCAGGGGTCGGGGCTAGCCCCACAACACTAGCAGGTGCCCTGAGCGCAGCAGCACGTGCTACTGCCGTCCCCTTGCCCTGCAGCACGCCCAGTGCCTGGGCACTCCGGAGCCCCGCCGAGGGGCTGCTCAGGAGAAGGCTGGGCTCGTGCCACTGCTTCCCAGCAGCCTCCCGCTCGACACTGCTTGAGCCCAAGGCACGCGAGGGCAGTCGCAGCCTCCCTAGCGCTGCTTGCCTCTCTCCCTCGTCGAGCAGAAGGCAGGGCAAGTGCCGGGCTGCTGCAGCACGTGGCTGCGCTCCCTCTGAGCCCTCTCTCCATCTGCCTTCCAGGCACATCACCGTCTTGCGCGTGGTGCTCGGTGCTACCCAGCTGACTCAGCTGGGCCCTGAGGCTCAGGTGCGCGCCGTCAGGCGGCTGCTGGTTCACCAGCACTACTGGAACGTCACACAGAGGAACGACATTGCCTTGCTGGAACTGGACCAGCCTGTCCAGTGCAACAGCTACGTACAGGTTGCCTGTGTGCCCGACGCCTCGCTGAGAGTCTCAGAGCTGACAGCCTGCTACGTCAGTGGCTGGGGTGCCAGGAAAGCAAGAGGTGAGTGGCCCAAACGCAGTGGCGGCGCCAGTGCAAGCTTGGCCAGCTTGGGGAAGCAGGATGCGCTTCCTGACGGCAGAGGCGAAAGCCAGAGTCAGGCTGTGGGGGCGTAAGCCTCTCTCTTCGAGAGAGGGGCCGGCGCCATTGACCCAGAGCAAGGCAGAAAGGCAAGAGCGGTCCAGCGCCTGTCCGCATGCAAAGCCAAGCCCCGGGGGAGGGCTTCAGCCAGACGGGGGAGGAGAACTGGCAATGAGCTGCTGGGTGTTCATTCCTTTCTGTGCTCTTCACAGCTGGAGGATCGGCATACGCGCTGCAGGAGGCCCAGGTCCACCTCATTGATGCCAGGGTCTGTAACAGCAGCGGCTGGTACAGGGGGGCCATCCACAGCCACAACATCTGTGCTGGCTATCCGCAGGGCGGCATCGACACCTGCCAGGTAGGAGCGTGCTACAAGCCAAGCCCTGGCAGCGCAGGCAGCCCCGCCACAACCGCCCAAACGTGCGCCATCACGGCCTTTTGCTGGCCACTCACACTCCCATGGCTGGGTCCCCACCGCTGAGGGCCTTACCCGCCCCTCCCCATGGGCAAGACCTTGCCCAGGGCCTGCCCGCCTTGTCCCAGAGGCCTGGCACGCTGCCCAGAAGGCCCGCCCGGTGCCCCTGGCAGCCCACAGCTTCACCATCCCAGCCGTCTGACACACCTTCACCACCACCGTGAAGAGCGGTGAGAGCGAGCCCTGCCTTACAGGCCCACCGCCCCCTGCCAGGCAAGCTTCTACAGAGCTTGGCTGGCCACTGAATGCAGCTCTGGCAGGTGCCGTGAGAGAGAAGGAGCCAGCCACCGGGCTGACGGTGGCCACCCAACAACCCCTTCGTCCTCTCTCCTGTGCTGCAGGGGGACAGCGGTGGGCCTCTCGTGTGCCAAGACAAGAGCGCCGACTACTTCTGGCTTGTTGGCGTGACCAGCTGGGGGACGGGCTGTGCGAGAGCAAGGAAGCCCGGAGTCTACACCTCCACCCAGCACTTCTATGACTGGATCCTGGCGCAGATGGGCCTGCGCCCAGCAGTAACCACTACTGCAAGGCCACAGCCAGTCTTCACCTACACCCCCGTTCAGAGGCCGAGGCCAAGGCCAAGGCCAACAGAATCGAGCCGGTTTCCACCCTGCCCATTTCCAGTCCAGAAGCTGCTGGACTTCTTTACTCGGCTGCAGGAGCTCCTGCAGTACCTAAGAGCGAAATAGCTTGGAGCAGCACGATGAGGAGCATCCAGGGCAGGCTGCAGCGCACAACGACCGTTTCCTGCTGGGGCAATGCCTGCTGACGAAAGGCAGCCTCAGTGACAAAGGCCTGCTCTGTCCTGCCCACGCTCCTCGCAACGGCAGAACCCAGCAGGCTGCCTTCTTGCAATAAAGTGTTTCCGTTGGCATGGCTAACCACGCGCCAGTGCACTGCAGTCTCCTGTGCGAGGCAAGGACTTCCAGAGCCGGCACCTGCCGAAGGAGGCAGGCTGCCAAGTCGGGCACAAAGGGTCACCGCAAAGGGCTGAAGCTCTGCCTGCTCCGAGAGAAGCATGAGGGAACAGTGGAAGGAAGGAAGGCAGGTCATAGGAGGGCTCAGGGCCTTGGGGGTGGCAGTTGGAAGCAGAGAATGCCTTAGGCTGGCTCCTGCTGGCATCCCTGTGGGCTTCTGTACGAGGCGCAAGCCAGCTTGAAAGTGGCCTCTCAGGGCCAGCTGGGCTTCAGGGGAAATCCACGAGCTGGGGCCTTTGCTCACGCCACGGAGTTCCTGGGCTTCCCCAGGCTGCTCTGCTTTCACAGCTGCACCATGTTTCCAAGGCCAGGCCTACGGCTGCAGTGGCTGCCGGGAGCGCCATGAGCTTTGAGTGGGAGCAAAGAGGCTGCTGCTGCTGCTGCTGCTCGGCAGTTGCCCCCCTCCCTGGCTGCCTTCTGGCTGTAGTAGCGGCCACGCTAGAGGAGCAACCGGAGGCCTGGGGCATACCAGACCCCTATGGAGGGGTGCCGCGGGGACTCGAGTGGAATGGTCGAGACTAGGGGACCGGGCCCCCAGTCCGGTGTCTTTTTGAGGGCTTGAGGCTCTGCAGAGGGGTCTGGGGTGCAACGAAGGCCTCAGAAGGGGGCCTGAGTGGACTAGAGAGAGCCTAAGGCAGCCTCCGGGTAGCCAGGGGAAAGGGTGCCCAGTGCCAGGTGGCCTCCACAGCCATCAGGGACCTGGGCACAGGCACTGTCATGTGGGGAGGCAGGGAGCGTGGCATGGGCTTGTTGTGCTCATCATCTCCTTGCCCCTTTGCGGTGCCTTGATGTTGCAGCTAGCCCAGGCACTGCCCCCCACCAGCACAGGGACCCTTGCACAGCACTCCAGCTTAAGATCACTGGCACCGGCTGCCCAGAGAGGCCCTGGAAACATTCCAGCACCACCTGCACATGATTTTGTGCAACCTGCTCTAGCACAGCCTGCTTTTGCAGGGCGTTGGACTCGATAATCTCCAGAGGTTCCCTCCAACAACGACCATTGTGTGATTCTGGGACTCGTGGCACTTTGGCTGAGGAAGAAGAGGTCAGGATCCTCAGGCCACCCGACACCTGACTGCCTTCCCAGTGTCTGTCCAAGAAACCTGCCAGTCCTCACTAACAGAAGTTGGACCTGCACACGTGGGCTTGCACATGTGCATGAGCACTGCAGGGCAACAGCCTTCTCTCTCTTCCCCGTCCTCTACTGCAGGGCGAGCGCAGATGTTCTGCCAAGGGAGCACCAGTCTGCACAGGCCCTGCTGCTGTCGCTGTCATGCAGCGGCTCTTCTACCCCGGGCTCCCGCTACTGTGTCCCACACCACTGGCCTGGTGTGATGGCAGAGCCAGGGGCACTACCCGGCTCTGCACCTTCCCGGTCCATCAGGGCAACCTGGGTGCCAGTGAGGAAGCTGGGAATTGCCCTTGGCCAGGCCCTCTCCCTGGAGTTGCCAGAGGAGGAATTCCTTGTGGATGGCAGGGATGCCAAAGCATGAGGAATTCCCCATTGGACGGCAGGGACAGTGCGTAGAGCCCCATCGATTTGAAGCCAAGCCCAGCAGCCCCTCAGCCATGGCCACGGTCACACAGAACCTCACCGAGGAGCTCATCCATATCGTCCAGGACACCCTCATAGTAACCAGGCAGTACCAAAAGTTTCTGCAAGTAATGATGGCCAAGTGGCAAGAGGCGGTCTGTAGTGGGACACACACCACGCTCACCACCACCCCACAGTTCTCTCCCTCCCCTGCCGCCAGGAAAGAGGAGCAGCAGGAAAGAGGATCAGCTCTATCCAGGGCTGCTGGAGCCCAGAGGGTTTTTCCAGGGCCTTCGAGTAGAGCTGCTGGGGGCAGATGCGCACATGGAGAAGATGGCAGATGGGGACAAAGGCCAAGGGGAGGACATGGGGCCAAGCAGAAGCAGCCCTGTGCAGGTGGGCAGAAGGAGCCCAATGGGGATGAGGAAGAGGAGCCCCATGACTCCAGACAGAATCAGCTCCATGGGCCTGGGCAGCACCATCCACGTGGGGCCAGGCAGCAGCACCCCAGCAGAGCCCAGGCCCCAGCACCATGTCCCCATGGGCAGGGCACGTGGGCAGGCAGCCTCAGGACCATGCTGGGCAGGATTGTGCCTGCAGGAGGGCTGCTCCCAGCTGTGGGGCTGCCCAAAGGCTTGGTGGAGATGCGACTGCCGGCACCACTGTGTCTGTTTCTGCAAGCCCCCGTGGTGGCAGCGCTGCTCCCACAAGAGCAATGGGTTCCCCTGCCAGTGAGCAGCTTGCAGGGTGCAGGGCTGGGAACCCTCTGGGGTGCACCCCCATCTGAAATGTTAAATCTTGCAGGAGCGGTCTGCAAACTAGGACCATGCGTGGCAATCAGTTAGCTGAGGGGAATGTGCTCGAGCTTGTCTAGACAACAATTAACATGATGAGGCATGTTTGCAGAGCACAGGGGAGTGGGAGACGGATGGCGCCAAGGATGGCACCATGGAAAGGTAACACCTTGCTGTTAATTGATGAAAGTGTCCTTTGTCGTTAACCACCAATCAGGGATTGCCTAGTCTGTAATTCTTAGCTTAAAGAACCAATCTGTTTAAAGCACGCAGCTTCTGAAAACATATATAAACTTGTGATTGTGTACAATAAATGGACATTTGCTTGCATCAAGCTGCGTCCCGTCTCTTCATTCGCCACAAAATCTTTCCTCTATCTTGGTGCTGGGGCTCATCCATCCATCCCGCATCTGGGGCTGTGTCACCCTCAGTGCCTGAACCCAGTGGAGATGTGGGCGCTGCTGGCACCCACAAAATGGGACATGGGGGTGTCTGGTACCACAGTGGCTGTGCTAGAATGGGGGGACCAGGCTGGGCTAGAGAAAGGGGCCAGCACGAACCTTATCAGGTCCAACAAGTGCTGAGTCCAGCTCCTGGGGATGAACAAGCCCAGGCCCCGGCACAGGCGGGGGCCACCTTGCTGGAAAGCAGCTTGGCAAAGAAGGTCCTGCTGGGCTCCTCAATGAGCTGCCTGCTGGGCAGGGGATCTGTGCCCCTTGCAAAGGGAGGAACTGGTATGTATTGAGACCCCACGGTGAATCCATACACCACAAATAGAAAGGCATGTTATCCCCAGGTTGGCATATTCAAATGGCTAACAAATGGGGTATGGGCTTGGTGCCTTAAACATTTTTGTCCAATCTAGATAATAGGGTTGAAACATGGGAATAAATCCCCCACCCCATCAAAACACTCCCCTCAGGAATTGTTTGTGAACCATTTGCTGTGAATCGTGGAATAGAACGATGGAGCATGGCATACCCCAGACTTGTGAACCCTTATTCCAAGCATGTGTCCTTGTTGGGGTTTTCAGGCACCAGGGTTTAAACCTGGAGATCCCACCTGTTATGAAAAAACTACCAGTCAAGGAAACACATTGCAATACGCAGTTTTGCTTACCCACAAAACAAAATGGAATTTTGTGTGGGAAGGAAAAAAACCAAACTACGACCCATCAACACGCTCCACTGTTCGATATCCAGCCCCTCAGGGTCCGTTCTGAGCATGTTCAGATGGGAAGATGTACTTTGTACTACCTACTTCCTCAAAATTATTTACATATGCATAAGGCACTTGGGTATGTCACTTTGATCCTGGGGGCCTTTCTTATGGTCTTTAGAGATCGTTAGTGGTCAACAACTTGGTGAACTTCAGCTGAACTTTCCTGGGGCACCTGCACCCTACTTGTTGTTATAGAACTTCATTTCTTCTCTGTGCTATATGGTTTTGGTGGCAACACACCGTTACCCCACTTCCCTCGTCTATTGGTATAGCCCAGGTGCCTCAGAAGGCTTGCCACCCCTTACTGAGCTTATGCAATAGGTTGAGTTAATCATTGCTTTAGTTGCAGCCTCTCCTAGTGATTCTTTATAACTTCATCCCATCAGCGAGGAGAAGCGTCCAGCTGTGCCACTGAAGGCAGCAGCCTCGAGTCACCAGGCTGCTCCCTACAGGAAGCAATCCCGACTGCCTGGATCTCGCCGCTGACAGGCTGTATTTAAAAATGAAGTGTTTTCCAGCAAGGGAAACAAGGCTTGAGCACTCATACTCCGGCTGGTGACTCTCCCAGGCAGCTGCATATTGCCAGTCCCTCAGCAGGACAGGTGTAGCCAGGGCCCTGCCGGAGTCAGCAGCAAAACACGCTAGCCCTATTCCTGCAGGAACTACAAACGCCAGGGCGGCTGCGGGGGGCTCTGCGAGTCGGGGTGCCTGGTGCCTGTGCCCAGGGCATGTGCCGGCACCTTTCCCTCCTTAGCTCTCAGCTCACCCCCAGGGCTGCCCCGGCTGGGCCTGACTCCAGCTGCTCCGGGGGCCCGGCACACCGGGGGGTTGGAGCCTCCCCACCGCACCCCCAGGCAGCCAGCAGGCAGCAGACATCCCTGCGCTGGCCTAAGGGCCTCCCTTGCCCCACGGCCGGCCACAGGCCCCCCTCAGCTGGGACACAGCCCCAGCACAGGCTGTGCCTGCCCAGACCAACATGGCTGCCAGGAGGCTGAGGGTAGGCAACAGCAGCTCCCAGCATGCCCCGGGAACAACCTGGCAGTGGGATGGCCCCGGGCCTACAGCTCCCAGCATGCCCCGGGAACAACCTGGCTGTGTGGCAGCCCCGGGCCTACAGCTCCCAGCATGCCCCGGGGCACGCCTTCTCCCAGCAGGCCCTGGGGTGCCCCTGCCCTGCAGTCGGGCCCTGTGGGGACACCAGCCCCCAGCCCTTGCCCTGCAGGCCCCACAGCCACTGCCCGGGGCTGCTTGAGCACAGGCCCAGGCCCTGGAGCCCCCGTGGGCCAGGGACGAGGGGGAGAGAGGCACCGAGCGACAGGGAGAGGTGGGTCAAGGCAGTGGGGTGGCTGGAGAAGGACAGGAGGCATCCAGAGGGGCAGGGGGAGCGGGAGGGGCTAGGCAGGGATGGAGAAAGGACAGGGACTGGTGAGGAGCAGGCAAAGGGTGGGAGCGGGACAGAGACAGAGGGGCAGGGGGGTGCCGGAGGGAATGCAGGATCAGCAGCAGGAGAGAGGGACAGGGAGAGGAGCGGAGGGGCGGGAAGGGGGACAGAGGCACAGACCAGCACAGGCAGGGCGAGGGGACAGGATGAGCAGGCTGTGGCTTTGGCAGTGGGTGGCAAAGCTGCTTCTGTGGGTCTTTCCTTTCCCCCTCTGCCCTTATCCCCTCCCCACCCTTCCCCTCGGTGAGGCTGTGTCTGTGGTGTGCCTGCTCTGGTGAAAGGAGCTCCTGCGCCAGCCTGAGGGCAAAAGAAGAGGGGCAAGGAGCGAGTTGTCGCAGTCCTTAGTTTGCAAGTTTAATGTATTGTCCCTGTTCAGAAAACACAGCGTGTATGTGTGTCAGTGGTGCCGGCAGATTTTTGTTCTTTACAGCAATTTCTTTAAATACCAGACTTCATGCAGAAGTTTCACACGGTGCTGTGCTTCTAGTAAACAGAATTGCTTTTATGCATGCTGCAGTCTGGAGGTGGCAAGTGCCAGGTGAGAGATGAAGATGGAAATGAAAGCAAGTGACGCACATGCGGTGGTGATCCTGCCACAAGCATGCTGTGTATTGACATGGGAGAACGCTGCAGGGACTCTCAGAAGTCAAGGTTTTCAGTGCTGTTTCTGTATTTGAGACCCAAGGGATGGTTTCCCTCTGCATGCGTTTCTGTGCAGGCATGTGCATGGAACATGGGTGTGTCTCTGTGCCATAAGTGGGACTGATGGCAGCTTTTCATTTCATTCCAACTCAAAAGTAAAGAAAGACTGTACCTGCAAAAGAATTCAAACAGCCGTCTTTCTTTCCCAGAATGAGCATAGAAGCGTGGGGGAGCAGTTTGCAGGTTCAGAACTTGAGCCTGCTCTGGGTGGTAAACCCTCAGGAGAGGAAAGAGAAACCCCACTTTTTTAACTACAGCTCTGCTTCCCTTAATGTGTCTTCTTGTTAGATTGTGTTGGTGGTTAGTTTAAAAGGACATGATTAAACTGTGCTTGTTTATCAAGATATTTGAGGGTTATTTACTGTCTTAAATCCACTTACGAGTGGGGCACTCTGCTGCCCTGTGGGCAGTACAATGTCAAGACTGGTAATTTTCCTTTTCTTCCCTAGTGTACGGATGCATTTATGAAGGCAAGTGTTGGGTCTTATTGGCGCCGCACAAGAAACCAACGTGTGATACCCAGACATTCACTGTTAGAAACAGGAAAAAGCTATGGGCCCTTGCTTCAGATTCTGCAAAAGATGTACCAAGGCTGAGGAAAATGGCAAAAAGGGAAGAAATGCCATAGCATAACTTTGGGATGGCAGGTGAGGTTTTCATCAGTGTTCCTCAAATGTGGCAGCCTCATTTTGTTTGCGGATGTGGTGTTGAACTCAAACTACGAGACTAGTTTCCTTTATTGCGGGTGATACTATAGCGCACGTACCTTTCATGTCCCAAGTGAAGTTGCCAAGGCTGTAGTGGAACTTCTGCAGAACCACCTCAAATTTTCCTTAGTGCGTCATTTCCTTCAACAGTCAAGTCCAGGTCTGTGGCATACAATAACCCCTCCCCCATTTGGGATCTGGATGTGGCTGATTTTTAATTTAGACTTATCTGCTGTTAGAGATTTTCTTTTTTTGGTCCAAATAGGGAAATGCTGATTATGTGCATTCTTTTGCTTTTTCATAGTGTTGTTCCATGTTTAGTCATTTGTTCCTTACAAAAATAGTGTATGGGTGTCTATGAAGCTGGAGGTGTTTACGTTCTTGCGGCTGAATGTAGCAGTGGAGCTATCTTGCTGTATTTAAATCAAGAGGTGCGTAATGTAATTTCACTTAAAATCTGGTCTCGGTAGGCAGATCCTACCCTGACAAGCATTTAAAAAAAAAATAATTAAAAAAAATCAAATCTGTGAAGAGGTATAGGTGGAGCACCTGAACTAGTGCAAGGCAGGAATTCTCTCTCTGGTATCCACACATTGCAGAACTGTTGCCATCATGACCTTGAAATAGTGAGCCATTAATGTTAACTACTAGCAGCTTGTGAACCTAACAGTCAAGGTAGAAAATAATGTCCCACTGCCACCTTTTTTTATTTTTCTTTTATGTTTTAAAGTTTCTGATTTGATACTTTCTGATGTATTTGAAACCTGTGTCATACCCTGTGTAGTTTGTGACAGGTGTGTGGCAGATGGGACTTTTCTGCTTGGAGAGGTGGTGAGATGGAGAGTGGAGAATGGTTTTATGGCACAAGTGTAGAAGTATAACAAGGGATTAAGAGGCTTGTGTACCTTGCTGCCAGTTCAGTGGCATGAGAATTCCTGTAATGACAAATTCCTTCTGGCTCTGAAGGAATGGACATGCCAACCTGCTGAGTTTCCACCCAGAGCAACACTAGCAACGGATGTCGTTCCCAAATGGTGAGGTAGTTATAAGCTTCATCAGTAGTAGAAGCTGTGGAGAAAGTCGCGAATCGTCTGCCGTTCTGCAGGTCAAGTGCTTGGCTCTTTTCTCACTAGTGTTGATTTAAGGGTACGTTGCTTATAAATAGCACTTGACCTTTGTAATTCTTCATACTGCTAAGTTCTTGGTGCCATAAGAGAACCATTGTGCTGTGAAGGCCCTGTAAACATACGGCAATGTTTGTGTTTATCCATTTTGCCTTCCCTTAGATGATGTTCTTTTGTAATTTGAAACCTTAGTGGCAGGATTTGGGGCTTTATCCTGATCAGCCATCTAAGGGCCAGCTCTTGGCTGCAGCTGCAGCATAAGTATTCAGGTAGTTTGAGCACCAAATGAAACTTCCACTTGGCTGTCATTTTGGCTATTCCCTTCCTCTTAATTTTTATATTTTAATTAAGAGTTTTAAGTATTTGGCTTCCTTACAGAAAAAAAAAACCCCAGTGCTATCCTTGTCCTGTTATGATAGACCCCTAATCTAGAGGGCAGAAAGCTGAGACCACCAGGAAGACGTTGAGAGGAAGGGGAAGAATGTTAGAGCCATGAGTTGGGTGTTCTTCAGCTGGCCAGATCTGAGGAGATGGAAAAGGTGCCTCCCAGGTAGCTAAAGGGAGGCACAGGAGAGCAGCTGGGAGCCAGAAGTGTGGTGTGGGCATACGGAAGTGCTACACTGTGGTGTGTCAGGCAAATTATTTTCAGGAACTTTCATATTTGTTGTCATTTCCCAAGCTCCTGAGGTGCAGGAATGCTGGAGGCAAGAAGCTGCCAGCATCAATTATGTGGAGAAAGAACACTTCTATCTCCATTTTACTTTCCTCACTTCTATGTTTTGGTGGCAGGGCAGTAAAGACCCGGACCTGGACCCTGACCCTGACCCTGTGAGTACACAGGCAGCTTGTGTGGCCAGTGCCAGTGCGGTTCTGGCACAGAGGATCAAGCGCTTCATGCTTCAGAGCTGTCAGGCTGACACTCTTCAGCACTCAATGACGCTCTAAATTACAGCTAAAGGAAGAGAGAAATATTGCTTCAGAGCTTGATAATGTTGTTCTGATCCATCCTTTTGCTTGTTCAGTGGCTACAGAAGGGAGCCACTGCCTTGGTAGGAGCATCCATTGAGTTCTTCCTGTGTGATATTAGAAAATCATTGTGTCTGTTTATGCATGAGATCATTACAGTAGGTGTTTTGAAGATGTTCACGTGTGGTACATCAAACCTTTGCCAGTAAAATAGTAAATCCATGCAGTGGGGTCTAAAGCACGCAGATCCAGTGCAATCCTCCAAAGAGCTTTGAAAGTCTGTCCCCGAGGGTACAGACCTGGCTGTTGGTGATTCTGTTGACCTGCCTTTTATAGCAGGTTGCTTGGAGAAGTTGCTATGTCAGAAGTCGTCTTCTGCGGGCTGGATGCTGCAAATGGTAGGATGTTTAAGGAAGCAAATGAATAACCTTCAGACTTGGTTTTACTCTTTTAACAGATTGTACACAAATGGGAGGCCTGAGCAGGCTGCTTTTAGCAGGGGAACGTGACCTGACTGCACAGGAGGCAAGGAACTCCCTTCTCTCGCTGACCATGAGCCCTCAGTTTCAAGGCAGATCTGAAGAGGAATATTTGACCCGTGGGAATTGCAACTTCAGATACGTAACTCAGGTGGGACCGCCGTGTGTGCCCTGTGATAGGAGCCGTGTATCCCAACCGTGAACGTAGAGGTTGGGCCCGGTTTTTAGCTTGGTTCAGTATGAACTCTGCTGACTGATTCTGTAATCAAGGGCAGGCAAGTCTGCCCCCTGAGAGGATGTTGTCATGGGTGGAAGGGTTGAAGTGCAGTGACTGCATCAACAAACAGGTGGTTTGAAAAGTCTTTTGGGCAAGGGTCTGGTACGCTGGTGTAATGCCTTTTCCCTTTTACAATGGTGTCCAGTAAACACAAGTGTTCCTGCATGTGTCCAGTAGCGCAGAGACCTCTGTACTTTCTTTGGACTGATTGTTGTATAAGATCTGGGGGTTTTTGGACAGCTCTGAAAATTGTTCAAAAGGTTTCTTGTATGTTGGATGAAATGGGTCATCACTTCCATAAACCTCTAGCCTGTAAAGAAGAGCCGTGGAAGTAAGGAGATTTTATTTTTTTTCTCTTTTTATTGTCACTGGGAGGAAAAGCAGTGATTAACTATTGACCTGTGATACCCCAGATGCAGGCTGTGCAGTGCATTTGAGGTGGATCACTCCTGTACTGCCAAGACTGAGCCCAGACTCCTCAATGCTTTGCACTCTGGCAGTGGAAGTCCTTGTGCAACTGTGGGTACTGGCTTTCTGTGCTGTAGCGTGAAAAATACAAAGCACTGGGGTTAAGGTTTGCAGAGAAGTGGGAAAAAGTTTATTATTTTGTGCTAGGAAGAGAATGTCCTGTACTTTTCAAACTTTGAATGTCTCCACTTGGAATTTAAAAACTGCTTTTAACTCTGCTGCTATGTTTCAGTGGGCAGGAAGGTGTCTTGTAGTTACAGATGATCCGTTCCCTTAAGAAGGATCTTTGCCTTCTGAGTTGAGCTTTCTTGGCTTTACATGAAAAGTGCCTCAAGCTGTACGATTTCAGATGGCAGTGAGGGAATTACATCTCCGTGGGGATTTAGAGAGAAATCCAGAAGTATGTTGCCTTATCGTTTCAGTATATGAACTTTTCTAAACAGGATTTGCTGGGTTTTGAGCAAGAGACCCACTTCCCACGTGCCTACATAAACCCCGTTTTCTCGGACAGACACATGCATTATGGTTTGTGATGCAATATTTACTTGATTCGTAAGCCGTACTGTGCTGTGCTCTTCTGGGCTTGTCGTAGTTCTTTGAAACGCAGCCCTGCGCATCAAAGGGGCAAGCTGTGTGATCTTCTTCCCCCCACAACACAGAGCAATGTAACTGTCATAAGTACCGGCAGAACAAAACTAGTTGAGGGATTTGTGGGCTGCTGTTCGAATCATGGTGGGCCAGGAATCAGCCCATGCTTACTAATACGTTTAATTGTCCTGCGCCACCTGAGGGGCAGGACAGTGTCAGGGCATTTTCCCAGGGAATAAAACTGGACATGTCTGATTCTCTCCGAGGGTCCCCTATGTAAAAAAAACATCCTTCAGCACCATCTGGGTGCTTGGTGTTCTCAAAAGGACCCAAAGGGATGAAGTTCACTCCTGCTGCCTGCGTGACAGCAGGAATTATGTCTGCAGCTGTGCTTCTGTGCACTTCGAAACTGCCTCCGTTTCTTTGCTTGGCCAACCAGAAGAAAACCAAAAAAACCAAAAAAAACTAAGCTGAGTTGGCAACAGTGTCTTGCTGTCCTCTCTGAAGGAAGTAATTTACCATCATCTCGCAGCTTGTCAAACGTGCACTAAGTGTGAAGAAGAACATGACGTGCACTGTCCTAAGCTCTCAGCAGGTCAGGTTTTGCTGTCCTCTGGAAACTTTCTAGCTCTTCAGTTTTCCTCCACAAAGGTCACATTGTTTGGAGTAGTGATGAGGTGGCCCCCCAAATGCCGCAGCTTTGTTTCTAAGTGCTGTTAAAGTATTTTGCCTCCTGAAGAGACTGTGTTCCTCATGAGGAACGGTTACTTCTCAATAGTGATCCCCTTTCCGTCTAAAGGGATGGAGCTTGAGACTGTGGAGGTGGAGGTGCTTGGTGAGGGAGGCAGTCAGGCAGTGCCAGTCTGGGGTGCCCAGCTGCGCAGGGCAGTGACGGCACCCGTGTGCCTGGCGAACGCTTCTCTCGCGGTGTTGCAGGGAGAAGGTGTGAGGGTGCTGGGAGAGAGCCGGCGCCCCTGGGAATGACAGCAGCTAAAGGTGAGGGCTGGCTGCGTGGGCAGCAAAGGGTGAGCCAGCCACTCCCTTTGCAAATGCAGTGGAGAGGGAGGGAGCCCCTCCATCAGCACAGCAACGTCTGCTGGGGCAGGGCCGGAGGCACCGGCACCCAGGGCAGGGCTGGCAGGGGGTCTGAGAGAGCCACTCCGCCACCCCCTTGCTTACTGAGCCTGTGGGGAAATCACTTTGGGGGCAGCGATTAAAAAGTGCATGCAAAGTTTTTAGGTCCAATTGGAACACTGAGAAGGGGTTCAGGGCCTTTCTCAGAGCGCCACACGTTGCATAGTCATGTGTCATACACAGGTTTGGTGACTGGTTTCTGGCTTCTAATGCAAATGTGTACGCATCCTCAGTAGCACTGCTGAAGTGTTTTACGGACTACGCGTGCTCCCCAAGCGGGATTTTGGCCTCTTTGGGGCAGAACTATTTCAGTTAGAGGTCACCATCTCCCACTGCCACAGTTATCTCTGTCCTATTTTAAATTCATTTTCTGTTGATGTCAGTGGATCCCAAGACCTGATCAGCTTGTGTTCTCTTGCAGCCAGAACTTCCCTCATTTGAAGGCTTCTTTCTGCCTTCTTTCAGCCAGGGCAGGGCTGGGAGGGAGTTTGAGAGAGCCACTGCCTTGCTTAGGGACCCTGTGGGGAAATTGCTTTGGGGTGGGGGCAATTCGAGAAACCTGGGACCTCAGAGAAGCATAGTATTACAGGAAGCTTTTTAGGGTAAAAGACAGCTGTCGCTTTCAGGATGGCCGGCATTCACCATCCTAAATGTGTGTTGCCACGGCTCCCTAAGCAACGCAGCCTGCAACCTCAGCACGTGCTGACAGGAGTAACGGAGGCTGGAGCGGAGTGGAGACCCCGCGGCCAGGCTCTGTTATGCTCCTGCAGGAAGGGGAACTGGACGGTACCACAGAGCTGATGAGATGTCCACTGCCATGATTTTCCCTTTTATAACAAATTCTACCAGGGACAAGCAATGGCAGAAAAGGCAGGAATATGGTTACGCCAGTACTTCACAGTCCCTTGAACTTCTTGTAGTTCCAGCGTACTGGATGGACTGTGCCCAGATTCTTTCTTTTCTAGTGAGTCTGGTGGAAGAGAGGCAGCTCCTGCAACCCGCCAGACTTCTTGGGATTTAACTTCTCGTGCTGGCCCTTGGCACTTTGACTCTGGGACTTCCAGTCCCAACTTGATTAGTGTTGCCCAAATGTTTTTCATTGCATCTGTAATGCTTTGTGGCCCTTCTGCCCCGCTGAGGATGCCATCAATGTATCGATACACTGTGAGGCCAGGTGGAATGGTGATCTGTGCTAAGGCTGTGGCCAGAGCATTGTGAGCGATAGCGGGGCAGTGTTTGTATCCTTGCAGAAAACTGTTTGAAAACATACTGAGTCCCGCTCCAGGCAAAAGCAAACCGGGCTTTTTCTTGTGCGTGGAGCAGAATCACGAGGAATGCATCTCTAACATGTAAAGCATCTAAAGGTAACCTAACATCTATGCTAACCCTAGTGTCCCACAAAAATCACTGGGTAGCTAGGTTACTGACAACGAAAGGAGAGGAAACAGCACTGGGAGAATGAAAATATCCCACTAAGTCAATTTTTTTGTCTACCTATACAGCAGAAGTGTTCTTTCGTGTTAAAGGCAGAGTATGTTCTGATTTGCACTGCCCCACTAAATGGTTTTATGCTGCAAAGGTTTACTAAGAAATAATTGTTAGTGTTCTTCTTGGTTATGCACCCACATCTTATAATGAAAAAATTAGATGATAACATCTTTGCTGTGCTACACTGTTCTATAACTGAGAGTTGGGTTGTGTTTTCATTTTAAGCATTCTCAAAAAAATACGGATAATTACAGCTTTTACTAACAGCACTGCGGCAAATGTGAATTCACTGGTGGGCTTTTAAGCCTCACCTCAGCATGTTTGATGTAGGAACAAACGTAACAAGTACTCTAGTATTTTTGCCAATGCTTTCCTGCACAAATTGTATTAAAAGCATAGATTCTTCTGGTCTTCCATGCAGAAAGTATGGTGAGAATAAATCTGATATCAAAATGACTTCTTCAGATGTCAGAGGTTTGTTTAGAAATGTCCACTACGTGTATTTTTTCTTGTTTACTTGCAGTGGGTCATAACAACCTGCAGAGAAGATATGCAAAGTACGTCATCCCTATTATTTCCATTCCTGGGTTATGATTGAATTTGGCACAGAATTTTAGATCAGTTGCAAAAAGTAATTCTGGGCCACGCATATTCAGATTGATCCATGATCCCAGGCAGCTGTATGGGATTTGGTAATTTTCTTTAATAAGGAAAGGAAAACTGCATGTATTATGGAAATGAGAATTTAGTGAGACAAAGGGCAGGTCCAGTTCCTTTTTCACTAATACACAGAGATGTTCTAACATATCAAACGAAAAGAATTTCTAAAGAAGTAGACCTTTCTGAGCTGGAGAAGAGGTAGATGAAATAGAAAAGATAGATCTAAAATCTGCAGCAAAATATTGCCTCTAAAGGAAGATGTGTTGGGTTTTTTTCTTTCACGGAAACAAACCAACAATTACTGTGCGATTCTCCAAACTGGAAATTTGCAAAAAGCTGTGTAGCGTGGTTTTCAGTAGTATAAAAAGCAAAAGCTCTTCAGGGTTTCAAGTATATCTTTGCAACAGCTGTTAAAAATATGCAAACAGACAGATTGTTCCATTGTATGAAAACACCTTCATTTACTACTTATTTGTCATACAGGGAGTAAACTAGCAGTGACGACCGTTGGAAAGTTTTAGATGAATAAAAAAATCCTCCAAACCAGGAAAAATACTGTGCTATCAGGTAGCTGCAGCTTTGCTGTGTGAGCTTATTATTCACATAGTGACACATTTTTCTAGATGTGTCACTTAAGGCAGGGATGGCTTCTTATTCTAAAAAGCCATTTGCCTAGAGCAGTCGCTCATGTGCCACATACAGGATTTTTATGCTAACACTATTGAAAAATTTCCCTAGAAAATTTTTCACCTCCTTCGAGTAAATACAACCGATGTCCCTAACTGTCTCAGTTTCCTATTCCACCATAGGTTGCTGTATTTCAAAGACAAAGTTAACCAACGGCTGGTTACTAACCGAGGGCTCAAACCAATTTTTGGAGCAGTCAGGTAGAGAGTTGCCATTTAGTCTGGACCCACTGAAGTGCCAATGTAAATATAAACAAAAGAAGGTATATCAAACTTTAGATTCTCTAGCAAAACAACGGAAAGGATATGAAGAACTATGTCTTGTCTACTGTCTGTTTCCCATATGTGTGGTGATCGGCTCCCTGGAAAACAAGAGGCTGGGCTGGTCCTGGCTGTGGCCATGAACTTGCCAGCTGAGTGCTAGGTGGTAGCAAGGAGAGCACTAGAGGAAAGCACAGACCCATTGACCCAGCACCACCGTTCTCGTGTTCTTCATGCATTTGAGGACTGTTACCCTAAGGCTTAACCCTTAGACTTAATCCTACCTTAAGACTTAACCTTAAGACCCCTGAGACTTAAACTTAAGAAGTAAAGCTGAAACTTAAAGTTTTTAACACTAAGAATTGACCCTAGGTCTTAAATTTAAGACTTAACCTTAAAACTTAACCCTAAGACTTAACCTTAAAACTGAACCCCGAGACTTCACCCCGAGACTTCACCTTTAAAATAAACCCTAAGACTCAACCCTAAGAAAGACTCAACCCTAAGACTTAGCCTTAAGAAGTAACCCTAGGACTTTAACCCTGAAACTTAACCTTAAAACTTTAACACTAAAACTTAAATTTAAGACTTAACCCTGAGACTTAACCTTATAAGGCTTATCCCTAAGACTTTAACCCTAGGACTTAAATTTAAGACTTCACCCTAAGACTTAACCCAAAGACATAACCCTGATACTGAACGTTTAGACTTCACTTTAAAACTTAACCCTAAGACTTAACCCTGAGACTTAAAGATTTTAACCCTAAGAATTCACCCTAGGTCTTAAATTTAAGACTTAACCCTAAGACTTGTCGGAGAACTGTATTGGCCATAACTCCCCGACGAGATGCCCTTGCCCTGAACGACAAGCGCTTTCCCAGTTTGAGCCATTTGCTTTTAAAACCGACTCGCCCGAGCCGCCCCGCGAGCTCGCAGCGCGGGCCCCGCCGGGGCCAGCGGGGAGCTGCTGCTGCCCGGTACGCCGGCACCCCCCGGGCTTCCCGGCAGCGGCCCGAGTGCTCTGCGGGGGGCGCAGCGCCGCCGCCACCCGCCGCGCCTCTCGCTGCCCCCGGCCCCGCTCGGCAGCGCCGCGGCCGGGCACCGCGCAGGAGCCGCCGGGCACCGCGGGGCAGGAAGTGACGTCACTCGCGCGGGACACGCGCCGGAGCAGACCCCGCCCCCGCCAGCAGAGCCCGCCGGCCGTTTAACCGCCGCGCTCGCCGCTGAGGGAGGCGCTGTCCGCCGCTGCCGCGCTGAGGAGCAGCCTGTGCGCTCGGCTTCCCGCCCTCTGGTGGTTCGCTCCGTAGACAGCCGTACCGGGCCGCTGCCCGGGGCCCCGACCCCCCGTCCCTGCCCCGGGGGCCCCCCCGATCCCCCTGCCCCGGGGGCCCCCCCGATCCCCCTGCCCCGGGGGCCCTCCGATCCCCCGATGCCCTGCCCCGAGAGCCCCGATGCCCTGCCCGGGACCCCCGATCCCCCGGCCCCCTGCCCCGGGGGCCCCCCGACCCCCCGATGCCCAGCGCCGGGCCCCCCGATGCCCCTGCCCCGGGGGCCCCCCGACCCCCCGATGCCCAGCCCCGGGCCCCCCGACCCCCCGGCCCTGCCCGGGACCCCCCATCCCCCGGCCCTGCCCGGGGCCTGCCGCAGCCCGCCGCGTGCCTCCCGCCATCTCTTCCCTGAGGCGGGACCGTGCCGCGGGATGAAGAGGTTTTTCGGGTTCGGGAGGAAGAAGAAGGGGCGGCCGGCAGCGTCCGGCAGCGCCGCCAAGCCCTTCCCCACCGGTGCCTACGAGCTCCGGCTGCAGGAGCTGGGCAAGCTGCACCGTGCGGCCGCCCGTGGCGACCTGGGTCAGGTGCGGCAGAGACTGAAGAAATGCGGCATCGACGAGCGGGACACGGCGGAGCGGTAAGCGGCGGGGGGGCAGCAGCGCCGGGCGGTGCTGGGGCGGGGTGCGGGGGGGTTGCGGGCAGCGCCGGGACCCGCAGGTGCAGCTGCAGCCGCCGGCAGCTCAAGGGCGCTGGGAGCGAACGGCAGCATCGCTGCGGGGAGCCTCAGCCTGGGCGGGGAGCCAGGCCTGTGCTGCCAGGAGCCCTTGGAGTCGGCCGAGCATCCCCCGTCTTGCCCCGGCCCCCTCCGTGCCCTCGTTCCCGGGGGTGCTGCCTTGCCTGGGGGCGCAGGAGCAGCAGGGGGCCGGCAGCAGCCTGGCCAGGGGGGTTGCAGAAGGAGCCTCAGGGCCATTCTCCAGGCAGGCTTGGAAGGCAGAGTGCATGCACCTCGGAGGCCTCGGCGTGCGGGGTTAGTAGTTGAGCTGAGCAAGCTGCACTGCCTCAGCTGGGAGTAAAAGAGGGGTAAGCGCTGTGTTTAGGAAAGGGTAAGTGTGCTGTGTATTGGTGCTGTGTGGACGGTTGCCTGATGTGCCTTTTGTGACTGTGGTGTTGCAGCCAAAGCAACATCAGTCTGATTTTAGGTGGCAGTTACTTTGCTGTTTGCTCTGTGGCCTTGGTACAGCTAATTAGTGCCTTGGTTTGGAAGATCTGGGCAGTGCCATGCAGAGGAAGCTGCTGCTTCTGGCAGGTGGTAGGATGTGTGCTTTTGAGTCAAGCACAGCAAGTACTTGGCAGTTATATCTTAGGGAGAAGCCCTGGGCTGCAGCATAGCTCCTCATGGTCCACCGTAAGCATAAGGGAATCAGCTGAGGTTTTTGGGTCTTGGATGTGTCGAGCTGTTAATGCCTTTTCTGAAAAGACTGAGTCAAAACATCCATGACATTCAGAGGAGATGCTGGTTTAATCAGAGTACTTCAGCATCCTGGGCTGTCTTTTCTGAAGACTGGACTTTTGCCAGCCAGCTAGCTTATTGCCCTGAAAACACCTGAAACTGTCTAGATTTGTAGGAAGGCAATGAAGAGTGCAGTCAGTCAGCATGTGGGCTGTGTGCCTGAGTGTTGCCAGCCAGTATTTGTTTATGCAGCTGGAGGTGGGGGGTGCCATTTAAGGTGGCTTGAGTGCACTTTTGTGCATAATTCAGCTGCCAGAGTCGAGGTGCCCGATGGCATTTATGGAAATAGTTTGGAACCTTTCTCTCTTTCTTCTTACTGCTTTCTGATTCAGTCAGCAGTCAGTCACCAGCTCTTAGCAGACCCTGGTATGAATTTTCGCTAGTTTTTGCGTTTCAAGTTCATCTTGTCTAGAAAGCTTTTTTTCCTCTGAAGGGTTTCCTTCTGTGTGCCAGGCAATTATCAGTGTTATAAGAGGACAAATACAGTCACAAACTGTAAAAAAACAAGCCGGGGGCGGGGGGGGAGAGGGAGGGAAGAAAGAAAAGGCAGCATACTATGATGAGCACGGTGGTGGTTTTGCCGTGATAATGCCCAGTGCTGAAAAGCGAGGCTGAGAGCAATTCGGTGGCCAGAGCCTGCCTACTTGCTGCAGCCACTGCCCTCTGTACCAGCCATGAGGGTTGCAAGGCCACCTGTGCCCTCTTAGTGCTTGTGGGTGTGATGTGTGTTGTGAGTGACCACCAGATGCAGGTGCGTTTCAGGGCTTCGTGTTGGAAGACTTGGTATCATTGGAAATAGAGGTGAAGAGTAGGAAATAATGCAAAGTAACGGCAACAATGTGTGCGTTGGTTGTATGAATATCTCAGGTTTGCTGCTCAGGATTTCCAAAAGCAAAATCCTGCACCAGGAGCATGGCAAGGATCACACCAACAGGTTCCTTCCATAAAGTGGGTCCTGTAGCCCATAAGACCTCCCGAAAGTGTGCCTGATACAGCATCAGTTAGGAGCAGGCAGCTTTCAGAGGTGGTCTAGCAAAACCTTCAGCCTCACTGACAGAGACGGGCAAAAGTCAGCACAGAGGTGGAAGCACTGCAGGCACAATGCCAGCTAGTCATGGATCCTGGGTCAGAGCTCATCGCTAAGGGAGATTGACCCTGTCAGCTGCCTGTCAGACTGAACTCCAGCGCTTTCATTGCTTGGCTTGTAGCTGCTGGGTTGTCGGCTCAAGGGCCATTCAAAGTGTGTACTGCCAACCTGCTGTTTCCCAGTGGGGTTGTTTCGTGGCTGCTCAGGCATCAGCAGTTCTCCTCTACTCTGTAGGTGATCAGCGTAGCATTGCAGGAGCAGGAACAGAATCTGGGCAGTGTCCCCAGGGCTGGGTGGCAGAAGAACTTCGGTGTTACTGGAGGCCTCTTGCAGGGACAGGCAACCCTGAGCCCTGGTGTTCTCTGCCAGCCTGTTCCCTGAAGTGGATCTTCTGTGGAGCACAGCAGGCCTTGCTCCAAGCAGAGCCGTCTCCTGTTGACGGACTGAGAGGCTTGGATGAGGAGGACAGCAGCAAGTCCACAAGTTTTCTGAAGGCTTTTCTGTTTGCAGAGCTGATAGTGACTACTTCACGTCTGTCATGCTTCCTGGCGGTTGGTAGTAGCAGCTTTCAGATGGTTGTGGACTCCTTCATAACCGGTCCTGGTTAGCTTTCAGATAATCTGAGTCAGTCATTTCTTCAGAGATGAAGAATCCCGCATGTTTCCATGGGAATTTCTCAAAAAGTGGTGGTAGTTGCTCTTGAGCTACTCCTCTGTCAGTGCTCCAGTCTGTTCCCTGTCTGTAGCAAGACATTACAAATTCTTTGAAGTTTTCTGTATTTCTCTCATCCTCATCTTTGTTGCAGTGGAGGAGGATGTCAGCTGCCCTGTAGCAAGTATCTGTGTTACAGATTACTGTGTTTCTGCATCACCTGCCACTGCATTTGTGTACCTCTCCCTTTCCATTCCCCCTTAGCCAGGGAGCTGTTGTGCTCCTGTCTCAGCAAGGTACCCAAACAATTGCAAGGCTAGTTGAGCTTTCCTAAATACAGAGAAGGACCTACCTGCAGCGATGTGGTTCAGAACCAGTGCTGGTGTTCCCCTCAGTTCTTGAGGAACTGTGGGATTGTTACTGCATCACCTTCAAGGGAGGAAGGTCCCAGCTGTTTTCTAGCTTGTCTTCTGCTCTGTTGGGACAGGTGTCCTGCAGAGCAGCAGGTGCTTTGCTTCTGCACAGAGTGAAGCTTGTGCTGATTTGTGCCTCTGATTTAGGGGGAAACACATGCAAGGACTTTCTGGGCAATTTCTTTCAGTATAAGTAGGCTGGTTAATTGACATCAGACCTAAGATGATCTGTGGTTTGAAGGAGGGGTTTTTTGGGGTGGTTTTTTGTGGTTTTTTTTTTTTTTTTTTTCCTCTGGCAAGGCTTTAACTTGAAGAAAAGAGTTTCATTTTCTTATGCTGGTCGTGTATTATGGAAACACAGTATTCCGTCCCTGGAGAGGACTTCCTCTGTAGTAGGCTTATTATGACTATCATAGTTATACATATCTGAAGGATCAGGTATTACTTTCCTGTACTCAGGATTACAGTGTTCTGCTGTCTGGTTTGCTGCATGTGATGGGGGGCACTTTGGTGCAAGTGAGTACTTGGTTTTGTTGCAGTAGTAAGCAGGCTAGAGAAAAAGCAGAAATCCTCAAAGTGCAGGGAAACGCTGATACTCTTTATATAAAGCCCATCTACATCTCTGATACTTCCGGCACATGAATAATTATAGAACTTAGAGGGTTGCTTGCCATAGTTCTCAGATGCCCAAGCTTTTTTGCTGTGTCACAGGTGTAGTCCTGCTGGAGGCAGTGACCACCACCTGGGCACGGGAATCTGTGCAGATTAAGTTCTAGAGTGAAGGAAATGGCACCTTACTAAGCAGATGCTGCGGAGGGGTTTTGCTGGCCAGTCTCGGGTGTTTGGTGCACAACTGCTGTTACTGGTAACAGAATGAGAAATCGTTTCTTAAGCTTGCTTTGTGCAAAGTGAAACTTGTGGTCATATCAATTTATCAGAGACTGAAATTATTTCTCTAGTTGTCTGTGCTAATTTAATATGTTTAATTTTTAGGACACCGCTGCATCTTGCTTCTGCGAATGGCCATGTGCATGTTGTTACATATCTCGTAGAAAACAAGTGTAAGCTAAATCTTACTGACAGTGATAACAGATCGCCACTGATGAAGGTATGTGGAATATGTCATGCTCTTTCAAGTGGGGCTTGTCAACTGTGCATTAAATGAGAGGTGGCTGGAAGGATTCTTTACACAGCTCTGCATAGAAGCATGCATCTGGTAATCAGCGTGGAATAGGCATATGTTAGCTCAGCTTTGAAGGTGCTCTTATTTTCCAGCATTGGGAAGCCGGGGCAATTGTAACAGAGTGCTGGCAGTTCTTCCTTTTTTGCGTGTTGTTCCCAGGCAGTACAGTGCCAGCAAGAAGAATGTGTAGCTATTCTGCTAGAGCACGGTGCCAACCCCCATCTGGCGGATGCTGACGGCAACACTGCCCTTCACCTTGCTGTCCGATCTCCTAATACAACCGTAGCGGGGCTGTTACTTGAGCATAATGCCAATATTGATGCTCGGAATAAGGTAAATTTTTGTATTTGTTGAAGAAGTTCTTTCAAAAAGTTGTATTAGTATTTCTCTTGTAGGGTTTTTTATTTTTTTACTTTTATTTTTAAATTTATTTATCTGCCCTTTCAGGAGGGAAACACTCCGCTTATTCTTGCTATCTCTGAACATCATGAAGATATAGCAGAGTTTCTTCTGCAGAAAGGAGCTGATGTGCATGCTCGAGATCACTGTGAAAGGTGAGTGGTTTGTCAAAACTCTGCATGGGTCTCTTTAGTATTCTTTAGGTTGGATTAATCAGAGGCATGAGAGTGAGCTCTGAAAAAAAAAAACCGGGGAGCCACATAGCAGCTATTTCTGTGTGGCTTGTGAAAGCACATCTGCGCTTGGCTGTTGTCATACCTCAGTGGGTGCTTTCCTCGTTGAGGATTACAAGAAGGCATTGCCTGTGGTGTCCCTTCTGGCAGGAAACATGCTGTTAGCTCAGCAGCACTGCCTCGATTTGAAAAAAACATCTCCTGCATAGTGGCGTAGTTTGTACGTGAGTGTTGTCTATGTGGAAGCTTTGTCTGAAGATTGAAGGTTTGGTTGTTTTGACTCCCTCTTGCATTTTATGGTTGCTCTTCATATTTAATGAAAACTGCTTTTTCTTTTGCTCATTCAGTAATGAGGACAGTAGTTTTTGAGAGCAAACAGGAATAAAAATAATTACAGTGTCTGTGTCAAAATGATCTACTTCGTAACATATTTTTGGTGTTTCAGAACCCCACTTATGACTGCAGCATCTGGTGGACAGCTTAATTTAATAAAAGTTCTTCTTGGATATGGTGCTGATCTTTTCCATAAAGACACTAACGGATGGACAGCTGAGGATTATGCTGTTACTCATGGATATTCTAGGTAAATTTTTGACTTTATTGTTAGAATAGGTTGTCAGTTGTCAGTGTGGCTTTTGAATGGTTTTGGTAATAGCAGCAAGGTTTAATGGTGTGTTGAAAGCTGTCCTGAAGCTGTGCTCAGTGACGTCTTCTGATACGTATCGTTCCCTGTGTCTAGTATTAATCTGGATGTTGAAGAAAATTTCCGCCCCGAATGGTCTGTTAGATGTCAAGTTTTGATGCTAAACTTGCACCTGCCCAATACAAACTCTAAAACACGTCTGCATCCTACAGTTACCCAGAGGTGGAACGTGGCAAACTGAAATGCATGTCGGTCCTCTCCTCAGACCAGCACCATTGCCCTTACTGACTTCCACTACAATGAGCAGGAACTACCAGCCTTTTCTTTCAGAGATCTAACATATCCCTTTTGTTAAAGTCTTAAGCAGTTTCACCCCTCTTATGGATAGCTTTGTACCTGTGCGTATCCCTTCTCTAAGGTGGTTATGGTTGCTTAACAGCTAGGCTGAAAATACTGTGCCGAGCTGGAGCTAATGGCTTCGTAGGTGTGGATATGCACCTCTAGAGTGAACATGACTGTAGTGAATATTGAAGTAGGTAGTAGCCGTGCAGTAAGTTCTGTGTGTATTACTCTCGGTGAATGCATACAAGCATATGAATTCCTACGGCTATGAATACGTGTAGGGTGGATAAGTGGCTGTTAACTGTTCTATTAAACTGTATAAGCAAGTATGTGGTTGTTTTTACCAAATACGTTTCTTCTCTTTCCCTATATAGTCTTTGTAAACAACTGGTGGCATACGCATTCCGGGGAGACAGAGACGAAGGTGGTGCACAAGGCGGCACAGTACCTGGCATTCCTCACCGGGCCGGAGCTGCTGGCTTGACGTTGGGTGCACCTGCTGTGGACAGAGGAGGTAGGATCTTTAATCACGCAGGAGCTCACGAGGAAAATCGCTGTGGCCTTTTCTTTAGGGGGTTTGTGTTGTCAGCGCTCGCTGTGTTCACCGTTGACTTTAGTGGAGGCATCAGGTGGGGTAGCGCAAGAAGCTTTGTGAATATGCTGACTTGTTGCTGGTTGGAGGTGCTTCTTGTCAGGGGTGAAGGCAGCTGCGGTTTGTGTGCTACGGGCCCACGTACCGGGTTGTTGCCTTCTGCCTGCCAGATTGCCCATCTGTATAGGTTTTCATACCGAGAGAGAAGGGGGACAGGGAAGGAACTAGGTGAGAGTGGTTTTGGTTTTGGGGTGTGTACTTGTACCTTAGATGGCCAGTCAGATTGTGAAAATGAATTGCAAAAGCAGTAGGTTCATCCTGAGTAGTTGTGCATCTTCCTGTAGCTGGGAAGCAACAGATGAGTTAGCAGGACTGTACATGTCTTGTTGATAGCCACTGAGTTTGTGCAGTGGTGTTTTAATATTAATAGTTTCACCTGCACTAAGCTGCTTTTAGTGAGTTGTCTTATTTCTCAGCATCAGTTACGATTGTTTCTGTGTAGGTGCTGTAGAGACATACTTAGGAAAAATCGTCTTGGAAAAGTCACTTGGTTAGGAACAATAATGCAACTTCTGTGTGTACTGTATCTTCATGGACATAGTTTGATTCCAGTAAAAATAGATAACACTTCTACTTCCAGTAATTGTATGAAATAAACGTTAAAAAGTCCATATTAACTTGTGATCCAGAAAAACAATTGAATTGCCTTGTTATCAAAAAATTAGCTCCTTCAGTGAGTTCATTTTAAAATAATAAAAAAAAACCCCACAACTCCTTAATTTTTAAGATCCAGTCTGTGCTTATGAGCTCATATAGCCCTAGAGGAATCTTAGAAAACTAATCTTTTAATATAGATCGAACTTCTTGTACTTTACATCTCAGGCCCTACAGTGGGAAGTTCTATCCTTTCTGTTTTTTTTTTAAGGGTGTTACATCAGAACTTTGTGGCAAATGGGCAGCAGACAGCGTTCAAACACAGTTTATTACTCCTTTTTAAAATATGTCGTGAAATATGAGCAAAACGTGAGATATTTTTCCGAGTTCACTTTTCCCAGGTAGGGGAATTTAGTTTAGAGCCAAACTTTGTTCCTTTGACTTAGGACTAGTTATTTTGATCTAGTCAGCAATGTGTAAAGTTTCTTGATAGACTGAAGGAAGATGCGGAGGTTTTTATATTTTATTTTATTTTTGGAAAGGGCTTGGTACAGGTAGTTTAATCAACAAAATGTTGCTTTTACCCAAACAGCACTCTGTGGCTGCCTCCTGTGCACATAGATAATTGCTGTGGTACCACATTGTGATGACTGGCAGGCCTGGGTTATTTTAAAATATGTGGCTTGAAGAATAATACTGTTGTGTGATTCCAAAATTAATATGCCCTCAGGGAAATATGGGTTCTTGAACCAAGTAATTTGCTCAGTTCCTTGGAGACAGTAATACTACTAGCATAAGTCCACAACGTTATGGGAAATCCTCACTTGAAGAGGCATAGGAAGTGTGAAGAGCATATTTATGTGGGTTAAGGACTTGGGAGGAGAAAGAGTGTGCTGTGTTCTCAAACTGTTTATAGTAGGGCTTGTTTTTCTTGAGTAGTACGAATCTTTTTCTCCTTGTGCTCAGTTTCCTGGAAAATGACCCCGGCCTGTTGAGTGAGAGGGATTAGTAGCATGCAGGGAACGCTTAGTGGCATTGATTCTGCAGTCTCTTGCTTGCACACACAAAGCGCAGGTCCTGCATCATGAGTCCCTTTGACAGGCTGCAGTAAAAGCTTTGAAGCCCCTGTTAGAGGAGAAGCTCAACTGATCGTGGGACAACGGAGGAATACCCACTTTGAATTCTTTGTTTTAATCTTGCTCTTCATTCCTGTTTTTCTGGGATCTTCAATGTAGTCCTTCCTCCTTTTGCTGCTACTTTTGCACTTGTTGAACATTGTTCAAAATATTCGCCTCTAGTGAGCAAGTCGGTACATTTAAGAAGTTGGCTCATGCTTATTTGAGTGTTTACTTTTTGTCAGAACATGAACCTTTTTGTTGATTACAGACAGACTGGCAAAAACCTCCAAATGAATGGCTTCCACCTCTAGCATATCGAATGACAGACTTTTCAGATTTGAAGTTGGAATTTCTTTGGCAAAAAGTAATTATGTATTTTTTCTAAAAGCGAGGGTTCAGATTTCTAGTATGTCTTCAGTGGCAGCTTTTTTTAGCTGCTGCACTGCGTATTGGTGTGTTGTTCCTACAGAAACCATTGGTTTTTCATCATAGAGCTCTTGGAAAAGAAACGAGTGCTTCAGTGTGCTTTTTATCTGCTGTATCACCTTTTAAGAAAACTGAGAAATGGAGAAGGAATGAGAAACAATCTTGAGGTCCTTTTTTAACTCTTACATGTGTATTTTTGATAGGAGTCCTCTTGCCACATCCATTCCGTGTATTTGTGGTAACATCAATATAAGCAGGACGCCCTGTTGCTCTGAGGCAAATGTTACGGCCTTGTCACACAGACATTTGGTGTTGGGTAGCTGCAATAACAGAACCACACCATTCATTGATATAAAAAATAACATTTTACTAAGTAGGATGGGTAGAGCGGGTGGATGGTGATTTGTATTCTAAAGCTTCTGTTCCACAGCACATAGACACGCGTACACACACAAGCACACATGCATGACACTCACAGCAGTCAGTGCACCCGTTTTGGTCCAGTTGTGGCCTGCCCTATAGCCCTGGGGGAACAGGGTATTCACTCCGACTGCTTGTCAAGCCTGCGTTCTGGCTGGTGGCGTAGCTTCTCTACGTGAGCAGTTCAGCATGGTCAAATCAATATATGCAGGGCTTTTACCTTCAAACTGAGGTAGGAGGGGGCTGTGTCTGCATCAGGCACCATCTGACACAACTGGCTAGTGTACCTCCAAAGTTTGTTGGCACCTACAGATTTTTGGGATGCTTAGACGGAGGGATTTTACGTGTGCCGTACGTATAAAACACTCTACAAATATGAAGGAATTGCATTGGCAGTCAGTGCTGGGCAAGGACTAGTCAAGCTGAGAGAAATGCAAAGTTGGCAGTACAGTAAACTGCCACGAATCTGTTTCAGTGTTTCAAAATATTGGAATATAGGTATTCTACAATGGAGCAAGTAAATTAAGTTACAGTGTTTGACACTGCCCCTTAAGAGTAGAGTTCTGTAGGTTGTGATAGGTTTGGCTTCTACTTCTTGTAACTGTAGAGTAGGCTGATGGTCACAGTACATTCTCCCATTGCTATAGCTTTGTTAATGTACTGGTTATGTTTTCCAAATTTCGGGGGATTCACATTTATTCTGGTGCCCTTGTTTGGTCTGTCCTTGACACGCCTTTCCCTAAATGGATATAGGAATGCCACAATCTCCTAGCCAGACATCAAGAACGGGAAAACCAAAGAAAGGTATTCTATACAGTAGCATTTCAACTATGGAACATGCTGTGTGATGTACAAATACTAACACACCTGTGATGTTTATTATCTTGGAGGTCTCTATTCTGATGGTTTTGGTTTTATAAATTAGGTTTGAGAGCAGGCTTTGGGTGCTTTTTGTTTGCGTGTTTTGCACGGGTCCTTAATTACTGAATTGAGTGATTGCTTTGTGTCATTAGTGATAGTAAATAATATTAAAAAAAAATATATATGCTCTTCTGTTACTCCAAAATGAAAATGGACTTCAATTAAAGTAGAAACAAGTGATCCCTAGATACTACTTTTCTAGATCCCGTTTCTACAGTAGGGCATCAAGATCTGTCTGAAAACTAGCTCATAAACTTTCTCTCTTGCTTTTTTAAAGGAGAATGGGAACTGGTTTTGATCCTTGCTTAAAGTTACTATCCATGGAAAGCAAAAGTTCAGATAACTTACTCAACATGATACGCCCTTTGTTTTCTTTTCCGTTTAATGATTTTGTCTAAGACCTCGGTTTGGCTGTCATCATACAACTTTATGGAAGGCCACCAATCTCCTCTTTATAAGCAACTTCATTTTGTGATGATAGTTAACGAGAACTAATTATCGAGGACTTGAGGAATGCTGAAATAGATACGATGTGGAGGCTCTGTTTGGTTTTTTCCTTTCTGTCCTGGGAATTGAAGAAGCCTTTTATTTCATCTTAGGTGTTGATAATTGAGAGGTTTTCGCACTCTTCAGGCTGGATTCCTAGAGTTCAGGTTTCTTTAGTACATCGGTGGTGTGCTGGAGTGCGCTATGGTTGAGTTTGCAACATGTGCATCTGGGCCACGCTGCCGTTCAGAGGGATCTTGACAAGCTGGGTAAATGGGCTGTCAGGCCTGTCTTAACAGAATTCAGCAAGGGCAGATGCCAAGTCCTGCACATGGAAAGGAACAACCATTTGCTACAGCACGTGCTGGAGCTGCCTGGCTGGAGAGCTGCTTTGCTGGGAATAGCCAGAGGGTCTTGGCAGAAAGTGAGCTGAGAATGAGCCAGCAGGGTGCCCTGCCGGCTGAGAGGGTTAACGGTGTCCTGGGCTGTATGAAGAGCAGCGTAGCCAGGAGACTGAGGGAGGGGATTGTACGCCGCTTCTTGGCAGTCCCTGGGTTGTGTCCAGCTCCCTGGGTATAATTTTGAGCCCCCAGTGCAAGAGAGAGTGGTCTTTCATCCGTGAGCGAGTTCAGTGGAGGGCCATCAAGCTTTGCCAGGAGCAGGACTCCTTGCCTTTGGGGGAGAGACTGGGGGAACCGGGCTTGTTCAGTCTAGAGAAGAGATGACTTTGAAGGGGACCCAGCAGCAGCTTCCAGTACGTGTGAGGAGAAGACAGAGACAGGTGCCTCCCAGTGGTGTGTCACATGAAGCAAAGGTACAAGAGGCATAAATGGAAAGAAGAGAATTTCTAACGGAATGTGGGCAGCTTCACCATGGTGAGAACAGTAAAACAGAGAGGTTGTGCAGTCTCCCTCCTTGAATGGTTCAAGATCAGACTGGATAAAGCTCTATGCAGCCTCATCTGACCTCAGAGCCGAGCCTGCTTTGAGGAGGCGGTTGGCTGAGAGACTTGCCGAGGTCCCTTGTGACCTGATTTATCCTGTGATCCTATGTGCCAGTTGCTGTCTTAACATGGATGAAAGCTTGGAGTGTAGTATAGAGTGCCCTGGGTACGCCTGTTTTGCCTGTTGAATACCCTTTTTGGTGCAGCGTAGAGAACTGCTGGGGATTCTTCTACGTGAGGATAAGCTTTAGGTCTTGGTTATGCTTTTTGATGTTTTTTACCTTTTCAGGATAACGTGTAAGTGGGTAGAGCACCAGCTAGTATAGTATATAAACCAGTAAAATCTCTGTCAACAGGGTGTGCTTGTGTGTGCAGTATGAGTACTTCAGCAGTTCATTTATTTACCGTCTTGCTAAAGCACCAGTATTTTATAACTGTTTATTAACACAGCATATTCATGCTATGCTGGGCTTTTTTAGTTTAGAGGTAGTTCTTAAACTTTTAGGTATAAAAGTTCAAAGGATCTAAAACTCTAGTCTTTTTTGTTTTGTCAATTCAGTGTGGCTTGAAAAAGCAGTTGTTTGGAAATGCATGCATTCATTCATGCTGTCTTACGTTAAGTTGACTCCCCAAAGTTTCATTCTGTTATGACATGTAGAGTTGTCCAGGTTAAATGTTTGTATGTGCTGGTTAATTTTTAGCATGCCAAATCTAATTTCAACATGTCAATTCGTGTTTGAACAGCAATAGACGGCTTGTCGCAAGGAGACTCAATCGGGTAAGACTTTAAACATACCCAGCACATACCTGAGGAATGATTGGAGAGACACGGTACTCATTTTGCTTTACTTTTTAAGAAGCTTGGAGAAAGAGGGGAGCGATGTCAGTTGGCATACTTCTGAGGAAGAACTCAATTTTACTCCCAAGGTACGGTGTATTTACAGTAAATGTCCTATAAAAATAAGTGATCTGAAGGCAAGTTTTCTGGGGGATTGAAAGAAACTACAGTTCTAGCCAATATTGTTTTCTCCTTAGAAGCACTCTCTGACCTGCCAGCCTTTCTTCTGCTGTGAGTTTTTCCTAAAAGACCTGTAGCTGTGGCAGATCATGCAGTAGATTTGTGGTTTGAGGCAAAAGAGCAATAGGCGACGAGATAAATCGCCACAGTTTTATTTGTTCTTGGTCATTTGAGTCAGATTTTAAGTTTATAAGTTACTAATATAACCTGTTCTGTTCTTCCCCAAACACTGTTAATGTTTCCTGTAAATTTCGTGATAGAATCCTAACCGATAAAGGGCACTTTTTAATGAAGATGTACTGAAATCCTTCATCACCTAGTTCTCCTTTCCTCCTCATCAGGTTACTCAAGAGTGCTCAGCCGATGAGTTACTCAAATGGGTCATCTTTTTTTTTTCTATTGAGATGGCATTCTGTGCTTGCATGCAATCTCACACTGCATGTTTTCCCTCCTTTTTTTGAATGCTTAGGTAGTATTCTTTTTGTCAGCTACAAGCTCTCAGGCCTGCTTTTTTTGCTAGTGTTCTGAAGCATTATTAACTTCTGCAGTGATGTCTGGAGCATCTGTTCTGTTGCTCTGGGATTCTGCAGCGATGAGGAACCAGTGTTCTAGTTCAACCTACTCTAATACTGGAGGTGCAAGCATGTTCAGTTTTAACATGATTTCATTTTCTTGCACCGATTTAAATACAAATTATGCATTTTTTGGCATGTTTTTGAAATTTCAGGATATTCTGGTAAGTGTACTTGCAGGGACTAATTAATGCATTAAACCTAGGGTTCTTAACAGTTACTTCCCTTGTGCACACTTGCAGGTAAGCATCCAGAAGCTGCGATCTTAAATATAACTGAGTTTTACTGAAGTACTACAAATATTAAACCCAGATTTTTCAAACTGCTATGCATGTAACCATAGTTTTGGAAACAATTTTCAGAAGGGTGCCTGCATGGTATTTTGGGGGTGAAATACTCACTGAATTGCATATGTGAGGAGTGTTTTTGTAGTTAGAAGTATAGGATGGAGCCAGCACCTGACCACTGTCGAAAGGACAGCCTGATTACATTTAGTGTTCAAGGTTTGATGTGACCAAAGGATTTGTTGTTGTCGTTAGTGTTCTAAAAGAAAATAATCATTTATTTACAGAAGCTGCAGAAGCCAAATTTGACATTGTTAATGAATGTTTCCCAGCAGTTCAGGAAAAACAGTAAGCTATTTGGAAAAGATTGCATAGTATACTAATATATAAAAGTAGATTTGCTAAGTAGTTTTTTAAACAATTCTTTTCCTATAGTAAATGAGAAAAGTAGCACTTTGAAAACACTGCACTTAGGCATTTCAGAAAAAACAAGTCATGTTGTTAAAATGAAGGTATTAATCCCCTCCTAAGCCTTTGTCCCTGGCGAAGTCCTTCCTCCATCCTGCCCATCCTTGACTTGGTTCCTTTTCCAGACATTCCCAGATTACTCCGTTAATCTGGTAACATGCCTGTTGCCATTCCCATAACTCCTTTTGTTGTTTTGACATAAGTGCCATGTCTCCAAAGACGGTGAATAATGAAGTATCTTGCAAGTCAGTACCAAAGCAAACTGTCTTTCAGAATCTAAATAATTTGCAAGATAAACAAGAAAGCTGGAACAAGAAAAGCATGATTCAGGCGAAGTTTCACAGAAATGATGACTCCCTTTTTGCAGAGTCTAAGATGACAAACTGGAAAAAAGAGACACCTCAGCTTCTCTCAGATAGTTGTGGTCTTAAGGAGAAAAAGTCAAGCTTCAGTAATGGCTTTGAAAGTGATAATAGTTTTTTGTCAGCAGGAAAAAGCCCAAGGCTTGAAAGTCAAAGACCAAACTCTGTCTGTCTTGAACAAGTGGATGATGAAGATACAGAAGAAGAGCAATGTGAAGTAGATAATAAAGTCTGTGAAGCACTGAAACAAGAAAGGGAACACTTGTGCTTGAATAGGCATGAAGAAAATGTAAGAGCAGCGTTTCACTCAGGCACCAAAGTTAGTTATATAAGGTTGATTCAATCACAAAGGTATTTTCTAAGGGTGATAAAGGTAAGAACCAAAAGGTAAACTGGATTTCTGTTAATATTTCACGTATATCCATCTTTTGATCATCCTTTTTTTATAATAGAAAATGCCTTTACTCCTAACCAAAGCAGTTTCTTAGGTATAAGAATAATATTGGGCAGTATTTTCAATGTTTTTTTTATTGGTTGCAGTGGTTTTGCAGGAAAACAAATAGGCAGTATAATTTTTCTGAAATAAATTAATTTTTTTCTCAGTTGTATGTACAGTTTTTATCTGTCAAGATTTATTGCCATTTAGTAAAATACCTGGTGTGATGGCTGAAAATGAGGAACCAAAAAGTTTGAGTCAGATTGAGAGCAGGAAGTTAGTGATTTTCCTGGAGCAAAGTAGAGGAAAAGGAGCGTGTTCCAAAACAATGTAACTGAAATGAAAGCTAGAGTTAGGCTGACAGGAAGAATTGCTTCTCAGGAGCTTTGCAGAGCCAGGGCTAATGACTTAGGGCTAATGTCATTGCTGTCTCCTCAGAGATTCCCAGAAAAACTGAAGGCCTTGTAAAACAAAGCTCAACAAAGTTTCCCTGTTGTCTTACACAGGAGAAGCATTTTTAAAGTTGTTGTCGATGGGTGGCTAAGAAGGTGCTTGTTTCTGCTATTTCCAGCTGTTTGGTCAATCTCTTTTAGGAAAAATCACCTGAACAGGAAGAAGAGGAGAAGGAGCAGGAAAAGGAAGACGCTGGTGAAGAGCTACAAACTGCAGTTGTTGAGGGTGTGAAAAACTCTATTTGTAATGATAGCCATCAAGTCCACAGTGCTTCCAAAGACAACACTGGTGAGAGAAGTGAGTTAGTGAATACTGCTCCCAGTTCTTCCTCTATAAATATTAATGCACAGTAAATGAACTGAAATGGTGCTTGACTTCTGAAACAGTAAGTCTTTCCCTTGCCTGTGAACCCTAGTGGGCATTGGCAAGGAGGAAAGTAGCTTTTGTTCCTTATCATTCGTTCCTGAAGAACAAATTGTGGCCTTGGATTCCAAACGATGCTAAATGGAGCAGGTGTCATTCTTGGTTTTGTTGCTGTGTTCTCCCTGAAGCGATCAGAACAAAATGCACAGTTGAAAAAGAGGAGGATTAGAGTGTCTTGGTGTGACAGTAGTATTGCCCTTTCTGGCCCGTGCTGTCAGACTGAAAAGTTGTGATTGCTCTTGGCTGAAGCCTGGGAAAGATTTGAGTCAATCTGAGAGAAAGCTGTTCTGTTCCAGTGCCTCACCTTGTCCAGTTTTAAAACGTAGAAAGTCTCTCCAGTGCCACGCTTGAGTGTGCTTGAAAGCATTGCCCCGTCAGTCAGGGCTGAGCACTCTGGTGCTCACCTCAGGTCTTGGAGCAGGAGGAGAAGGCACACTTTCCACTCTCTGTCTCCAGAGAGTAGAGTGGTGTGGTAGGTGTTACCAGAGCGTGTGTAGCTGCTGATCAAATGCTACAGAGCGGGCCTGGCAGAACCTGCTGTATTCCAGGTGTTGTGCCTATACATGCTCTTCTGTCTGTGCATTTTAGCATAAGCCTGCGTTTGGCACAGTGTAAGTAGTCCTAGCTGAGGCTGGAACCAGCAGTTCCCCTCTGCTAGGACGGGTGCCCTCACTGGTCTCTAGCTCCTTTCCCGTTTTTTGTGCGCATGTCTCCACGAGAGCGAATCCTGAATCAGTTTTACCTAACGGACTAGCTTAAAACAGAGAAATGAAGATAGTTTAATCTGGCCAGGAACCTACTGAGACTGAGCCTTGCGTGTGTCTAGTAGAGAAGAGATTGGGATGTTAGCCCCTGAGACAGAGACAAGTTGTGTGTTTGGGGTGAGTTTTTGGGCTGTGAGCCTCTCCTCTTTTTAAATGGCAATGCTTAGGTGTCTACCTTCTGGGAAGGTGCAGGGTAAAAACTGCTAGTCAAGGAAGATCTTTTCTGGTAGTGCTACAAAAGGAGCATTGTTTCTTGGTGATTTTAGCATGAAGATGTGTCGGGTGGTGTTTCTATGGTACTTCTTGCACAGTGGATGGTGGTAGTCAATGGCAATTTCTGGAGCTGTGGACTGGAGAGCAGGTGACCTAAACTCCGTATGCCACAGGGCTGCAGCGTGCTGGAGCCTTTTCCTGAGTGTGACCCAAACACGTCTTCAGTGCTGCTTGTAGCTGTGTCAGCTGTTGTGCATAGCCATCTCCTGCTGGAGAGGAGGCAAGAGAGGTGGCGATCTAAAGGAAATACCATGATGTTGTGTGCTGGGTGTGAAGAAACCCTTGAATAACACTCACTCCTTAGTTTGTCCTCAGCAACAGAACCGCTGTGCACCTTTTGGGCGCAGGGGTGATGGGGAAAAGCAGAGTGAAATAGAAGGGCTCAGTGTCTCCCCTCTTCCTGCATTTGTAGGTGCCCTGACAGCAGTGGGAGCAGAGGAAGAGGAAGATGCTGAATCTCCCTGGGATTCTGAGGTATTTCCTGTGAAGGAGACCAGGGTTCCCAGTGGTGGGGGTGGGGAGTGAGATCCAGAAGCACTCGGAGCTTGGGCCCGGCCGCGGCTGAGGCTTATTTCCTCTCTTCCTGGTTCTGCTGTATGTTTGTAACTGGGGGCCCTTGAAATACTTGTGCTGTGTGCTAGCTGCTCAGCGAGGCTTGGGATGCTGGTAGGTCGAGCTAATGATTTGGGTCTCATGGCAACTGGCCCTTGCAGTTGGGTTTCTAGTACAGTATTGCGGCAGTGAAGTTTCTTGCTGCTTAAAATACTCTTGAGCTCCTCACGGGGGCTGGCGGGATTGTTGCTTTTTCACCACACAACTCTGTTCCGCTGACGTGTTCAGTGGTTGCCCTTAGGGTCTGCAGCCTAGATGATTAGCTGCTTCGGAAAAGAGCCTTTCTACCGTTTTGGCCCTTTTTGAAAGTAATGCTCAACAGAGATACCACACGTGCTGGCTGTGTTGGCCCTTTTAGTTCTTCCTGTCTGTGGTAATGGGTTAGAAGAAAACGAGCAGAGTCTGTAGCTTACCCCCTCTGACTTTTCTTGTGAGGAAGAAGGAACTCTTCCCCATCTCCTTCTTACAAATACAAGGCTAAAATATTATTGGGGGGGTTTAGGTAGCTTTGGTTTCTGTAAGCTTTGTCTTGCTCGTCTTTGTTCAGCCCGTGCAACTGGGAGTAGCAACGTGTTCGCTCCCCACTGCAGGATGTGTGCCTGGGGAACATCAGCACAAATTTGAGTGTCGGGTGCCAGTTCAGTCCGAAAGTTGGGTCCCCCCCAGACCTGCAGTTACAACCCACAGCTCGAGTTACCGTGTTAATTCTCTCTTGCGGCTGTGCAGTTTGCCAACGTGACAGAATAGTTTAGATGAGTTGTGAGGTTTTTGCCTAAGATCTGAAAACACACAAGTCTGCTGTGATTTTCCAATAGACTGTGTCTTGACGTGCCCTTTCCAAGGGGCTTATCAAAGGCTTTTGTGATTCCATGCTGTGCAAGTTGGCTTAGCAGGAACATTTTGCGTAGAAATGAGTTGAGAATTTGTACCGATGCTCACGCCCGTGTTTTATGTTACACAGACGGATTCTGAAAGCCCGGAGGAAGGATCACCTGGTGTGTTGCTTCCAGCTGCAGACAGACACGGAGCACGCTCGCGGATTGTTTCAGGGGAGCGCCAGACTGGTAACTTCCTGGTGGACTAAATGTTTGTCTGTAAACACGTATAGGCTGAAGTGAGCTGTTATCGATGTCTGCCTTAGGAATGCGCTTACGGTGTGGGTGCGCGCTATAGCAATGAAGTGCTTAGTATTTGTTAATTAACACCAGCTCCCACGGCGCTTGCTGGCAAGTTTGTAAAGGAAGTTACCTTGTTTGCATGATGTGTGTTCTTTGGATGTGTCTGTATTTTTTTGGATTCAGGTTCTTGTGGCATAGTGATGAAAGTGTATGTGGTTTAGGGCTGACCTGTCTGAACACCTAAACATCCTTGGATGATGATGTAGCAGGAGAAAGCTATGATCTGGCCAAGCATTTTTTCCCCCCGCCTTAATTTTTTTTTATACCTTTCTGTTATGCTTTGCCTAGGAGCTAAAATGTGAGTTCAGGGTTTCTGCCTGTACTTTGTGATGCTGTCTCTTGAGCATCTGGAGTGTAGAATGGCAGGGAAGTTTTGCTGTTGGGGTAGAACTCTCATCTGAAGGATTTCTTTTTTACTAGATGGTCAGTCCTGCTTGTAGTGTAAGTACAATAGAATAGCTGAAGAAGCTAATCCAGTAAGCTGGAAGCAAAACTTTAAAAGCTCCTGGGAGTTTGTAAATCTACTTGTCGAGTAGTTGTCATGAAAGTCTGCTTTGTATGAATCTACTAAGATGAGTTTAAAATCAGTGTAAAAAGGGGATAAAAGGTGATTATGATAATCTTGCTAAGGTATTTCCATACTGCTAGACCACCAAGTTTCCTGAAATCAAATGCTGTTTGTTTTTTAATTATTTTTTTAAATACAAAGTTTTGCTATGGAGCCATTCTTAATAACGTTCCATACACTTCTTTCATGAGAGGACTCAAACTGTAAGATGGCTAAAGCAGAGGACCTGAAAAATATAGGTGGGCCAGTAGATTGTGTGGGTTTGTAAGTGATTTAATGTTGGAAAAGAATCTTAAAAAAAATGAAACTATTTGGAACTGTGCTATAAATGCAGATTACAACCAATTGTCATTTGGGTTTTTTCTTTTCTTGCAAGCTGAACCAGAACAACCTGATAAGAACTAGTTTGATTCTTCCTCATTGAATGATGTGTATGAGATTTCTATGTCTGCACCCATGTTTTCTCTGTCCTATCGATGGAAAGGAAAATATCCCTCAACATCAGGGTCATAGAGCTGTTATTTTATATAATTCGTAGTGTTCTTTTATGATAATTCATTACAGCAGACCAGCGTTGGCTTTTGAAATAATCTTTGTAGAAAGCAGGATTCAGCTCCTCCAAATAAGTATTTTGATCTTGTTTTGTTAACAAGCAAATCCTTATTGCTTCCTATGGATTGTCCTAGTTCTGTGAGTATTATTTCTTAAATCCAAGGTGCATGATGGGAAGCATGCACTGTCCCTTTCTTGTATACCGATACCAATGCTGGAGGATAAGGTAAATTGAGTGTTAAGTATCGCAGTCTCGATGAAATAATGCTTGCAACTAATACTTAGTTGTAGAAACTACTGATGTTGAATGGAGTAAAAAGTTTATACATTAAATAAAAATTGAATAAAATAACACTTTCTGAAACATTTTTCACTTCCAGGCTTTTTGGAGAAACCCAACAATTCCCAGGTAAGTATTTGTTCATGTCAGACTGACTGCTTGTTCTGCTCATTAAATATTATGGAGTTACTTTAAGTGTGATTGATTTTTTTTTTTTTTTTTTATTTTTTTTTTTTGTCATTGGATTGTCTTTCATAGCTGAAGGCCCCTGAATCTGTTTTGGAAAGGAGTGAAACCTCTCCTAACAAAAAGCAACAGAAATCAGGTAATGTTCACTTCATGTGGCTCTGGGTTTAGCTTCATAATCTTTCTAGACAGGAGTATTTATTAAGGCATCTGATTTGTTTTGCAGATCTTTTGGAGGAATTCGGCTTAGGAGATGCAGAAGATGTTGAAGGTATTCATAACAATCTCTTTGTAGTGTTCTTTTATGGACAGACCCATTGTACTTGCAATTTTCTTTCTAATATTAAATTAATGGCTCTAGCAAGGCATCCCGGGAGCAGGTGGTCTACTGAAATATACCTCGGTGTATGTGTTTGCTCCCTCCTCTCGTCTGCTTTTCCGCACTGTCCATACCCTTCCATGATGTACGCTTCCTACACCGTACTTGCTGTCATTTCCCCTTTTCAGGCAGTCCTGAAGTTTGCTTCTCTTTCAGTTTCTCAACCCCCCCCTTCCTGCCTTTCCTGGGTCTCTGAGCATGTGCTGTGGCTGATTCCAGGCTAGGGATCTGTAGGCTAGGCTGTCCAGGAGCTGCAGGTGAGCCACAAAGGGTAATTCTTGGGCTCGTGCCGTAGCTGTAGTTTTCAGGAATTATTACTTGCCTGGCTTTTCTCTACCTGCCTGGCAGTTGTTTTGAATCATGTACAAACACGTTCCTCCGAGGCTTCCCTCTCTTGTTTCATGGAAAATGACCAGCAGGCTCAGAGGCAGGGGAAGGAAGTGAGGAAGAGAGACAAGACGGGAGGAAATGAGTGTCAGCGTGTTTCAGGAATTCTCTTTTCTTCGGAAACAAGGCCAAAGTTGAAGCGGCTAGCTGGTCGGCTATGTATTGGAGAGAGGATATGTAACCTGAATGGGTTTTTAATGTCTTTGTTCTCATGTTTATCAATTTGCATATTTGATGATTTGTGTTGTATTTTGTATTAATCACACTTGTTAATCAGATGAGAAACAATTTGCCACTCAGGTTTTAGAGTTTCTACAATTGGCTATTGACAATATAAACCAGAGAGAGGTGAACAGATATGTAGACAAGTAAGTGGACTTGTAACTTCTAAGTATAGAATACAAATAGTTCCAAGTTCTTTGGCATCTTCGCTTTAGGGGAAGAAAGAAAAAAAGGATTGTTGATCTTTTGACAATAATAGAGGTGCAGCTTCTCTCTAGAAGTATGTCCCTCCTTCTCCTCTCGCTCTTCTCCCTTTCATGTGTTTGCAATGGGTAAGCAACAGGTCCCCTTTTGCCCTTTATTTTGCACTGACGGTGTTCTGGTAAGACACACAGATACTGTTAGAGGTTGTTCAGTTAAAACGTGAGTTTTGGTTATGTCTGTATTCCACAGTAATGTGGAGTGTAGCCCCATAATGGACCAGTACGTTACAATTTTACAAACACAGAAAGGAAAGGTTGCCTTTTCATGGCTCGTTTCATGTCAGCTGTTTTTCCTGTGTGGCTTTATTCATTTGCGTCATGCTGGTTTTTACCCATATGTTATCTTGAAGGTCAGGTGCTAAGAAGTAGATGTAAAAATTTCTTTCTTTCAAACATTTTATGTTGGGATTTGGGTTTAAGCAATTTAGATTGCTTCAGCAAAGCATCCTGATTCCTGCAGCACAAATAGTTCTGACTCTAAAGGGCTTGAATGCCATCCGTGACAACTTTATTTGATAAATCTGGAGAACAGGTACAGTATCTTGCATAATTAAATATCCAATGAGAGATGGAATTTCCCATTCTATTTACTTTGTTACTGACTCATAGGAATACATTCTTAAAATTATTTTTGAGTCAAAACAAAATAGCGGTGTTCTCATGTTTTCTGTATAGCAAAGTAGGTGCTGTCCACTGTAATCTGCAAAAAGTCGTTATGTACATTATGTACAATTTATGAAGAGGGAAGTCTCAGAACAGAGTGGAGAGGTAAAGACTAAGTGGAAAGAACGGCGATGACTAGAAGTCATCTTTCAGTGCTAGCTAGAGAGCAGACAGAGTAAAAGGTGGGGGAATGACAGGCAAAAATACTGGAATCTGGTTTACCCTGTGAATTTTTTATATACATTTTTTTGAATGACGGGCTCTTCAGAAGCCTTGGAGTAGGGTTCTACCAGTGTTTTAACTCAGAATTTCTCCCTGTGCTAAAAGCGAAGAACTCTTGACGATGAGGAGTCATCCTCTTTCACAGTGTTGACAGAAGCCAATAACACAGAAAATAGACTCGTGAATTACTGCTCCAAGAAAAGAAGAAATTTTACTTGCAACAGCTAATGGGAGGAGTCCTTAGCTTTTTAGTTGATGTTTTTTGAGTTATTTTTCCAGTGGTTGGAAAAATAATTACTGACTAGAGTTACTGACGCGATGAGAACGGGGATTTTGCAGGTAGGAGAACACTGTAGCCTTTCACCTTTCCTGCTTCTTCCTTGTTCTGTACCCATCATACAGAAATGTCAAGATTGATTAAACCCTATGGAAAAGGATTCTTAGGGGCTCCAATGTTATCAAAATCTTACCTCAAAAGGGAGACATCAGACTCAAATAGCTGCTGCTGAAATCTTTCCTGTTGACCGTGATGGGCAAGGCTGAACAGGAGTTAGGGTTGCTTTTCATTCTAGCAGCATGGTGCCTAATTTGAAAGTGACTGCACTCTGAAACAGAATCCAAAAGACGAAGACGCCTACGTACTCTGAACAGAGAATGTGACTTGCAGCCTTAGAAGGGCAGTACAAAACTCTGGGTGCTCGCAGGTCTGCTTTTATCCAGTTTTCAGGCAGATACAGTTGAGCAGAAAAGCTTATTCGGTCTGTGTTGTGCAGACCGGAGAGGTGTCACAGCTCTCCTGCATCCACAAAATATTGAAGTCTATCTTCTAAGCAAAGTTGTGGTGCCCGTGTTACATGATGGGGGTGATGGCGCATATCAAATTGTATGGTAGGAAGCTGCCTGCTTTTTGCTGTTTGTGACCTGAGTGAACATTGGTGAAGTGACAGAAGAAATCTGGTAAGCGTACCTTCATGGAAGCAGAGTAGGAGCAGCCCCGTCTGTCTGACCGACTGACCACCCGCTGCTGTACTTGGGTGGAGAGGCTTCTAGGAGTAGCACGTAGACAATGAAAGTTTGTAAAAGGAGTCACCTACAGGAGAAAATGCCAAGAGTGAGGTTGGCCTTGTGACTCATAAATAGCGGGCCCTTTTGTATTTTTGTGAGTTTATCTATGTTCTTCCTGTCTTGCTCGCTTTTCTTGTGGGAAGAATGTTGTGTCCCTCTCCAGCAGCGAAGCTTTGTGTATTGAAAGGCTATTAGGTAGAAGCCATAGGATGATGGAGCAGGAAAGGAGATGCAGAGTGATTAAGGTGAAAAGAATCCATCTCTGGTTTTAGATGCCACACTTGACCTGCTGGGACTTGTTTCTTTCTGAATACTTGTTCCTTCAAAATGTTCCGTGTGCCTTCCACACAAACAATACAATGAGTTGCTGCTTCTAAATTGTGTCTGGAACTATCTGGAGTCCAGTTCTCAGATATAACAGAGATTCAAGGTAGGCACCCCAGAATGGGGAGCCCAGACTGAGTGAGTGACTGCTTCCGAGGAGTTTGTGACCTGTCCAGTATTACGTAGAAATTCTGAGAGAGGAAAGGATGGAATCCAGTTTTCAACGGTAAAAACATCCGGATCGTGGGTGATTTCTCCACATTTCACAAGCCTGTCTTTCATTCAGCGGCCCGTCCATGTCTTCTGGGACAGATGGGGCAGCAGTTTGACTGAAATACTCTGCCTAGATCCATGTCTAGAGACAGATTTGTGTTGTGCAAGGAATAAAGCTGGGGTCTTCAAGATTTCAAGCCTGTGGCTTTGTTGTTCGTGATTTTCTGTGCGCAACACATAGGGAAACTGAAATTGCGGGAGGAATACTGTGTGGCGCACAGTGTGTCAGAGATACAGAGGTGTATATCTGCGTATGAGAGAGAGTTGTTGTGCATGTTTAAGAAACAGGAATGGCCTCTTTGTGACAATGTGTAGTGATTTTCAGCACATTTCCCTTATACATTAAAAGGTAGAATGCCTTGGAAGAAAGGAATTCACCCAGATGCATCTTAAATCTGTGTTACGATAATTTTCTCTCGGAGTGCACAAATTTGAGGGGATTTATTTTATGTTAAGATTTTTGTCACAAGTAGGATGATTCAAGATGCACTCTAGGTGTAAATAAGTAGTATTAAGTCGTGCTGGTTATAAAAATGTGTGGTTTTTCACTGCAGGTGAGAACTCAGGATCTACCTTTCATATGTCATCATCAGCTGAAAAAGACAACGTGAAGGATGCCATTGAATATTATGGGGTGCAGGTATGTAAGCCCAAATATTTTGGATTACAGTCTGATTCAGTAAGTTGTATTATACACTAAGGTAAAGAAAACTTACCAGTCTGTGAATAATGCTGAAGGGAGAGTCCTGTAGGTGAAGGCTGCGTTACAGTCTGAAGGAAAGTTGGATACAGTCGTCTTATGGTGGGGTAAAATCCTTGTCACTATGTCGGATGCTTGCTGTTATGCTGATTTGTTTTCAGTTGGTTTGCTTAAATTTTGAGGGGTGTTTTTCCTCTTGTGCACTGCTGAGAAACAAATGTGCGGCCACATGTGGGGGGTTTTTTTGCCTGTGCAAAATGCACATTCAAGTGAAGAGGGAGATTTGTCTGTAACATGCTGATCTGTTTGATGAAACATGCCGGTCTTCCTCTTTGTAAGACAAAGATCAAAGAGAGCACCTTGAAATGTGGTGACCTTTCTGAGGCTTCCCCAGCCTCTGCAAAATACGCTCTTGTTTGGCCACGTGAAGTGTTTGAAAAGGGTTTTCTCAGAGGGTATCCTAGAGGGGAATAAGGCAGGCGTCCTGCTTGTGTTGGGCGTGCGGGGCAGGGCTGCACAGAGGGGTCTGGCGTCCTCTGGAACACCCAAGGGACAGCGTAGCAAATGATTTCCACCCCACAGCCGGGCATCACGAGAGAGGGACGTGCCTAATTCTAGGAGGCAAAGCGCAGGACTTAAGCCTGTTGCAAGGTGGTAGTAGTTGGCCAGTGAGCTTGGGAAGGGGGAGGGTGAGACAGGTGGTGTCTGGCTGAGGTGCTCCTTCCCTCTTGTGAGCGGAGGGGTCTTTGCCGCGGGAGAACAGGGCCTGGCTGACAAGAGAGGAGCGCGAGGAGCGTGAGGGTCTCAGCCCGCTGGGACACCAAGGCTGCAGGCCCTGTTCAGAAGGCACCGTGAGGGGAAGGAGCGTGTGGGCAGGACTGTGACACGGGGCAGAAGCAGAAACAGAGCGTGGGGACAGGGACTTGAGGGGGCTGGGTAGGGTTAAGGCGTGGTGCGGTTTTCCTGCGAGCTTGGGTTCCTGATTCCTGGGATGAGGGCAGGAGCAGGCAGGTTTCCCTAATAAATCCTTTCCTTTGCACCTTGGAGTGGAATTTATTATTTCTGAAGCTTGGGTGAAGAAATAATCCTCCCTTAGCCAGTTCTCTGTGTGGTGAACGGTCAGAAGCTTGTCATGTTCATTCCCGTTGGGTTAGCTTAGGTGGCCGGGGACTGTGCAATGCCAGACGGTAGAGCGCGATGGAGGGAGGAGGGTGGGTGAGAAAAATGTTGGCAGTTTTAATGAAAAACGGTATTACAGCGATAAACCGTGAAAAATAAACATGCTCTGTGACAAGCGCCGGCAGTTACAGAAAGCCAGCAGGCTAAAAGGTAAAAGCAACCCTAATGCCTAGGCAAACCTAACCCAAGAAACTGTTGTCTCTGAGTCCTTCTCTTGTTAAGAAGATGGTGTGCAGTGAACCTTTCATTTAGCGTCCCTTGATTGTTCTTATAAAAATGGCTTTCAAAATGCCTTATTTCCATTATATGATGAGTTTGCAACAGAAGTTGCATAGATCAACTGTAATATTTTTTTTCTTGATAATCTTTCTGTCTGTACCTGTTTACTTAAGGATAAATATATTTTAGAAACTATCAACTTGATAGAAAAAACAGCACATGAAAATCACACTGATAAGGCAGAAATTTCACATCAGAAATTTCACAGCAGAAAATGAGGAATTGCCCAGTGCTGACAAGCAGTTCTAAGTCCAAAACCTTGGAAAGAAAGAGATGCAAGAATGTGGGTTGAAAATGAGAAGGGGGAATTGAAAACAAGTTTTAAAAACGTTACAGCAGAACTAAAGCAGCTGCTTGGTGAAATTAATGAAACTGGGAAAACTCCTTCCCTTGTGGAAGAAATGTCAGAAGATGGCTTCAGTGCCGAGTTGAAGAGTTCTCATGTTGTTTCATCTCATGCAACAGAATCAAGTAACAGCTTAGAAAGTAAAGGTGAATTTGGAGACATTAAACTTACGCTAGGTGGAAAAGTACCCAAAATGGAAACTGTAATCCGAGTCTTGGTGTCCTTTCTGATCAAGATAACTGAAATGCAAACATGGAAGATACCTGGAGTACAGATGAAGAAGATTGCACGTATAATATGGATGATACGAAGGTGCCTCTAGCAGATGGAAGCAGTAGAAACGTAGTGGGAGGTCCTGAATACTCCCCGAGGTACAGCTTAAAACCCAGTCTTTTGGATGACATTTCTAATATTATTCCTACAATAAGACAGTTTCTCCACGTGGTGAAAATGGACTTTTTGTAACAGAGAGGGAACTTGGAAAAGACTCTGGATTTAGTGATGTTTTTCCCAGGGACTGCTTTATCAACAAAACAGGAGAAGCAGAAATGGGAAGTCTTTTTGCAAATGCTCAGCAATCATACGTCATGCTGAAAAGGAATCTTGATGAAGAACTAAAACAAGATACGGGAAGATTAAAGGGTGAGGTAGGAATGCTGCAAATAGTATTCCTGGCTTTGGAGAAAGAGAAGGTACAGCTGCCAGAAGAGGTAGTTCACCTGCTGCTCTTTATTCTTTAATCTCGCTCTGGATCAAGGGTCCTGTTCACTTTAGCTATTCATCATTGAAGGAGGATGCTTCCTACAAATTGGGTTTTGTTCTAATGGAAATAGGTGACTGGTGAACAAAGGGAGCAGTGGAGAGTTGTCTTTTTCCCCATTTTTGGAAAACGGAATGCATTATTGCTCCAGTGTAACAGTAGGTGGCACTTGGTTCCAGTGCAAGTAGTTATCACTACATTGCCTTAAAAAGAAATCCATACAATTCCGTCTGTTCTGATTCTGAGTCAAAGAATGAAAATAGCTTCTGAACAGGGTCTTGACTAATAATTCATGTGCTGTGATATCTGCATGGTGTGTCTTCATTGCCTTTCACTAAAATTCCTCTTCCCTGTGAAACCATTTGTGTTTGTGGGTTTGGGATCTTTTTTTTTCTTTCCTCCCCTTGTTCAGGGAGCAGTAGCCCAGTACAGTTCCACTTGATATTCTTTTCTGGCGGTGTTCCAACTGACATTGTGCAGTCCTCCTAACTCTTTGTCCATCAGTAATGCTTTCCCTTTTTTGTTGTTCTCATGTTTTAAGAGACGCCATTGTTTTCTTTCTAAGGGCTGTATTCTTGTTATCTTTAATCATGAGTGAATTCAAAGTACTTTCAATGACATAATATGCTTTGTAGTGTAATTTTGTGAAAATGCTTCTCTAATTTTATATTATTTCAGGGGTAAACCCTGAATTAATCAGTCTTGGATGTGGTGTTTCTGTCTTTTAGAAATACTAAGAAATACATGAAGCTTAACTTTCTTTTTATAGGTTGAGAAGGAAAAAAGCAAACGAAGAATTTCAAAAGTGCAGGCGGTGGCAAAACAGGAATGTCTTGGTAAATTAAATATACCATCAGACAACATCACTAATCGGCAAATGAAACAAAAGATTACTGTAAGGAAGAATGACTGTTTGAAAATGGAGAATGAAAACACTCTAGAAGAAAAAGACAAAAAGAGTTTTTCATCTGAGGAGAGCTCAAAATTGATTAAAATGCCAATGAAATGGTAAGCTAAGGAAATAATCTCTAATTCTTATTTGTAGTACTACGTAAGTGTCTTAGGTTTTCTAATATTGTAGTAGTTGAAGTAGTTTCCTCAGTGGTGAAAGCCATAGTGAGTAGTCCACTGCTTCTCAAAAAGTGAAGAAAATGTCTTTTTAGAAAACACGACGCTCACGATATTCAAATTTATTGCCTGCTCTACAAAAAAGAAAAGGGGAAAAAAAATAAACCCCCCACCCAAATTGCTGTGTTTTCCTTGTCAATACTGAGGCAAAATGCATCTTCAAAACCAGAACTGAAGACTGGAAAAAGCAGTTATTTTTGTAGGAAATGGCCACCTAGAAAAGAAAAGTAGGAACTTGGGGTTTGCTGCTACTCCCTTTTCTAGGTGATTTTAGCGATCTCCGTGCGGTTGGTGTTTTCCTTTTCATTAAGTTAATATGCCCTTTGTCGGGAGAGGGGAAAAGATGATATTACCAAACCAATCTCAAAAGCCTAAAGAAGGCACACGTATTTTTATGTAAACCTAAAGCAGGAGTTTCTTCCTGTCTGTCCTTCAAAGGAATCTCTGCTCTAGATGCTTTCTGTAACGTGGATATTACGGGTATTCCAGCTTAACCTGGATCTAGCTCAGATTCCACGTGTCCCCCCCACTCCTAGGGGCAGGTGTTTTAAGTACTTGGGTATCTTCCACGATCTTTGCAGTCAAGTCTGTGTTTTTATAGTAGATATTTTTTGTCTCAGTCGTTTCTGGACATCATCTTATGTCTGTTTCACAGAGATATTTTTTGTAAGCCTACTCACTTGGTGATTTTTTTTTCCCCCCCCTTTCTGTTTAATGCAGTAAAATGGCCCTGAATGCCAAAGTTGCAAAGAAAAGTAGAAGGCAGCCTTCAAAGCAGAAGGCTCATCAGCCGATGAGCTCTTCCAGTGGCAATCATGGTCAAGTACGGGATGAGAGCACTTCCAGTGAAACATCTGAGGATGAAGGAAGGTATGCATATAAGGAATGCTGAAAACAAAAACTTACTTAATGATGTAAGTTGACCTAAGAGCTAGAGGCAAGTTTGGGTTTTTGTTGTGTGTTGAGGTTTTTTGTAAACCTGATGCATATGAAGATTCTTGTTCTTTCTTGTGACCACACTACCTGGTGCACTTTGTGTTGACAAACACTTTGCTTTTGTTTAGAGTGCTTTGAGCATGCTGGCCAAGTTAATGATAAGGTCACTGTGCACAAATTCTGATTAATTACATGAGTGTGTGCACAGGCATAGAAGTATTTTATGTGTTTAAAAAGGGTGAGGCGAGACTTACAGAAAAGCAACATCACTCTTTCACTGCAGGTGTCTCGGGATTTTTTGCCCTGCTCCCCGCTCCACCTTTTCTCTTGCAGCTGTGTACCCTCCTGACTTCTTGCCCACCCTGAACTTACTTGTGTGGGTTGTGGCAAAGTGAGAAAGAGAAGTTGTTGACACTGTTCAGCACTAGCTAAAAATCTGGTGTGTTATCAACGCCGTTTTGGTCAGAAATCTAACACACAGCGCTGTGTGGGCTGCTGTGAAGAAAATAAGCTGCATCCCAGCCAGACCCAGGACACCAGAGAATCCAAAATTACAGTTCTTTGACCTGTAGGAGAAGGATTCTCGGTACTGAAGAGAGCTAAACCCCTGGTGTTAAACAGGGAATGCACGTAACCGTATAGCTCCATGTCTGTAGCTGTAAGATTTCTGTCACTTTGTGTGAAGCTGAGAGAACAGTTATTTCAACTATTTGCTTAATATCTTGCGGAAAAAATAGCCTTCCAATAGACATAATAGTACACAATAATTGTTTCAGTCTTGATCTATATCTAGCGAAGTTACTATACTAGATTTTCATTTAATTCACTTCTGAAATGAAGTTTTCAAACAAACTTCAGGTATTATTCATACTGCAATGTAAGCATTCCAGTACTGAAATATATTTCTGTTTTCTAGACCTGCAGCAACAACTGGGAGTGAAAAGAGCAAGGTACTGTAAACTAAGTTCTTGATAAACAGTTTCTGTCAACTTTTAATCACGTAGATGGGAGCAGTGTTTATGTAGTGATCAACCAGATGTACGGATTGCTGCTGGTATGCAGCTTTATTGTATTTGAGACAAATCTGTGGGCTGTGAAGGAGAGAATGAATCATTCCTGCATTTGTAATGGTCTGTAATCCTAGACAGTGGAATTACAGAAAGTACTGTATTTTTTGTAGGTCAGCATACCAACGGAAGTAACTGATGACCCTGGTTTAACTCACTCATCTGACCCAACTTCAGAGGATGTGGAATTACGAACTTCAACCTACAAGGAGGCTATGCTGCTGTTAGAACAGCTTCGTGTGGATCATACGGGTATGTTTTCAAGTCACCGTCTTCAGCTGTTACAAGTTCCCCTTAAAACATGGTTTCTTTGTATGCATTCCTAAGTATTTTAGTTTCGTATTTTGATATAATATCTCTTTATGATTAGAGATCCCCCTCAAAAGCTGTGAGACTGTCACCTGACCTGAGACGTTGCCTGCATTACCAGCCGATGTGCCCTTATGTTATCATTGGTTCTCTGTCTAGTCAGAGCTGGAGAAGCAGCTTCTTGCAAAGTACAGTTCAGCTCCTTCTAATGGGGTCATCAAAAGTCAGCAAGAGCTTTTTCTTCTTTATATCCCCTTGATGTGGTTTAAGCCCAGCCACACCAAAACACCTAAGCACCACACAGCCACTCACTTGTTCCACCCCAGTGGGGTGGGGGAGAGCATCGGAAAGGGAAAAGTGAGAAAACTCATGGGTCGGCATGAGGACAGTTTAATAGCAAAAGCAAAAGCCACGCACGCAAGCAAAGCAAAGCAAGGAATTCATCCAGCACGTCCCATGGGCAGGCGGGTGTTCAGCCATCTCCAGGACAGCAGGGCTCCGTCACGCATAACAAATACTTGGGAAGACAAAGTGCCGTCACTCTGGATGTCCCTCCCTTCCTTCGTCCTCCCCCAGCTTTATATGCTGAGCATGATGCCGCGTGGCATGGCACATCCCTTGGGTCAGCTGTCCCAGCTGTGTCCCGGCCCGGCTCCTTGCGTACCCCCAGCCTGCTGGCTGGTGGGGTGGGGTGAGGAGCAGAAAAGGCCTTGGCTCTGTGTGGGCGCTGCTGGGCCATAAGGAACACATCCCCGTGCTACCAACCCTGTTTGCGGCCCAACTGCAAAACATGGCCCCGTACCAGCGACTGCGAAGAAAATTAACACTATCCCAGCCACAACCAGCACACCCCTCAACAGCTAATGACAAAGAGTACAGCAAAATAATGGCTTTGCTTAAAAATAATAAATAAATACATGTATAACAGGAATCAAGATGCTTGCATATATGCACAAGGCATTATATAAACATAAGCATCACTTACTAGGGCTCTTAAACTATGCTAAAATTTCAGTAGGCAAGTGTTAACCTTGGCTGAAGGCCAAACTCCCCCCCCAGTGCTGCCACTGCCCCTCCTTGACAAAATGGGGCGAAAAAGCTTGTGGGTCAGTGTGAAGGCAGGGCTGTCACTTCCCAGTGACTGTCACTGGCAAAACAGACTCCACCGATTAAAATACATTTGGATAGTGAGAAACAAAGACCCCAAACCTGAGAAGGACACGTCGGCACCCCCCCTGCTCAAGCTCTGCTGCGCTCCTTCCCTGCCACCTCCCCAGGCAGCGCGGGGAGGCTGCGGTCTGCAGTCGGGACGTAGCAGTTTCTCTCTGCTGCTCCGTCCTCGTCCCTTTTCCCTGCTCCAGTGTGAGTCCTCCCCCAGGCTGCAGTCCTTTGGGGAAAATCTCCTCCAGCCTGGGCCCTCCATGGGTCGCAGGTCCTTCGGGAAGGATCCGCCTGCTCTGGCACGGGGTCCTCCGCAGCACTGCGCTGTGGGTATCTGCTCCAGCATGGTTCTCTCCGGGGCTGCAGGGGAATCTCTGCTCTGGCACCTGGAGCAGCACCTCTCCCTCCTCCTTCGCTGACCTGGGTGTTCGTTTGCGGGGCTGGTTTTCACATGCTTTTCCCCTTCTCTGCCCGTTTCGCCCTTTCCTGCATTTGTTTTTCCTGAGGTGCTGCCAGCACGGCTGAGAGGCTCAGCTGTGCCCTGCGGTGGGTCCATCGAAACCGTCCGTGTCCAGCACGGGGCGACCCCTGGCTGCTTCTCAGAGGGACCTTCCCACTACCGAGACCTGCCACCTGCACCTAATGCAGCAAAGCGTTGAACAGCTTATACATTGGGCAGTATTTGTGCAGCTTTGTGTCTTTTCTATCTCAAAGCAGGTTCTGCTATTTTGTTGAAACTGCAAAACATACTTCTTGAATATGAACAGAGAATAGAACGTGGGACAAATCGGTATACAGCTCTCTCACGCGAAGTAAGGGAATTGGAAGATGAAAAGAGGGAGTCACGGTTCAGAGCGGAGAAGACTCAAGATTTGAAATCCATATTGGCTCACCAAGAAGCAGAATGGAAAAGTGACATCCAAAGCCTTAAGTATGTAAACTTGTGGTCTGATAATGTATTATCTTGTCAGTGGTTTTATTCCAAAAGGCTCTGATGGTGCGGGCAACAGGGTGAGAAGTTTCCAGTCTTTTGGGTTTGGGTTTTTTGAATCCCGTGGGCCAGTTATGCTATGAAGTACATAATGTGAGAGGGGAAAAATGGCCGGATATCAGCTCCATGTACAATGTTCTGGATGATGTTTTAACTTTGTTTTCTAGCAAGAGAAGAGGACAAGAGAGTGTGTATGGGGAAATCGGATTTATAAGAGAGATCTGAGAGATGGTTGGGTGTGGGTTTTTTTTTCATTTTGTCCTCGCGGCTTCAGTTGGCCTATAATACTAGGATTTCTGGTAACTCCACCCAGTGCAAGTCAAACCAGAGCTTAGAGCATTTGTTTGCTTACCTGTTTGTTTGTTGGAAAGGTCAAGTTTGGGATCGCCCCTTTCCCCACACTCCTGAGCTAGACCCGGAGGTGTGAGGTTTCTCATCGCTGTTGACATCACGTCAGACAGGGGTGGCCAGCAGGCACCGTAGGCAGCTGAGCAAGGACAACTGCAGAGCCCTGGCCTGGGAGGGGAGATCTCCTCGTGGTGATCCCCGGTGGGATGGCGTGGCTGGGGAGCTGGCCCAGCAGGGCCAGGCGGCCCAGGCAGAGAGCGAGCTCAGCAGGAGCCACCGTGAGCTGGCAGCTGGGGCGGCCCGCAGCGGCCTGGGCTGTCTGGGGGGCAGCAGTGCCAGGGCACTGGGGGCAGGGAGTGCCCACCCCTCCTCAGGGCTTGCTGAGCTGTGTCTCGAGCCCGGGGTCCGGTTTTTGGCCGCCCAGCCCAGGAGATCTTGCCCAGCCCGTGTGAGGTTGGCAGGGAGATGCCGGGCTGGCGCGGGGGCAGGAGCACCAGCCCTGTGAGGGGAGGCTGCGGGAGCTGGGCCTGGGGGAGTTGGGCCTCCCAGCGCGGGGGAGGGGAGTACGAGGAAGACGAGGCCTGTCCCAGCTTGGCCTGGGTTTGACTTCAGCAGGTGTTCAAAATCCTCAAGCATCTGTCAAGTATAAAGAAGTAGTATTTTCATTCTAAGTGAATTCTCCAAGCAGCGTTAAATTTATACTTTCAAAAGTTACACTTTTTGTGAAATTACGCTAGAAATTATATGTAAAGCTTTTTCCTTGCAATATACGCCATTCAAATACAAATGTTTCTGTCAGTCTTTCAAGTAATTTTAGTGGTGGTTGATTCTTGTTTTGCAGAATTTCTAAAGCAGGCTTTCAATTGGCAGTTCTTTCCTTACGTTGGTACTTGGTTTTTATTTTTTTCTTCATCATTGCAAGTATATCGGAAAAAATAGTCAAAATAAGGATCAAACACAAAGCTGCTTTCTTGTTTGGGTACCGTGGGCACACCATGGACCGTTTTTTACCATGTCAGTGCTCATTGCTGATTGTTTCAGTTGGTAAAGAAGCTGACCTTCCATAAGGCTTTCCTTATAAATCAGCTTCAAAATGAAATTGCTGTAGTTTCTCCCAGAGGTAGATCCACTGAGGTTTAAAACTGGTTTTAATCGTATCCAGCTTAAACCCCATGCATTTCTGAATCTGGTTTTGAACACTGACATCCTTCTGGAGTAAATAGAAGCTGCTTGTTCTGTCTGTGGGCAGCCTTACAGAAGGCTTGCTGAAAAATTGTTGGGTCTGCCATAGGTAAGTGGCGTGCTGATTCACCAGTATTGCTTCTAGTCACTGAATCCGTAATATGTAGCCTCAGTATACCAAGAAAATGTATATTAACCATAGTAAAAGTTTATGATGCTTTGATCCGATGAGACAACAAACTCCTTTTTCAACACAATGGCTTTAATATGAAGAGGATTTATTTTTTTATTATAGAAGTGTACACACTAGTGTGCGTTTCCCTGTGTAACCTTACAGAAAACTGGTATCAATGGTTTATTTCCGTATCTTGTACAACTGATATCATGGACAATGGAATGAAGTTAGAATTCTTTAAAAAGTTGAAAAGTACAGTGAAAATATGGAATCTGGAAACATTTAAGTTTTTTTATGGTTTGAGTTGTCTCTGCAAGTTCATCATGTGGAACATCTACTTTTATATCAGTGCTTTTGTTTCTCAAATACTCTGTTAAATCCCAGGTGTTCTTTGAAACAAGAAGAAGCAAAGAGACTCAGAGTAGAAGTGCTCTGTGAGAAAGTGAGAGAAAAACTCCAAAGGAAAGAAGATCAATATTGTAAAGAAAGGGAGGAGAAACAGAAACTTGAGTTACACTCAAGGAATTTAGAAATGGAGATAAGAACACTGAGAAAGCTCTTGAAACGGGTATATTAAATAATGAATTAAACACTTTCTTTTCTGCTTCTTTTCACTTGTATTCCAGTATGCCTAGAGAAGGAGGGGCTTTGTTCATGGAAGAGGCATTGGATAACTATTGCCAAATTTTGAGGGCAGTAGAGAACAGTTGGTTCACAATTGGTCTGTTCTTTTTTTTTTTTTTTTTTTTTTTTTTTTTTTTTTGGCTTTTCACTTTATTAATCCTTTTTTTTCTTTTTCAGAATTTAGGTTTCATTTGTATTTCGGGCAAAGCCTGACTTTTTTCTAAATTACTACAAAACATCCTGTATTTCTTCTTCTTATATTTTCAGAAGAAAATTAAAATTTATTCTTTATAGGTGGATTATCATAGCTGTGGGGAATCAAAAATCTTTTCAAGTATTCTGGGGAGAGTGGGAAGGTGTATTGCTAGCTCTGATTTTTCTCGAGATGCAAGCAGTTGTATTACTGTAGGTTGAAGAGGAACGTGATGAAACACAGACACAGCGCTCTCAGGAAAAGAGTGCCGGAGCCCTTCAAGAAGGAATTTTGAACAACCACCTTGGGAGACAAATGGAACTAGAAGAAGAGACAAGAAGATCTATAGGAAAAAATTCAGAGGTAAGCAGATATTTTTTTTTCTAATAAGTCAGATTTCACCATGTTTGTTTTAAAGTCATCATAAATCTTATATAACTTTCCGTGTTTCTTGACGGATTATTTACAACTTACCAGTGGAACTTAACTGTGTAAATACCTTTCCTGTTTTCTCTTATGTCTTTAAAAGTTCTGGAAAGCAGCATCACTCCTGTATGGACCTGAATGACTTGTGCAAGTCGGAAACTAATAGAACACACTATTTACCCCGTTTCGTAACCTATCTGTTATTTGTCATTTCACAGACATTTTATTATCACTTTTTAGGGTTTCTAGCAACGAGACACCTAGCTACCTATGTCAAGGTTGACCAGGAAGAAAGTTGTTTGACAGTGTTTGTGTTTCCATTGCTTTTTTTTTTAATTAGTTATTCCCTTATTGAACTTACTTACTGCAAGTATGCCTTTCTTTTCCACCTCCACATACTGAAATTTTATGATCGAATATCAACAATGAATTCAACTCTCTGTAGGAGTTAGAGTAACTGGAGGAGAAAAAGCAACCATCAACACTGTATTAAAAAAGATCTTGAAAAGAGTTTACTGAATTTCCTAAGAATGTGCAGTGCTTGGAAGCCTCGTTTGTTCCTGGCTGTGCTGCCCAATAAATGTAGGGTGAATGTGTTCAAGTGGAAAAAAGTTACACATACAATAAAGAGGAAATATCCAGGACTATTGCATTCTGGGGGTGATTGAGTTTTATAGCTAACTTCCAGTAACACAAAAGGATAAGTGTTCAGAAGACATTTGAGAAGGAAAATACCCTTTCTAGCCTTGTTTTTATCAGATCTGTAGCACAAGTAATTCAACCTTAAAGGCAATATTATAAAGGCATGCACATACAAGAAAGCACTGTCATTTTAAAAGCTTTACACTTGAGATGTTTTAAATAATTTTATTATTTGGTTGTAGGTTTAAGGGGGTATTGTGTGTTTGGGATGTTCACTTAGGTTTTAAGGAGATGTTACACTTCCGTTGTGTACGTACATTGTACATGCGCGTGGGTTCACAGAGTAGCTTATTGCCTGAAACTTCATCTTTGAAGTCACCCTTCAGTATTAGAAATGTTAAAATGCAGTTTATTGCTGAAGTTTTTTTTGTAGATTCGTTTCCCAATTGGCTCTTTATTCATGTTCCCTGTCATTCAGGAATCCAACACTGAGAGAGAAAAGGATCTGTTGTACAAGAATCAGTTACTACAAGATGAGATTGCTGTGCTAAGGCTAGAAATCAATCAAGTAAGACTTAAGCACCAGGAGGAAGAAGGAAAATCTTTAGAGGAAAATGAGACCTTGAAAGAAAAAAATGAAGCTCTCAAAAAGGAACTTAAACTGAACAAGGAAGCATTAACACAAACGGTTCTTCAGTACAATGCGCAGCTGGACTTCCTAAAGACAGAATCTGCAGTGCTGACTTCCAAACTTGAGCAGACAAACGAAAGTAAAGACAGACTAGAGGCAGAAATTAAATCATTTCATTCCCGCCTGAATGCTGCTGTTCAAGAACTTGAACGTCATCGGTCATCAGAAAAGGATGCTGAACAAAGATTTCACAGAGAACGTGATGAATGGCATCGCTTGCAAGGCAAGCTCCATCATGACCTCTCCGACACGCAAGAAACCAACAAGAGCTTGTCTCAGCAGCTGTGTAAAGCTGAAAGCAAAGCTAATAGGCTAGAAAATGAGCTTCACCAGTTGGAGCAAACCCTCAGAGAAAAAACTTTGCTTGTAGAAATGACACAAAAAGAGTTAAGTCAAGCCCAGCGTCAGGCAAAGGAATGTGATCGTGCTCAACAACTTGAGAAAGATCCAGTAAGCGAACTTGTAATAAAACAGGAGTCCTTGCAGGAGCGATTGGCCCAGCTCCAGAGTGAAAACCTTTTCCTGCGTCAGCAGCTGGAAGATGCACAGAGCAAGAGGATCATGAAAGAAGAAGTAGTGAATGATGTGCAGGACCGGTTGAATGATACTCTGAACAAACTCAGAGCTGATAGGGAAAAGCAAATTTATCTCATAGAAGAGCAGAACAAGGATTTAAATGCCAAGAGTACTGATTTAAGGAAACAAGTCTTCGAATATGAGACTGACAAAGTAGAAAGAGAGGTAAAGGATATGCTTAGAAAGAACAATTTAAAGTTTGTCCGTTCTTGAAATTATTTTGTTTCTACAGTGCACCTGGTATGTTATGTGCATGGGACCAAAGAATACCGATTTGTTCTGGTTTGTTATGTTTCTCTCGGAATTGCGGAAGGTTTTGGCAAACGGGGTATTAGTCCTCAGATCTAAGCAGAGAACAGAAAAAAGGTATCCAAGTCTAAGCTTTGATCAGGAAAGGTGATTCTTCTTACTTAGTTCATAAAATGTTGAAGAACTCCAAAAGATCAGATTCCTCTAGAAGCCCCTGCCTGCTGGTTGGTGGGAGATCCCATGAAAGCTTTAGATGGGTCAGCGTTGTCCCATGAAGTGCATTCCTACGTAATCCTACTGTGAGCAGAGGCACTGCCAAAAGTGTTCTCCAGCATCTTTTCCACCTCTTTGTCTAGAAGAGGATGGCCTTTGCTTCAGCGAGGGCATCTGTTTCTGTAGTTACGTATTGGTCTGTTTGATGTGAAACCTGAAGGGATGGAATATCCTCAGGAATTCTGTCCCATGCCATTCTGTGGAACGTGGCAAACGGATAGAGACGTCCGGCAGCTTCTCTGTGGAGAACGCTAGATGCACAGACTGTACGTAGGTATTTTTCCTGTGCTCTGTGTGTGTGATACATCTTTCTTTTCTCTTTTGAAAGTGCGAGAGTGAAAGAAAGGAAGGAAAGCAGCTGGTAGAGTTGAAACACCCAGTTGAACTACGTCTGGACCAAGAAATGAAAAGAAACCTCGATCTGCAGAAAGACTGTAAGAGGTATGGCTTTTTAGCATGGTGAAGAGGTATCCCTGCGTAGAAGTCATGTTTTATTAAACTTTAGTGTAAAAATAGGTGTACCTAACTGTGAGCAGATGCCGGCCTCGTGCTAGTTCTTGCAAGGTACTTCTGTATATCAGCCCCTAGTTTTCAATAGCTGCCAAAACAACTGCAGCTGCAGGTTGCCCTGCGGTTCTCCTGGGAAAAAGGGAGTCTTTCATTCCTCTTTTCAGGTGAAATCTGGACTCCCCAAGTGTATGTGGCACAGGAATACTGGTTTTTCCTGGTAATTCCTGGTGTGTCAAGCACGTTAAAGATGAAGCAAGCGGTGTCTGTGCTGTTTACATGAGAGTATGTGAAAAAGTCCAGTTTTGTTCCTTTGCTTCATTGTTTTTGTGACTCATTTGCTGTGCAGGTTGAAGAGGCTGCTGAGCAGAGCTAGGAAGAAACTAAGGGTGTATGAGGAGAGAGGGGGACTGTCCCAGCTTAATTTGCAGGCAGATATGAAGAACAGGTATTCTGAAATGGTCAATGAAGCTGACAGATTAAGAACAAAGGTGAGCTTTGCTTTGTTTGGGTTATTTTGGTGGTGGTGGTTTTTCTTTCGGAACCTCTGTTCTTTCTTCGTACTTCTTTTCATGTTGTTGATTTTGACTTTTGTTTTCTTGGCTGTATTTCTGAATTGATTTGACTGGTTTTTGACGTTCCCTCTATGGTCACAGTAGTAGACGGCTGTGATACTGATGCAGTTCTTAAGGGTAAAGATGGAAGTGTTACGTATACAGCAGTATCTGCGAGGGCACGTCAAGGGCAGGCTGTCGTGCAGAGGAAGGGCAAAGCAAGAGCCACAGCAAGGCTGGCAGGGTCTGTGACCACACAGGCCGGGGATCAGCCCCACAGGCTCTCACCAGGAAGAGCAGAAGAGTTCTGGGGACAGTAAGCAGAGTGCTCCAAGAGTGCAGATCACCAGGCCGGTCCATAGGGATGGGCAGGTCTGCAGTCCTACTGGGCCGTCACGTCCATGGGTGAGGGTCAGGGCTGAGAGCAGTGAAGGCCCAGCGCAGGCCTGGCTGCAGCTTGAGGCCGTGGCAGCATCGTCGGGCTCCGACGGATGCATTCCCTCTCGGAAGAGGGGAGTAACGCCACCATCACTCGGAACAGCTCTGTGCAGTTGGCCTTGCCCAAGGTCATCCCCTGAAGCCTGTCTCGGGCACGAGTTGAGCAGGAGGCAGGTGGGGGTTTGCTTTTCGGAATGGTGTCTTTGCTTCCCAGGGCACAATGCAGTGTGAGGTGATGCAGAAAAAATGACTGCAGTAACTTATTGCTTACTAGTAGCTGACTCAGTCCGTCTTTCCTGGTCTTGGAGACCCAGAAACGCTTTTGAGGTTGCTCTGGCTGTTTGGTAGCATGGAACCTTTTATCTGCTTCTCCGCTCATTACTGAGATTTGTTGCTAAAGTAGCTGTGTTTCAAAATTATGCTCCTTTTTAGAAGATGATATTGTAGAATGAGTCAACTGCCTTGAGAGTGGCTCATTTTTAGTTCACAGGTTAGCAGCATGTTTGTGTTCCTGTTGGAAGAGTTATTTTGAATGACAGGGAATGGAATTACGTTTGGGCAATTTTAAATAAGTGTAAAGTTTCTACTTGTTTTAGAGACTCTTTCAAGTGTTGACTCTGCTGGTTTCCCCCACTTTTTTAAAAACAAAAGAGGATGGGATATCATGTTTTATGGTTAATAGGTATAGACAATGGATGTTTCTGGAGGGGGAAAGAAGGGGATAGAAGCTGTAGTTGACCATTGGGACCTATGGGAAGTCTGATATTTCCTGGAAATCTTTTGAAAACAAACCGTAGCTTTGACCTAAAGAGACTGTCTTCTGCCACCAGTGCTGTAAAAGCGGTGTTCTGAACCACTGTTTCCAGATCCATTAGCGTAATGGAAGGAAAGGGTATCCGTTTCTTGTCTTGTCAGTTCTGTGACGAAGCTTTGACCGTGTGAGAGCATGTGACAATTCCTCTGAAGCGTGACACATGGTTTTTTTCTGATGAAACCAGAATGTGGCTGTGATGTAACTGGGTATGGGTGTGTTTGATTTCCTATGATCGTATGAACACCTCGCAGAAGAATAGCCCTGGTGCTTTTCAGCCTAGCCCTGCGGGTGTCATGCCGCTGGTTTGGTACCTCTCGGTCCGTGACCCACTGCAGAACTGAGGAAGGATGGGAACCTGAGGAATGCTGTCAGAAACTATGTGAAAGCTGTTCTTGTTTTGAAAGAAGAGCCTGGTTTCACTTTTGTTTTAACACTGAATCAGCAGATGGTAAATACAGTGTTGATGGCCAACTCCTTTACCAATTTTCACAGATCTGACTAATTTTAGATCCCTCTGAGTTCCCTGGTTTTTTTCCCCTTTCCTGTGTACAGGTTGATGAACTTTCCCAGCAGCTGGAGATAAAGTCTAAAAAAGGCATGCAGCTAGAAGCACAAAATCATGATTTGCGAGAGGAGTTGTCCACCATGCGTGGGAACCATGAAGAACTGGAGAAGAGCAAAAGCCAGCTGAAAGAAGAGGTGGCTAATCTCAAACACCATATGGAGACTAACATGGTGGATCGCAGCCAAATAGAACAATACAAAAGAGAGGTGGAAGAACGAGCTGCACAAGAAATAAGACAAAAACTGCAAGAAGTCAACCTGATTTTGCAGGTAAGTTAATTTCTTATGTGTGTCTGTTATAGACTTCTGTTTTGGTTGTCATTTTTAGGGGTGGTGGTGGTGCCTGATTCCATGTGTTACGCTGTACTTCTGTTTTTCCTGAAGGGCAGTGGGAGAAGGGAATATGGTTGGGCAAGATGCTTTCATGTGCATGCAGTGTGCCTGCAGGCCCTGAATCAAAAACTTGCCCAAGGTGTGGATTTTCATTTTGCAGTTCTTGGAGGGGTATCACTGTCCACTGGTCTTGTTCTCATTCTTTATCCTTGAATGGGTATTGCAACTTAGAGTTGTCACAGCCAGGCATACGCATCTTCCTTAGTCATTGCACAAGGGGCAACGCTCAGAAAAGAAGTCACCAAAGCTGCAGGGTGCGGGGTGGGGGTGCGGCATCTCCATAATTTCTTTGAGGAATGCTATGCCCTGTCCTACAGAGATAGTGTTTCTTCATCAGTAGCTTTGATGAGTAATAGTGCTAAGATGGGGGTTCTTTCTGAATGAAAAGAATCATTCAGTGTGGTAGTTCCAGGGTTCTGCCCTGGTCGCTGATGGCAGTGAGGAGGCACAGCTGCCTCGCTGAATAGAGCTGGGCCCTTGAAACTGGGTACGTGCAATTGACTGGCGAGGGGAGTTCTCTTTTTCTTTGCGGTGGTTGAAAGTGTGTATCTACTTCAGATGCAGGCAGCCTCCCAGGACAGATTAGAACAAATCAGAGCCAGTCATCACGCTTTGCTGACAAGCCAGCTAGAACAGAGAATTGGAGACCTTGAACGTGAATTAGACAGGATAAAAAATACCCAGCGAGACAGTACTTTTCAAAAAGAATCCGCACAGGCAGAAGTGGAAAAGTACAAAGACCTGTATCTGGAGGAAGTTAAAAATGGAAGGTGCCTAGCAAAAAAACTGGAAAGGTAAGTCCCTGCTCTTTTGGGGTGATAATAAGATACTACTTTTTCCTCAAGCAGTTTTCTTCATTAAATACCTTTTCTACATCTGGTCAGCATTATGCATAAGATAGCATATTTGTGATGAAAGTACCTTAAGGCTCCCCCCTGTTCATTGGAACTATCTTCGCTTCTCTTCAGTGTTCCAGCAGTAACGCCACCGATCATGGGCGTTAATAGGATATTTTTGAAGTTGAGTTTGTTTTAACAGGCAGCCTTTTTGCCAGTCTCTAATCTGCGCTGCTTCTTCTAAGTATGGCAGAAAAGAGAATGTCACGTCCTTTACTGCTTGAATAAGGATAGGCCCTTCAGAGAACGGCATTTGGTGCTATGAAGAAGAACAACAAAAATCTTTTGGCTTCCATTTTAGCCGCATGTCATAGGTTTCAGCTTTCTTTGGGAAGGGAAGGGTAGCCCAGAGTTCTTACGCAGGTGATGTACCTTTCAGAAAAAGCTATGTAAACCCACGGTGTGCACAGACTGCTTTGAGGCCTTAATGCTGAGAAGTCCAAAGTATTGGTTAACTCTTGCTGCTTCTTGCAGGTAGAGTGACTACTTAGAAATAGGCTCTCCAGAAAACCCCCAGATCCAGTTATGGAGATTTTTTTGGACTCTCTTAATCCCTTCCACTTTCCGAAGTCAGATAATAGTCAAAGACCTGGAGGGTAACTTTGTGGAAGTGTTATTACCAAAGATAATTCTTTGTATGCTTCTGAATGTTTCAGAGCTAATGAGAGACTAGCAGAAGCCAACGCTGAGCTCCTTCAGGAGTGCCATAGAAGCAAACCTTTAATTGCAAGCAGCGCTGTCAGTGGTCCAGTTCTGTATTCAACTGAACTGGGACATATTAGCAACAATCCGGCACTGAATAGAAGTCTAAATCTAGGAGGAAGCTTCCTAACCCCGACCGGGAATACGTTACCATCCAGAAACAGAGTTGAAGCCTATGTGGCTAAGGTAAGCGTTTTTAAATACTGTTCTCAACTAGTGTTGAAGAGTATCTGTAAGCAAGGTTGTGCTTTTCAGTCTAAAGTTAGAATCCATTTCTAGTTCCAAACCATATGCTCTAATATGCCAAACCAAATTGCTCATCAAAACAGTACACAACTAGGTGGTAGAAACGAAGACTTTTGGTCATCAGGGTTATACAAATTTCCAGAAGTGCTCAAAGACCAAAAAATACTGAGATCTAAATGATGGACTGCGTAACAACATTCTTTTGCAAGAGAAACTGTGATAAAGAATACTGTGGCATAGGAAGCTGCCAAATAAGCTCTTCAGTAAAATTTAGTGCCGATGCCCCATCCCTGGCAGTGCTCAAGGCCAGGCTGGGTGGCGCTTGGAGCAACCCGGTCTAGTGGAAGGTGTCCCTGCCCATGGCAGGGGGGCTGGAACTGGATGATCTTTACGGTCCCTTCCAACCCAAGCCATTCTGTGGATGACCTTTTTTAAAACAGCTAACTTCATGATGAGTGCAAAATCCCATCAGACATCTTTGTTTGAGACACCTTTTCCTTCTTCCCTGATCTTCATTTTAGCAGTTTCTTCACCGGAACTTGTTTTAGTGCAATACCAACAAAGGGATGCTTCAAAAGTAGGATGGCATGAACAGGACACGTAACTTCTCACTGGAGTGCGGGACGTATGCTGTGCATAGGAGGCATTTGTTTTTGGGGGTCCTGCTATGTGGTGTTATATGTAACTGCTCCTCAGGAAGTCTACAGAGCTTTCTGATTTTGTACAAAAGCTGCAACCTCTGCGTACCTCTGGTCAAAGTATGCCCTGTAATTAGCAGTCAGCATGATAGCACATCCCTCACAGAATGGTAAACGTGATATCATGAGAGTTGGAAACCAGATGTCAGTCGTTGTAATCAGTTTCCCACCTAGCATAGGACTGAGGCATGGGCAAGCTTGCCTGTTCAGTCAGTGTCTGTCCCTCGCATATTCTGTTGTTGAATGGATGTGAGAAGCATTCGCTCACTTTTAAGTCTGTCTCGGTTCGCTGGTCCCACCTACACTGGAAAGAATCCATTTAAATAGCGTGTCTGCATACTGTGCCTGGTTTAAGAAAAAGAAAAAACCAAACCAAACAACAAAACAAAAATGGACAAAGCGGTGTGTAGGTAGTGCGTAGCAGCGGCAGTTAGAGATGAACTTTTCTGTATCGTTGCGAATGTGTTTTTTGTGTCAGAGGGGTGGACATAACGCTGCATAAAGAACATGGGAGGCAATTAGTACTGTACCATCTGCAGGGATTATTCTGCACGCAAGCAGCAGAAAGGAGGCAAAATTCAGGGATCCACTGCAAAACTGAAGTAAGGAGAAAGCCAGGACAAGGGAACAAGAGGGACAGGGAGCAGGGAGCAAGTGAGGGCAGGGGAAAATGAGAGAGAGATGGGAGCGAGATGTTACAAGAAGAAAAAGGCAAAGGAGGAAACCATCCCGCTTCTAGGAAAAAAGCTGTCCTAGTTTAAAAGAAAAGGGTTTAACAGTTGTGGTTTCTTTTTTTGAAGAAGAAACAGGAAAAAAAGAATAACCTCCCTGTTACTAAATCCAGCTGCACATCTCTTTATGATATTTCTTCCTGTAATCACCAGTTGGGGAACGACTGAGACTAATTGTAGTGGCGCTGCTTGTAGCCTCAAGTCACCTGACGTTCAGTGTATTCAGGGAAGTCTTAAAACCTGATCTTCTCTGGAGTCCTTCAGAAGAAAGGAACTGAGTTCTCAGAGGTGCAGTACTTGCTGGAGGGCGTGCATCTAAGTGAGTATTTCGCTTAGAGCTGCGGGCTTAATTTTTCTCAGTCGGGTGCAGTATGTCACGTGCATAGCATGCATCTGAGAAAAGAGGATTGAATTGGAACGTAAGACTTTGAAGTCAGGAAGTAACAAAAGGGGAAAAACTGCATGTATCCCTCTGCATACAATAATGGGTGGCAAATCTCAATCAGTTTCCAAATGCAAAATCACCAGATGCACAGTCTGTGCAGTCATTTCCACAGGGGTCCCGTGCCATTCAGGAGGCAAGTTGGAGCATGAGGGAAGAAATCAGAGATTATAGTGTTAGTCTACTTTGAAATGCTTTGCTGGTTGTGCTGCCTAGTATTCTGTCTGTTCACCAGACTGTTTCAAAGCAGAAGAATTTCTCTGACTCCAAGCCTTTTCTTCACTTCACTGTTTACTTCAGTTATGCCTCAGCTTTGTTTTCCCACTAACCTGGTTCCCTTCTACAGAATTTGCCTTGCCTTTAAATTCAGGATGCGCAGTGCTGCCTTGGCTGGAGATGACAAATGCTTCTGCCACTGAAGCTCTAGATGACAGGGAGTTAAGAAGCTGAAATTGCAGTGTGCCTCAGGCAGTCCTTTTGCACCGCTTTTTTTAGTCAAAGCTCTCTGCAGGTTTGGTGTTCCTTGTAGTAGCTTCCTCAAGGTGAGAAGGGCTATTGGAAGTAGGGAACATGCCAGCCATTCTGAAGAGGAAGATGTTTGTGTACATTTCGTTTGTGCAGAAGCTTTGAAATAGCTTCAGGGGCAAAGAGGTGAAAATAGTTCACACTGCTATTATTCAGAATGATGGTGTTCGTTGGTCCTGCAGCTGCTGGAAGAAACACTGGTAAATGATGCTGACAAGAGGAAGGAGTGCTCCACTAGCAAGTGGACACAGTTTCTTCTTTAGACTTAACTAAGGAATTTGGTGTTCAAAGGCTTGAAAGATTGCACCGTTTTCCTAAACATGAGGCATGACTATCAGTGATTACACATAGAGCCGTACATGTTGAAGATGGTCATGTCGCAAGTTCAGCAAAAACCGAGCATGTTATTCTTAAAAAAGCATAAAGAAATGTGTTCCATTACAGTATAGCCCCTTCCCCTTTATCAAATATATACGCGACAGAAAAGAATCACCTTGAAGTGCAAAAGGATCTTTAAAAATACCAAAAAGTTCATATTGGCACAAGCTTATTAACCAGCAGAATCCCAATCCCATGCAAATGTCTTCAGGTTTTTTTGGTGGTTTTTATTTTTATTAGAGCTTCAGTGATGTGGAATAAATTACAAGTACTTGACAAATTCTGTGCATGTCATTAGACAGTGACCGTAGCAACTAGCAATTCAGTATTTCAGACCTGCTCCCTTAGTCCTAAGGCAAGGAACGTCTCCTGCAAGTGCTGCAAGGAGGTTTTGGGACTGGAGTCCTGTTGTTAGGTTTAACAAATGTCAAGCTTAAATCCTAAGAGCTGTGCCAAAGGCTGGTGAAAATGAACATGGGTGTCTTGACAGACAAGAGCAGTGAACTCTGCAACCAGGGTGAATCAGTGGGTAAATGAAACCAGTTTAATGTGGGAAGGGAAATGTCTGCTTCCTACTTCATCTTTCAATTTCTGTTCCGTTTCTGATTTGGCTTTCTGCACTCTTGTAGCAGTCTTTGTTGTTAGCTTTTTTACTTTCTTCATTTACATGTAGGCCACGTTCTTGTTTCTCGCTGAAGACCTGTGAACTTAAGGCCATTTTTCTTTCTTCTTCAGCTCCTTCATCAAAAACCTGCCCGTCTCTCTCTTCTCTGCAGCCAGATACATGGCAGGGTTTGCAGCCAGCATTGTTTAATATTGGGTGGTATTTTTTTATACTGGAAATGTTGTCTATTTATGCTCTTAGGTTTTGATTAAAACTTACTGATGTATTCACATTTTCCTAACACTGCGCATATTTTGAACTTTAGTTTGTCCAAGGGAAAGAATGACTGCTGCAGGGGACTTCTCTGCTTTATGTGTTTGTAATGCAGTGGCTTCTGTGGTAGTTAACCATCTGTGAGATGATAGTCTATGGATTTAATCTGTTACAATGGAACTTCTTTGAGCTCTGGGAGTAGGCTGGTTTACCCTCCTTGCCAGTTCTGGTATTCAAAAAGTTCTTGGTGGTCACAACAGTTGTGTCTGGAGTACCAGTACTGTTCTGAAGTTGAGCATCATCTCACAGAGTCTTACAGGATCCAGCTTACTCTGCACTAAAGCAGCCTGTGTGGCTAAGTAGTAAGTCAACACCACTTTCTGAAAAAGAACTGTTGAGAAGGTGCCTGCTGCAAATGAACACCTGGTGTGTTACCGCCTGAAGAGGTGTGCAGTGAGGTGAGAAGTACCTGCTCAGGAGGTTTGGGACACTCAGCTGTGATGCCTTTCCCAGGGGTTTGGGGAGAAGGAGAAAAGTGGAGGCAAGTTAAGGTCCTCGGAGGTGTATTTTGCCTGGCTCTTCATTCATTCCCTTGTCAGAAATCAGCGTGTTGGCTTTATTTCCGCCTGTTTCTCTTCCCTCAGACATGGATGAGAATCACAAAGACGTTGATGGAATGAATAAGAGGAAAACAAGATCTTTTTCTTCTCTTGATTGATTCGTACATGTTGTGGCGAGTCCTGTGGACCTTTTAGTCATTGTGAAGACTCCAGAAACGAGGGAAAGTGGTTTCTTCTAACACCTCAACTGCTACTTATTTGCTTGGGATTGGTCCTGGGTTTGGGCCGTATTTTGGTCTAGGCATTAGTTTTCCTGCTTTTCTCTGTTACCTGTGTCTCGTCCGGGATTTTGCTTCTGCTTGTACCTGCTGGAAAACAATTAGAGATTTGGGGGGTCCTTTTCCATTGTTCATGCGGCTCTGTTGGCACAGAGTATTTCAATGAAGTATCACGGAGGGGTGCTTCTCCTGCAGGATCCGGTGAATTTGGTCCCAGCTTTCCCTGTGTTCCTGGAGAGAGAGCCCTTCCCTCCGCTTCGCTGGTTTACAGCCCCGCTCCTTTGACCCTTGCAGTTACTGCCTGTTACTGCTCCTCTTGTGAGGGTCAGCAGAGTGGTTTCCTTCCTGAGGCTCTTGCTCTCTGTGTCCTGTTGAGTACCCTGTGCAGTGTTTCCGTTCTTGTTGTTGTTGTTACGCTGCTAGGTGGGTCTGCTCATTTCATAAAATAAATGGTTCTTCCCCCAGGAATTCAGTACTAAAATCAAGAGAGTCGCAGAAGGAGTGAGGGGAAGGGGCCTCTAGCGATGATCTAGTCCAGCGTCACCCCTGCTCAAAGCAGGGTCAGCCGTAGCAGGTTTCTCACTGTTCTGTCCAGCCAGGTGTTATACATCTCCAAGGATGGACACGCCACAACCTTTTCTGGGCAACTTGTTCCAGTGGCTGTCCATGCTTACAATTTTTTAAGAAATAATAATTATAAAAATCCTTATGTTAAAATTTCCTCTGTCTGGATTTGTGCCTATTCTCCTCCCGTTCTTTTGCTTGGCACCGCTGAGAAGAGTCTGGCTCCATCTTCTGTACTCCCCCCACCAGGTATTTATACACATAGATAAGGTCCCCCTGAGCTTTCCTGTTCTCCAGTAAAGAAACAGTTGCAGCTCTCAGCCTCTCCATAGAGCTCACAAGGTCCAAGCCCTGCAGCATCTTCATGGCCATCGTAGCCCTGGAAGCTGTATGGTATCCGTTTGGAAATTCACTCCTGTGTGTCACAAATTTGATGGGAAAAATGTAGGAGTAGCAAGTATCATCAAATGTAAACAACAGCATATAGCGCTTGGACTGTGACTCTTAATTTAAGAGATGTGATTCCTTCTTGTGAAGGCTTCTGAAGGCAGAATCATAAGTGAGAATAACTTAATTGGTAACAATACCCACTTTCTAGGGGAGAAGAGGCGTAAGTGCTCCTTTGCAGTGATCCAGGCTGATTCCAGCTACATAATAAACCCCACAGCACTCGCTGCGTAGAAGCTGTAGCTGCGGTTGTCTGTCTTAGTACACAGTTTGCAAGAAAAAATTGTGTGTGCTTTTATATTTTTATAAATGTGTGTCATGGTATTTGCAATAACAATAAAAGTTTTGGCATCATCTGTAGGAGCTCTTTCAATTTCCCATCTTAAGGTGGAGAAAAGAAGAATATTGGCACACGCTTTTTTCTATACAAATGGTGTATGTCAATCCTGCAGCAGCTGCTGGTGCAGCCCTTCTCTCTGTGAAGTTGCAGAAGCCAGCCTCAACTGGCTGATTTGTCCCTGTGGGTGGCATCTGTACATATCTCGGCGTGTAGCTGACATTCTGTTCGTGTGTTTGATGATAAACTTCAGCCGTACCTTCACCGCAATAACTGCGCTAGGCTTTCTTGCTTTCTTCCTGTGTATTTTGTTAAATGCCCAGTAATAATCCAGCTGGCGAGTTACAAATTGTTTTGTTAACGTTGCTGAGCAATGAGGCAGCTGCAGCCCGACTGGCCAAAAGTTTCTCTTCAGTAGAAATCAAACCCCAAACCAAGATGTGTCTATTTGGAATTATATTTTTAGGTTTTCTCTCATTATGTGTGGGTTTTAAGAATGTTTTAGAAGTTTAACGTTAGAAAAACGTAACTGTTAAAATATTAACTATATTTTCTGTATAATTCTAGGTACGGCAGGAACTAGATGAAAGAATCGCTAAAGAACTTAAACAAGGTAATGTGTCACTATGTTAGGGGCATTTTTAAGGAAAAAGAGGAGTGTTCCTAACTCTTGAACATAATGGCTTGAAAGCTGTCAAGTTCCTGTGCTAAGCACAGGGAGGTTTTTCTGCTAGCTTTCCAGTTTAGACTTGAATGTGAAAACTTCCTGCTTACCAAAAGATTGTGTAGAATGTTATGCCGTTGCCTGAAAAAGACAAGTGCAGAGAAAACTAACCCACTTCCTCTACACGGGTGGCACTTGGCTTAAGCTGAAGTCACGTTTTTCTAGAGTGAATCCTTGAGCACAAGCATCAAACGTAAAAGAAGCCCTGAGAGAAGATGTTTATAGACTTCAGCCATCACTGCTTCTTCCATGTGCATCAGTTGCATTCCGCACTAAATCATACCGTGCACATTCTCTGCTGTTGGACCTTGATTTTTGCTGTTTCTTATTCATTGCTTGTATTTGTAGCTTAGATGTTGCAGTCTTTTTTTGAATAAGCAAGGAAAATAGAATCAGTGATGAAAGATACCCTTTCTTTAGGAAAAAATTATTTAGTAGCACTTAGGCAAACATAAGATGAGTTGAATGCTTTTAACACATAGCATGATGAAGCCAGGTGTCCAAAGAGGAATTCCACCTATTTCAGGGTAGTCGTTCCTCCAGAGTCACTGCTTTGCTTTGCAGTGACTGGTGCTATTTCAAAGCAGGTAGCCCCTGCGAGAATTTCCTTCTGTTCCTGCATGCTTTTGGTAATACAGAGAGTGTTCAGCTGTAGCTTCACAGCTCGTTCCATGTGTCCGAATGGACACAAAGCCGTTGCATTTCATCCGTGTGCATTTTGAACCTGACTGTGCGTCTGCTAGGTGTCATAGAGTGCGCTTGGTTTCAGGACCTTGTCTGAAAAACGTGGCTGGAGAAGAACAGTAAAGGTGGGCTTGCGTCAATTGAGTATGTGTTTTTGTGGAGGAAAGAGGGTTTTGCCAGGGTGAGTTACAAAGACGCCCCTCAAAGAAAGTGCCAGGCTAGGAGACTTGTCCTGGCCTGACTGCATTGCAAAGGCGTTTGCGTTTTCACCGGCGGATTCTTTTTAAGTTTGTCACAGAGAAGGCAGAAGCTGGTTTTTAGGAGCAGAGTTCCAATAAATCACTGCTTTGAACATTCAAGGAAAACAGATGCTGGAGGTTCGAGAGGTCTGCAGGGGGGCTCAGTTTAGCACTGGTGTAAGCAGGAGTCATTTGTGGATTCCCTGAAGATGTTCAATGTGTAGCCTATAGAATTTCTTTCGCTGGCTTTAGAAATACTGTTGACTGGTAGGCAAATGTGGAAAAAGATTGTTTCTCCCTTTGTGCCTAGCCCTTTGATTGTTACGATCCCTTGGAAGTTTTTAAATCTCTTTCTGGACTGTAGTCTCTCCAGTTATCCATAATGTTTTTATAGTGACTGATTTGGCCCTGTCTAGGGTAAAAGCAACACGGGAATCTTGTTTCTCTTCTCCCTAGCCACTGCTGAACTTGAAGCTGGATCTGCTGGAGCTTCTCCCGTGGTATTTTCTGACGGATCTTCAAAAAGTATCCACGTTGACCAGGATCCCCTTTGCAGGGCAGTACAGGAGTACCGTGATGTTTTAACCAAAAATTACCTGATTTGAACAAAATGCTGGGAAAAAAGCTCCGGAAAGGATTTTGTTTACATAGTGCGTCTATAGTTTCTCCTCCCACAGTTCAGATGTGCAAATGTGTTTATTGCAGTCCGAATGTGAATTCTATCAAATGGATGTCAAGCACATTGCACTTGCCTGTTGGCTTATTGATGCATAGGTGTTTTATTTTGCACTCGCCATAAGAAGCACACCTGTTTTTGTCGGACTAGCAGAATGACTCACCTTGATTCTTGAGCTTGACAGGATTGTCAAAATGTTTCTTATCAACGTAGAAGCATTATTTTTTCTCCACTGATGTTCTGTGTTTTAACAAAAGCATTCCCTTTGTTCTGCTTAATCCTTTCACCCTGTGTGTTTTTAATGTTTCCAGTGTTACTTTAATGCTTAGGACATCATTTGATGTGATTTGAGCCTGCTGCTTCAGTCCAGATGCCGTGACTGCTTCTGCCGATAAAGTGAAATCTTTACCAGTGGTCATGCTGGAGGACGGGGCACTTCACATTGCTGTCACCTTATGCGCCTTAGGTTTAACATTACTGTGAGTGTGTAGCAGTGCCAAGAGAGTTACGTGGTGGGTTTGGTATGTTTGTTTTGGATCACAGGACCACGGAACGGGTGAGGTTGGAAGGGACCTCTGGAGGTCATCCGTTCTAGCTCCCCTGCTCAGGGAAGGCCGCCCAGAGCTGGTTGCCCAGGACCATGCTGGCTTTTGAGTATCTCCCAGGATGGAGCCTCCATGGGCAGCCTGTGCCAGTGCCCAGTCACCCTGATCGGAAAGAGGCATTTCCTGACGTTCAGCCCCAGCCCTCTGTGTTTCCGTTTGTGCCCGTGGCCCCTCACGGTATTCATCTTGGGGTTTGTGTTAAAGGCCGCTGCAGCTGTAGACATTCCCAGTTACTACATCAGCAGCTGCGCTGTACCTGAAACACTTCATGTGCGGGAAAAATGAATGTTAAAATACTAACTTCCAGTCTCCTCAGTACTTTCCAAACCTTGTATGATAGGGCAGCCAATCTTTTTGTTGCTGCTAGCAGCTGATGATGTGGTGGCTGTAGCCCAGATGGTAGCCAGTGTTCTGGGACATTTGTGTCAATAAAAGAAGCAGGTTTACTTATTTCAGGGAGTTACCTGTTACTGAAGATCTGCGTTGTCATTTCCTGTCCACAGAAGTCAGTAGTGATCAGAAGATGATAGAACAAAGTCCCAGTTCTGGGAAAGGAAGAATGGTTGTTCCGAGATCAATTAAGACTGGAAAAAATTGGGGGTTTTACCCACTAATTCAAGGACTTGGGTTAACAGGCAGTGAGGAAAGCAATGAATGTTGCTGTGACGCTGTTCCTTTTTATATGAATACATATTTGTGAAGTTAATGCACTGTATTTAATTCAGATATTCTGTTTCAACTTGAAATTTAATAAACTTTGTCATCTAGTATATGTCTCTGTTTTATCGTTCCCCTTCTTGACATCGCTTTCTACCCCTTTCCCTAACCGTACAGCTCTCCAGAGCGCTCTGCTCCTTTCAGCTCTGTTCGCCGCTGCACCTTCAGCCTGTCCTGGAGGCCAGGCAAAAGGCCAGCATGCTGTATGTTGTGGTATTGCTCATGATCAGTTCCCAGACTTTTCCTGTATTTTAGAGCAATCCTCCTTGTGGTTTGGGCAGAAGGTAGCAGGTGGGCTTCTGCTGGCTGGGAAATCCCACAGGTTTTGATCCCATGGGGAGCCAGCCAATTTGTAGCTGCAAAGGGAAAAGGCGTAACAAAACTTCTCCAGCCTGCACCAGAGTGGTCAAAGAGAAGTTCAGCTTTTGCCGCTTTCTAGTGTGTCTCCACAGAGGAAGCAGGGACAGAACATGTTGACGTTCACGTTGTGTTGTCAGTCACTGTGATAAACTCAGACGTGACCTGTGCTCAAGTTTCTTCACCGCTCTCTGCTGCCAGCTCTTAGTGAGAGGGGAGAGCTCTTGGCTGGTGGAGCAGCAGAACAGAAATTCGGTGTTGGCATCTGCCATAACCGGCATTGGTAGCAGTTATGATGAGGCGTGAGGGCGGTACAGAGAAGGCCAGGCAATTCCTGCGCTCGAAAGTCCGTCCCCGGTGTCACTGTGGGGACACTCCTGATGAAGCAGGAGAGGGCATGGCACTTAGGGGAGGCTCTGAGGCCTGGAAGACAGGGAATGTCTGTCCCATCTTCAAGAAGGGCAAGCCCGAGGAGCTGGGAACTGCAGCCTCACCGTGCTGCCTGGGAAGGTGGCGGAGCACGTACTCTGGAAGCCGTTTCCGAAGACTGGGGACAAGAAGTTGGTAGGGAGGAGTCAGCATGGGTTTGCACAGGGTGAAATCATGCCGCACTAACCTGGTACCTTTCTAGCGATGTGTGAGTAACTGAGTGGACAGAGGAAGAGCAGTGCGTGCTGCTTACCTTGGCTTTAGCAAGGCTTTCTCTGGCTTGTGCCCTAACAGTCAAGTTCAGGTTCAGGAGCTTCCTGATCTCTTTCCAAAGGAGAAAGCAAGCGTGTTTCTTGATTTCTTTGCTCAGGTACATTAGAAACCCTTTGGGGTCAGTAGCTCCAAGCAGGTTGCAGATCTTTGCAATCAGTTGTATGGAATAAACAATCCTGTTTCAGAAAATCTTATTATGCCAGTTGCTTTTTCCTCATGAGCAAATGTGTCAGGAGTTTCCCAGGTTTTGCTGTCTTGAAAATACCATGTTGAATGGTGGCTACAAAACACGAGTTTTTCAGTTTCTCAGTGGCAGAGTAGTGGTTGAGTAGTGCTGCTGCAGCACTAGTATGTCTTCCCAGTGAGTCCTGACTTCTGAAACATCCAGGCGTTTGCTTATGATTCATTGCTGATCGCTGCCACTCTGTTCCGCTGATGCTCTGCAGAGGGAACCTAACTCTGGTATCTATCCTGTAAGCATGCTGACCACCTGTGTCCTGTTTTCATCCTGCCTTTACCTCAGAGGTACCCCTCGCCACACTTCCCTGGATATAGAGATAAAGCACTTGTGGCTAAAAACAAAGAAGCTGCACGTTCTGTGTGCCTAGAAAAGCCAGTGGTGAATGCTGCTTTACTGCTGGCTCCCAGCGAGAAGCGGAGGTTACCGGCTGCTGGGCAAACCAGCGTTAACATCGAGCACAGCAGCAAGGGAAAGCCCAGTCCAGTCATTCACTGCAGTGATGACGTGTCTGTTCCTGGTTGCCAGTGAAAAACCTGCTCTCAAATGTGGGTGGCTGCTCCTTGCTGCTTGTTGGAAACAGCCCCAGCTACCCTGCAAGTGGTGCGGTGTCGTGGTTTAACCCCGGCTGGTAACCCAGTGCCACGCAGCCGCTCGCTCGCTCCCCCCTCAGCCAGAGGGATGGGGAGAGCTGGAAAGGAACGCAAAACTCAAAGGCTGAGGTAAGAACAATTTAGTAATTGAAACAGAATAAAAATGGAAGAATAGCAAGAACAATGACAGTAATAGTTATAATGAAAAGGGAGAGGGAAAGGAAGAAAGGAGCACGTGGTGCACAACGCAGCTGCTGGCCACCCACCGGCTGATGCCCAGCCAGTCCCCAGGCAACAAGCCCCCTGCCCAGCCAGCCCCCAGGCACACAGAGAGCAGGCGTGCCGTCCCATGGCACGGAATACCTCTTCGGTTGGTTCGGGTCAGCGGACCTGGCAGTCTCCCCTCCCCAGCCCTTGCGCCCCTCCAGCCTTTTTGCTAACGAGGCCTGAGGAACTGCAGTGCCTCACATCAAAGCCAAAAGACAGCACTGCGCTAGCCCCTAAGAAGATAACTAACGCCATCCCAGCTGAAACCAGGACGTGCTGCTAACACATCTGGCAATACCCGAGCTCACCATGCTGAAGCAGAGCTGTATCCTGTTCTATAAAGCAGGGAACTGATCTTCTGTGCAGGTGTCTGTCTTGCATAATTTCTGTCTAAGCGTCTGGACCAGTTACCTAGCGTCGTAGTACCTGGCCACGCACTATTCGCACACAGCGAGTGCATGCTGAGGGTTGGTTGTTTTGCTTTTTTTTCATTTTGTCTGTACAATGCTGCAGGAGCGGGCTGGAAGCTAGGACCATGCGCGGCAATCAGTTAGCTGAGGGGAATGTGCTCGAGCTTGTCTAGACAGCAATTAACATGATGAGGCATGTTTGCAGAGCACAGGGGAGTGGGAGACAGATGGCGCCAAGGAAAGGTAACACCTTGCTGTTAATTGCTGGTAGTTAACCACCAATCAGGGATTGCCTAGTATGCAAGGCTTAGCTTCAGGAACCAATCTGTTTCAAACGCGCAGCTTCTGAAAGTGCATAGAAACTCGTGCTTCTGTACAATAAATTGACATTTGCTTGCATCAAGCTGCGTCCCGTCTCTTCATTCGCCGCACAATGCAAACAGTGCAGGCAAATTGCATGTGACCAAGGGAATTTCAGCTTTTTCCTGCACCCCACTGCCAGTGTTCCTTGCACTCCGGAGCAAGGAGTTCAGACAAAGGATGCCTTTCTTAAGCAAGGCAGAAATGTATGAGACTTTGAACAAACAGCATGCCAAGAGATGTTTCCCACTACCAAACCACATCTCTTCAACTATGCCTATTAGTGGAGCTTCTTCTCTAACATGAGCTTTGGTTTCTTTCCTATCCATCACACCTTCAGCTCCAGACCACAGTGTCAGGCATTCTACTGCTAAATCCAGCAGGCTGTTGAGGATGTGACAGTGCAGAAACATGTATAGCTCTATATACGAAGATACGTGCCTGTAGCTGTGTCTGCAGACGGAGATACCTAGCTAGATACAGGTACACACAGCGTGGATCTCTCTAGCAGCCTACTGGATTTGGCAAGCCCCTTCCTCTGAGTCCTTCATTTGGGTTCCCGCCCAGCCTTGGGCCTCTCTGCTCCCCTGAGCTGGTGCAGATGGGCCTCTGAAGAGCTGGCAGCTCCTCTGATGGGCCTGGGTCAGCTGGAGCAGGGTATTACTCCGTGTCCCACCCCACCTGCACCACAGTCTCCCTGTCTCTTTTGTGAAGGCAAGCAGAACAGCTTTTCTCATGTAACCCAAGACTTCACTCCTCAGTGCCTCAACACCTTCCAGCATTCATGTGGGTCAGATTTCTCACACTGTGTCACTTGTACCCGTTATTTACCCATAAACCCCCAAGAAATTGGCAAGACGACCTTTGGCTGTCCCAATCTCTCCTCATACCAGTGTCTGTTAACTTAACATTGCTGTTGGCTAACTGATTTCTTTTCACTTCTAAAACAGGTTAACATCACAGAAGGCTTAAAGAAATAGCAGTGTGAAAGACAACTTCTTAATCTGCTTATAATTATAACGTCTTTGCATGCCTTTTCCTAGCACAGCTAGTTTGAGAAGACTATGGAAACCACCATCAAACAGAGCTCCTCTACATGACAGCCAGCAGCATGGCAGCACAAGGTGCAGGTGCGGGGAGGTATCAGGGTACCTAGAGAAGGCCCCTAGGACAAGGGGTGGACAACCAGTTTTTCAGCTTTTACTGTACCATCGGTTTGATTTATGCCTCCTCTCGCCCGCTGGTTACATATTGCCAGTAGCAGATGGTGTTGGCTCTTTGCACCTGCAAATGAAGTTGATTTTATAATTGTATTTCTTGACACAGTCAACCTTGAATTTGCAAATTGCTTTTCATTGATAGTACCGCCTTTCCCCAAGCATAAGCGCTACTTTAACTGAGGCTACTGTGATAGCTGATCATTGTACTACCTGTTAACTATGATGAATTATTAATGATTAGTTATTACTATTAATCACTGCTAGAAGCACAACAAGGACAGTGACTGTTAGGAAGACAAGCAGCACAGTCCATGTTTTATTCAGGATAATCTGGACCACACACTAGTTGGGCCTTTTGAGCACAGCTGTGTATCACAAACAACAAGGACAATATTCACTTTTTTTCTTCCTTGCAAATTCTGTTCTATTTGTAGAAACTGAGTACAAGTTCTGCTCCCACCTCACAGGCCCACCCCCAGATGTCTACAGCAATACCTTCATGCAGAATGGAGCTCTAGGCACCTTTATAAACAAACAAGCAAGCAAGCTTCCTTCACATCTATGAACACCCGTGGCATCTACACGAATACTACTGCCAGTCAGCTTCTTGCTGGTGAAGTGCCAATTGGCCATAGCCTTAGAGAAAGTTCACTTTGAACCTCCGGCTGTATTATCAAAATCCTGTGCATAAAACTGCGTTCCCTGTTGCAAGAATGAATAGACAGTTATTACCCAGCTCAAATGTTCCTCTTTAATGGCTCTTCATGAAACAGCATCATGCTTACCTATTTCTGGAGCATCAAGGCAAAAATAACCCTGTCCAAAGCTAACAGTCCTTTCACAGCAACTAGGTAGCCACAGTAGAAATTATTTACCAAGGAATCCTAAATCACACAGGCCCATTCCAGCTCCCTTTTCCACATAATTCTTCAGACCAATCTAATCAACAATGTGTCTTTGTATTTACTGTTCATAAACTCTAATTGTTTTGTGCTGCCCTCTAATTTTCAGGAGTTGCAGGGCTGCTTCCCAGAAATACATCAATATCTCAGAGAAGCTGGGGTTTAAAACCTGGTTTGTTTCTTGGCATCCACAATGGCGCTGAGCTTTCTCCCATCAAGAAAAGGACATACTTGGGGGATTTTTTGACTCATCTATTTTGGGGCAAGGAAGAAATTACTTTGAACATGGGCTGAATTTAATCTTCGCCTTATAAATGACTGGCTGTATTACATTCCAGCTTCATCCCTGCAACAAAATCCTGCACCTGTATTTTGCCATCTGTCATAGGAGGGGCCCGAGCCACTGTGAGAAAGACCAGCTTTCATTTTGGACATGGAAGACAAGATGTGTAGATGTTACGGGCATACAGACAGGAGCAAACAAGAGAAAAGTAGGTACCAGAAGTGCAGGGGTAAAACGATGGATCACTGGCTTTTGCAATTTACCTAAACGTCCTTATGTCTAGGTTATCTTCACTGGTTAAGCCTTTCTTGGTGCTGTAGTAGAACCTTTGTCATTCTAGAAGTTTTTCACTTTAATAAGTTACTGTGGCTCAGATGGTACATGGAAGAGTGCAGGGAAACTTCAGTGTTTTCATAAATAGCGCTCAGCTGCTTAAAGGCCCAGGGTGATGAAGGGCATTGCCCTGGGTACATCTGTGTGTTGAAGCATGGCATTAGCAGTAGGGTAGCCTGGCAATTCCCTTTCGGCTATGAGCAATTCTACTGGCACGTGCACTTGGCAGAAAAGCAAAACTGCTGACGTACACAATGTGATTGTAGAGCATCATACACATCTTACAAAAAAAAAAAAAAAAAAGTAAGGTCTCCCAGGTTGAAGTTTGTCTTTCTTACTGCTTTCTACACTGACCGGACTTCTAAAAAATGGTGGAATCAGAAGTTAGATAACACTCAAAATAAAAAGGAAGCTGTCCCCTTCACCCATATAACAATCATCACTTACATTATAACAATAGCTAACTCTACCAAATATTTGAATTCTGTTCCATTTCTCATCAGAGGCACTTTCCACTCAGATCCTGGCAATTTTAATTGAATGCGAGCTGATGACTTTTCGGGGAAGCAACCTTGAAAATCAGAAGCACAGTTCTTCCCAATGCTTCCCCAGTATAGTTACACAGAAGAATCTTAAGCCTTTTCAAAGGCCTCTTTGCACTTGCTAGACATAAGCTGCCCTTACGCCTGACTCTCGTATCCAGGATGAATTAGAACAAGCAGGAGAAGAAACATGGCAAAAAGCAAGGCCGTTTCCGCTCAGCGTTGATGAGCACGCACTTCCATGCATTTTGCACTTGCAGTTTAATCATGGAAATCATTCTGCACACTCCTCCTGCTAATGACCTGATTGTTAGGAGAAAGGTGGGCCCCAGTCCTATTGACTGTTTACATCTTCATGTGCCCTGGTTTTGAAATCTATTTCCACACTAGCTGAGGTTCTACAGTGTTACATTCCCTCTGCAGCATCACACACTTTCAATCAGCATCGGCTCTTTAGCCATAATCGCTTCCTGCCCTGGCTTCTGCTCGGCACTGCAACTTGCTGCAGAACAGAACCCCCCCAAACCTGGTCTGTGTGCATGAAATGGTATAGATGAAGTGGTATTTAAGTGGCAGTTGGCAAGAACTGCTTATATTCATTGGAAATGCTGTGAATGAGTTTGAAATGGTTGTAAATAGGTTTTCACTGTTGCATGTTTTTTCCTGGTCTTCCGCATGCATGTTGTTTTAAATGCAATTTTGACAATCTGTCCCCTGTATCTGAGGGCACTACGTCACCTGCATGTTCCATCAGTGCAAATACTGCAGATTCTTGCCATATGCCACCTGCAACTCTGGCCACTTCACAGAAACGTCACAGCATTCATCTGCACACAGGTAGGTTTCCATCTGCATCATAAGCAGAGCTGAAGTCTGAAATTATACAAGTGAGAGTTCCGAAAGATTTAAGCGCAAAAATCCAAAGCAAGAACCAACATTTTAAAATAACATTTGATGATAGAAAGCTTCCATATGAAATTCTAGTGCCCTAAAATATTTCTTGGTAGGGAATGTTTTCTCACAATTGCTCAGTATTTCTTGTAATATGAATGACATGCACAATAATTGTATCTGTGTTAGAGAAAACCTCCCTATAATGGGCACTGCTCTAAAACCTAACTTTGTCCACATTCAACAGGTTTGTGTTCTGCTTGCTTCTACTTTTTGTGGATTTCACTACTTCAAATCCAGCTTCTTTCATTTCTCCGCCTGTATAATCTCTGCTTGTTTCTATGCAGAGCACTGTAATCACTGCTGAGAAAATTGACACTAAAGATAAAACTAAAGTACAAAACAAAAAGATGAGGGTGGGACAACCAGTAAAGCTGTTTTGATGGACAAAACCAGCGTATGCACATGCCCTTGTGCTCCCTTGAGTAATGAACACCTTTTATCAAAAAGTGCAAGTAGCAGACAAGGAGTTCAGCACCGAGTGAAATTTCTTGGCGTTCAGCAGCACCGTGCCTGATGTAAGGCTGAACGGCAGCAGCACGTTGTTCCACTCAAGTTCCAGAGTTTCTGGAACGTTCTGCAAGGCTCCAGGAAGGAAGGTATTACTGCCTGGGTGAGGTCCGGCCCTTAGTGCTAGCAAGTAATTCTTGGCAAAAGTCTGAATGCTATTGTGTTTTCAGCTTTCATTTCCACCTTTGTCAGTGAAGCTTTTATTTTCTTCAGGGACAACATTGCTACTGGAAGAAATGTCAGCATTTCTGCCATAACTAAACACTACTATAAAAAAAAGGCCCCAGAAAAGGTCCCCAAGACAGAATATAGCACACTGGAAGAGGCTGTTAGAACAGGACTTCCAGGACAAATGCCTGGCTCTTTGCTCTCTTCTGTCATATGTTTTTAACCTAAGCCTGGTACAAGTTTTCCCTCCCTCCCTCAAGGCTTGGTCCACACAGATAGCACCTTCTGGCACATCTAGGTTTTGCGGTTTGTCTGTGCATACCCGATATAAGAAGTATGTCTTATTATTTAAGCAACAGGGAAGCAAAGACTGATTTACGTGACACAGCTTTACTGGATCTTTACCGTGACTGAAGAACTCTCTTCCACTTAAAATAAAAACAATCCACAGATTTACTTTTGTGATTCTAATCAAGGAACTGCCGTTTCCCCAGCTAGAAAGCAGAAATAAGGACACAATTAGTAAAAATTAGTAGAGTTGCATGCACAGGTGCCAAAATGCACCACAGACCAAATGTAACTGGCAAGCACAAACCGTCCTGATGTTTCACTGGCGTGACTCACATTCGTAGTTTCCAAGTCTCTTCAATCAAGGCTTCTACCTTCTTCAGAAGTGCCTTCATTGTTGTTGTCTTTTAATTCCTAAAGGAACAACAGCTCATGGCTTGGTGTTTGTCATATTAACTGTGGAATTAATTAAATTCTTTCTTAACAATGCACAGAGAACTCAACCCTGGCATTTAGGATCATTTCTGTATGAATCTGCAGAATAAAATTCTTAGCAGAGCGCAGATTTCTGCAGGAGAGACTGAGAGGTGGAATTATGTTACCACATTTGCTATGGAAGTAGTACAGCAGTGGCCATGAGAAATCATACGAACCACCTGTACTGTATCTTCAGCTCTAGCACAGTGTGTTCAGTGTGTCTCTCAGCTGCTTTACTTATAAAACGGATTGAAGAATAAATGCTCCAGGAACTCAGGATGACAGGCTATAGCTGATAGCAAAGGTTGAGTCATACAGAAATTCTCCACTGTTGGAGTAAGTCCTCAAAACAGAATCCATGTTCTTTCAATCCAAGAGGCCATGCAGTATTTGAAGAACTTTGGTAGCACATACGTGGACATGGAGGCACTTCACATGGACTGCAACTAGGGACGTTGCCCTTGGACCACAGAAGATGGCTCCTGCATTGCTTCATGCACAACAAATGAATGTAACTAATCTTTTTATAAGACAACTCAGTCATTTCACTGGAGGCATCCTTTTCCAGTACTCATCAAGACTCGTCCTTTCACTCCATGATCTCTATTAAACAAACAAAAGGAGGAAGTGACCAGCCTAGGGCAATGCAGGAAACTTAATGGAATATGACAATTACCTCCAATTCAGCATTACTTCTTCTTGTCCTTAGCATCACCTTTCTCTGCCCTACTCATTTTAGTAAAATTGGTTTATTACTCTGCAAGGACTCATTGGATTTTAGGGAACATCGTCTGTTATTGATTGAATCTTTAATCTAGGCTTTTTGCAGGAAAAGACAGTTTCCAAGAGCACTATGGACTATGATGACCCTTTTCCTACCTCAGCAGGGCTCTTCACATATCGCAAGGAACCAGCTCAGTCATCCAGCCACAGTGGGCAGAACCACTGTAAATGCCTTCAAGTCTGAAAAGGGAGTTATTTTTTTTTTGTTGAGGGTACTTTTCCATCAGAAAGCATAAAGCACAGGCTTTTTGTAGACAATACTACTCCTCATCTCCCAGGAGACATTTGCTTTGCTACATCTCTACAATCGGTGGGAATCGGCAGAGATCCTTTGCCCCAGCCAGCTGACACCCACTGACTGGCATTCCCCCACTCAGCACACAACGGTAATCTGTGGTGCTCTTTCTCCATTCCAGTCCTCTTTCGTACCTCCTCAGCACCAGAAATAACTTTTCCTCCCCAAAATTCAGCTCTGCTTCATTTCCTCTATGTTTTACCTTTTCACCACTTTCAACACTTTTGCTACGCTGGCTGCAGTGTCGGTTCACCTGGAGTCAAGATACATCTGCAGCCTTCACACCTGCTGAGCTTCCACCCTAGGCTCTTCCTCCTCCGGGGACTAACATCCTCTAGCTTTCTGGTTTAGTATCACTGATACAAGGCCATCACTCTATGTCCACATTCTGGTTTCAATCCCATTTATTTTTCCTACTTTATTAAAATGAGTCAAAGTAAATTAATGACATAAAAAATATTAACTTTCAGGGTTGACCTATTTTTTAGCTGGACTGCACTACAGGTTTGATTCAATGAAAATAGTTTCAGGGTGGTTATAATTCAATAATGCATCAAATACTTTTCCTGAGTGCTTTCTTTCCACCACATACATACAGGGATCTAGCTATCCACTATGGATTAAAAGTTACTGTAAATTCACAAGACTGTAATTTAATTTCATAATTTTTAAAAGCATATTGGGCCCTAGATTAAATTTCAAGATACCCCTCCTGACTGGGTGTAAGAGACTGTGCTGCTGAGACCCACCATCGCCACAGCAGATGTTTTGTCTCAGCATTGCTATGGCAGGAAACGCATGCCATCCCCACAGGGAATGATCTATAATACATTGTTAAGGCAGGAAGATAGCACCACTGGCACAGAAGGGATTTAAGGCAGGAGGGTAACACCACTGCCACCGCAGAGATTGGTCTATACATTGTTAAAGGAGGAAACCGACGGACACCATGGAGCAACGGGGGAGGCTGATCCTGCACAACCAAACCAAACCCTTGTGCATGTGCCCAGACTTGGGGTCAGGGGGGTCAGGGTGCCCAGAGGCCCCTGAGGAATGTTGGGCACGTACACCATTGCCGGGTGGAAGGTGTGGTTAAGCAGAACAGCTTATAGCAACTCCATAAAAAATGGAACCAACTAACATGGGACAGAACGTTCCCCCACCGGACTGGGAAACGAATCAGGCTGTTGGGACGCTGCAGCTCCGGGGTGGTAGCTATTGCCGTGAACTCTTTCTTCCCTTATTTCTTTCCTTCCTTTCTCTCACTTTAGCTCTCGCGCTCTCTCCCTTTGCATTTGCAGATTTATTGTTAGGCAAATAAAGTTCCTTGGCTCTTGACTCTGTGTCTGTCTGTCTGTGTGTGTGTGTGTGTGTGTGTGTGTGTGAGTGCGCATGCGTGTGTGTGTCTGTGTCTCTGTGTGTCTGTGTGTACCTGTGCGTGTGTGTGTGTGTGTGTCTGTGTATCTCTGTGTCTGTCTGTCTGTGTCTGTGTCTGTGTCTGTGTGTGTGTGTGTGTGTGTGTGTGAGTGCGCATGCGTGTGTGTCTGTGTCTCTGTGTGTACCTGTGTGTGTGTGTGTGTGTCTGTGTCTGTGTATCTCTGTGTCTGTCTGTGTCTGTGTCTGTGTGTGTGTGTGTGTGTGTGTGTGTGTGTGTCTGTGTCTGTGTCTGTGTGTGTGTGTGTGTGTGTGTCTGTGTCTGTGTCTGTGTCTGTGTCTGTGTCTGTGTGTCTGTGTCTGTGTCTGTGTCTGTGTCTGTGTCTGTGTGCGCCTGAGATGTCCCTTGGTGCGAACTGAGTGCGGAGTCTGGATCCGCGGTTCTGTTTGTCCGTGAGGAAAACAGCCGAAGGACAAAGCGATAGAATTGAACAAGAGATGAGTCTCTAAAGAAGTTTACAAGTGTGACCTCCTGAGAGTGAAGGGCGGCGGCAGGGGTGGGAAGTGGTAAGAGAATTTACAGTGAGGCCCTCTCAGGATGAAATAACCCCTCTTTGGTGAAGTGTGTGCCCACACTTCTACAGATGTTCATGATGTTTCCCCCACTGAAGTATGGGGCGAAGATTTCTATAAACTGGATGACTTTTGGGAACCTATCATGCTCGCTCAGCTGCCTGAGGGTGAGAATGGGCAAAAAATCAGTGGTTCCAACCGCAGAGTATAGTGGATAGGATCACAATATTGCAGAAGGAAGCTAAAGTTAGGCCTGGCAAGGGAAAGATCCATAATTTGTGCAGTTTTAGGGGCAAGTTTGCAGCAGCCATAGAAGATAGGAGCCAAAGATTGTGTCAAGATGATGCCGTGGTAGATTCCTTGAAAATGGCAGTTAAAACACCGCCAGAGCAGTCAGAAAAGACCAAACAGCTATTAGAGCAGGAGAGAAACCAGAATGCTTTGTTAAAAGACACATTAAGAGAAGAATTGTGGAAACAAAGTGACTCGTTTGGGGAGGTGGAGTTGAAGTTAACAGAGAAAGGGATTAGACAAATATATGCCCGGGGGAAAAAGAGGCAGCAGAAAACCCTCCTCACATGTATCCCCTAGTTAAGACTGAGTGTTTATATGAGACAGACAACGACACTTGTGCCCAAATTGTGCCCAAATGGTTATTAAAGAGGCTCCGTTTACAGCAACTGAGTTAGTAAAATTAAGGAAGGATTTTGCAAAGACTCCAAAAGAATCTGAAACAGAATATGTTTGGAAAGCGTCCTTGTCAGGAGGGGATGGGATTTTGTTGTCAGAGAAGGAAGCAGAAGGATACTGGGGCCCAGGTGTGTTTCTAACTGCTGGCAACCATCAGGCCCCATGGTCATTAACGCAGAGGGCAGCATATTGGGCCGGGGGAGTGAACCCTCTGGAAGGGGAGACCCCCTAGCCATAACAGGTACGGTGGATCAGCTGGTAGAAAGTGTACAAAAGGCAGCTTGTCTGCAGATGATGTATGACAGGAGGCTTGAATCTCACCAGGGCTCCCCCATGACGATGCCTGTGGACCCAGAAGGGATGACTCTTCTAATTCGAGGACTTCCTGATTCTTTAAAACCCATTGGGATCCAGCTACAGGGGAAAATACAAAATACCCCCATATCAGGCAGAGTTATGTGAGGGGAAATTGCTCAAGAGCTAATTAACTTTGGGACAAAATACGGTCCCGTTGGTAGGTCCTGGCAAAGACCTGAAATGAGAGCCGCAGAACTGTGGGAAAAGCTGAGGGACGCTTAGCACAGGCTCAGGGAAGTCAGAATTCTAAATCGGTCCGATGTACTGATCTTAGGGGAGGGAGACCCCTAAGCCGACAGGAATGGTGGCAGCTGGGGCTCCAGAGAGGTATTCACTGGGATCTAATGGATGGGCTCCCGACCCAGAAACTGGAGAAATCTGTACAGACATGGTCAGGGCACAAAGTTAGTTTCAAGCCAACCCCTAGTGCCCCACCATCAATAGGCATCGGGGAAAAAGCTGATGAAGTGAAGAAACTATCCTCCATCCCCCGAAGGTGGGGGGGGAAGGGAGGGTGAATGTTTATTAGGCAACTCACCTTAAATTTGAGAGGAGATTTAATGATTACAGTGGCCGTTGGAACACAGAAAAAACCAATCTTGACACAGGAGCACAAATCACTGCACTGACGCAGAGTGAGGCAGAGCAATGTGGAATTTTGACTTTGTCTAAAACCCCAATTGTCCTAAATGCTTTAGGGAAAACTCAATCAGTACCTGTGGCCTTGGTAACATTATGGATGCCGGGGGAGGCAGACCCAGGTAACACCCAGGCTGCAAAAGGCCCTTTCCCGACAAATCTTTTGGGCATAGATGTACTGAAGGGCAGGCAGTGGTATGATACCCAGGGGAATTCATGGTCCTTTGGCACGCCTCAGATCAGAGAATTAGCTGAAACGTCCTGGGCAGAAGAGCGCCTGTTGCAAGCAGCACCTACCCTCCCCCCTTCCAGGATGACTAATGTGACAGCCTGTCCCTTGCCATTAGGGGCCCGGAGGGGATAGCTCCTGTGACCGAGGATCTTAAACACCAGGGCATTTTAACATTCACCCACTCCCCATACAATTCCCCAGTGTGGCCAGTTGGTAAATCAAATGGGAAGTGGAGACTGACTGTAGATTATCGTCGACTTAATGCAGACACTGGTCCCTTGACAGCAGCAGTGCCTAAGGGAGCTGAGCTCATCTCACTCGTCCAGGAACAGGCTCATGCGGTGATGGCCACAGCTGATGCGAAAGAGATGTTTGTCATGGGTCCCCAGCAAGGGGAGGACCGTGATCGTTTTGCTTTCACATGGGAGGGACCGCAGTATAGCTTCACTCGCCTCCCTCAGGGATATAAACATTCTCCCACCTTAGCACGTCACGCTTCGGCACAAGAATTAGCCCAAATTCTCCCAGAAGAGGGAGTTAGAGTTTATCAATACACCGATGATGTTTTGATAGGAGGGGATGAAATTATTCCAGTACAGGTGACACAAGGAAAGATTGATTATACAGCACTTAGAGTCTCTGGGACGCCAGGTACCAGAGGGAAAGATACAAACTGCTGCAAATGAAGTGAAATTTTGAGGGATACGGTGGAGAGGAGGTTCAGCCTGTATTCCTCAGGACACCCTCTCAACACTAGAGCAGGTAAAAATTCCAGAAAATCAAAAGGAGCTGCAGCATGCCTCACGCTTATTGTTCTTTTGGAGAAGACACATCCCAGACTTTGCAATAATTGCACGACTCTTATATGGCCTGCTGCGAAAAGGAGCAGCTTGGGAATGGGCTCCAGCCCACGATGAAGCGTTACAGCTTTTGGTGTCCGAAGCCAACACCCACCACGCTTTGGGTCCTGTTCACCCCACTGACCTGTCCAGATTGAGTGGGGGTTTGCACACTCAGGATTGTCCGTTCGTCTTTGGCAAAAAGGACCCGAAGGTCCTACCCACCCAATCAGATTTTACTCCAGGAGCTTTAGGGATGCTGAGAAATGGTACTGTAATTGGGAAAAAGGATTGTTTGTAGTGAGTGTTGCTCTCAGAGAAGCGGAGCGAACCATACGCCAACAGCCTCTAATTTTAAGGGGACCTTTTAAGGTAATTAAACCTGTGTTAGCAGGAACTGCACCCTGCACCCCCCCACGCCCCCACCCCCCCCACCCCCTCCACCCGGGGTTAGGGTTAGGTTTTTGATTCAGACTATTAAGTACAAGACCAGGTGTTGTCCATGATCAAGTAGTCTAAAAACAGTAAAGCAGCAGCACTGGAGTCTACCCCAAAACAAACCCACTTGTTTAAAAAAGGTTTGATGAAGGAGTATGGCATTATACAGGAAGATGTAGCATTTCAAAGACAGTAATAATATTGGTGAGCTATGGATTTACGCTAATGTATTTATTCAAACAGTATAGTACAAAGTACAAGTAATTAAGCTAATGTTCCAGGAGGTGACACTGCTCTGGTCATTTTCAGCTGTTCACATTATAGAATTCTGATCATTATAATCAGTGATTATTTCTTTGACTTGAATGCCTTTTGTATTGTTGACTTCCATTTATTATGAATTTTCTAGTCTACCAGTGACTGAAAAAGTGTTAATTAGATTATGCTTTCTTTCAAGGAAAAATGAATTATCTGAGAAGAGGCCGATGCTTGTTCATAGTTTTAGCATTTTTGATTTTATTTAAGACTTTATAACAAACTACTAGATATGGCGGACTATATTCGGGTTGTGATTTGATACGCATGAGCAGAATATACTTTCATTTTATATTATATATTATATATTAGACTTCTCTTTTCCTGGGAAGGTAGATTGAAATTGTCATGGATAGAGATGAAGAAGAACTTGAGGAATTGCAATCCAAGTGGTGGTGTCAGCTTTTTGTAAATGCTAAGGTTTTTTTCAGACTAAGCAAAAGTATTTGGGAGGTTATATATCTATTTTCAGCATCCAGTGCTTAAAGTGAGTGGGGGACATAACCTTAAATGTAAACCTCCCTCTTGCCAGTTCAATAGAATTACAGGTGAAATGGTTCTAATTTCACCTTTTTATACTACCCAATTTAATGAATACCAAGGTGGGGGAAGTATATCAAATTATTTCAGGTGAAAAGTGATACATGCACTTACTCATTTGGTTCTCTCCAGATTTGGAATTAAAAACTTTACCACTTATTACATGATTCAAAAATCTTTGTTGAAGGGAAATGCAACTGTTTCATACTCTTATGATTCTGACGCTTTTGATAATTTGAAAATGACTATTATAGAAATATTTAAAACTCCGTTTCCAAATCTGGCTAGTTTATGTTACCATCGACTTGTTCCTCTGTTATGTAATTAGTTCTGTGACTAAAAAAATAGACTGAAATTTACTGTCCGGTGAAATGGATAAGTTCTGGATACCTATCAATTGTAGAACTTGAAGTGTAGCTATTTAGTTATTGGACTTGCCAGCGCTGGCGAGAAGAGCCGGCCACGCAGCCTCTTGCTGCTCAGCTGCTCAGCACGAACCGCATCTGACCGTGCAGTTTGTCTAATCCAGTCAAAAGGTCAGTTGTCCCAAACAGACCCTACTCAGCTGTGCAGCACTTGGAGTACACCAGGGTGCTCAGTGGCTCCAGGGACTCTGCCAGCGATGAAACCTGCTACTGCTGAGGCGGGGGAGCCCCCAGGCTTGGTGGAGGAGCGAGGAAGAATGGCACTGAGAAAAGAAAGGACAGGCACCTGGGAATTCTTGCTTCTTCCTTCTGCTCCCCCAGTTGCTCTCAGCCTAAGGGTGGCCGCTTCAGGTGCGTTCCCTGAAGGCCATCTTCTTCAGTCCTGTTGGCCGTCAGTGTTTCTGGAGCTGTCGAGCAAGAGTGTTAGACTCTCTAGACACAGAATTCTAGAAAGCTCTCAAGAAACAAGCTCTGTTGTACTTCCAAAATAAGATGCACAACATTTTGTGGAATTCTGATACTGTTTTGTGTTTAAATTAGCATGTTATCAGTTTCCTCTTTCCCCCCCCCGTGATAACTGGAACCCATATTCTTTCCTGAAAGGTGGAATTTTAAGAGGTATCTTTTCAAGGTAATATGGACGATGTTGAAGTATAATATTAGTCACTGTTTGTCCACCAGGAAAAATGCTATCAGAAGAAATTATTCTTATTTAAATGAAGTTTTTTCATGCTGTCACAGCTCTATTTTCTGTATCAGCTGCCTTCATGTATAATAGTAAAAATAATACAGGCTTATAAGTATGATACTGTTAAAGCAGAATACCAAATTTTGATATACACTGTACATACCCAGCAACACTTCTGCAGAGTTGTACTGTGTAATATTAATAAGACTCATATGCTTATTTTTAATCAGTTTGCATGGAATAGGAAGCTAGTATAGCGAGCTTTGGTGAAAATGGCATAAATGCTAGAAGAGTTTAATGGGAATTTTTAAATAATCCTAGGTCCAAAGCCTAGTTTTTTGTTGGGTTTTTTTTTTCAGTCTTGGGGTTGATGGAGATTGGGTTATAGAAATACAGAATTTTTTTAGAATAGGATTTTTTTAATACCAGCCTTTTTTATTTTCTGTTGTGCATTTTTTTAAAACAATTTTGCAGTATAGAGAAATACTAAAGTAATCATGACAATGAAAGTACCGTATTTCTTTCAAGGACTTTTTTTTTAATAGTCAGTGCTTCTCAGGGCAGGAATTGTGCATGTCTGCATTGCTGAATAGCATCTAGCATGGTAAGGCCTTAACTGGGGTCTGTGGTTACTCTTGGAGTCTAAACAAAAACTATGTAAAAAGCTCCAATGTAAAAACGGTTATACTGATGGATTGCGGCGAATGAAGAGACGGGACGCAGCTTGATGCAAGCAAATGTCAATTTATTGTACACAATCACGAGTTTCTATGCACTTTCAGAAGCTGCGCGTTTGAAACAGATTGGTTCTTGAAGCTAAGCCTTGCATACTAGGCAATCCCTGATTGGTGGTTAACTACCAGCAATTAACAGCAAGGTGTTACCTTTCCTTGGCGCCATCCGTCTCCCACTCCCCTGTGCTCTGCAAACATGCCTCATCATGTTAATTGTTGTCCAGACAAGCTCGAGCACATTCCCCTCAGCTAACTGATTGCCACGCATGGTCCTAGCTTCCAGCCCGCTCCTGCAAGATTGAACATTTCAGATGGGGGTGCACCCCAGAGGGTTCCCAGCCCTGCACCCTGCAAGCTGCCCACTGGCAGGGCAACCCATTGCTCTTGTGGGAGCAGCGCTGCCACCACGGGGGCTTGCAGAAACAGACACAGTGGTGCCGGCAGTCGCATCTCCACCAAGCCTTTGGGCAGCCCCACAGCTGGGAGCAGCCCTCCTGCAGGCACAATCCTGCCCAGCACGGTCCTGAGGCTGCCTGCCCACGTGCCCTGCCCATGGGGACATGGTGCTGGGGCCTGGGCTCTGCTGGGGTGCTGCTGCCTGGCCCCACGTGGATGGTGCTGCCCAGGCCCATGGAGCTGATTCTGTCTGGAGTCATGGGGCTCCTCTTCCTCATCCCCATTGGGCTCCTTCTGCCCACCTGCACAGGGCTGCTTCTGCTTGGCCCCATGTCCTCCCCTTGGCCTTTGTCCCCATCTGCCATCTTCTCCATGTGCGCATCTGCCCCCAGCAGCTCTACTCGAAGGCCCTGGAAAAACCCTCTGGGCTCCAGCAGCCCTGGATAGAGCTGATCCTCTTTCCTGCTGCTCCTCTTTCCTGGCGGGGGGGAGGGAGAGAACTGTGGGGTGGTGGTGAGCGTGGTGTGTGTCCCACTACAGACCGCCTCTTGCCACTTGGCCATCATTACTTGCAGAAACTTTTGGTACTGCCTGGTTACTATGAGGGTGTCCTGGACGATATGGATGAGCTCCTCGGTGAGGTTCTGTGTGACCGTGGCCATGGCTGAGGGGCTGCTGGGCTTGGCTTCAAATCGATGGGGCTCTACGCACTGTCCCTGCCGTCCAATGGGGAATTCCTCATGCTTTGGCATCCCTGCCATCCACAAGGAATTCCTCCTCTGGCAACTCCAGGGAGAGGGCCTGGCCAAGGGCAATTCCCAGCTTCCTCACTGGCACCCAGGTTGCCCTGATGGACCGGGAAGGTGCAGACCGGGCAGTGCCCCTGGCTCTGCCATCACACCAGGCCAGTGGTGTGGGACACAGTAGCGGGAGCCCGGGGTAGAAGAGCCGCTGCATGACAGCGACAGCAGCAGGGCCTGTGCAGACTGGTGCTCCCTTGGCAGAACATCTGCGCTCGCCCTGCAGTAGAGGACGGGGAAGAGAGAGAAGGCTGTTGCCCTGCAGTGCTCATGCACATGTGCAAGCCCACGTGTGCAGGTCCAACTTCTGTTAGTGAGGACTGGCAGGTTTCTTGGACAGACACTGGGAAGGCAGTCAGGTGTCGGGTGGCCTGAGGATCCTGACCTCTTCTTCCTCAGCCAAAGTGCCACGAGTCCCAGAATCACACAATGGTCGTTGTTGGAGGGAACCTCTGGAGATTATCGAGTCCAACGCCCTGCAAAAGCAGGCTGTGCTAGAGCAGGTTGCACAAAATCATGTGCAGGTGGTGCTGGAATGTTTCCAGGGCCTCTCTGGGCAGCCGGTGCCAGTGATCTTAAGCTGGAGTGCTGTGCAAGGGTCCCGGTGCTGGTGGGGGGCAGTGCCTGGGCTAGCTGCAACATCAAGGCACCGCAAAGGGGCAAGGAGATGATGAGCACAACAAGCCCATGCCACGCTCCCTGCCTCCCCACATGACAGTGCCTGTGCCCAGGTCCCTGATGGCTGTGGAGGCCACCTGGCACTGGGCACCCTTTCCCCTGGCTACCCGGAGGCTGCCTTAGGCTCTCTCTAGTCCACTCAGGCCCCCTTCTGAGGCCTTCGTTGCACCCCAGACCCCTCTGCAGAGCCTCAAGCCCTCAAAAAGACACCGGACTGGGGGCCCGGTCCCCTAGTCTCGACCATTCCACTCGAGTCCCCGCGGCACCCCTCCATAGGGGTCTGGTATGCCCCAGGCCTCCGGTTGCTCCTCTAGCGTGGCCGCTACTACAGCCAGAAGGCAGCCAGGGAGGGGGGCAACTGCCGAGCAGCAGCAGCAGCAGCAGCCTCTTTGCTCCCACTCAAAGCTCATGGCGCTCCCGGCAGCCACTGCAGCCGTAGGCCTGGCCTTGGAAACATGGTGCAGCTGTGAAAGCAGAGCAGCCTGGGGAAGCCCAGGAACTCCGTGGCGTGAGCAAAGGCCCCAGCTCGTGGATTTCCCCTGAAGCCCAGCTGGCCCTGAGCGGCCACTTTCAAGCTGGCTTGCGCCTCGTACAGAAGCCCACAGGGATGCCAGCAGGAGCCAGCCTAAGGCATTCTCTGCTTCCAACTGCCACCCCCAAGGCCCTGAGCCCTCCTATGACCTGCCTTCCTTCCTTCCACTGTTCCCTCATGCTTCTCTCGGAGCAGGCAGAGCTTCAGCCCTTTGCGGTGACCCTTTGTGCCCGACTTGGCAGCCTGCCTCCTTCGGCAGGTGCCGGCTCTGGAAGTCCTTGCCTCGCACAGGAGACTGCAGTGCACTGGCGCGTGGTTAGCCATGCCAACGGAAACACTTTATTGCAAGAAGGCAGCCTGCTGGGTTCTGCCGTTGCGAGGAGCGTGGGCAGGACAGAGCAGGCCTTTGTCACTGAGGCTGCCTTTCGTCAGCAGGCATTGCCCCAGCAGGAAACGGTCGTTGTGCGCTGCAGCCTGCCCTGGATGCTCCTCATCGTGCTGCTCCAAGCTATTTCGCTCTTAGGTACTGCAGGAGCTCCTGCAGCCGAGTAAAGAAGTCCAGCAGCTTCTGGACTGGAAACGGGCAGGGTGGAAACCGGCTCGATTCTGTTGGCCTTGGCCTTGGCCTCGGCCTCTGAACGGGGGTGTAGGTGAAGACTGGCTGTGGCCTTGCAGTAGTGGTTACTGCTGGGCGCAGGCCCATCTGCGCCAGGATCCAGTCGTAGAAGTGCTGGGTGGAGGTGTAGACTCCGGGCTTCCTTGCTCTCGCACAGCCCGTCCCCCAGCTGGTCACGCCAACAAGCCAGAAGTAGTCGGCGCTCTTGTCTTGGCACACGAGAGGCCCACCGCTGTCCCCCTGCAGCACAGGAGAGAGGACGAAGGGGTTGTTGGGTGGCCACCGTCAGCCCGGTGGCTGGCTCCTTCTCTCTCACGGCACCTGCCAGAGCTGCATTCAGTGGCCAGCCAAGCTCTGTAGAAGCTTGCCTGGCAGGGGGCGGTGGGCCTGTAAGGCAGGGCTCGCTCTCACCGCTCTTCACGGTGGTGGTGAAGGTGTGTCAGACGGCTGGGATGGTGAAGCTCTGGGCTGCCAGGGGCACCGGGCGGGCCTTCTGGGCAGCGTGCCAGGCCTCTGGGACAAGGCGGGCAGGCCCTGGGCAAGGGCTTGCCCATGGGGAGGGGCGGGTAAGGCCCTCAGCAGTGGGGACCCAGCCATGGGAGTGTGAGTGGCCAGCAAAAGGCCGTGATGGCGCACGTTTGGGCGGTTGTGGCGGGGCTGCCTGCGCTGCCAGGGCTTGGCTTGTAGCACGCTCCTACCTGGCAGGTGTCGATGCCGCCCTGCGGATAGCCAGCACAGATGTTGTGGCTGTGGATGGCCCCCCTGTACCAGCCGCTGCTGTTACAGACCCTGGCATCAATGAGGTGGACCTGGGCCTCCTGCAGCGCGTATGCCGATCCTCCAGCTGTGAAGAGCACAGAAAGGAATGAACACCCAGCAGCTCATTGCCAGTTCTCCTCCCCCGTCTGGCTGAAGCCCTCCCCCGGGGCTTGGCTTTGCATGCGGACAGGCGCTGGACCGCTCTTGCCTTTCTGCCTTGCTCTGGGTCAATGGCGCCGGCCCCTCTCTCGAAGAGAGAGGCTTACGCCCCCACAGCCTGACTCTGGCTTTCGCCTCTGCCGTCAGGAAGCGCATCCTGCTTCCCCAAGCTGGCCAAGCTTGCACTGGCGCCGCCACTGCGTTTGGGCCACTCACCTCTTGCTTTCCTGGCACCCCAGCCACTGACGTAGCAGGCTGTCAGCTCTGAGACTCTCAGCGAGGCGTCGGGCACACAGGCAAGCTGTACGTAGCTGTTGCACTGGACAGGCTGGTCCAGTTCCAGCAAGGCAATGTCATTCCTCTGTGTGACGTTCCAGTAGTGCTGGTGAACCAGCAGCCGCCTGACGGCGCGCACCTGAGCCTCAGGGCCCAGCTGAGTCAGCTGGGTAGCACCGAGCACCACGCGCAAGACGGTGATGTGCCTGGAAGGCAGATGGAGAGAGGGCTCAGAGGGAGCGCAGCCACGTGCTGCAGCAGCCCGGCACTTGCCCTGCCTTCTGCTCGACGAGGGAGAGAGGCAAGCAGCGCTAGGGAGGCTGCGACTGCCCTCGCGTGCCTTGGGCTCAAGCAGTGTCGAGCGGGAGGCTGCTGGGAAGCAGTGGCACGAGCCCAGCCTTCTCCTGAGCAGCCTCTCGGCGGGGCTCCGGAGTGCCCAGGCACTGGGCGTACTGCAGGGCAACGGGACGGCAGTAGCACGTGCTGCTGCGCTCAGGGCACCTGCTAGTGTTGTGGGGCTAGCCCCGACCCCTGGTCCTCCTTACCTGACCTCGATGAAGCAGTGGGCTGCTGTGAGGACCCACTGTGGGCTGATGAGGGAGCCCCCGCAGATGTGCGCCGTGCCTCCTTCCACGAGAGCCTGGATGCTGACGATCCAGGGCCAGGCCCCTGGCTGGGCATCTGTGCCACCCACGACGCGCGACATGCCATAGTGCAAAGCCATGGGACGAAGCCCGCAGCTCCCTCTGTAACCAGAAACTCCTTACTGTGCTGCTGGATGGCTTGCGCCGTTGCGGCTGAAGGCCAGCCGTCTTCCCTCCCCACAAGGCATGGCCAGACGGGCCGAGGAAACCCGTGGGGCCAAAACCCGCTCCCCTCGCCCCGCTTTCTGCTTCAGCCCGTAGACGAGTTGTGCCGGCAGCCTGGCTGCTGTCAAGGCACTGAGCCTCCCACATGGCTTTCAGGAACCTGGGGGGTGGCCATGGGGGACAAGCAGGCCCCCTCCAGTGAAGCCCACAAGGCTTGCCCAACTCCCTCCCAGAGCCTCGGGCCACTTACCCACAGCTGTCCCATGTGCCGTGCACAGGACAGCACACGGCCAGCAGGACAACGAGGAGACGCAGAAAACCCATCGCTGCCAGCGACATGTGGCAGCTGCAAGGACGAGGGCTTGTCGCCACCAGTACGGCTGCTGACGTACTGCCCGCAGGATTCCCGTTGCCCGGGGTTCCCTTGGACGTGGGACTGATGTCACAGAGTGCCTGGTTCCGGGTGCTGGGCGTGGTGGCGTCGGGGGGGTGGGGGGGGAGGGGAGGGAGGGGAGGCAATAGGAGGGGTCCCAAGCAGGAGTGGAGGCAGAAGCTGGGATCGCGCACCCCGACAGAGCCTTGTGGAATGCCCTGCTTGCGCCATCAGGGTGGGCAGGCCCCATGGCAGGCAGCGGCGCCTGGCTCCCAGCTCTGCCTTCTAACAGCTCACAGGACAAAAGCGAGCATGGCCTCACAGCCTCTTTGGGAAGTTCCCTGCCGCCCTGCTCTCCGCAGCCCCATGCCACCAGCTCCTTCCCAATAAAGAGACGCCAGAGAACGGGGCTACTACAGGCAGCACGCGCATGCCTGGGTGTCCAAGAGCCAATGTCTCTTACGGCTGCGGCTGGCAACGGTGCTGGGCAAGCCAAATAAGCCAAGCGTAGCCCAGCAGTGTCAACCTTGCTGCACAAAGAACAGTGAAATGCAGGTGCAGCACAGTCCTCGCTGGCTATGTCAGTGACAGCAACGCCCTCTGGCAGGCCTCGTGTCCTCCTTGCTATCCATGAGTCTGATTGCAGTTCTGGGCGCACACTGAGCAGGGCATTTGTGGCAAGGACAAGCAAGGTGAAGCTCTCGAGAGACAAGGATGCTCCTGCTCTTAGCCGTACGTGCCATTGCTGTCCATGGCTTTGGTAAATCCTGCATCAGCCTTGTCTCAGGAGTCTGCCTTCTGCCACTGCCTGGGGGAGCCTTGCTCACTCACATGCTGGAGTGCAGCAGAGAAGCAGGATCCAGGCACGTGCACTGCATTTAAAGCGCAGCAGGGCTAGGTCCGTGGGGGGGCGAGGGCAGTGGCCTGAAGCATGGCAGCCTCAAAGCTTGTGAAAGGTGCGGCAGCTCCCTGCTGCCACCCTGGCTTGTGTGGCGAGGCATAAGGAACACAGCGGAGGGAGCAACTGGGTCCCAAGGAGGAGGAGCGGGCAGGCTCTGCCTGAAAGTTGAAGAGCTGCTCTCAAGGCGCTTGAGGCGCACAGGGCTTCCTAGGCCCCAGAACTGGGCCTCCAAGCCAGCGGGCTCAAGGCTGCTTTGTGTTTTGACAAGGGACCTGCTGCCGGTTCCCGTGGGTCTGCGGAGAGCAGGCAGAAGGCGTCCTTGGAGAAGACAACTTGTCTGCTGGGGATACGCTGCTCTTCCAGCACCACATTTGGCAGGTGGTTAGCGGGGAATGGCGTCAGAGGTGGCCACGCTTCACAGCTGCTTGACCTTCAAGAGCTTGGGGTCATTTTGCAGAGAGGACTCTGGCAGGGACAGCAGTTCCCAGGCAAGCCCGTCAGCAATGGCACGCAAGTGCAAGGGGACCTAGCTAAGAGCACCCAAAGGCCACATCTGTGTGTTGACAGATGGGGCAAACCTGGGAGCACGGTGGGGCAAAATAAGCGGGGTTGGCCTTGTCTTGGCCAAGGAGAGCAGGGCTGAGAAAGGGAGGAGCCAGGGAAGATGAGGGGCACGTATAAGCACGGCAAACGGAGAGAAGGGGGGATCAAGGAGCCAGGCACACAGAAGCAAAGCGCTGGCTGCTTTACTTGCTTAGCCCTGTGCCTGATCACCACAGGACCCGCTGGCCTCTTCTGGAGAGCCACCCCAAAGCCCCTCCTGTGTGGGCCCACTCTGCACCCGCTGCGCGGTGGGTCCCCTGGCCTGGCTGCTAGCAAAGGCTGACGGCAACACAGGCCATAGGCAGCCAGCGCTTGGAAAGCCCCAGTGTCTTGGGCCAGCTACTGCTGGGAGCCCTGTGTGTGCACGCAACTCACTAGTGAACCTGAAGCTGGACTAGGTGACCAGCAAGAGGGGTGAGAGAGCCTTTCAGGCATGTGGATGGCCTGTGGCTGCAGCCCACGTGCTTGCTCATCCCCAGCATCCCCACCTTGCAAGAGGACCAGGCCTGCCAACCACTGGCCACCTCTCCACCTCCTGGAGGCAGGAAGGACTTGGAGGTGCTTGAGCACGCATGCCCTCAGCTGCTGCCCACCTAGGCACGCCCCCTCTGCGGGAGCATTTGCGTGTGTCTTGGCTTCATTTGCAGTAACACACTTCACAGTGGACAAGTGTGGATTCAGTGTTGTCCAAGTCTGGAGGTCAGTCTCGTTCCAAGGAGCGTATCCTGGTCTTAGCCACAAGTTATTCCCGTTAGTCCCAAACGGAACGGGGATACCAGCTAGAGGAATTCCTGCCTGAGTATATTCAGGGAAATGGGTACGTACACAACAATCACTCTTCTTAACATACATTATCAATGTTCCCACCGGTTTCAAATGAGCATTCCGTGTCCGTGAGTCCTCCTGATCCCACCAGAGTTGAGAATGTAGCACACCACATCACAGGTCAAATCCTATACACTTGTAAAACATGTTTCAACAAAGAAGAACAAAAGAGTTCAGGGACGAGTTGTCTGGACTGTATGAGTAGTTTATTTTGAAAATGTTGTGATGATTGTTAAATACCTGTTAAATACGTAAATAAATACAATGAAATGTTAAGAAGAACAAGAAAAAAGAAAAGAAAAAACCGGGGGAGAATTGTAGAGGAATTATAGAGGAATGAAGGCAGGTTAATTATATTGATAATATACAGCTGTGGGCATGCCTCAGGGGTGGTGTGTTGGCGGCTGACGTGGATAATGTGCAGCTGTGGCTGCTTCCTGCACCCGCTCCCCACCCCCCCACCCCCTCCCTCCCCTCCCAAGATGGCGGAGAGACAAGGAGAGGCCCCGGGAGAAGCAGGGTAGACTGGCTTGAAGAGGCTGAAGAAACAGCATGGCCCGTAGATGAACTTCTGAAACCTTGTAGGGGACTGGTGGCTGTGCCGGGGCAAGGCGTGGGAACTACTTATTGAAGTTAACCTGGCATATGATGGTAAAAGCCTTGTAGCAGCCAGCTAGTTTTTATAGTGCTTTGACAGTGTTGGAGCAGTGTGACAAGCTGCCCAAAGAGGCTGTGGAGTCTGCTTCTCTGGAGACATTCAAAACCTGCCTGGACGCGATGCACAGCTTCTCCCCGCATCTCTGTGGGGAGCCCCCCGGCAGGCTGAGAGCTGCCCCTGGCAGGTGGCAGAGCCCCTGCCCCAGCACACAGCCCCCTGGGCTGCAGGGACCCTGCTGGCAAGGACAGCGCTGGGCACCCCTGCCTGCACAGCCACCTTCGCAGCCCTGCAGCCGGCCCTGGGAGGAGGGGTCCACCATGCTCTGTCCTTCCCGTGGTGCAGCAGGCCAGTCCTGCCCTGGAGCACGTCTTCTGCCCCACACCAGAAAATGCAGGAGAGCCATCAGGACAGGTCCTCTCAGCTGTGACATGTTCCAGGACCTCCTCTGCATTGCCCTGCTGGCCGAGACTTACCCTGTCAAGGGCTGTGACGATTCCTGCCCTGGTCAGCTCGCACCTATCTTCCCACCCCAGACTGACTGTTACACCTTGCTCCTGTCCCCTTGTCTGCCTTTGGTGCTACTGGCAGTGCAACGTTGTGGGCTCGGTGCCGAGCAGGGCGGGGACCGGAGGAAGCTTCTGGGGAGGAAACACGGCAGTTTGCTACAGCCCCCGGGCAAACAGAGCTGCTTCCTTGGTCCAAAGCTTGCTGCCTCTCCGTTTCTGCCATGCAATTTCATGTAGCCGTCTCAAAGGAAGGTTTCACTGCCAGCTCCTTTGACTTTCCGGTGAGCACCGAGATGTTGAGGTTTGTTCCTGTCAAGCCCCTGGACCTTGGAGTCATGTGGCTACATCAGCATCTCCGCTGCTGTGCAAAACCAGTGACCTTGCCAGGTCCTCGGCATAACAGACTCGAAAGGCAAATGAATATGTGTGGTTTGATACACTCTTCCAGAAATCTCCCTGCAGTGTTGCCTGTGAAAAGCCACACTTGTGCTGGCATTCGAGACACCTGTGAACGTCGACCCTACAGCCCTGTGGCAGCCTGTAGCCGTGGGAGAAACCTGCATGAGGAGGAAATCGGCGTTTCATCCTCGGCGTAAGCTTGGGGTGTTGTTCTGTAGAAGGAGGAGTGCTGCCTTATTGCCCCAGCATGGGGTAGGGGAGCGCGGAGGTGGCGGCTCCTGCGCCTGGGACAGTGCGCTCCAGCCTGGAGGCAAAAGCCATCGGTGGGAGTCTTCCCTCCAGCCTCCTGCCTGATCTCTGCAGGGGGCAGGGGACGTGTGCTGGGGCTGCAAACACTGCCATAAAGCCAAGAGATGTCGCCAGGGGCTGCTCCCAGCTCTGCCTGGGCGCTGCTGCTGTCAGATTCAAGCACTCGCAAGTGATTCCTGGCCCAGGAGTACATGAAAACGTCTCCATTACTTCCACCACCAACCTGTGTCCACCTTGACAACACAGAACCTTTTGCATCAGCAGTACCTTGCCAAAAATGTTGGGAGGAGGAAAACAACTCCTGGTTTCTCATGAAGGTCTCTCACATCGGCTGAGCAGGTTTGATGTGAACTTTTCTTCTCCACAGGAGTTTGCATCGTGCCCAAAAGCCATTTTCTGTCAAAAGAGTTTTTGATGGGAAATGTTTTACTAAACCTCTTTGAAGCCCATCCTAAGCATTGCCAAGAAAGAGGGAATGACTAAAGCCTGTGTCAGCTACTTGGCGCAGTAAAGGAAATATCACCCGCCTTCCCAGAGCCTCAAGAGGGTGGCTGGGTGGTCCTGGTGCTGGGATGGTGGGGCCGGGCACATCACAGCCCCCGGCAAAGGTGAAGCTAACAAACCAACCTGCTTCCCTCAGCAGCCAGAGCGTAGCCTCCAAAGTGGCCTGAAGCTTTCTAGTGTTTGGCGTGTTTCCTTGCAAGGAAGGCAGGCTCTGAAGTCCAGCATTCCAACCCAAAAGAGACATCTCTAAGAAGAGCCCTTCCGCATGGTGGGACAGGATGCCGTCAGGAGGAGGAAGGCTTGGAGGAAACAAGAAGTGCTTCCCCTGAAGAGGCAGGCTGTAATTGCCAAGCGATGGGTTTCAGTTCTGCCTCTGGGTGATCGCCCCTGGAGTCTCCAAGCCCATGGAGGTGGCTTGGAGCTGCCGATGGCTGGGGACCTGAGTGGCTCACTGGCTCCTTGGATTGACGGATCCCTTCCTTAGGGACCTGCTGGCCAGCCTGCAGTGGAGCTTTGGCTCTGCACAGGTTCAGAGATATTTATTACCCACCTGGCGGTCCCAGCCCTGGGCTTTTCCTGGTGTCACCCTTCTCCGTACTAGCCCCACTTAGAATGGACCACCAAAGCGTGCAGATACACTCATGCCCAAGGACGCCACGTCTGAAGTCCCCTTTCCAGCAGCCCATCTGCACAGAAGCCCTTGCGCTTGCCTGCTAGATTTCCCTTCCCCTTACTCTTCGATCATTCAGACACCTTCCAACACTCCACTTGCTTCTTGGAGATTCAGGCAGTTAAAAGCTTGCCTCTCCTTCACTACTGCGTCCAGTTAAGCCTTTAGCCAGCTCTTGCTTGATATGTCTTTATTTTATCGTTTCCTTTTCGTCTGGAAGATTTCCTGCATGGTGATGCCTTGTGGAAGATGAACCTCATTGGTGGCAGCTTGTCCTTGGCATAGGCCTGAGGAGTGTGTTTTGTTTTAATGGTGTGTGTTTTTAACCAGTTGCGGAGATGTTAGCCATGCCCGCAGGGATCTGGTCCACTCTCTCTGCCTGAGCAGGGCTTGCTCCAGAAGAGCCCTGGGTGCGGGAGCCAAGTGGGAGCTACTGTGGGAAGGCCATTGCGTTCTGTTGTTGCTGGGAGCACGGTCCTGTGTTGGAGGACCAGCTCTCATCCCCGCTGCTGAGGGGTGGTACTCTGTGAACTGCCTGTGGAGATCATAGCGGTGCCACAGGGATCGGCTCCGCGCTCTCTGCGTTGGCAGGGTTTGCTCCCTGGGAGCAGCCCTGGGTGCAGGAGTATACTGGCAGCTGCGTTTGGAGGGCCCTGGAGCTGTGTTATCCCTGGGAGTGTGGTGACAACTTGGAGGACTAGGTCTCCTCCTCCTCCCTGTGGAGCGCTTGCAGTCTGTGGTTTCCACGAAGCAGCTGTGGAGATCATTTCTGCGCTGCGGGGATCTGCTCCGGGTTCTCTTCCTGGCACCATTCCTCTGGCAGCGGGAAGAAGGGCTGAATCTGTGCTCCTCTTGGTGGCTGTCTTCTCGCGCAGTGTGCAGCACATGGTCAAATGGTGGATGGCAGTGTGGGCATGCAGCTCTAGTGCAGGACTCCAGCCTCCTACAGACGCAGGAGTGATGCAAGGGCATGTCCACATGGGAGGTGATGCTGAGCCCGCCTGGCCAGGAGCTGCTGTCCTCTGCAGAGTCCTCCATGCCCATCGCCATATCCTGCCAAGAGAGCTGTGAAAAGGTCCTGTCCTTTCCTCCTGGAGGGGATGGAGCAGTGGGAAACCTCCAGAGCGCTCTGAGGCGACAACTAAAGACCTCCCAGAGGCCCTCCTGGAGGGCTGCAAAGGCAGAGGGGCCGAAGGCACACAAGTAGGTTGGATCTAGGGGCGATGCTTTGAGACGGAGCAGCGTGGTGGCTCTGAAGAAGGCTGCAGTGTGTGGGGGCAAGGAGAGCAATGCCAAGACCCCCGAAAGAAATCCGCTGTCCATCTGCTGCCCTGACCCACCTCCCCAGAGTTACCTTAGTCCAATCAGGCTGATCCCGTGGTCCCACAGGGTCTGCCTGCTGCCTGCCGCCCCGCTGCTGACCAAAGAAGGAGCGGGCATATGATGGTGCTGGTGACATTGACGCCTGTTGACTAGATTTCCCATCAGAGCATCTGGGGAAAATAAGAAAAAAGAGTGATGTCCACTTAGGGCTGCTCTTGCAACCTCCACTGGCCTTCACTCATTGACTTGGAGCGGTTTGTATGACAGAGAGAAGACACGTCAGGCTACAAATGGGGACTTCACTTGGGGTCTTCCCACCAACTCTGCCCCTGTCACAGCAAGACCTCCTCTTCATACCCGCTATGGCCTCCATTTCGTGGAATCGTAAAATCACAGAACAGTTTGCGTTGGAAGGGACCTCGGCGAGCATTTAGGTCATGTCCCTTGCCACAGGCAGGGACACCTTCCACTAGACCGACTTGCTCAAAGCCCTGTCCAAGCGCGCCTGGAACACTTCCAGGGAGGGGGCATCCACAGCTTCTCTGGGCAACCACTTCCACGGTCACCCCACCCCTGCCATAAAGTAATTCTTCCTAACATTAAATCTAAATTTACATTCCTTAAGTTGAAAACTAATGGCCCTCGCCCTATCACTACGCTCCCTGAGCAGGAGTCCTGTCCTCCTCCCCCCCCCCCCCCCCCCATCTTCCCTGTAGGCCCCTTCAGGGACTCTGCTCTCTATCAGCCACCTACAGAGAGCAGACAAATAGCAGTTTACATGGGGGCAGCAGCCTAAAGCCCAGCAAGGGAAGGGAAGGACTGGCGGCAGGTAGGTCACCTTCGACAGCCCTGAGTGGTGCGGGTAGTAATTGCCTCCTGGGACGGAACAACTCAGGAGGATCAGAAGAGAAATAGCAAAACCCTGAAAAGGAAACGTGTTCTGAACAGCTGTTAGTCCTGGCTGTTACCTGATATAAAACAGTAAGTAGGCTTGCTGCCCGAGAGCTGTGTTGCGGTCACAGTAAGCCACAGACGTATCATCCATCTGGTACCAGAGTCCATTGCTGGCCTGTCAAAGAAAGGCAAGGACGTGTGGAGATGAACTGCATGGTTTCTCTCGAACGACACAGGCAGAAAACTACACAAGCAAGAGTCTGCCAACGCAAATCCCACCCAGCTGGTCAGGGGACCTTCTCCCCCAGAACCTTGGCTGCCAGAAAGAGCGCCGCCAAAGTTTGCCTTCCCCAGCACACATAGTCCCCGAGATGAAGGAAGTGGCTCTTTACCTTTGTGTAGCAGAAATAGTGTCCTGCCAAGGAGCTGCCACCGCTGTGCACCAGGACAGCGTATAAGGTGTAGAGGGGCGGTGCTGCTGCTCCCTGAGACATGTATGGCTGGAGATCCAAGTACTGGGGATACTGCACAAACTGTGGAGAGACCAAGAGGGCTCATAAGGGATCCTGGCATACGACGTGAAAGAGCCTGGCAAGACCGGGGCCCAGCTGTGTAGAAATACATCTCTGGGGCTCATCAACACTCGCTTGTCCCTGAAGCAGCAGGTGACGCCTTGGGTGGCAGGAAACTGCTCTCGGCCAGAGCAGCTCTGTCGCAGCAGAGCATGTGCTTGCCTTGCCACAGGAGCTCTCCTCTCCCCAGAAGGGAACACCAAAAGCTCCACCTGAACAGCTTGTGACAGAGCGTGCTGCTTTGGGAAATCTCCTGCTCCAGGACGAGAAAGAAAGTGGCCCTCCAATTGCGTACACACCTTGCCGATCTTCTTGCCGGAGAAATCAAAGCGTTTCAGGCACAGCGTGAGAACCCTGGGCGCGCGCTCGATTGTAAACCTCTTGAGGGCGGTAACCTTCTTGCCACAGCTTGAAAGCAAGCAGAGAGAAAAGCGCTGAAATGCACCCTAGCTTGCCCCACGGCGGCCAGACAACCTTTTCCACCTCACACGTCCTCACGCCATTTCATGGCTCTTCAGAACCATTAGGCTGGAAGAAAGAAAAGCTGTGCCTCCTGATTGTGCATCGAACCTCCTGAGGCTCGATGACACGCAGCATCTCCACACAGCTGCAAGTCTTAATCTGGTGTTAGTCATCCTCTTACCTGTTACATCGAAAGCTGTTTTCACCAGCCAGCTGCTCGGGTTTGACAAAGTCCTCCAGAGCTGCGGTGACAGATGAGGCTGCCTGGAGGGGTGAGAAAGGAGAGCTCTGAGCTGGTGGAAATGCCCTCGCCCAAGCACTCAGGAGGAGTTGCCCACAAGACCCAGGGAGCTGCCGCTGAGGAGATCCACTGTGACCCTGCAAACCTTGGCCAGAGGGAGGCAGAAAGAGGGTATGATGCCGAACATTTCCCTCCCTTCCCAGAGATTCCCGGCCGGCACTATTAAGAGCTACCTCACCGTGCCACCGCTCAGTTCAGCTACCGATGGTGTGCAGGGTCATCAGGAATGAAAACAACACGAGCCATCAGCCTAGGAGCCAGTTGGGTGTTGAGGGAGGGCAAAGAGAAGGTGGCTGAGAGTCCCTCAGGGGTGCAGAGAGGATAATGCGTGCTTGTCCAGCTTTAAAGCCAGCATCTACAAGGAGTCCACTGCCACGGCCGTTGCAGGAAGACACCACCCATACCACTTCCCACCACCCCCACAGCTCTCCTGTGTTCACAGCGCACTTTTCAAAGCCAGCTGCGCAGATTCTGGGAAGCCACAAGGAGCTTGGGACGACTTGAAGCACAGTGAGAAACCCTCTTACTTGGATATCCAAAGGCACATCCAGGAAGGCCTCGTAGGAATCGGAAACTGCTTTGCAGCTGCAGCACGTGACTGGAAGGCAAACGGAAATGATCAGCGACAGGCGAAGTCGATTGACCGTGCCCGTTTATGCTCTTCATCCCTACTCGAGCCAGCCCCACGCTCAGCTGTCTCTCACAGACACACAGCAGGGCACAGGCAAGTGTAAGGAGAGCAACAGTTGTGGAAACATACCTCTGGACCTCAGGAAGCCCCCAAATATTTGATGGACGATGGTAGTATATTGAGAAGAGATGTCCCAGCTGGAAGGAAATGGTAAGGCAGAGAGTTATCTCCTCCAAGAGTTTTCCTGTGCCTGAAAGCCCTGGGCATAGGCTTTCCTTGATGGGGTACGTCAAGGAGGCCAAAGCGCTGGGCAACATTGAAAGGTCGTTTGCTTGTGCTTACGCGCTGCTTCCAGCCAGACAAGCTCTCTGCATGGCAGTGACAGTACAGCGTAAGAAGTCGTGGGCGTCTTCCTGCATGCCAAGCGTGAAATGCCCTCCTATTCCTAATCAAGAGGAAGGTAGTACTTCAGTCCTCTGCCAACAGAGGATAGCAAGTCAAAGCAGCTGAGATGACTTACGTGAGAGGGCATTGATGACGGCCCTGGGCTGGATGGCACAGTCTGAGGTGGACAAGGCATCGTTAACGTGCGCTTCCATGATGCACATCATGCAGAAGCCTTCCTGCTGACCTGAAGAGGGAGGGAGGGAAGGAGGGAGGGAAGGAAGCAAGCTGGTCAGGTCAGTCAAAGAGCCATTGTGATGGGAAACCTCATGGAGACCTTGGAGTTCTGCTAGGACAGTCTCCTAGTCGTCCCCAGGTGCCAATGGCCCAGCAAGCCCACGACATCTCAGCACACAGAAAACATTCTTGAGAGGGATGCCTCGCTGACAGAAGTTTTCTGTGCAACCAGCAAATATGTAGGTTAGATGCAGGAATAGGGAACGGCAGGCAGCACTAGAAAGAGGCATCTTTGTGACAGCAAACACGCCTCGATAGGCCAAGCGGCTTGTAGGCTTGAGCGTCCCAAGAGCACCACCTTGGCGGTGGCTGAGAAAGAAGGGCTGCTTTTCTCCTGCATCCAGCGGCAGGTTCTGGGGGTCCTTGGGAAGTGCCCAACAGACTGACAAGGAGATCTTCCAAAAAGTACTCACAGGAGTCGCTGTGCTCACAAGAGAGCAGGTAGTTGGCAAGAGGTGGGGTGTACGTCAGGCACTGCAGCACGGAGTTGAGGAAGCACGTATTGCCCAGGTTGTAGAGGCCTGCTCCAGCTCTCTGCCTTTGCTGCCAGCCCATGCAAATCTTCTCCGGGGGAAAGAGGATCCTTTGTGGTGGAGCCATTCCCTTGGCAACGACTGCAGGGAAATGATGGTTTTGTTGCACAAAACCCCTGGGTAGGCCTGGCTGCTCTCAGGAAAAGCCCCAGAATTCCCTTGAGGTTGTCCCCACAGCAACGTTGCGGGATGGAACACCAGCCGTGCCCATTGCATTTGGGGATTCACCAAGGCCAAGCCTGCTGGTGAAACCGTTACTCACAGGAGTTGCTCCCCATTGCGGCCATCGCTCCTCTCAGCAGCACAGCGGGAAGCTTTGGCTGACAAAGGATGTCCGGACGCAGTCCAGAAAAAGAAGATCAGCTCCAATCCCGTCACCTGGTTGCAATGAAAGAAGCGGAGCTCAAGAAAATCATTCAAGCACCAAAAAACCCAGAGGCCAGCAGTCACCATCAAACGTGTTCCAGTGGTCGTTTTAACTGCCTGTAGCGCCTGTTGGCAGCAGAGCCCTCTGGCTCTCCAGCCCACATTTGCCCACCCTGTCTGCAGGAGTGACTGCCTTTTGGCCGCTCCTTTAACGGTTGCCATTGCTGGGCTGTGTTTCTGGTCTCCCTTCCTGACCCATCAGTCAAGGTGGGCTTCGGGTCAGGCTATGCTGAGCTCAACGCCTCGGGCTGCCCCCTCCCTACTTTCCTAGCCTAGGCGATGGGAAAGACATAGGAATTAGCCAAGAGGAACGCTCCCCATAGCGCCTGTCTGGCCAGCCTAGAAGGGTGGAAGAGCTCAGCCTAGAGGTTGGGAGGCAGAGAGCGGCCTCCACTTTTATTCCCGATTTACCTCCTGTAGGATCTGTGCCAAAAGTCAAAGCCAACTTACCTTTGAAAGAGGGTGGAAGGTGAGGAGGGGTCAGCAGGAAAGGAGAAATGTTTAGAAAGAGGTAGCCATGCAAGTAGCTCAAGAAGGAGTTATCCCAACGGGCAGCTCGGCCCAACTGGCCCGCTGCTCAGGATGTCCAGCCCTGGCCAGGTGAGGTCACAAGTTCCGGGTGGGTGCCGCATCACTGCCCCTTTGTGACACGAGGCTGCACGGCGACACACGGTGGCCACGCAGCCACCACCTCCCCTGCAGCCAGCAGGCGGCTGCCGCTGGGCTTCCCCACGTGCTGCTGGTGAAGGGCTGTTTGGCCGCCGGCACAGCTCCCACCTCTTCCCTGCGCCGCACAGCCAGAGGAGGAAACTCCTGCCCAGGGCTGGAAGCTGCCTGTGCACAGCTGTGGCTGGCACTGGCCATTGTGCAGGGTTTCTTTGTCACTCTTCTCAGCTACAGGACTGTGCACGTGAGACTCGTGGAACAAAGCACCTGGGCTCGGACAGGTGCGCTGCCAAGGAATTTCACCTACCCGCCGAGACAAACCCTGACCTTGAGGCATCCAGTTTGGCCACTGTTATAAATTGAGACCACAATAGATCATAATCCAATTAAAATTTTTATTAATTATAGCAAGTAGAATATGAGCAAAAACAGCGCTGGACGACAGGGGAGTCTGCGCTCCGCCAACTGCCGTCCTGAGCAGTTCAAACAGTCCCTTTTTATACCTTTTTTTTTACTTTCGTGTTCATGAAGTAGTGGAGGTGTTGACCCTTCGTTCATATGCACAAGCGGCATCCTGGACACCTGGCGGTTATCTTATCTTTCACAAGCGGCATCCTGGACACCTGGCGGTTATCTTATCTTTTGTTGCCTAATCTTTACATTGGGCTTAACATAAATCTTAATAAACAATACCCTAGTCCATAGTTTCTTACAATCCCCCCTTTTTTTTTTTTCTTTTTATCCTATTATTGTTTATTAGACGCTGCTTTCATTCTCGGCACTGCAAACAAACCTTTTTCCACAATCCCAACATTTATCATAACACTCACAAGGTAATACCTCACAATTACAATAGGCATAGTTCTCACGTGGCATAACGCATTCACAACAATCTTCATCCTCATTAATAGATACACTCTTATATTTTGCCCTAGACCTCGTAGTTAAAATAAGCAATTTAGCTATGTCAAACCGTTCTCTAATAAAGTGTAGCGTAATATACAAGGCCCAAATATAAGTCCCAGAATCAACATAATAAGTGGTCCTGCTAAAGCAGACAACAAAGTGGTTAGCCAAGGTGAGATATTAAACCAGTTTTCATACCATGACCTGCCCGCCTCACGATCTTTCTTACGTTGATCTAACCTTTTCCGGAGTTCAGACATGGTGTCCTGGACTACTCCAGTCCTGGGGAAGTTCGGCCATTGTTGTTTTAGTGTCCCATTGTTCTGGTTCTTTTCTCCACAGTTTGTTCCTCCTCTGCCTTGCCCGTTGACTCGGTTGCTTCGAGCCACGGGGTGTACCATCTTCTCGGCAGCAAGGGAATTCTTCAGGAGAACGGCTGCTTCAGGCTTTCTGCCTGTTTACATAGGCTTCCCACTTTGCAGCTTTAATTGCCACCCACATTGTTCCCATTTGTCCGAGTAAATTTGAGTTTCAGTTCTTTTTTATCTGGGGTTACTTTCCACGAAGTTGCAGGGGCTTTCTTAATCCGGGTATGGTGAATCTAAGAATTCTGTCCCTCAGCCTTGATTGCAGTGTAGGTGGTGAGTAGGACTTGAAAAGGTCCGGTCCACTGTGGTTCCAGGGTTTTATCTGCAAAACACTTAACGTATACATAGTCTCCTGGTTGTATATCGTGAACAGGTCCATCCAGACCCCTACTGCGGGTTCCCATCACATGCTTCTCAATTCTTATTAATTGTTTGTTTAGTGCCACCATATAGGAAGTCATTGTTTCTTCACCAATCTGTGAAGACATCCCCTTTTGTACCCCACAGGGTTGTCCATATAAAATTTCAAATGGGCTAAGCCCCTCTTTTGCTCTTGGTCTAGACTGAATTCATGTAAGAGCTAATGGCAAAGATTGGGGCCAAGTTAGATTTGTTTCTTGACCTAACTTGACAATCTGTTGTTTGATTAGATGATTCATCTTTTCCACCTGGCCACTCGATTGTGGTCGGTATGGGGTATGTAATTGCCAATCTATTCCTAGATGGTGGCTGATCTGTTGTACTATTCTGGACACAAAATGTGGTCCTCTATCCAAGGACATTACCGCTGGGACTCCAAACCTAGGTATTATCTCTTGGAGTAGTATTTTGGTCACTTCCCGGGCTTTAGCAGTTCTGCACGGGAAGGCTTCTGGCCAACCTGAAAAGGTATCTGCTAGTACCAACAAATATCGATACCCCCCTTTTCAAGGAAGTTGCGAGAAATCGATCTGCCAATGTTGCCCTAGAACATTCCCTCTGCTAATGTTCCCTAGTTTTATTTTATTTGCTGTATTGGGATTATTGCGTAAAGACATTTCACATTGCTGAGTCACCTGTTTTATTACAGTATACAAGTTTCGCCCTTTCAATTTCTGATTTAGACTTTTATATAAAGTATCAGCTCCCCAATGCGTCTTATTAATAATAGGGCTGTGGTCCATATTAAATTGGATGGTACCACTATACAACCATCCCTTAAATAAGTCCACTTACTTAATTTTATTTTATAATTCATGTCCTGAATTACCTTTAAGTTTTCTTTAGAATAGTTTGGCTCTTGATCTGTACTTACAGTTTGGATTTTATCATCTGGTATTAAGGATAATTCCTCCTTTCCTACCTCCTCTGTTACTCGTCTGGCCTCATGGTCGGCCAGGCGGTTTCCAATTTCCAAATCAGTGCCTCAGAGTGGGCCATGCCTCATATCAAGGTCTGGCATGGCATATGTTCCCACCGCTCAACGCCTACTGGGTTGCAGCCAACAGCGGAGCTCAAGATTCTTCTTGGTGGCAAACACCGAGGCCAACCCAGTCTTGCCCTTGACTATGGTAGGAGGCATCTGACCAACCTTATTCCTTGTACTTCGTTGTCAATGCAGTTTCATCTGCACATCCCATAACAAGTCACTGTCATGGCAAAACACACAGATTTACATTAGTAGATCTACTACAGAGTGTATTTTATTTCACTTTTTCTGCCAATATCCCCACAGCCCTGCTGACCAAGGGATATTGTTTTTATCTGAACTGAGCAAGCCTCCCCCTTATCATTTTACTGTAGCAGGTGAAGCATTTTTCACCTTTCCTGGAATTCATTTTCAGATACACCTGGTTAAAAATTTCTCTTACTTCAGGGAGGTCCTCTTTTCCTCTTTTCTGCTGAATTAAAGATAAGCTCAATATTTCAATTACTTGATCATATTTAACTTTTAATTTCATTTCCCCTTCTTTAAACATCTAGATGTTCTAATAAATCTCATGCCAACAAAGATTTTAGTGAATTTGGCATTCTTATTTGTTTTTTTAGTTTGTACTTTAAAGGTTTCAGGATGCTTTCCTGGTGGCCAGCAGCTCCCACAACTGTAACAATTTTTTTCAGTTGGTTTTGTATTCACTGAAATTCCACCTCATACCCATTCCCTGCCCTAGAAGGGCCGTTACCGGTCCTGTTGTGCTGCAAATGCTGCAGCAATTGGGGTGACATTGTCAGGTCCTTCTGCTCAATTGTCAGCAACAGCAACCCCCTCCTCCCCACCATCAGAAGGGTTCGGGGCAGGAGATGCTCTTCCTGCTCTGCAGGTTACACAAGCCTGCCTCTGCAGCAGCACTTCTGTTTTAACTCTTTCTTACCCTGAATGCAAATCTGCTACTTGTTGCTTTAAGTCTGTGTTATTACATATCAGGCCTTCGCAGGCAAACAGAAAACATCCTGCCATGCATCCCAGCATGATTCAGTCGCACCTTCGAGGGGGTACAGGGGTTTGTACAAACTCACCCCAACACTTTCACAAGGTCTTTGATTCTACACACACACACACGCCTCAGGTTTTACATACATTAGTACAAGTTTTTATATCTTACAACGTGTTTCATTCTGGTTGCTCCACAGAAGGAACCGCAACCTGAGCTTTTAAACACAGAAATTTCAACAAGAACATCTTTCTAGTTTAGGTCTCAGTTTTTTCCTATCCTTTTCTAGAGCCACAATCAAAGATCAGGTGATGTTAATCCCGCACTCTTTCTAGTGCTAGTACCATAGGATCCCGAGGGGGTACTAATCCACAGTCCTTTTGCCACTCAGGTTTGTCCTGGAGGACAAAGAACATGTCTGCATACGATACTTCGTCCCATTTTCCTTCTTTTCTCAGACACAACATTAATTGCAGGAGAGTGTTATGATCTAACGTTCCTCCCTCCTGAGGCCATTTCGCATCACTCTCCAATTTATACAAAGGCCACCACTGATTACAATATTTAACCAATTTCCTTCTATTTTCGGTACCACCATGTCCTACAATATCACTCCAATGTTTTAATATACAACCCAAGGGCGATTTTTCACAGGGCTTACTCCTTCCATTTCCCATTTTGCAATTTTAATTACTTTGGGTTTTTTTTCTTTTTTTTTTTCCCGGCCGCCTTAGCCACCCAAGGTCAGAAACGCGGATAGAGCTTCTTACTCGTTTTGCACTCAAACGCCTGTCTCAAGCACTCTTGCACTCACACTCAGTCAAAATAATTAAGCTATACACGGAAAATCAAAATGCGCATCTCAATCACACCATTCACACTCTCCGGGCAGCCCGCAGTCACACAAGCAGTATGTTATACGGTACCGTGCACTTATGTACAAACTCTTAGGAACACTAACAGTTCACAAAGTATGCATTTCAATGAACAATTGCCAAAAACCAAACAATAAACAAAAACCAATTTTTCCTGGTCTTAAGCAGAGTGTTAAGTTTTCCGCTATTTGCCACGAATTACCAGAATGTTAATATTTTTCAACATACATTTCATAACTCCGAGTTTTGAACATATAACAAGACAACACATAGAACAAACAAGACACAGAGCGCTATTTCAGTTGTTACATTCCAGGAACTCCCCAATTCTTAAAACAACCTAAAGGAAGTTTTTAGCTTCCTCTTTTTCCTACGCAAAAGTTTCCCTTTTACTTTTGCTGTGAGGTCCCTCTTGTTCCTGTGAGATTCCGCCTTATTCCGTCCCGCCCCCCGCTTTCCGTCACGAGGCCTCCGGGCTTTTAGGAATGGCAGTAACCTCGGATTTGCTCGATCTGCCCTCAAGATCGCTAGCGGCCACCCCTTGGTCAGCAAACCCCCTCCCAAGGTACCTTTCCTCCTGGGGACTACGCTGCGCGCCGGACGTCTCCGTGCGTCTCACCAGCCGCCCCGTTACTAAACATACCGTTTTATCCGTGGATCCAGGGGTTTCTCTTCTGCTCCCGGGTGAACAGCTGAGAAGAGGAGGCTCCTCCGAGGAAATCTCCCGGGGCGCGCCTAGGAGCGTCCGCTCCGCAGCTGGTCCCTCAGCCGAGCAGAAATCCTCCTGCCTGGCTCGCCAAACTGACGTGCGGAATTAGACTCTATAACTCGAAAGTTATAAAGTAGGTATGCTTATTGCGCGCAGATGCACGGGGGATCGCTCCTCCACAAGCGTGCATACCCGAAGTGACGAACCATCTCACATTTATACAATAAAACAAATGAATATTCAATTAACGCCTATACATATTTGTTACCTGAACCCCGCTTTGTATGTTAATTAGCTTATCAGTCCTTTGCCTGGAATGTGGTGGTCTTGCAGGTTTGTAGGTGATTCATGTCCTTGTGACCATCCGATCTTCTCCAGCAAGGAGACTTAGCACTCCCTCCCTCTAGATAGCATTGGAATATCTCTTAAATAGCCCCTTTGTTAGAGGAAGAAGGGCAGGCGTCTCCTCAAAACTGTAGTTGTCTCCTCAGAGCTGTGTGCCTATGTGACCAGACATCGCACCCATGACCAGTCACCATACCCACATTCCTTGAGCAGACATATACAATCACAATCGATGTCCATTGTCGCCATTTCACACTATTTCTCCATATCACTGTTAGCTCTTGATTTTTTATTTTAATTTCTAATTGCAATTCAACAATTAAATCTCGTCCTAACAGATTAAATTCTGCTTCAGGGACGAGCAAGAGTTCACCCATTCCAAATTTATTTTCAGTTTCGAATACCACATGTTTGATTTTGCTTACTTTAAAGGGTTCTCCTTTTGCCCCAATTACTTGTACTTTTTCAGGGGAAACTTTACATCCCTCAGGTATTTGCTTAATAGTTGATTTTTCAGCCCCAGTGTCTACTAAAAAGGTGAACTCTTGTTTATGGGGACCTATTTTTAATTTTATCAAGGGCTCATGATGACTCCGGTCCCCTAAGATATAGAGCCCCTGACTCTCCTATTTGCCACAAACTGAGTTTTGAGGAGCGCTTACCCTAAAGGGTCGTCTGGATTTACCCCAGAGTACAGCTGAAGGGCTTTCCTCAGTCGTTCCAGCCACTCAGTAGGGCTTTCATCTTTCTTTTGCATTTCATTAAATGCTTTATTGATATTCTGGCCACGGGGTACTGCTTCCCTAATCCCCTGAATTACTATAGTTCTCAGGTCCTGCATATGAGTTCTATGCACTGGATCCTGATTATCCCAATTAGGTCTTTGGAGTGGCCATTTAATATCTGCTTGGGGTCCCTGGGCATGCTGAGCATCCCACAGTCTCATTCCTGCTCGTCATCATATCTCTTTCCTCGGTAGTAAATAATTGACCAAGGATAGATTACATCTCATCCCAAGTATAAAGGTTTGGTCCCAAAAAATTGATTTAATCTTTCTCCCACTCCGAGTGGGTCCTCAATTAAGTTTCCCATCTCGATTCTTTTAAAATCTCGTAGGTCAGCCGAGTTTAGGGGTACGGAAATATATCCGATCACAGGTTGAGGTCCCCCCATGGGTATTTCCCTTAGGGGGTACATCTGAGCTGCCCCTTTCTGACTTCTAGTTATGCGTCTAGGAAGAGGGGGAGACCCTTGTTCCGACTCTGGTGGGGGAGTGGGCGCTCTGGGGACCTCTGCGGGAGCAGGAGGAGGAATGTAAGGAGGGGGGGTTAGAAGGGTTTCGTCCAACTCTTCTTGCTTTTTCTTTTGTTTAGTTTTTATTTCATTCAGTGGGTAAAGTCTAGCTCCCGGTCTTTCTAGCCACGCTTCCGCATATCGACTGTCCTCCGGGTTAAGGGTTTTTTTATTATTAACCCAGAGGTTTAATTGCTGTCTTACCCAATCTTCTTCTGACCCATAGACTGGCCAAAAGACATTTTTAGAAATTTTCTTCCCTCCCCATATCTTAGTACAATATTCTATCATCTTCTGCTTATCTTTCCCTAGAGTTCCAGGGAAATATCTCCAATTGTCTAAGATATATGCCAGAGGGGTATTCTTAGGTACAATGGGTACCCTTCCCATGGGAGTCAAAGGCTTGCTGCCCTTCGCCCCCATCTACTGGAATATCCACAAACATACACTCACTCGTTATATTCCAGGAAACCCAATCCCGCCCGAACGGCAAACCCGCGAACAAATTCGCAATATACTTACGCGTCCTGCGTCTTCGTCCGGACTCCCGTGCACAGAATTTTTATGGGATTTTACCGGTTTCTCCTTTGCTCATTATTCTAGAATTTAGGTTCGTAGGTAAGGTTGGAGTAAGCTGTTGGTCGCGGGGCCGCGAAATGTCGCGGGGCGCCTCCCCGGAGGACCAAAGCCCACCGTTCCTTTTCCGAGTCACGGCACCAGAATTGTTATAAATTGAGACCACAATAGATCATAATCCAATTAAAATTTTTATTAATTATAGCAAGTAGAATATGAGCAAAACCAGCGCTGGACAACAGGGGAGTCTGCGCTCCGCCAACTGCCGTCCTGAGCAGTTCAAACAGTCCCTTTTTATACCTTTTTTTTTACTTTCATGTTCATGAAGTAGTGGAGGTGTTGACCCTTCATTCATATGCACAAGCGGCATCCTGGACACCTGGCGGTTATCTTATCTTTCACAAGCGGCATCCTGGACACCTGGCGGTTATCTTATCTTTTGTTGCCTAATCTTTACATTGGGCTTAACATAAATCTTAATAAACAATATCCTAGTCCATAGTTTCTTATAGCCTCCAACTCGCTTGGGTGGCTTTTGTTGACCCCTGACCCTGGGGACGGCTGGTGTTTCCCCTCTCTTGCCTGGGGAGGCTGCTGGGAGAAGGCGTGCCCCGGGGCATGCTGGGAGCTGTAGGCCTGGGACAGCCCCATGGCCATGTTGTCCCCGGGGCATGCTGGGAGCTGTAGGCCTGGGACAGCCCCATGGCCATGTTGTTCCCAGGGCATGCTGGGAGCTGTAGGCCTGGGCCAGCCCCATGGCCATGTTGTCCCCAGGGCATGCTGGGAGCTGTAGGCCTGGGACAGCCCCATGGCCATGTTGTCCCCAGGGCATGCTGGGAGCTGTAGGCCTGGGACAGCCCCATGGCCAGGTTGTCCCCGGGGCATGCTGGGAGCTGTAGGCCTGGGACAGCCCCATGGCCATGTTGTCCCCGGGGCATGCTGGGAGCTGTAGGCCTGGGACAGCCCCATGGCCATGTTGTTCCCAGGGCATGCTGGGAGCTGTAGGCCTGGGACAGCCCCATGGCCATGTTGTTCCCAGGGAATGCTGGGAGCTGTAGGCCCGGTGCTGCAGGGCAGCCATGTTGTTCCCGTGGCATGCTGGGAGCTGCCATTGCCCACCCTCAGCCTCCCAGCAGCCATGTTGAGCTGGGCAGGCGCAGCCTGGGCTGGGCTGGGGCCCTGCTGGGGCTCTGCCCTTCAGCGGCAGAGCTGGGCGCTTCTCCTCGCTGATGGGATGAAGTTATAAAGAATCACTAGGAGAGGCTGCAGCTACGGCAGTGATTAACTCCACCTATTGAATTAGCTCACCAAGGGGTGGCAAGCCTTCTGAGGCAGCTGGGCTATAACAGTAGCCAAGGGAAGTGGGGTAACGCAGCGTTGCCTTCCAAAGCATAGAGCACAGAGAAGAGATGAAGTTCTATAAGAACAAGTAGAGTGCAGGTGCCCCAGGAAAGTTCATCTGAAGTTCACCAAGTTGTTGACCACCAGCGCTCTCCAAAGACCCCATTAAAGACCCCCCAGGAGCAAAGGGCCATAGGCAAGTGCCTTATGCATATGTAAATAATTTTGAGGAAGTAGTTAGTGCAAAGTACATCTTCCCATCTGAACATGCCCAGAACGGACCCTGAGGGGCTGGATATTGACCGGTGGAGCGTGCTGATGGGTGGTAGCTTGTTTGTTTTCCCTTCCCACACAAAATTCCATTTTGTTTTGTGAGTAAGCAAAACTACATATTTCAATGCGTTTTCTGGATTGGTAGTTTTTGCATAACACATACGATCTCCAGGTTTAAACACTGGTGCCAGAAAACCCCAACAAGAACACGTCCCTGGAATAAGGCTTCGCGCTTCTGGGGTAGACCGTGGTTCTATTTCACAACTCACATCAAACTGTTCATGAACAATTCCTGAGGGGAGTATTCGGATAGGGTAGGGGATTTATTTCCCATGTTTCAACCCTATTATCTGGTTTGGACGAGAAGCATTCAAGGGACCAAGGCCATACCCCATTTGTTAGGCATTTGAAATGCCAGCCTGGGGATAACATGCCTTCCTATTTGTGGTGCACGGATTCACCGTGGGGTCTCAATACATACTGGATCCCCCCTTTGCCAGGGGTCCAGATCCCCTGACCAGTAGGCAGCTGCCTGAGGGGCCCACCAAGACTCCTCTGCTAAGCTGCTTTCCAGCAAGGTGGCTGGACTCAGCACTTGTTGGACCTGATGGGGTCCCTGCTGCGCCCTTTCTCCAGCCAGACTCGGTCCCCAGCTGCCAGCACACCCACTGTGGTACCAGACACCCCTACCCCCCATTTTGTGGGTGCCAGCGGTGCCCAATGCCAGACCATCCCCGCTGGGTTCAGGCACTGAGGGTGATGCAGCCCCAGCTGCAGGATGGATGGATGAGCTCCATAGATAGAACCATGGATAGAGAAAAGATTGAACATTTCAGATGAAGGGGCACGCCAGGGGTGTCCCAGCCCTGCACCCTGCAAGCTGCCCACTGGCAGGGCAACCCATTGCTCTTGTGGGAGCAGCGCTGCCACCACGGGGGCTTGCAGAAACAGACACAGTGGTGCCGGCAGTCGCATCTCCACCAAGCCTTTGGGCAGCCCCACAGCTGGGAGCAGCCCTCCTGCAGGCACAATCCTGCCCAGCACGGTCCTGAGGCTGCCTGCCCACGTGCCCTGCCCGTGGGGACATGGTGCTGGGGCCTGGGCTCTGCTGGGGTGCTGCTGCCTGGCCCCACGTGGATGGTGCTGCCCAGGCCCATGGAGCTGATTCTGTCTGGAGTCATGGGGCTCCTCTTCCTCATCCCCATTGGGCTCCTTCTGCCCACCTGCACAGGGCTGCTTCTGCTTGGCCCCATGTCCTCCCCTTGGCCTTTGTCCCCATCTGCCATCTTCTCCATGTGCGCATCTGCCCCCAGCAGCTCTACTCGAAGGCCCTGGAAAAACCCTCTGGGCTCCAGCAGCCCTGGATAGAGCTGATCCTCTTTCCTGCTGCTCCTCTTTCCTGGCGGGGGGGAGGGAGAGAACTGTGGCGTGGTGGTGAGCGTGGTGTGTGTCCCACTACAGACCGCCTCTTGCCACTTGGCCATCATTACTTGCAGAAACTTTTGGTACTGCCTGGTTACTATGAGGGTGTCCTGGACAATATGGATGAGCTCCTCGGTGAGGTTCTGTGTGACCGTGGCCATGGCTGAGGGGCTGCTGGGGGTGGCTTCAAATCGATGGGGCTCTACGCACTGTCCCTGCCGTCCAATGGGGAATTCCTCATGCTTTGGCATCCCTGCCATCCACAAGGAATTCCTCCTCTGGCAACTCCAGGGAGAGGGCCTGGCCAAGGGCAATTCCCAGCTTCCTCACTGGCACCCAGGTTGCCCTGATGGACCGGGAAGGTGCAGAGCCGGGTAGTGCCACTGGGTCTGCCATCACACCAGGCCAGTGGTCTGGGACACAGTAGCAGGAGCCCAGGGTAGAAGAGCCGCTGCATGACAGCGACAGCAGCAGGGCCTGTGCAGACTGGTGCTCCCTTGGCAGAACATCTGCGCTCGCCCTGCAGTAGAGGACGGGGAAGAGAGAGAAGGCTGTTGCCCTGCAGTGCTCATGCACATGTGCAAGCCCACGTGTGCAGGTCCAACTTCTGTTAGTGAGGACTGGCAGGTTTCTTGGACAGACACTGGGAAGGCAGTCAGGTGTTGGGTGGCCTGAGGATCCTGACCTCTTCTTCCTCAGCCAAAGTGCCACGAGTCCCAGAATCACACAATGGTCGTTGTTGGAGGGAACCTCTGGAGATTATCGAGTCCAACGCCCTGCAAAAGCAGGCTGTGCTAGAGCAGGTTGCACAAAATCATGTGCAGGTGGTGCTGGAATGTTTCCAGGGCCTCTCTGGGCAGCCGGTGCCAGTGATCTTAAGCTGGAGTGCTGTGCAAGGGTCCCTGTGCTGGTGGGGGGCAGTGCCTGGGCTAGCTGCAACATCAAGGCACCGCAAAGGGGCAAGGAGATGATGAGCACAACAAGCCCATGCCACGCTCCCTGCCTCCCCACATGACAGTGCCTGTGCCCAGGTCCCTGATGGCTGTGGAGGCCACCTGGCACTGGGCACCCTTTCCCCTGGCTACCCGGAGGCTGCCTTAGGCTCTCTCTAGTCCACTCAGGCCCCCTTCTGAGGCCTTCGTTGCACCCCAGACCCCTCTGCAGAGCCTCAAGCCCTCAAAAAGACACCGGACTGGGGGCCCGGTCCCCTAGTCTCGACCATTCCACTCGAGTCCCCGCGGCACCCCTCCATAGGGGTCTGGTATGCCCCAGGCCTCCGGTTGCTCCTCTAGCGTGGCCGCTACTACAGCCAGAAGGCAGCCAGGGAGGGGGGCAACTGCCGAGCAGCAGCAGCAGCAGCAGCCTCTTTGCTCCCACTCAAAGCTCATGGCGCTCCCGGCAGCCACTGCAGCCGTAGGCCTGGCCTTGGAAACATGGTGCAGCTGTGAAAGCAGAGCAGCCTGGGGAAGCCCAGGAACTCCGTGGCGTGAGCAAAGGCCCCAGCTCGTGGATTTCCCCTGAAGCCCAGCTGGCCCTGAGAGGCCACTTTCAAACTGGCTTGCGCCTCGTACAGAAGCCCTCAGGGATGCCAGCAGGAGCCAGCCTAAGGCATTCTCTGCTTCCAACTGCCACCCCCAAGGCCCTGAGCCCTCCTATGACCTGCCTTCCTTCCTTCCACTGTTCCCTCATGCTTCTCTCGGAGCAGGCAGAGCTTCAGCCCTTTGTGGTGACCCTTTGTGCCCGACTTGGCAGCCTGCCTCCTTCGGCAGGTGCCGGCTCTGGAAGTCCTTGCCTCGCACAGGAGACTGCAGTGCACTGGCGCGTGGTTAGCCATGCCAACGGAAACACTTTATTGCAAGAAGGCAGCCTGCTGGGTTCTGCCGTTGCGAGGAGCGTGGGCAGGACAGAGCAGGCCTTTGTCACTGAGGCTGCCTTTCGTCAGCAGGCATTGCCCCAGCAGGAAACGGTCGTTGTGCGCTGCAGCCTGCCCTGGATGCTCCTCATCGTGCTGCTCCAAGCTATTTCGCTCTTAGGTACTGCAGGAGCTCCTGCAGCCGAGTGAAGAAGTCCAGCAGCTTCTGGACTGGAAACGGGCAGGGTGGAAACCGGCTCAATTCTGTTGGCCTTGGCCTTGGCCTTGGCCTCTGAACGGGGGTGTAGGTGAAGACTGGCTGTGGCCTTGCAGTAGTGGTTACTGCTAGGCGCAGGCCCATCTGCGCCAGGATCCAGTCGTAGAAGTGCTGGGTGGAGGTGTAGACTCCGGGCTTCCTTGCTCTCGCACAGCCCGTCCCCCAGCTGGTCACGCCAACAAGCCAGAAGTAGTCGGCGCTCTTGTCTTGGCACACGAGAGGCCCACCGCTGTCCCCCTGCAGCACAGGAGAGAGGACGAAGGGGTTGTTGGGTGGCCACCGTCAGCCCGGTGGCTGGCTCCTTCTCTCTCACGGCACCTGCCAGAGCTGCATTCAGTGGCCAGCCAAGCTCTGTAGAAGCTTGCCTGGCAGGGGGCGGTGGGCCTGTAAGGCAGGGCTCGCTCTCACCGCTCTTCACGGTGGTGGTGAAGGTGTGTCAGACGGCTGGGATGGTGAAGCTGTGGGCTGCCAGGGGCACCGGGCGGGCCTTCTGGGCAGCGTGCCAGGCCTCTGGGACAAGGCGGGCAGGCCCTGGGCAAGGGCTTGCCCATGGGGAGGGGCGGGTAAGGCCCTCAGCGGTGGGGACCCAGCCATGGGAGTGTGAGTGGCCAGCAAAAGGCCGTGATGGCGCACGTTTGGGCGGTTGTGGCGGGGCTGCCTGCGCTGCCAGGGCTTGGCTTGTAGCACGCTCCTACCTGGCAGGTGTCGATGCCGCCCTGCGGATAGCCAGCACAGATGTTGTGGCTGTGGATGGCCCCCCTGTACCAGCCGCTGCTGTTACAGACCCTGGCATCAATGAGGTGGACCTGGGCCTCCTGCAGCGCGTATGCTGATCCTCCAGCTGTGAAGAGCACAGAAAGGAATGAACACCCAGCAGCTCATTGCCAGTTCTCCTCCCCCGTCTGGCTGAAGCCCTCCCCCGGGGCTTGGCTTTGCATGCGGACAGGCGCTGGACCGCTCTTGCCTTTCTGCCTTGCTCTGGGTCAATGGCGCCGGCCCCTCTCTCGAAGAGAGAGGCTTACGCCCCCACAGCCTGACTCTGGCTTTCGCCTCTGCCGTCAGGAAGCGCATCCTGCTTCCCCAAGCTGGCCAAGCTTGCACTGGCGCCGCCACTGCGTTTGGGCCACTCACCTCTTGCTTTCCTGGCACCCCAGCCACTGACGTAGCAGGCTGTCAGCTCTGAGACTCTCAGCGAGGCGTCGGGCACACAGGCAAGCTGTACGTAGCTGTTGCACTGGACAGGCTGGTCCAGTTCCAGCAAGGCAATGTCGTTCCTCTGTGTGACGTTCCAGTAGTGCTGGTGAACCAGCAGCCGCCTGACGGCGCGCACCTGAGCCTCAGGGCCCAGCTGAGTCAGCTGGGTAGCACCGAGCACCACGCGCAAGACGGTGATGTGCCTGGAAGGCAGATGGAGAGAGGGCTCAGAGGGAGCGCAGCCACGTGCTGCAGCAGCCCGGCACTTGCCCTGCCTTCTGCTCGACGAGGGAGAGAGGCAAGCAGCGCTAGGGAGGCTGCGACTGCCCTCGCGTGCCTTGGGCTCAAGCAGTGTCGAGCGGGAGGCTGCTGGGAAGCAGTGGCACGAGCCCAGCCTTCTCCTGAGCAGCCTCTCGGCGGGGCTCCGGAGTGCCCAGGCACTGGGCGTACTGCAGGGCAACGGGACGGCAGTAGCACGTGCTGCTGCGCTCAGGGCACCTGCTAGTGTTGTGGGGCTAGCCCCGACCCCTGGTCCTCCTTACCTGACCTCGATGAAGCAGTGGGCTGCTGTGAGGACCCACTGTGGGCTGATGAGGGAGCCCCCGCAGATGTGCGCCGTGCCTCCTTCCACGAGAGCCTGGATGCTGACGATCCAGGGCCAGGCCCCTGGCTGGGCATCTGTGCCACCCACGACGCGCGACATGCCGTAGTGCAAAGCCATGGGACGAAGCCCGCAGCTCCCTCTGTAACCAGAAACTCCTTACTGTGCTGCTGGATGGCTTGCGCCGTTGCGGCTGAAGGCCAGCCGTCTTCCCTCCCCACAAGGCATGGCCAGACGGGCCGAGGAAACCCGTGGGGCCAAAACCCGCTCCCCTCGCCCCGCTTTCTGCTTCAGCCCGTAGACGAGTTGTGCCGGCAGCCTGGCTGCTGTCAAGGCACTGAGCCTCCCACATGGCTTTCAGGAACCTGGGGGGTGGCCATGGGGGACAAGCAGGCCCCCTCCAGTGAAGCCCACAAGGCTTGCCCAAGCTCCCTCCCAGAGCCTCGGGCCACTTACCCACAGCTGTCCCATGTGCCGTGCACAGGACAGCACACGGCCAGCAGGACAACGAGGAGACGCAGAAAACCCATCGCTGCCAGCGACATGTGGCAGCTGCAAGGACGAGGGCTTGTCGCCACCAGTACGGCTGCTGACGTACTGCCCGCAGGATTCCCGTTGCCCGGGGTTCCCTTGGACGTGGGACTGATGTCACAGAGTGCCTGGTTCCGGGTGCTGGGCGTGGTGGCGTCGGGGGGGTGGGGGGGGAGGGGAGGGAGGGGAGGCAATAGGAGGGGTCCCAAGCAGGAGTGGAGGCAGAAGCTGGGATCGCGCACCCCGACAGAGCCTTGTGGAATGCCCTGCTTGCGCCATCAGGGTGGGCAGGCCCCATGGCAGGCAGCGGCGCCTGGCTCCCAGCTCTGCCTTCTAACAGCTCACAGGACAAAAGCGAGCATGGCCTCACAGCCTCTTTGGGAAGTTCCCTGCCGCCCTGCTCTCCGCAGCCCCATGCCACCAGCTCCTTCCCAATAAAGAGACGCCAGAGAACGGGGCTACTACAGGCAGCACGCGCATGCCTGGGTGTCCAAGAGCCAATGTCTCTTACGGCTGCGGCTGGCAACAGTGCTGGGCAAGCCAAATAAGCCAAGCGTAGCCCAGCAGTGTCAACCTTGCTGCACAAAGAACAGTGAAATGCAGGTGCAGCACAGTCCTCGCTGGCTATGTCAGTGACAGCAACGCCCTCTGGCAGGCCTCGTGTCCTCCTTGCTATCCATGAGTCTGATTGCAGTTCTGGGCGCACACTGAGCAGGGCATTTGTGGCAAGGACAAGCAAGGTGAAGCTCTCGAGAGACAAGGATGCTCCTGCTCTTAGCCGTACGTGCCATTGCTGTCCATGGCTTTGGTAAATCCTGCATCAGCCTTGTCTCAGGAGTCTGCCTTCTGCCACTGCCTGGGGGAGCCTTGCTCACTCACATGCTGGAGTGCAGCAGAGAAGCAGGATCCAGGCACGTGCACTGCATTTAAAGCGCAGCAGGGCTAGGTCCGTGGGGGGCGAGGGCAGTGGCTTGAAGCATGGCAGCCTCAAAGCTTGTGAAAGGTGCGGCAGCTCCCTGCTGCCACCCTGGCTTGTGTGGCGAGGCATAAGGAACACAGCGGAGGGAGCAACTGGGTCCCAAGGAGGAGGAGCGGGCAGGCTCTGCCTGAAAGTTGAAGAGCTGCTCTCAAGGCGCTTGAGGCGCACAGGGCTTCCTAGGCCCCAGAACTGGGCCTCCAAGCCAGCGGGCTCAAGGCTGCTTTGTGTTTTGACAAGGGACCTGCTGCCGGTTCCCGTGGGTCTGCGGAGAGCAGGCAGAAGGCGTCCTTGGAGAAGACAACTTGTCTGCTGGGGATACGCTGCTCTTCCAGCACCACATTTGGCAGGTGGTTAGCGGGGAATGGCGTCAGAGGTGGCCACGCTTCACAGCTGCTTGACCTTCAAGAGCTTGGGGTCATTTTGCAGAGAGGACTCTGGCAGGGACAGCAGTTCCCAGGCAAGCCCGTCAGCAATGGCACGCAAGTGCAAGGGGACCTAGCTAAGAGCACCCAAAGGCCACATCTGTGTGTTGACAGATGGGGCAAACCTGGGAGCACGGTGGGGCAAAATAAGCGGGGTTGGCCTTGTCTTGGCCAAGGAGAGCAGGGCTGAGAAAGGGAGGAGCCAGGGAAGATGAGGGGCACGTATAAGCACGGCAAACGGAGAGAAGGGGGGATCAAGGAGCCAGGCACACAGAAGCAAAGCGCTGGCTGCTTTACTTGCTTAGCCCTGTGCCTGATCACCACAGGACCCGCTGGCCTCTTCTGGAGAGCCACCCCAAAGCCCCTCCTGTGTGGGCCCACTCTGCACCCGCTGCGCGGTGGGTCCCCTGGCCTGGCTGCTAGCAAAGGCTGACGGCAACACAGGCCATAGGCAGCCAGCGCTTGGAAAGCCCCAGTGTCTCGGGCCAGCTACTGCTGGGAGCCCTGTGTGTGCGCGCAACTCACTAGTGAACCTGAAGCTGGACTAGGTGACCAGCAAGAGGGGTGAGAGAGCCTTTCAGGCATGTGGATGGCCTGTGGCTGCAGCCCACGTGCTTGCTCATCCCCAGCATCCCCACCTTGCAAGAGGACCAGGCCTGCCAACCACTGGCCACCTCTCCACCTCCTGGAGGCAGGAAGGACTTGGAGGTGCTTGAGCACGCATGCCCTCAGCTGCTGCCCACCTAGGCACGCCCCCTCTGCGGGAGCATTTGCGTGTGTCTTGGCTTCATTTGCAGTAACACACTTCACAGTGGACAAGTGTGGATTCAGTGTTGTCCAAGTCTGGAGGTCAGTCTCGTTCCAAGGAGCGTATCCTGGTCTTAGCCACAAGTTATTCCCGTTAGTCCCAAACGGAACGGGGATACCAGCTAGAGGAATTCCTGCCTGAGTATATTCAGGGAAATGGGTACGTACACAACAATCACTCTTCTTAACATACATTATCAATGTTCCCACCGGTTTCAAATGAGCATTCCGTGTCCGTGAGTCCTCCTGATCCCACCAGAGTTGAGAATGTAGCACACCACATCACAGGTCAAATCCTATACACTTGTAAAACATGTTTCAACAAAGAAGAACAAAAGAGTTCAGGGACGAGTTGTCTGGACTGTATGAGTAGTTTATTTTGAAAATGTTGTGATGATTGTTAAATACCTGTTAAATACGTAAATAAATACAATGAAATGTTAAGAAGAACAAGAAAAAAGAAAAGAAAAAACCGGGGGAGAATTGTAGAGGAATTATAGAGGAATGAAGGCAGGTTAATTATATTGATAATATACAGCTGTGGGCATGCCTCAGGGGTGGTGTGTTGGCGGCTGACATGGATAATGTGCAGCTGTGGCTGCTTCCTGCACCCGCTCCCCACCCCCCCACCCCCTCCCTCCCCTCCCAAGATGGCGGAGAGACAAGGAGAGGCCCCGGGAGAAGCAGGGTAGACTGGCTTGAAGAGGCTGAAGAAACAGCATGGCCCGTAGATGAACTTCTGAAACCTTGTAGGGGACTGGTGGCTGTGCCGGGGCAAGGCGTGGGAACTACTTATTGAAGTTAACCTGGCATATGATGGTAAAAGCCTTGTAGCAGCCAGCTAGTTTTTATAGTGCTTTGACGGTGTTGGAGCAGTGTGACAAGCTGCCCAAAGAGGCTGTGGAGTCTGCTTCTCTGGAGACATTCAAAACCTGCCTGGACGTGATGCACAGCTTCTCCCCGCATCTCTGTGGGGAGCCCCCCGGCAGGCTGAGAGCTGCCCCTGGCAGGTGGCAGAGCCCCTGCCCCAGCACACAGCCCCCTGGGCTGCAGGGACCCTGCTGGCAAGGACAGCGCTGGGCACCCCTGCCTGCACAGCCACCTTCGCAGCCCTGCAGCCGGCCCTGGGAGGAGGGGTCCACCATGCTCTGTCCTTCCCGTGGTGCAGCAGGCCAGTCCTGCCCTGGAGCACGTCTTCTGCCCCACACCAGAAAATGCAGGAGAGCCATCAGGACAGGTCCTCTCAGCTGTGACATGTTCCAGGACCTCCTCTGCATTGCCCTGCTGGCCGAGACTTACCCTGTCAAGGGCTGTGACGATTCCTGCCCTGGTCAGCTCGCACCTATCTTCCCACCCCAGACTGACTGTAACACCTTGCTCCCGTCCCCTTGTCTGCCTTTGGTGCTACTGGCAGTGCAACGTTGTGGGCTCGGTGCCGAGCAGGGCGGGGACCGGAGGAAGCTTCTGGGGAGGAAACACCGCAGTTTGCTACAGCCCCCGGGCAAAGAGAGCTGCTTCCTTGGTCCAAAGCTTGCTGCCTCTCCGTTTCTGCCATGCAATTTCATGTAGCCGTCTCAAAGGAAGGTTTCACTGCCAGCTCCTTTGATTTTCTGGTGAGCACCGAGATGTTGAGGTTTGTTCCTGTCAAGCCCCTGGACCTTGGAGTCATGTGGCTACATCAGCATCTCCGCTGCTGTGCAAAACCAGTGACCTTGCCAGGTCCTCGGCATAACAGACTCGAAAGGCAAATGAATATGTGTGGTTTGATACACTCTTCCAGAAATCTCCCTGCAGTGTTGCCTGTGAAAAGCCACACTTGTGCTGGCATTCGAGACACCTGTGAACGTCGACCCTACAGCCCTGTGGCAGCCTGTAGCCGTGGGAGAAACCTGCATGAGGAGGAAATCGGCGTTTCATCCTCGGCGTAAGCTTGGGGTGTTGTTCTGTAGAAGGAGGAGTGCTGCCTTATTGCCCCAGCATGGGGTAGGGGAGCGCGGAGGTGGCGGCTCCTGAGCCTGGGACAGTGCGCTCCAGCCTGGAGGCAAAAGCCATCGGTGGGAGTCTTCCCTCCAGCCTCCTGCCTGATCTCTGCAGGGGGCAGGGGACGTGTGCTGGGGCTGCAAACACTGCCATAAAGCCAAGAGATGTCGCCAGGGGCTGCTCCCAGCTCTGCCTGGGCGCTGCTGCTGTCAGATTCAAGCACTCGCAAGTGATTCCTGGCCCAGGAGTACATGAAAATGTCTCCATTACTTCCACCACCAACCTGTGTCCACCTTGACAACACAGAACCTTTTGCATCAGCAGTACCTTGCCAAAAATGTTGGGAGGAGGAAAACAACTCCTGGTTTCTCATGAAGGTCTCTCACATCGGCTGAGCAGGTTTGATGTGAACTTTTCTTCTCCACAGGAGTTTGCATCGTGCCCAAAAGCCATTTTCTGTCAAAAGAGTTTTTGATGGGAAATGTTTTACTAAACCTCTTTGAAGCCCATCCTAAGCATTGCCAAGAAAGAGGGAATGACTAAAGCCTGTGTCAGCTACTTGGCGCAGTAAAGGAAATATCACCCGCCTTCCCAGAGCCTCAAGAGGGTGGCTGGGTGGTCCTGGTGCTGGGATGGTGGGGCCGGGCACATCACAGCCCCCGGCAAAGGTGAAGCTAACAAACCAACCTGCTTCCCTCAGCAGCCAGAGCGTAGCCTCCAAAGTGGCCTGAAGCTTTCTAGTGTTTGGCGTGTTTCCTTGCAAGGAAGGCAGGCTCTGAAGTCCAGCATTCCAACCCAAAAGAGACATCTCTAAGAAGAGCCCTTCCGCATGGTGGGACAGGATGCCGTCAGGAGGAGGAAGGCTTGGAGGAAACAAGAAGTGCTTCCCCTGAAGAGGCAGGCTGTAATTGCCAAGCGATGGGTTTCAGTTCTGCCTCTGGGTGATCGCCCCTGGAGTCTCCAAGCCCATGGAGGTGGCTTGGAGCTGCCGATGGCTGGAGACCTGAGTGGCTCACTGGCTCCTTGGATTGACGGATCCCTTCCTTAGGGACCTGCTGGCCAGCCTGCAGTGGAGCTTTGGCTCTGCACAGGTTCAGAGATATTTATTACCCACCTGGCGGTCCCAGCCCTGGGCTTTTCCTGGTGTCACCCTTCTCCGTACTAGCCCCACTTAGAATGGACCACCAAAGCGTGCAGATACACTCATGCCCAAGGACGCCACGTCTGAAGTCCCCTTTCCAGCAGCCCATCTGCACAGAAGCCCTTGCGCTTGCCTGCTAGATTTCCCTTCCCCTTACTCTTCGATCATTCAGACACCTTCCAACACTCCACTTGCTTCTTGGAGATTCAGGCAGTTAAAAGCTTGCCTCTCCTTCACTACTGCGTCCAGTTAAGCCTTTAGCCAGCTCTTGCTTGATATGTCTTTATTTTATCGTTTCCTTTTCGTCTGGAAGATTTCCTGCATGGTGATGCCTTGTGGAAGATGAACCTCATTGGTGGCAGCTTGTCCTTGGCATAGGCCTGAGGAGTGTGTTTTGTTTTAATGGTGTGTGTTTTTAACCAGTTGCGGAGATGTTAGCCATGCCCGCAGGGATCTGGTCCACTCTCTCTGCCTGAGCAGGGCTTGCTCCAGAAGAGCCCTGGGTGCGGGAGCCAAGTGGGAGCTACTGTGGGAAGGCCATTGCGTTCTGTTGTTGCTGGGAGCACGGTCCTGTGTTGGAGGACCAGCTCTCATCCCCGCTGCTGAGGGGTGGTACTCTGTGAACTGCCTGTGGAGATCATAGCGGTGCCACAGGGATCGGCTCCGCGCTCTCTGCGTTGGCAGGGTTTGCTCCCTGGGAGCAGCCCTGGGTGCAGGAGTATACTGGCAGCTGCGTTTGGAGGGCCCTGGAGCTGTGTTATCCCTGGGAGTGTGGTGACAACTTGGAGGACTAGGTCTCCTCCTCCTCCCTGTGGAGCGCTTGCAGTCTGTGGTTTCCACGAAGCAGCTGTGGAGATCATTTCTGCGCTGCGGGGATCTGCTCCGGGTTCTCTTCCTGGCACCATTCCTCTGGCAGCGGGAAGAAGGGCTGAATCTGTGCTCCTCTTGGTGGCTGTCTTCTCGCGCAGTGTGCAGCACATGGTCAAATGGTGGATGGCAGTGTGGGCATGCAGCTCTAGTGCAGGACTCCAGCCTCCTACAGACGCAGGAGTGATGCAAGGGCATGTCCACATGGGAGGTGATGCTGAGCCCGCCTGGCCAGGAGCTGCTGTCCTCTGCAGAGTCCTCCATGCCCATCGCCATATCCTGCCAAGAGAGCTGTGAAAAGGTCCTGTCCTTTCCTCCTGGAGGGGATGGAGCAGTGGGAAACCTCCAGAGCGCTCTGAGGCGACAACTAAAGACCTCCCAGAGGCCCTCCTGGAGGGCTGCAAAGGCAGAGGGGCCGAAGGCACACAAGTAGGTTGGATCTAGGGGCGATGCTTTGAGACGGAGCAGCGTGGTGGCTCTGAAGAAGGCTGCAGTGTGTGGGGGCAAGGAGAGCAATGCCAAGACCCCCGAAAGAAATCCGCTGTCCATCTGCTGCCCTGACCCACCTCCCCAGAGTTACCTTAGTCCAATCAGGCTGATCCCGTGGTCCCACAGGGTCTGCCTGCTGCCTGCCGCCCCGCTGCTGACCAAAGAAGGAGCGGGCATATGATGGTGCTGGTGACATTGACGCCTGTTGACTAGATTTCCCATCAGAGCATCTGGGGAAAATAAGAAAAAAGAGTGATGTCCACTTAGGGCTGCTCTTGCAACCTCCACTGGCCTTCACTCATTGACTTGGAGCGGTTTGTATGACAGAGAGAAGACACGTCAGGCTACAAATGGGGACTTCACTTGGGGTCTTCCCACCAACTCTGCCCCTGTCACAGCAAGACCTCCTCTTCATACCCGCTATGGCCTCCATTTCGTGGAATCGTAAAATCACAGAACAGTTTGCGTTGGAAGGGACCTCGGGGAGCATTTAGGTCATGTCCCTTGCCACAGGCAGGGACACCTTCCACTAGACCGACTTGCTCAAAGCCCTGTCCAAGCGCGCCTGGAACACTTCCAGGGAGGGGGCATCCACAGCTTCTCTGGGCAACCACTTCCACGGTCACCCCACCCCTGCCATAAAGTAATTCTTCCTAACATTAAATCTAAATTTACATTCCTTAAGTTGAAAACTAATGGCCCTCGCCCTATCACTACGCTCCCTGAGCAGGAGTCCTGTCCTCCTCCCCCCCCCCCCCCCCCCCCATCTTCCCTGTAGGCCCCTTCAGGGACTCTGCTCTCTATCAGCCACCTACAGAGAGCAGACAAATAGCAGTTTACATGGGGGCAGCAGCCTAAAGCCCAGCAAGGGAAGGGAAGGACTGGCGGCAGGTAGGTCACCTTCGACAGCCCTGAGTGGTGCGGGTAGTAATTGCCTCCTGGGACGGAACAACTCAGGAGGATCAGAAGAGAAATAGCAAAACCCTGAAAAGGAAACGTGTTCTGAACAGCTGTTAGTCCTGGCTGTTACCTGATATAAAACAGTAAGTAGGCTTGCTGCCCGAGAGCTGTGTTGCGGTCACAGTAAGCCACAGACGTATCATCCATCTGGTACCAGAGTCCATTGCTGGCCTGTCAAAGAAAGGCAAGGACGTGTGGAGATGAACTGCATGGTTTCTCTCGAACGACACAGGCAGAAAACTACACAAGCAAGAGTCTGCCAACGCAAATCCCACCCAGCTGGTCAGGGGACCTTCTCCCCCAGAACCTTGGCTGCCAGAAAGAGCGCCGCCAAAGTTTGCCTTCCCCAGCACACATAGTCCCCGAGATGAAGGAAGTGGCTCTTTACCTTTGTGTAGCAGAAATAGTGTCCTGCCAAGGAGCTGCCACCGCTGTGCACCAGGACAGCGTATAAGGTGTAGAGGGGCGGTGCTGCTGCTCCCTGAGACATGTATGGCTGGAGATCCAAGTACTGGGGATACTGCACAAACTGTGGAGAGACCAAGAGGGCTCATAAGGGATCCTGGCATACGACGTGAAAGAGCCTGGCAAGACCGGGGCCCAGCTGTGTAGAAATACATCTCTGGGGCTCATCAACACTCGCTTGTCCCTGAAGCAGCAGGTGACGCCTTGGGTGGCAGGAAACTGCTCTCGGCCAGAGCAGCTCTGTCGCAGCAGAGCATGTGCTTGCCTTGCCACAGGAGCTCTCCTCTCCCCAGAAGGGAACACCAAAAGCTCCACCTGAACAGCTTGTGACAGAGCGTGCTGCTTTGGGAAATCTCCTGCTCCAGGACGAGAAAGAAAGTGGCCCTCCAATTGCGTACACACCTTGCCGATCTTCTTGCCGGAGAAATCAAAGCGTTTCAGGCACAGCGTGAGAACCCTGGGCGCGCGCTCGATTGTAAACCTCTTGAGGGCGGTAACCTTCTTGCCACAGCTTGAAAGCAAGCAGAGAGAAAAGCGCTGAAATGCACCCTAGCTTGCCCCACGGCGGCCAGACAACCTTTTCCACCTCACACGTCCTCACGCCATTTCATGGCTCTTCAGAACCATTAGGCTGGAAGAAAGAAAAGCTGTGCCTCCTGATTGTGCATCGAACCTCCTGAGGCTCGATGACACGCAGCATCTCCACACAGCTACAAGTCTTAATCTGGTGTTAGTCATCCTCTTACCTGTTACATCGAAAGCTGTTTTCACCAGCCAGCTGCTCGGGTTTGACAAAGTCCTCCAGAGCTGCGGTGACAGATGAGGCTGCCTGGAGGGGTGAGAAAGGAGAGCTCTGAGCTGGTGGAAATGCCCTCGCCCAAGCACTCAGGAGGAGTTGCCCACAAGACCCAGGGAGCTGCCGCTGAGGAGATCCACTGTGACCCTGCAAACCTTGGCCAGAGGGAGGCAGAAAGAGGGTATGATGCCGAACATTTCCCTCCCTTCCCAGAGATTCCCGGCCGGCACTATTAAGAGCTACCTCACCGTGCCACCGCTCAGTTCAGCTACCGATGGTGTGCAGGGTCATCAGGAATGAAAACAACACGAGCCATCAGCCTAGGAGCCAGTTGGGTGTTGAGGGAGGGCAAAGAGAAGGTGGCTGAGAGTCCCTCAGGGGTGCAGAGAGGATAATGCGTGCTTGTCCAGCTTTAAAGCCAGCATCTACAAGGAGTCCACTGCCACGGCCGTTGCAGGAAGACACCACCCATACCACTTCCCACCACCCCCACAGCTCTCCTGTGTTCACAGCGCACTTTTCAAAGCCAGCTGCGCAGATTCTGGGAAGCCACAAGGAGCTTGGGACGACTTGAAGCACAGTGAGAAACCCTCTTACTTGGATATCCAAAGGCACATCCAGGAAGGCCTCGTAGGAATCGGAAACTGCTTTGCAGCTGCAGCACGTGACTGGAAGGCAAACGGAAACGATCAGCGACAGGCGAAGTCGATTGACCGTGCCCGTTTATGCTCTTCATCCCTACTCGAGCCAGCCCCACGCTCAGCTGTCTCTCACAGACACACAGCAGGGCACAGGCAAGTGTAAGGAGAGCAACAGTTGTGGAAACATACCTCTGGACCTCAGGAAGCCCCCAAATATTTGATGGACGATGGTAGTATATTGAGAAGAGATGTCCCAGCTGGAAGGAAATGGTAAGGCAGAGCGTTATCTCCTCCAAGAGTTTTCCTGTGCCTGAAAGCCCTGGGCATAGGCTTTCCTTGATGGGGTACGTCAAGGAGGCCAAAGCGCTGGGCAACATTGAAAGGTCGTTTGCTTGTGCTTACGCGCTGCTTCCAGCCAGACAAGCTCTCTGCATGGCAGTGACAGTACAGCGTAAGAAGTCGTGGGCGTCTTCCTGCATGCCAAGCGTGAAATGCCCTCCTATTCCTAATCAAGAGGAAGGTAGTACTTCAGTCCTCTGCCAACAGAGGATAGCAAGTCAAAGCAGCTGAGATGACTTACGTGAGAGGGCATTGATGACGGCCCTGGGCTGGATGGCACAGTCTGAGGTGGACAAGGCATCGTTAACGTGCGCTTCCATGATGCACATCATGCAGAAGCCTTCCTGCTGACCTGAAGAGGGAGGGAGGGAAGGAGGGAGGGAAGGAAGCAAGCTGGTCAGGTCAGTCAAAGAGCCATTGTGATGGGAAACCTCATGGAGACCTTGGAGTTCTGCTAGGACAGTCTCCTAGTCGTCCCCAGGTGCCAATGGCCCAGCAAGCCCACGACATCTCAGCACACAGAAAACATTCTTGAGAGGGATGCCTCGCTGACAGAAGTTTTCTGTGCAACCAGCAAATATGTAGGTTAGATGCAGGAATAGGGAACGGCAGGCAGCACTAGAAAGAGGCATCTTTGTGACAGCAAACACGCCTCGATAGGCCAAGCGGCTTGTAGGCTTGAGCGTCCCAAGAGCACCACCTTGGCGGTGGCTGAGAAAGAAGGGCTGCTTTTCTCCTGCATCCAGCGGCAGGTTCTGGGGGTCCTTGGGAAGTGCCCAACAGACTGACAAGGAGATCTTCCAAAAAGTACTCACAGGAGTCGCTGTGCTCACAAGAGAGCAGGTAGTTGGCAAGAGGTGGGGTGTACGTCAGGCACTGCAGCACGGAGTTGAGGAAGCACGTATTGCCCAGGTTGTAGAGGCCTGCTCCAGCTCTCTGCCTTTGCTGCCAGCCCATGCAAATCTTCTCCGGGGGAAAGAGGATCCTTTGTGGTGGAACCATTCCCTTGGCAACGACTGCAGGGAAATGATGGTTTTGTTGCACAAAACCCCTGGGTAGGCCTGGCTGCTCTCAGGAAAAGCCCCAGAATTCCCTTGAGGTTGTCCCCACAGCAACATTGCGGGATGGAACACCAGCCGTGCCCATTGCATTTGGGGATTCACCAAGGCCAAGCCTGCTAGTGAAACCGTTACTCACAGGAGTTGCTCCCCATTGCGGCCATCGCTCCTCTCAGCAGCACAGCGGGAAGCTTTGGCTGACAAAGGATGTCCGGACGCAGTCCAGAAAAAGAAGATCAGCTCCAATCCCGTCACCTGGTTGCAATGAAAGAAGCGGAGCTCAAGAAAATCATTCAAGCACCAAAAGACCCAGAGGCCAGCAGTCACCATCAAACGTGTTCCAGTGGTCGTTGTAACTGCCTGTAGCAACTGTTGGCAGCAGAGCCCTCTGGCTCTCCAGCCCACATTTGCCCACCCTGTCTGCAGGAGTGACTGCCTTTTGGCCGCTCCTTTAACGGTTGCCATTGCTGGGCTGTGTTTCTGGTCTCCCTTCCTGACCCATCAGTCAAGGTGGGCTTCGGGTCAGGCTATGCTGAAGCTCAATGCCTCGGGCTGCCCCCTCCCCACTTTCCTAGCCTAGGCGATGGGAAAGACATAGGAATTAGCCAAGAGGAACGCTCCCCATAGCGCCTGTCTGGCCAGCCTAGAAGGGTGGAAGAGCTCAGCCTAGAGGTTGGGAGGCAGAGAGCGGCCTCCACTTTTATTCCCGATTTACCTCCTGTAGGATCTGTGCCAAAAGTCAAAGCCAACTTACCTTTGAAAGAGGGTGGAAGGTGAGGAGGGGTCAGCAGGAAAGGAGAAATGTTTAGAAAGAGGTAGCCATGCAAGTAGCTCAAGAAGGAGTTATCCCAACGGGCAGCTCGGCCCAACTGGCCCGCTGCTCAGGATGTCCAGCCCTGGCCAGGTGAGGTCACAAGTTCCGGGTGGGTGCCGCATCACTGCCCCTTTGTGACGCGAGGCTGCACGGCGACACACGGTGGCCACGCAGCCACCACCTCCCCTGCAGCCAGCAGGCGGCTGCCGCTGGGCTTCCCCACGTGCTGCTGGTGAAGGGCTGTTTGGCCGCCGGCACAGCTCCCACCTCTTCCCTGCGCCGCACAGCCAGAGGAGGAAACTCCTGCCCAGGGCTGGAAGCTGCCCGTGCACAGCTGTGGCTGGCACCGGCCATTGTGCAGGGTTTCTTTGTCACTCTTCTCAGCTACAGGACTGTGCACGTGAGACTCGTGGAACAAAGCACCTGGGCTCGGACAGGTGCGCTGCCAAGGAATTTCACCTACCCGCCGAGACAAACCCTGACCTTGAGGCATCCAGTTTGGCCACTGTTATAAATTGAGACCACAATAGATCATAATCCAATTAAAATTTTTATTAATTATAGCAAGTAGAATATGAGCAAAAACAGCGCTGGACGACAGGGGAGTCTGCGCTCCGCCAACTGCCGTCCTGAGCAGTTCAAACAGTCCCTTTTTATACCTTTTTTTTTACTTTCGTGTTCATGAAGTAGTGGAGGTGTTGACCCTTCATTCATATGCACAAGCGGCATCCTGGACACCTGGCGGTTATCTTATCTTTCACAAGCGGCATCCTGGACACCTGGCGGTTATCTTATCTTTTGTTGCCTAATCTTTACATTGGGCTTAACATAAATCTTAATAAACAATACCCTAGTCCATAGTTTCTTACAATCCCCCCTTTTTTTTTTTTCTTTTTATCCTATTATTGTTTATTAGACGCTGCTTTCATTCTCGGCACTGCAAACAAACCTTTTTCCACAATCCCAACATTTATCATAACACTCACAAGGTAATACCTCACAATTACAATAGGCATAGTTCTCACGTGGCATAACGCATTCACAACAATCTTCATCCTCATTAATAGATACACTCTTATATTTTGCCCTAGACCTCGTAGTTAAAATAAGCAATTTAGCTATGTCAAACCGTTCTCTGATAAAGTGTAGCGTAATATACAAGGCCCAAATATAAGTCCCAGAATCAACATAATAAGTGGTCCTGCTAAAGCAGACAACAAAGTGGTTAGCCAAGGTGAGATATTAAACCAGTTTTCATACCATGACCTGCCCGCCTCACGATCTTTCTTACGTTGATCTAACCTTTTCCGGAGTTCAGACATGGTGTCCTGGACTACTCCAGTCCTGGGGAAGTTCGGCCATTGTTGCTTTAGTGTCCCATTGTTCTGGTTCTTTTCTCCACAGTTTGTTCCTCCTCTGCCTTGCCCGTCGACTCGGTTGCTTCGAGCCACGGGGTGTACCATCTTCTCGGCAGCAAGGGAATTCTTCAGGAGAACGGCTGCTTCAGGCTTTCTGCCTGTTTACATAGGCTTCCCACTTTGCAGCTTTAATTGCCACCCACATTGTTCCCATTTGTCCGAGTAAATTTGAGTTTCAGTTCTTTTTTATCTGGGGTTACTTTCCACGAAGTTGCAGGGGCTTTCTTAATCCGGGTATGGTGAATCCAAGAATTCTGTCCCTCAACCTTGATTGCAGTGTAGGTGGTGAGTAGGACTTGAAAAGGTCCGGTCCACTGTGGTTCCAGGGTTTTATCTGCAAAACACTTAACGTATACATAGTCTCCTGGTTGTATATCGTGAACAGGTCCATCCAGACCCCTACTGCGGGTTCCCATCACATGCTTCTCAATTCTTATTAATTGTTTGTTTAGTGCCACCATATAGGAAGTCATTGTTTCTTCACCAATCTGTGAAGACATCCCCTTTTGTACCCCACAGGGTTGTCCATATAAAATTTCAAATGGGCTAAGCCCCTCTTTTGCTCTTGGTCTAGACTGAATTCATGTAAGAGCTAATGGCAAAGATTGGGGCCAAGTTAGATTTGTTTCTTGACCTAACTTGACAATCTGTTGTTTGATTAGATGATTCATCTTTTCCACCTGGCCACTCGATTGTGGTCAGTATGGGGTATGTAATTGCCAATCTGTTCCTAGATGGTGGCTGATCTGTTGTACTATTCTGGACACAAAATGTGGTCCTCTATCCAAGGACATTACCGCTGGGACTCCAAACCTAGGTATTATCTCTTGGAGTAGTATTTTGGTCACTTCCCGGGCTTTAGCAGTTCTGCACGGGAAGGCTTCTGGCCAACCTGAAAAGGTATCTGCTAGTACCAACAAATATCGATACCCCCCTTTTCAAGGAAGTTGCGAGAAATCGATCTGCCAATGTTGCCCTAGAACATTCCCTCTGCTAATGTTCCCTAGTTTTATTTTATTTGCTGTATTGGGATTATTGCGTAAAGACATTTCACATTGCTGAGTCACCTGTTTTATTACAGTATACAAGTTTCGCCCTTTCAATTTCTGATTTAGACTTTTATATAAAGTATCAGCTCCCCAATGCGTCTTATTAATAATAGGGCTGTGGTCCATATTAAATTGGATGGTACCACTATACAACCATCCCTTAAATAAGTCCACTTACTTAATTTTATTTTATAATTCATGTCCTGAATTACCTTTAAGTTTTCTTTAGAATAGTTTGGCTCTTGATCTGTACTTACAGTTTGGATTTTATCATCTGGTATTAAGGATAATTCCTCCTTTCCTACCTCCTCTGTTACTCGTCTGGCCTCATGGTCGGCCAGGCGGTTTCCAATTTCCAAATCAGTGCCTCAGAGTGGGCCATGCCTCATATCAAGGTCTGGCATGGCATATGTTCCCACCGCTCAACGCCTACTGGGTTGCAGCCAACAGCGGAGCTCAAGATTCTTCTTGGTGGCAAACACAGAGGCCAACCCAGTCTTGCCCTTGACTATGGTAGGAGGCATCTGACCAACCTTATTCCTTGTACTTCATTGTCAATGCAGTTTCATCTGCACATCCCATAACAAGTCACTGTCATGGCAAAACACACAGATTTACATTAGTAGATCTACTACAGAGTGTATTTTATTTCACTTTTTCTGCCAATATCCCCACAGCCCTGCTGACCAAGGGATATTGTTTTTATCTGAACTGAGCAAGCCTCCCCCTTATCATTTTACTGTAGCAGGTAAAGCATTTTTCACCTTTCCTGGAATTTATTTTCAGATACACCTGGTTAAAAATTTCTCTTACTTCAGGGAGGTCCTCTTTTCCTCTTTTCTGCTGAATTAAAGATAAGCTCAATATTTCAATTACTTGATCATATTTAACTTTTAATTTCATTTCCCCTTCTCTAAACGTCTAGATGTTCTAATAAATCTCATGCCAACAAAGATTTTAGTGAATTTGGCATTCTTATTTGTTTTTTTAGTTTGTACTTTAAAGGTTTCAGGATGTTTTCCTGGTGGCCAGCAGCTCCCACAACTGTAACAATTTTTTTCAGTTGGTTTTGTATTCACTAAAATTCCACCTCATACCCATTCCCTGCCCTAGAAGGGCCCTTACCGGTCCTGTTGTGCTGCAAATGCTGCAGCAATTGGGGTGACATTGTCAGGTCCTTCTGCTCAATTGTCAGCAACAGCAACCCCCTCCTCCCCACCATCAGAAGGGTTCGGGGCAGGAGATGCTCTTCCTGCTCTGCAGGTTACACAAGCCTGCCTCTGCAGCAGCACTTCTGTTTTAACTCTTTCTTACCCTGAATGCAAATCTGCTACTTGTTGCTTTAAGTCTGTGTTATTACATATCAGGCCTTCGCAGGCAAACAGAAAACATCCTGCCATGCATCCCAGCATGATTCAGTCGCACCTTCGAGGGGGTACAGGGGTTTGTACAAACTCACCCCAACACTTTCACAAGGTCTTTGATTCTACACACACACACACGCCTCAGGTTTTACATACATTAGTACAAGTTTTTATATCTTACAACGTGTTTCATTCTGGTTGCTCCACAGAAGGAACCGCAACCTGAGCTTTTAAACACAGAAATTTCAACAAGAACATCTTTCTAGTTTAGGTCTCAGTTTTTTCCTATCCTTTTCTAGAGCCACAATCAAAGATCAGGTGATGTTAATCCCGCACTCTTTCTAGTGCTAGTACCATAGGATCCCGAGGGGGTACTAATCCACAGTCCTTTTGCCACTCAGGTTTGTCCTGGAGGACAAAGAACATGTCTGCATACGATACTTCGTCCCATTTTCCTTCTTTTCTCAGACACAACATTAATTGCAGGAGAGTGTTATGATCTAACGTTCCTCCCTCCTGAGGCCATTTCGCATCACTCTCCAATTTATACAAAGGCCACCACTGATTACAATATGTAACCAATTTCCTTCTATTTTCGGTACCACCATGTCCTACAATATCACTCCAATGTTTTAATATACAACCCAAGGGCGATTTTTCACAGGGCTTACTCCTTCCATTTCCCATTTTGCAATTTTAATTACTTTGGGTTTTTTTTCTTTTTTTTTTTTCCCGGCCGCCTTAGCCACCCAAGGTCAGAAACGCGGATAGAGCTTCTTACTCGTTTTGCACTCAAACGCCTGTCTCAAGCACTCTTGCACTCACACTCAGTCAAAATAATTAAGCTATACACGGAAAATCAAAATGCGCATCTCAATCACACCATTCACACTCTCCGGGCAGCCCGCAGTCACACAAGCAGTATGTTATACGGTACCGTGCACTTATGTACAAACTCTTAGGAACACTAACAGTTCACAAAGTATGCATTTCAATGAACAATTGCCAAAAACCAAACAATAAACAAAAACCAATTTTTCCTGGTCTTAAGCAGAGTGTTAAGTTTTCCGCTATTTGCCACGAATTACCAGAATGTTAATATTTTTCAACATACATTTCATAACTCCGAGTTTTGAACATATAACAAGACAACACATAGAACAAACAAGACACAGAGCGCTATTTCAGTTGTTACATTCCAGGAACTCCCCAATTCTTAAAACAACCTAAAGGAAGTTTTTAGCTTCCTCTTTTTCCTACGCAAAAGTTTCCCTTTTACTTTTGCTGTGAGGTCCCTCTTGTTCCTGTGAGATTCCGCCTTATTCCGTCCCGCCCCCCGCTTTCCGTCACGAGGCCTCCGGGCTTTTAGGAATGGCAGTAACCTCGGATTTGCTCGATCTGTCCTCAAGATCGCTAGCGGCCACCCCTTGGTCAGCAAACCCCCTCCCAAGGTACCTTTCCTCCTGGGGACTACGCTGCGCGCCGGACGTCTCCGTGCGTCTCACCAGCCGCCCCGTTACTAAACATACCGTTTTATCCGTGGATCCAGGGGTTTCTCTTCTGCTCCCGGGTGAACAGCTGAGAAGAGGAGGCTCCTCCGAGGAAATCTCCCGGGGCGCGCCTAGGAGCGTCCGCTCCGCAGCTGGTCCCTCAGCCGAGCAGAAATCCTCCTGCCTGGCTCGCCAAACTGACGTGCGGAATTAGACTCTATAACTCGAAAGTTATAAAGTAGGTATGCTTATTGCGCGCAGATGCACGGGGGATCGCTCCTCCACAAGCGTGCATGCCCGAAATGATGAACCATCTCACATTTATACAATAAAACAAATGAATATTCAATTAACGCCTATACATATTTGTTACCTAAACCCCGCTTTGTATGTTAATTAGCTTATCAGTCCTTTGCCTGGAATGTGGTGGTCTTGCAGGTTTGTAGGTGATTCATGTCCTTGTGACCATCCGATCTTCTCCAGCAAGGAGACTTAGCACTCCCTCCCTCTAGATAGCATTGGAATATCTCTTAAATAGCCCCTTTGTTAGAGGAAGAAGGGCAGGCGTCTCCTCAAAACTGTAGTTGTCTCCTCAGAGCTGTGTGCCTATGTGACCAGACATCGCACCCATGACCAGTCACCATACCCACATTCCTTGAGCAGACATATACAATCACAATCGATGTCCATTGTCGCCATTTCACACTATTTCTCCATATCACTGTTAGCTCTTGATTTTTTATTTTAATTTCTAATTGCAATTCAACAATTAAATCTCGTCCTAACAGATTAAATTCTGCTTCAGGGACGAGCAAGAGTTCACCCATTCCAAATTTATTTTCAGTTTCGAATACCACATTTTTGATTTTGCTTACTTTAAAGGGTTCTCCTTTTGCCCCAATTACTTGTACTTTTTCAGGGGAAACTTTACATCCCTCAGGTATTTGCTTAATAGTTGATTTTTCAGCCCCAGTGTCTACTAAAAAGGTGAACTCTTGTTTATGGGGACCTATTTTTAATTTTATCAAGGGCTCACGATGACTCCGGTCCCCTAAGATATAGAGCCCCTGACTCTCCTATTTGCCACAAACTGAGTTTTTAGGAGCGCTTACCCTAAAGGGTCGTCTGGATTTACCCCAGAGTACAGCTGAAGGGCTTTCCTCAGTCGTTCCAGCCACTCAGTAGGGCTTTCATCTTTCTTTTGCATTTCATTAAATGCTTTATTGATATTCTGGCCACGGGGTACTGCTTCCCTAATCCCCTGAATTACTATAGTTCTCAGGTCCTGCATATGAGTTCTATGCACTGGATCCTGATTATCCCAATTAGGTCTTTGGAGTGGCCATTTAATATCTGCTTGGGGTCCCTGGGCATGCTGAGCATCCCACAGTCTCATTCCTGCTCGTCATCATATCTCTTTCCTCGGTAGTAAATAATTGACCAAGGATAGATTACATCTCATCCCAAGTATAAAGGTTTGGTCCCAAAAAATTGATTTAATCTTTCTCCCACTCCGAGTGGGTCCTCAATTAAGTTTCCCATCTCGATTCTTTTAAAATCTCGTAGGTCAGCCGAGTTTAGGGGTACGGAAATATATCCGATCACAGGTTGAGGTCCCCCCATGGGTATTTCCCTTAGGGGGTACATCTGAGCTGCCCCTTTCTGACTTCTAGTTATGCGTCTAGGAAGAGGGGGAGACCCTTGTTCCGACTCTGGTGGGGGAGTGGGCGCTCTGGGGACCTCTGCGGGAGCAGGAGGAGGAATGTAAGGAGGGGGGGTTAGAAGGGTTTCGTCCAACTCTTCCTGCTTTTTCTTTTGTTTAGTTTTTATTTCATTCAGTGGGTAAAGTCTAGCTCCCGGTCTTTCTAGCCACGCTTCCGCATATCGACTCTCCTCCAGGTTAAGGGGTTTTTTATTATTAACCCAGAGGTTTAATTGCTGTCTTACCCAATCTTCTTCTGACCCATAGACTGGCCAAAAGACATTTTTAGAAATTTTCTTCCCTCCCCATATCTTAGTACAATATTCTATCATCTTCTGCTTATCTTTCCCTAGAGTTCCAGGGAAATATCTCCAATTGTCTAAGATATATGCCAGAGGGGTATTCTTAGGTACAATGGGTACCCTTCCCATGGGAGTCAAAGGCTTGCTGCCCTTCGCCCCCATCTTCTGGAATATCCACAAACATACACTCACTCGTTATATTCCAGGAAACCCAATCCCGCCCGAACGGCAAACCCGCGAACAAATTCGCAATATACTTATGCGTCCTGCGTCTTCGTCCGGACTCCCGTGCACAGAATTTTTATGGGATTTTACCGGTTTCTCCTTTGCTCATTATTCTAGAATTTAGGTTCGTAGGTAAGGTTGGAGTAAGCTGTTGGTCGCGGGGCCGCGAAATGTCGCGGGGCGCCTCCCCGGAGGACCAAAGCCCACCGTTCCTTATCAGAGTCACGGCACCAGAATTGTTATAAATTGAGACCACAATAGATCATAATCCAATTAAAATTTTTATTAATTATAGCAAGTAGAATATGAGCAAAACCAGCGCTGGACAACAGGGGAGTCTGCGCTCCGCCAACTGCCGTCCTGAGCAGTTCAAACAGTCCCTTTTTATACCTTTTTTTTTACTTTCGTGTTCATGAAGTAGTGGAGGTGTTGACCCTTCATTCATATGCACAAGCGGCATCCTGGACACCTGGCGGTTATCTTATCTTTCACAAGCGGCATCCTGGACACCTGGCGGTTATCTTATCTTTTGTTGCCTAATCTTTACATTGGGCTTAACATAAATCTTAATAAACAATACCCTAGTCCATAGTTTCTTATAGCCTCCAACTCGCTTGGGTGGCTTTTGTTGACCCCTGCCCCTGGGGACGGCTGGTGTTTCCCCTCTCTTGCCTGGGGAGGCTGCTGGGAGAAGGCGTGCCCCGGGGCATGCTGGGAGCTGTAGGCCTGGGACAGCCCCATGGCCACGTTGTTCCCAGGGCATGCTGGGAGCTGTAGGCCTGGGACAGCCCCATGGCCATGTTGTCCCCAGGGCATGCTGGGAGCTGTAGGCCTGGGACAGCCCCATGGCCATGTTGTCCCCAGGGCATGCTGGGAGCTGTAGGCCTGGGACAGCCCCATGGCCATGTTGTCCCCGTGGCATGCTGGGAGCTGTAGGCCTGGGACAGCCCCATGGCCATGTTGTCCCCAGGGCATGCTGGGAGCTGTAGGCCTGGGACAGCCCCATGGCCATGTTGTCCCCAGGGCATGCTGGGAGCTGTAGGCCTGGGACAGCCCCATGGCCAGGTTGTTCCCAGGGCATGCTGGGAGCTGTAGGCCCGGTGCTGCAGGGCAGCCATGTTGTTCCCATGGCATGCTGGGAGCTGCCATTGCCCACCCCAGCCTCCCAGCAGCCATGTTGAGCTGGGCAGGCGCAGCCTGGGCTGGGCTGGGGCCCTGCTGGGGCTCTGCCCTTCAGCGGCAGAGCTGGGCGCTTCTCCTCGCTGATGGGATGAAGTTATAAAGAATCACTAGGAGAGGCTGCAGCTACGGCAGTGATTAACTCCACCTATTGAATTAGCTCACCAAGGGGTGGCAAGCCTTCTGAGGCAGCTGGGCTATAACAGTAGCCAAGGGAAGTGGGGTAACGCAGCGTTGCCTTCCAAAGCATAGAGCACAGAGAAGAGATGAAGTTCTATAAGAACAAGTAGAGTGCAGGTGCCCCAGGAAAGTTCATCTGAAGTTCACCAAGTTGTTGACCACCAGCGCTCTCCAAAGACCCCATTAAAGACCCCCCAGGAGCAAAGGGACATAGTCAAGTGCCTTATGCATATGTAAATAATTTTGAGGAAGTAGTTAGTGCAAAGTACATCTTCCCATCTGAACATGCCCAGAACGGACCCTGAGGGGCTGGATATTGACCGGTGGAGCGTGCTGATGGGTGGTAGCTTGTTTGTTTTCCCTTCCCACACAAAATTCCATTTTGTTTTGTGAGTAAGCAAAACTACATATTTCAATGCGTTTTCTGGATTGGTAGTTTTTGCATAACACATACGATCTCCAGGTTTAAACACTGGTGCCAGAAAACCCCAACAAGAACACGTCCCTGGAATAAGGCTTCGCGCTTCTGGGGTAGACCGTGGTTCTATTTCACAACTCACATCAAACTGTTCATGAACAATTCCTGAGGGGAGTATTCGGATAGGGTAGGGGATTTATTTCCCATGTTTCAACCCTATTATCTGGTTTGGACGAGAAGCATTCAAGGGACCAAGGCCATACCCCATTTGTTAGGCATTTGAAATGCCAGCCTGGGGATAACATGCCTTCCTATTTGTGGTGCACGGATTCACCGTGGGGTCTCAATACATACTGGATCCCCCCTTTGCCAGGGGTCCAGATCCCCTGACCAGTAGGCAGCTGCCTGAGGGGCCCACCAAGACTCCTCTGCTAAGCTGCTTTCCAGCAAGGTGGCCCCCGCCTGTGCCGGGGCCTGGGCTTGTTCCTCCCCAGGGGCTGGACTCAGCACTTGTTGGACCTGATGGGGTCCCTGCTGCGCCCTTTCTCCAGCCAGACTCGGTCCCCAGCTGCCAGCACACCCACTGTGGTACCAGACACCCCTACCCCCCATTTTGTGGGTGCCAACGGTGCCCAATGCCAGACCATCCCCGCTGGGTTCAGGCACTGAGGGTGATGCAGCCCCAGCTGCAGGATGGATGGATGAGCTCCATAGATAGAACCATGGACAGAGAAAAGATTGAACATTTCAGATGAAGGGGCACGCCAGGGGTGTCCCAGCCCTGCACCCTGCAAGCTGCTCACTGGCAGGGCAACCCATTGCTCTTGTGGGAGCAGCGCTGCCACCACGGGGGCTTGCAGAAACAGACACAGTGGTGCCGGCAGTCGCATCTCCACCAAGCCTTTGGGCAGCCCCACAGCTGGGAGCAGCCCTCCTGCAGGCACAATCCTGCCCAGCACGGTCCTGAGGCTGCCTGCCCACGTGCCCTGCCCATGGGGACATGGTGCTGGGGCCTGGGCTCTGCTGGGGTGCTGCTGCCTGGCCCCACGTGGATGGTGCTGCCCAGGCCCATGGAGCTGATTCTGTCTGGAGTCATGGGGCTCCTCTTCCTCATCCCCATTGGGCTCCTTCTGCCCACCTGCACAGGGCTGCTTCTGCTTGGCCCCATGTCCTCCCCTTGGCCTTTGTCCCCATCTGCCATCTTCTCCATGTGCGCATCTGCCCCCAGCAGCTCTACTCGAAGGCCCTGGAAAAACCCTCTGGGCTCCAGCAGCCCTGGATAGAGCTGATCCTCTTTCCTGCTGCTCCTCTTTCCTGGCGGCGGGGGAGGGAGAGAACTGTGGGGTGGTGGTGAGCGTGGTGTGTGTCCCACTACAGACCGCCTCTTGCCACTTGGCCATCATTACTTGCAGAAACTTTTGGTACTGCCTGGTTACTATGAGGGTGTCCTGGACGATATGGATGAGCTCCTCGGTGAGGTTCTGTGTGACCGTGGCCATGGCTGAGGGGCTGCTGGGGGTGGCTTCAAATCGATGGGGCTCTACGCACTGTCCCTGCCGTCCAATGGGGAATTCCTCATGCTTTGGCATCCCTGCCATCCACAAGGAATTCCTCCTCTGGCAACTCCAGGGAGAGGGCCTGGCCAAGGGCAATTCCCAGCTTCCTCACTGGCACCCAGGTTGCCCTGATGGACCGGGAAGGTGCAGAGCCGGGTAGTGCCCCTGGCTCTGCCATCACACCAGGCCGGTGGTGTGGGACACAGTAGCGGGAGCCCGGGGTAGAAGAGCCGCTGCATGACAGCGACAGCAGCAGGGCCTGTGCAGACTGGTGCTCCCTTGGCAGAACATCTGCGCTCGCCCTGCAGTAGAGGACGGGGAAGAGAGAGAAGGCTGTTGCCCTGCAGTGCTCATGCACATGTGCAAGCCCACGTGTGCAGGTCCAACTTCTGTTAGTGAGGACTGGCAGGTTTCTTGGACAGACACTGGGAAGGCAGTCAGGTGTCGGGTGGCCTGAGGATCCTGACCTCTTCTTCCTCAGCCAAAGTGCCACGAGTCCCAGAATCACACAATGGTCGTTGTTGGAGGGAACCTCTGGAGATTATCGAGTCCAACGCCCTGCAAAAGCAGGCTGTGCTAGAGCAGGTTGCACAAAATCATGTGCAGGTGGTGCTGGAATGTTTCCAGGGCCTCTCTGGGCAGCCGGTGCCAGTGATCTTAAGCTGGAGTGCTGTGCAAGGGTCCCGGTGCTGGTGGGGGGCAGTGCCTGGGCTAGCTGCAACATCAAGGCACCGCAAAGGGGCAAGGAGATGATGAGCACAACAAGCCCATGCCACGCTCCCTGCCTCCCCACATGACAGTGCCTGTGCCCAGGTCCCTGATGGCTGTGGAGGCCACCTGGCACTGGGCACCCTTTCCCCTGGCTACCCGGAGGCTGCCTTAGGCTCTCTCTAGTCCACTCAGGCCCCCTTCTGAGGCCTTCGTTGCACCCCAGACCCCTCTGCAGAGCCTCAAGCCCTCAAAAAGACACCGGACTGGGGGCCCGGTCCCCTAGTCTCGACCATTCCACTCGAGTCCCCGCGGCACCCCTCCATAGGGGTCTGGTATGCCCCAGGCCTCCGGTTGCTCCTCTAGCGTGGCCGCTACTACAGCCAGAAGGCAGGCAGGGAGGGGGGCAACTGCCGAGCAGCAGCAGCAGCAGCAGCCTCTTTGCTCCCACTCAAAGCTCATGGCGCTCCCGGCAGCCACTGCAGCCGTAGGCCTGGCCTTGGAAACATGGTGCAGCTGTGAAAGCAGAGCAGCCTGGGGAAGCCCAGGAACTCCGTGGCGTGAGCAAAGGCCCCAGCTCGTGGATTTCCCCTGAAGCCCAGCTGGCCCTGAGCGGCCACTTTCAAGCTGGCTTGCGCCTCGTACAGAAGCCCACAGGGATGCCAGCAGGAGCCAGCCTAAGGCATTCTCTGCTTCCAACTGCCACCCCCAAGGCCCTGAGCCCTCCTATGACCTGCCTTCCTTCCTTCCACTGTTCCCTCATGCTTCTCTCGGAGCAGGCAGAGCTTCAGCCCTTTGCGGTGACCCTTTGTGCCCGACTTGGCAGCCTGCCTCCTTCGGCAGGTGCCGGCTCTGGAAGTCCTTGCCTCGCACAGGAGACTGCAGTGCACTGGCGCGTGGTTAGCCATGCCAACGGAAACACTTTATTGCAAGAAGGCAGCCTGCTGGGTTCTGCCGTTGCGAGGAGCGTGGGCAGGACAGAGCAGGCCTTTGTCACTGAGGCTGCCTTTCGTCAGCAGGCATTGCCCCAGCAGGAAACGGTCGTTGTGCGCTGCAGCCTGCCCTGGATGCTCCTCATGGTGCTGCTCCAAGCTATTTCGCTCTTAGGTACTGCAGGAGCTCCTGCAGCCGAGTAAAGAAGTCCAGCAGCTTCTGGACTGGAAACGGGCAGGGTGGAAACCGGCTCGATTCTGTTGGCCTTGGCCTTGGCCTCGGCCTCTGAACGGGGGTGTAGGTGAAGACTGGCTGTGGCCTTGCAGTAGTGGTTACTGCTGGGCGCAGGCCCATCTGCGCCAGGATCCAGTCGTAGAAGTGCTGGGTGGAGGTGTAGACTCCGGGCTTCCTTGCTCTCGCACAGCCCGTCCCCCAGCTGGTCACGCCAACAAGCCAGAAGTAGTCGGCGCTCTTGTCTTGGCACACGAGAGGCCCACCGCTGTCCCCCTGCAGCACAGGAGAGAGGACGAAGGGGTTGTTGGGTGGCCACCGTCAGCCCGGTGGCTGGCTCCTTCTCTCTCACGGCACCTGCCAGAGCTGCATTCAGTGGCCAGCCAAGCTCTGTAGAAGCTTGCCTGGCAGGGGGCGGTGGGCCTGTAAGGCAGGGCTCGCTCTCACCGCTCTTCACGGTGGTGGTGAAGGTGTGTCAGACGGCTGGGATGGTGAAGCTGTGGGCTGCCAGGGGCACCGGGCGGGCCTTCTGGGCAGCGTGCCAGGCCTCTGGGACAAGGCGGGCAGGCCCTGGGCAAGGGCTTGCCCATGGGGAGGGGCGGGTAAGGCCCTCAGCGGTGGGGACCCAGCCATGGGAGTGTGAGTGGCCGGCAAAAGGCCGTGATGGCGCACGTTTGGGCGGTTGTGGCGGGGCTGCCTGCGCTGCCAGGGCTTGGCTTGTAGCACGCTCCTACCTGGCAGGTGTCGATGCCGCCCTGCGGATAGCCAGCACAGATGTTGTGGCTGTGGATGGCCCCCCTGTACCAGCCGCTGCTGTTACAGACCCTGGCATCAATGAGGTGGACCTGGGCCTCCTGCAGCGCGTATGCCGATCCTCCAGCTGTGAAGAGCACAGAAAGGAATGAACACCCAGCAGCTCATTGCCAGTTCTCCTCCCCCGTCTGGCTGAAGCCCTCCCCCGGGGCTTGGCTTTGCATGCGGACAGGCGCTGGACCGCTCTTGCCTTTCTGCCTTGCTCTGGGTCAATGGCGCCGGCCCCTCTCTCGAAGAGAGAGGCTTACGCCCCCACAGCCTGACTCTGGCTTTCGCCTCTGCCGTCAGGAAGCGCATCCTGCTTCCCCAAGCTGGCCAAGCTTGCACTGGCGCCGCCACTGCGTTTGGGCCACTCACCTCTTGCTTTCCTGGCACCCCAGCCACTGACGTAGCAGGCTGTCAGCTCTGAGACTCTCAGCGAGGCGTCGGGCACACAGGCAAGCTGTACGTAGCTGTTGCACTGGACAGGCTGGTCCAGTTCCAGCAAGGCAATGTCGTTCCTCTGTGTGACGTTCCAGTAGTGCTGGTGAACCAGCAGCCGCCTGACGGCGCGCACCTGAGCCTCAGGGCCCAGCTGAGTCAGCTGGGTAGCACCGAGCACCACGCGCAAGACGGTGATGTGCCTGGAAGGCAGATGGAGAGAGGGCTCAGAGGGAGCGCAGCCACGTGCTGCAGCAGCCCGGCACTTGCCCTGCCTTCTGCTCGACGAGGGAGAGAGGCAAGCAGCGCTAGGGAGGCTGCGACTGCCCTCGCGTGCCTTGGGCTCAAGCAGTGTCGAGCGGGAGGCTGCTGGGAAGCAGTGGCACGAGCCCAGCCTTCTCCTGAGCAGCCTCTCGGCGGGGCTCCGGAGTGCCCAGGCACTGGGCGTGCTGCAGGGCAACGGGACGGCAGTAGCACGTGCTGCTGCGCTCAGGGCACCTGCTAGTGTTGTGGGGCTAGCCCCGACCCCTGGTCCTCCTTACCTGACCTCGATGAAGCAGTGGGCTGCTGTGAGGACCCACTGTGGGCTGATGAGGGAGCCCCCGCAGATGTGCGCCGTGCCTCCTTCCACGAGAGCCTGGATGCTGACGATCCAGGGCCAGGCCCCTGGCTGGGCATCTGTGCCACCCACGACGCGCGACATGCCGTAGTGCAAAGCCATGGGACGAAGCCCGCAGCTCCCTCTGTAACCAGAAACTCCTTACTGTGCTGCTGGATGGCTTGCGCCGTTGCGGCTGAAGGCCAGCCGTCTTCCCTCCCCACAAGGCATGGCCAGACGGGCCGAGGAAACCCGTGGGGCCAAAACCCGCTCCCCTCGCCCCGCTTTCTGCTTCAGCCCGTAGACGAGTTGTGCCGGCAGCCTGGCTGCTGTCAAGGCACTGAGCCTCCCACATGGCTTTCAGGAACCTGGGGGGTGGCCATGGGGGACAAGCAGGCCCCCTCCAGTGAAGCCCACAAGGCTTGCCCAAGCTCCCTCCCAGAGCCTCGGGCCACTTACCCACAGCTGTCCCATGTGCCGTGCACAGGACAGCACACGGCCAGCAGGACAACGAGGAGACGCAGAAAACCCATCGCTGCCAGCGACATGTGGCAGCTGCAAGGACGAGGGCTTGTCGCCACCAGTACGGCTGCTGACGTACTGCCCGCAGGATTCCCGTTGCCCGGGGTTCCCTTGGACGTGGGACTGATGTCACAGAGTGCCTGGTTCCGGGTGCTGGGCGTGGTGGTGTCGGGGGGGCGGGGGGGGAGGGGAGGGAGGGGAGGCAATAGGAGGGGTCCCAAGCAGGAGTGGAGGCAGAAGCTGGGATCGCGCACCCCGACAGAGCCTTGTGGAATGCCCTGCTTGCGCCATCAGGGTGGGCAGGCCCCATGGCAGGCAGCGGCGCCTGGCTCCCAGCTCTGCCTTCTAACAGCTCACAGGACAAAAGCGAGCATGGCCTCACAGCCTCTTTGGGAAGTTCCCTGCCGCCCTGCTCTCCGCAGCCCCATGCCACCAGCTCCTTCCCAATAAAGAGACGCCAGAGAACGGGGCTACTACAGGCAGCACGCGCATGCCTGGGTGTCCAAGAGCCAATGTCTCTTACGGCTGCGGCTGGCAACAGTGCTGGGCAAGCCAAATAAGCCAAGCGTAGCCCAGCAGTGTCAACCTTGCTGCACAAAGAACAGTGAAATGCAGGTGCAGCACAGTCCTCGCTGGCTATGTCAGTGACAGCAACGCCCTCTGGCAGGCCTCGTGTCCTCCTTGCTATCCATGAGTCTGATTGCAGTTCTGGGCGCACACTGAGCAGGGCATTTGTGGCAAGGACAAGCAAGGTGAAGCTCTCGAGAGACAAGGATGCTCCTGCTCTTAGCCGTACGTGCCATTGCTGTCCATGGCTTTGGTAAATCCTGCATCAGCCTTGTCTCAGGAGTCTGCCTTCTGCCACTGCCTGGGGGAGCCTTGCTCACTCACATGCTGGAGTGCAGCAGAGAAGCAGGATCCAGGCACGTGCACTGCATTTAAAGCGCAGCAGGGCTAGGTCCGTGGGGGGCGAGGGCAGTGGCTTGAAGCATGGCAGCCTCAAAGCTTGTGAAAGGTGCGGCAGCTCCCTGCTGCCACCCTGGCTTGTGTGGCGAGGCATAAGGAACACAGCGGAGGGAGCAACTGGGTCCCAAGGAGGAGGAGCGGGCAGGCTCTGCCTGAAAGTTGAAGAGCTGCTCTCAAGGCGCTTGAGGCGCACAGGGCTTCCTAGGCCCCAGAACTGGGCCTCCAAGCCAGCGGGCTCAAGGCTGCTTTGTGTTTTGACAAGGGACCTGCTTCTGCTTGGCCCCATGTCCTCCCCTTGATCTTTGTCCTCATTCGCAGTCTTCTCCATGTGCGCATCTGCCCCCAGCAGCTCCACTCTAAGGCCCTGGGGCCACCCTCTGGGCTCCAGCAGCCCCGGCTAGAGCTGCTCCTCTTTCCTGGCAGGGTGGAGGGAGGCAACTGCGGGGAGGTGGTGTGTGTGGTGTGTGTCCCACCACAGGCCGCCTCTCGACACTTGGCCATCATTTTTTGCAGGAACTTTTGGTACTGCCTGGTCACTGTGAGGGTGCCGTCAACGATGCGGATGAGCTCCTCGGTGAGCTTCTCCTTGACTGTGGCCATGGCTGAGGGGCTGCTGGGGGTGGCTCCACATGGCAGGTGCTCTACGCCCTGTCTCTGCCATCCAATGGGGAACTCCTCATGCTTTGGCATCCCTGCCACCCACAAGGAATTCCTCCTCTGGCAACTCCAGGGAGAGGCCCTGGCCGAAGGCAATTCCCAGCTTTACACTGGCACCCAGGTTGCCCTGATGGACCAGGAAGGTGCAGTGCCGGGTAGTGTGGAGTGGCTGGAAGACAACAGACATATTATGAGCAATGCAGACCACGTAACATTGTTGTAATAGCAGGCCGAGCAGGCCGCAGCTGTAACAAGCTGCAGGTGTTGTGAAGGACATATGCAAGGCCAAGGGAGACAAAGAGACTGTGTATTCGCAGAGAGATAAGGGAGCTGGACAGAAAGGTGAGTAAAAACAGGACGCCTGCACAAGGGGAGAGCAGCGTGTGGGCGCCACACCAGGACTAATCAAATGGAGCGTGATGCCGCATGGACAACAGCAAGGTGGCAAAAAGACGCCAGAGGAGACTGATGTAACCAAGCGATTAAACAAGATAAAGGACCTCTATGGGTCCCTAGCAGATCTGTCCACCCTGCATGTCAACTCCAGAAGAACGGAGAAAATATAGACGACAGCTTTACCTCCAACCAGTCTTCAACAAACTCCGTGTAGAACTTGAGCCAGTCCCATCCACCATAGAAGATGTGCTGTTGACAGCAGCGAGAAGACAATCATTTGGGCCACGAGCTTGTAATGTTGTGTTGAAAAGATTTTGTAATACCAAAAATGCTCTTTGCAGAAACTGTAGGGAACCAGCAGCAATAATATTAAGTTGTGGTAACTGTAGACAGATTTTTGTTATATATTGTAGCCGCTTGCGAAATGCTTATGTTTTGTGCTTAAATTGTCAAAACAGCTTTGCTAATAGTACTTTTGAAAATGTTTGTAGGGAATTTCTGAACCTTAAGCCAAATCAACATTTTCCAGAAATATGGATGCCAGAAAATTTTGACAGCAGAAGTGAAGCTATCTCTTGGTGGGCCGTGACCAAAGCCTTAACTGTTGTTTTAGCTACAAAGAAAACATAAGCTCTTGGTTTGTGGTGCTTCTTTTGTCAGTTGGGAACAAGAATTGCGAGTTAATGACATTGCTTGCTTTGATTATAGGGCTGGTAGGAATAATCAGCATGCCCTCACAAGAACAGTGTGGGCTCCTGCCCAACCACAAATGACCATGTGGGTTACCTGGGCCAACATGACAGGGCAAGGTCCATTTTGCTTACCGTTAGCTACCCCATCTGGCCCATTTCGTACCTGTTTGACTGGGGTCCCTTTAAACCATATGAAGGAGTCTGGGCACTGGAAAACAGGTAAAATATACTCCGACGACCTCAACCAAGCAACAAATGACTTTTAGACCATCAACAGTGGATCTGTGCAAGCCGATTGGTGCCAATCACTTGGTATTCCACGAAAGCCCTTGGGGGCTCAAGCGTTCAAAATTGCTCAGGGCCGGAATGTTACCGGCATGGAACCTCAGGAGCTTGACATCTTAGGATCTATGCCGGGAAACTACTGTTTGATTTTTGGGTTTTACAAGAAAGACATTGACTCCAGTAATTTTAGGATCCACAAACCAAGAAATTACAATACTTGGTTTGCCCCTGGGTCCCCCTGGCATTCTAACATCACCGGTTACTGTAACAATTGGACTTGGCCTGTTTCATGGTCTGGTAAGACAAACGAGAAAGCAAAGATGTTGCCTCCGGGAGTATTCCTCGTTTGCGGAGCTGGTGCCTGGCCCGCCGTACCTGCAAGCGCACAGGGAGGACCATGCTACTTTGGCAAACTAACATTATTTGCCCCTAGTATCCATCAAATGCTTAACATAAGTAACAAGTTTAAACGCGTCAGACGTAGTGTATACCAATTGGGACCTGAATGTAAAGATGATGTTGAGTTGTGGGAACGTCCATCGGTCATTTCAGCATCACTCTTTACACCACAAGTTGCTTCTGCCAAGGCTCTCACTCAGTTGAGGCGGTTAGTTTGTCGGACAGGAAAACAAATTAACATTACCTCCAAAGTATTAGATGAGCTCACCACTGATGACGACAGTATACGACATGCTTTAATACAAAATCGAGGTGCTATTGATTTTCTGTTATTAGCACAAGGACACAGCTGTGAGGATTTTGAGGGAACGTGCTCTGTGAATCTTTCTGATCATTCTGAGTCCATTCACAAAAAGCTTTTCCAACTGCAAGATAATACGAAGAAACTCACTGTTGTTGAAAATCCTTTCGACGGTTGGCTTAAGAGATGGGGAATCACCGGCTGGTCGAAAACCCTATTGATGGATGGGTTTCGATTTTTTGTTATTATCTTTGCTGTGCTTGTTATCTTCTGTTGTATTTTCTCCTGTATGAAGAAAGGTTTGGAATCAATTGTTGATCGAGCCTGGCTTGTCCAAAAAGAAAAAGGGGGATGTGATAGGGGAATTCCTGACAGAACAAGGGCATACTGTACCCTGGCAGGAGTTGGACATCCCTAGCCTGCAGATTGCAAAGTTACTTTGAAAATCTTGTACTGTCCTTGAATAGGCAGAATAATGAATAATGAGTATTGTACAAGAACAAGGCCAGATGCCAAGCAAGATATGAAAACCGCTAAGCTAGCACATCCTTATTAGGCGCTTGCAACATGACAGCCAATCAACAAGTAACGTGAATACGTAATTGACAACCAATCAACAAATGGCATGAATACGTAATTGCTGCTGCGTGAACAGTGCATTGGAAGTATAAATAAGACAAAGTTGCTGAATAAAGGAGGACAACATGTAGCCATATTGGTGTAATTGCCGTTACTTGGCTGACTCCTTTCTGGGATCCTCTTTAGCTGTCCTGCCCCTCCTCAGCGCTTACGGCACTGATGTCACAGCTCTGTGGTGGCACAGGGGGCTCCTGCTGCCCGTGCCCCAGGCGGTGGGCTCTGGGGTCCATGTGGGCTGCAGCACCTCAGGTGTGGCACCAGGGCCAAGGGCAGGCTTGTCACACGGACACCGGTACCCAGGGATGGGAGCCCTTGTGTGGGAAGGGTTTGCTGCCCAGCAGAGGATGCTGGAGGGGATGGCAGGGGGCAGCAGAAGGAGGAACGAGGTTGCCACCACGAGAGCAAAGGCTGCAGTGGCCAAGGCCAGGGGGAAACAGGCCTGGGCTGTGCAGCCCTGGCAGGAGAGGGCTTTGCTCTCCCAGGTGACTCTGTAGCACCATGTGGCCTGTGCCAGAGGTGAAGCTCATCTCCAAGAAGGAAAAGCTGCTGCTGCTGCTGCCGAGCAAGTCCCTGGGGGAGGCCAGGCTGTGATCCAGCCCCCCTGTGGCTATCCTGCTGGTGGCATGCCAGCTAGAGAGCAGCTCTGCAGAGAAGGACCTTTGGGTGACAGAGGACAAGCAGCCGAGCATGAGACATCGATGCACCCTCATGGCAAAGGCCAACAGCTGTGGGGACGGTATTAGGAAAAGCATCGCTGCCCGATGGAGGGAGGTGACCCTTCCCCTCCTCTCAGCACCGCTGCGATGGAGAGACGGGACGCTGCTTGATGCAAGCAAATGTCCATTTATTGTACACAATCATGAGTTTATATATGTTATCAGAGGCCACGTGCCTTAAACTGATTGGTTCTTCAAGCTAAGCATTACGTACTAGGCAATCCCTAATTGGGTAACAACAAACAAAGGACACTTTCAGTAAGTTTTTACAGTCATCAATTAACAGCAACTTGTTACTTCTCCTTGGTGCCATCTTTCCTCATCTCCTTATCTTTTCTCTGCATGACTCAACAGTCAGCATTCTGTGGGTTGTTATCTATTCACCCTCCTTGTCCTCCCAGGGTTTGTGGCCTACAAGCTCCAGGACATTCCTCTCAGCTAACTGATTGTTACTTATGGCCCTGATTTCCAGGCCCCCTCCTGCAAGCACTACTAAGGCCACATCTGGAGTGCTGTCTAGGGCTGGGCTTCCCAGGGCAAAAAATCTGTTGACCTACTAAAGCAAGTTCTGCAAAGGGCCACCAGGCTGCTTGAAGGGACTGGAACATCTTTCCCAGGAAGAAAGGGTGAGAGATCTGCAACTGTTTAGTCAGGAGAAGAAAAAAAATCCTTGTGAGGTTCTTATGAATGTATACAGAGGTCCATCTGAACCCAAGAAAACACTTTTGACTCTGAGGATGATCAGCCACTGGAAGAGTTGCCAAGAGAGTTTGTGGAATGTCCATCCCTGGAGATACTCCAAACCTATCTAGCCAAGGCCTTGAACAACCTGCTTGAGCTGACTGTACCTCGGCTAGCACATTTCACTGGATGATCTTGAGAGGTCGCTTCCAATGTCAACATTTCTGTAATTCTGTGAGTATCAAGAGGAAAAGTAGACAGAAAAAATGAACACCACATACCCTTTGAGCACAAAGATGTTGGGGTCCCTGAAGAGGACCCAATCTGGAGAAGGGCAAAAGTGTGAGGAGAAAGGAGCAGTAGAGACGTTCTGTACCATCAACCCCCTCTTTGCTATCCCCCTACTGCCTCCATGGCTGTGGGTGTGTAGATGAACTGGGAACAATGGTGTAATTTGGCCCCTGGAGAAACTGTGAGGGGCATCGTCTTTAATATTTTGGTCCTTGTTTCTCACAATCAAAATCCGGTTGAATTAGCAATAAATTAAGTTGATCTTTGGAAAGACAACACGCCATTGGCTATGACAGTGATGGGTTAATAATCTCTCCGTCTTTATCTTGACCAATGAGCATTGCTGGTTTATTTTCTCCTTTGTCTTGTGCAGTCAGGGGAGTGGATGAACAGCGGGGGACTGACTGGCCACTGCCTAAGGTGAACCCACCACAGGACCACATCAGGACTGCTATGCCCAGAATGGGCTCTCTAACAAAAAAAAAGACCCTGACGCATCGGGGCAAGTCCTGCAGATGCCAGAAGAATGGTTGGGGCCTCGAACGCATTATGGACAAGGACACTCAAAGTTGGGATTTTATCTGAGAAATTGTTAAGAGTGAGAGACTGGAGTACTGGACCCAGGCCATCTGGTGGGACCTCACTCAGTGGCCTGTATCAATATTTCTGAAAACACAGCCATGAGCACATGATGTGGCTGAAGGTGTCTGACCACGCCATTGGCTGAGAGACCAACTGTGGCAAGAGCTATGGGACGTGTGTGGAACAAGTGTCAGCAGGAAACTGGCTCCCATTATATTTCAAAATGGCAATGCAGTTTGATGTCACTAAGTCACAGAGGATGACAGAGGTGATGATGAAGGAAAGGTCCCTTTTTGGGGCTACGATGTATGACCGCAGATGGAAATGAGCAGTGTTTGGGACTTCTTGAGGAAAAATTTCCCTGCTACATCTTCCCCAAGGTGTCCAAGGTACCTGGCACAGACCAGGCTCCTCAGTCCCACTCCTTTGGTGCCTCGCTTCATTCACCATGACCCCTGGGTCTGCACCAGGACCACCCTGCTCTGTGCCCCCACCCTGCACACTCACACAGCTGAGCTCTCACTGGTGTTTCCCTCTCCCAGGCCCTTCCCAGCCCAGCCCCCCCCCCCCCCCCCCCCAGCTCTGCCCATCTCCCCTGCCCTCTCCCCAGCCCAGGCAGACACAGCAGCCCACGCTGGGCTGGCCCCATGCAATTGCCCACCCAAAGGGGGCTGCAGAGCTCTGGGCACTCACCCCAATAACCCTAACAAGGGCACAGCAGATGCTAGTGGGCAGAGAGGGGTCTCATCCTGCCAGTCAGCCCCAGGGCTGGCACCAGCCATGGCATGAGGACACAGAGGCCAGTGTCTCCCTCTGTCTGCTGCTCTTCTCTCACAGGGACCCTGATTGCCCACTCCTGGCAGCCCCTCGGGGCCAGTCCCTGTCCCCAGCACCAGGCTGCTGGCCTGGGGGCTCCCCAGGCACCTCCTGCTGCACCAGGGACACAGCAGCCTGCCCCAGCTGGGGCATCCACAGAGACACCTGCTCTTGCCCAGGGATGTGGTCTCAGGCATGGCCCTGAGCAGGCGGTGCTGCTGTGCAGGGCAGCGGTGCCTGAAAGCCCAGGGAGATGGTCCCAGGCACATCCCTCTTGGTCACCCACCGTTCCCATGGGCACTGGGCACCCACACGCCAAGGCTCAACACAGGCCCATGCCCTAACGTGTTGCCCCATGCCCTCCTCCCCTGAGCCATGGGGAACCCAAGCCCAGCAGCACGCTCCTGGGGGCAATTCCTTCAGCCTCTTCCTGAGCTCAGCTTTGGAAGAAGAGCCAAACCACCAGACATGGGCACTGAGAAAACTGCCTTTTATTACAGAGATGTGAAACAGAAACCAGGCGCATCATCCTCGAAGACACATGTTTAAAGGCTGCTGGGTCAGACAGTCTGGGCTCCTGCCTTTCAGGAAGTGGAGTGGATGCAGACATACTGGGACAAACAGGACTGTCTCAGATAGAATGCTAACAGCACAGGAGGTTCCACACATTAATTAAAAATTCCTTCTGTATATATGTAAACAGTTGATGTCTGCTGAGAGACACCTGCCTGCCTCAGTTTCTTCAGTGCACCCTTGAGCTCCTGGTTCCTCATGCTGTAGATGACAGGGTTCACTGCTGGAGGCACCACCGAGTACGGGACTGACACCCTCAGGTCCAGGGATGGGGAGGAGGTGGAGGGGGGCTTCTGTTAGGCAGATATGGCAGTGCTGACAAAAAGGGAGATGACGGCCAGGTGAGGGAGGCACGTGGAAAAGGCTTTGTGCCATCCCTGCTCAGAGGGGATCCCCAGCACGGCCCCTAAGATCTGCACATAGGACAGAACAATGGAAAGAAAACAACCAATAAATAAACAGGCACTAACCTCAATAAGCCCAAACTTCCCTAAGGTAGGTGTGTAAGCAGGAGAGCTTGAGGATCTGGGGGATTTCTCAGAGGCGGTCCAGCGCATTGCCTTGGCAGAGCAGCAGTGAAAGCGTATTCACAGAATACAGGAGACAATTGAGGAAACCACCATCCCAGGCAGCTGCTGCCATGTGGACACAAGCTCTGCTGCCCAGCAGGGTCCCGTAGTGCAGGGGCTGGCAGATGGCTGCGTAGCGGTCATAGGCCATGACAGTGAGCAGAGAAAACGCTGCTGAAACAGAAAAGAGAAAGAGAAAGACTTGGGCAACACATCCTGCATAGGAGATGTCCCATGTGTCCCAGAGGGAGTTGGCTATGGCTTTGGGGAAAGTGGTGGAGATGGAGCCCAGGTTGAGGAGGAACAGGTTGACGGGGAAGAAGTACATGGGGGTGTGGAGGCAGTGGTCACAGATGACAGTGGTGATGATGAGGCCGTTGGCCATGAGGGCAGCCAGGTAGATGCCCAGCAAGAGCCAGAAGTGCAAGAGCTGCAGCTCCCATGTGTCTGCCAGTGCCAGGAGGAGGAAGTGGGTGATGGAGCTGCTGTTGGGCATCTGCTGCCTCTGGGCCTGGGGACTGTCCATGAAGGAAAATATAATGAGCTGTTAGGGAAGACTTCTCTGATCAAAACCTAACACCTTTCTCAGAGAAAGCCCACTGAAAGGGCCTCTCTGCTTTTTGGAAGACCTTGGGCAGGTCCATCTCAAGAGTTGGTTCTGACTGAGGGAGCTACAGGAAGCAGGGGGTTCTGCTGTGGGCTCTGGAGGAGTCACTCCTGCCCTATTACAACAGGTAATAGGAACATGGGGTGACAGAAGATTAAATCCACTCATGGCATCAAAGGGCTTTTCAGCATTGTCACCTCCAATTCACCCCACCACCGAGTGGAGTTTAGGGGATTTTTCTCTGTGTATTTTGTTCCGGTTGCCCCACCACAGCTGAGGAGTGGTTTTGGCACTGTCATTCCTGCTGCACTCCAGATGCCATCATGTGGATCCTGAGAGGCAAAGAGGCAGTCCGTTTGTGCAGACTGAGGACAGCCAGGCTGTCCACCCGCCCTGTGCAGGAGCGGGCTGGAAGCTAGGACCATGCGCGGCAATCAGTTAGCTGAGGGGAATGTGCTCGAGCTTGTCTAGACAACAATTAACATGATGAGGCATGTTTGCAGAGCACAGGGGAGTGGGAGACGGATGGCGCCAAGGATGGCGCCAAGGAAAGGTAACACCTTGCTGTTAATTGATGAAAGTGTCCTTTGTCGTTAACCACCAATCAGGGATTGCCTAGTCTGTAATTCTTAGCTTAAAGAACCAATCTGTTTAAAGCACGCAGCTTCTGAAAACATATATAAACTCGTGATTGTGTACAATAAATGGACATTTGCTTGCATCAAGCTGCGTCCCGTCTCTTCATTCACCGCAGCCCATGGCTTTGTGTTTCAAGGAAGAGCCAGTGAGAGTGGAGGTACCTCAGTGAACACATGGAACTGTTGGGGTGAGAGCAAGGCAGGGCAGCGAGATGGTGCCTACAGCCTGCACGGAAACAGGGGCAGTTGTCCAACCATGTAGAACAACCTGCGGTGGAGATGGAAAAGGTTTTTAGCAAGGCTGGAAAGCCTGAAGAGAACCCAGCTCTTTGTCCCCTTGGCTATGGCAGCTGTTTCTGACACTGAGGCCTGTGAGAAGACAAGTTGTCCTCGTGGCACAGGGGCATCGTTGCCTCCTTGCAGCCCCACCGGGAAGCTGGACGTTGTTGTGCCATTGTTGTCCTTAACACGGCATTGGATCCCCCACCTTCCATGGTCCCCAGGAAGAGCCCTGAGCCCTCTGTGAGGGACAGCACTGACCTTCCCACAGGCTGAAGGTCATGGCTTGGCCTTTCTGCTTCATCAAGCAAGCAAGCAAGCAAGCCAAGGCTTTGCTCAGCAGCAGAGCTGCCTGCACAGCACCTTTGCCTACCTGCACTCACAGCCTCCAAGGATGGGCTCTAACAGGGCCATGGGGAGGCTTTCTCGGTCATGGCCCTCAGCGGGGATTGTTAATGCTTCCAGGGACTTTGGGGTTTGCTCCTGACTTGGTGTTCTCGAGAGGTTTCTTCAGTCTCCTCCGAACACCTGAAGTCCACAGCACCACAGACACCCTGGGCTCATTAGGAGGCAGAAAGCCCTTGGGAGCCCTGTCTCCTCCATCAGGGACACCTGGTCTTCAAGTTTGGCTTGTACACTTAATGAGGTAAGGTTCAGCAGTACAGTGAAAGAGAAAGGCAGGTAATGAGCACTTTGGAGAAGTGATAGAAGGCTTTTCCAGTTGCTATTGATGCACAGTGTCTCCTGAGGAGGTGCGGACAGGTAGGGAAAGCAGTTCCTGGAGCTCAGTACTGTGTGGACAGTCTTGCTCTTCACGTCTCCAGCCTCACTATTTCACCTGAATATAGCAAGTTCTTGGCAATAATTATTGGCTACTTGTAAACAGAACTAAAAGAGGGATTGCTAACAGGGAGTGGTGGATGGTGGTGGTGGTGAGGGGACTGGGATAGAAATTAATAAATAAAAAACACATTTCTCAGCTGTATTATTGCTAGTTCAAGCAGATACCCATGAGGTCTATTGCCACAACTGAAGAGTTGCCCATAGGGAATATTAGAGACAATACTGAAAGACAGTCCAACTGTTCCTCTCTGAACCTTAAAGCAGAAGCTACATCGGTAGAATGGGTTGGAGTGATCATAGAGGAAGAGGAGAAAGGCATCTGGAGATGAACTTCTTAACCCAGAGCTGCAAATCAGGAAACCGGGATGTCAGTGTATTCCAAATTTCTTGAATTCCATAGAAGGTCTCAACTTTCTGGGACTCATGACAAATACTAGGATGTTTCCAAATTTTTTTTATATCTGTAGAAATTCCCCCACTTTAACCTACATATACACCGCAACTGCTATTAACAACAGCACAGACTCTGCCTTCAGACGCCAGCTTCATATCTAATGCCATTCCATTTTGCACAGCTCTAGGGGCTATTCCTCACACTTCTTCCTGCAAAGCCTTCATGGCACCTGCAGGGTCCTTGGCCATCTCTTCCATTCCTGTGCATCTCTTTATCACTGCCTTCTCCAATTCAGGAACCGCTGACCAAGGAGTAACCGAGGCCACAAGCAGGCTGATGATCTGGGCTATCATTATGACACCCATTACATCTGAGAAGCTCATAGGCCACTAGGAGGCACGTGGCCATGAAGGCGAGTTTGAGGTCCCTGGAGTCTCCAGCTTCCTTGGGGGATTGGCCATCAGCAGCCCAGCCGGTTATGGCTGCAGTAAGAAAGGCACTTGGACTCTGAGACAAAGCGTCATTTCAAATGGCCTTGGTTAGAGCAAACTCTCTACACACAGAGACAATCGTGTCAGCTGTATGCCGTCCCTTCCGAGGCCGGGAACACGGAGTTTCCAGCATTGGGAGAGTGGTGCAGCAAGTTGTGCAGATCCTGCCTGCAGAAGGGTTATCCCACATTGTCTTCTGTGGGATCTTGAAGTGTTTTCTGCCAGGGAAACCCATTCTAGTCATCACTTCTCGTGTTCTAAGAGGAGATGTTCACTTGGGAGTTGGTAACTGCAGTCCCAGGTAAAGGTAAGGGCGTGGGGTTGGCCATTCACCAGCAGCTTCCTGCAGATTTCTTCTTCCAATATGGCTTATTCTGCAACCCAGGGACACACTCAGCACAGCACAGCCTGAAGGCCAAGAGGTACGTGGAGCACAGCACAGGCCTGCTCAGGTTTCCTGTGACGCTCATCACTAACTCCTCCATGTACAATGGTCTTCTGCTCAGTATCTCCAAACCTCCTGATGAAAGTTAGAAGGAGGACAATGTCTCCTTTACACCGCTAGAGAAAGGGACCTGTACTTGAAGGCCTTGGTTGAAGGGAAAGTGGAAGATGATCCCTGTCCAACATGGTGCAAATGCTCTGCAGGACTTGTTTTGAACAAAAAGTTGGCAGGAGTGGTGAAAATTCTAGACGACAACTTTGGGTCAAGTATGGGTGAAGGTGGTAGGGTACAAAGCAAGAGAGGTCAGCAAGACAAATTGTAGCAGGGCTGAGTAGAGAGGAAGGATAACCACCAACAACCCTTGGGCAGAGCTCTTCCTAATGCAGCCCAGGATGCCATTGGCCTTATTTGAAAGGTGCAAAGCCAGGAGAAGAGAAGGTTTTTGGAACACCTAATAACAGCTTTCCCATGTGGTCTTGGGTCATATCAGCAAGAAAAGGCAAACAGGTTTACGCCTCTTGCGCATGATGGGAGGATGAGGGCCAATGGGCATCAGCTGAAGCAAGGGAAGACAATCTTTCTCCCTGTGAAGACAGTCAAGCACTGGAGCAGATGTCCCAGAGATTTGTGCCTTGTCCATCCTTTGAGCTTTTCAAGACCCACTTGAAGGAAAGCCTGAGCTACTTGCTCTGACCCTATCGCTGATCCTGCTGTGAGCAGCACATTGGCCTGGACATCTCCTGAGGTCCCTTCCAGCATGAATGATTCTGCATCTCCATCCACCATGGATCTTACCTTCATGATGGGATGGAAACCACTTAGGTTCCCGGTGACTGTTGAAGTTAAACAGAAAGTTGGTCAGATGACATGTGACTTTCTCTTCCCACTCCAAGCTGTGTAGCTCAGATGCAGGGCTGCTTGGCAGGTACCCCCGAACAGCCCTGATTGATTCCTGTTCTTCACCCTTTCCTTCTTTGGTACCTCTTTTCCCATGCACAACTGATTCTCATTGACCACCCTTGTATCCTCCCACGCAAGCAGCCTGCCTCTCCTTTCCCTTTCCTCCCTGGACATTGTCTGTGTTCCTTTGGGGATTCTGAGCTCTTCACCATGGGAGTGCCTACCATGGTCAGCAATGCCACTGAAGCACTGCCTCCCTTCATTATCTGTGGCGTCCTGCAGTTCCTTATGCTGTTACCTTGCCAGAGGCACCACAGGGCAGGGTGAGCCATGTCCATGCACATACCAAAGCTGGTCCAAGTAGCACCTTCCAAAACACTGCGATTGTGAAATTGGGACCTCAGAGGTTTTCCAAGTAGACATGGTCAGCCCTTTAGTGGGGGCAGAATAACCGCACCTATGAGGGCACCTGAGTGGCTGAGGTACAAACCCAAGGAGGAGAAGGACCTGAGTATTATGAGGGATGCATATGAGCTACTGGTGCATGCTCAGCACATCTAAGGCCAACTGCATGTGCGGCTGAATTAGGGGGTGGGTGGCCACTCAGACAAGGGATTGATCATCCCCCTTAACTCAGCATCATCACCCCTGACACAGCACTGTTGTGGCCACATCGGGATTGTCTGTGTCTGGGCTTTGAGTTTTCTCATTCTGGAGGAGTGGGGAAAAACTGGAGAGGCTGTGGAGGATAACCTGCCTGGATGGAGTTTGGAGCCTGTGGAGAGAGACTGAAGGTCCTGGGTTTCTTGAGACCGGCAAAGTGGAGCCTCAAGGCACTACTGTAGTAGTGTGCACCTGCTTAGAAAGGGAGTGTGAGAGATAAAGGAGTGATTCCTGATATCGGCAGGAAGAGAACAACTCCACAAGGTGCAACTTGGAAGGATATGATTGGATGTGAGGAAAAAACCTGTCCCTCTGAAGCTCTGAGGGTTGCCCTCTGATCCCAGTGTTCACCCATAGGGAGCCTGGATCAGCCCATGGCTTTGAGTTTCAAGGAAGAATCAGGGATGAGTGCAGAGTCATCAGTGAAGGCAGACAAGCAAGGGTGTGAGGGCTGGGTGGGAAAGAAAGAAATGTGCCAACCACCAGAGTGGAAAGGGGTACCAGCAGGGACAGTGTAGGGCAACTTGCAGTGGAGATGGCCCAGGGCTGCAGCAAGGCTGAATGGCCCCACAGGGGGCTGAGGCCTCTGTCCCCCTGGCAATGGCAGTTGCCCGTGTCATCAAGGTCTGTGACAGGAAACTTGATTTGGAGGGTCTTATGTTCTGCCCTTCAAGGGCTTGGGGGTCAGGGCTTGGCCTTTCTGCTTCATAAAGAAAACCAAACATAAATGGATTTTGCAGCATTACAACCACTGACACAGTACCCTTGCCTACCTGCAGTTCTGGCCTCTAATTAGCTACTTTAACGAGTCCATGGGGACACTTTGTCAGTAAAGGCCCTCAGCAGGACCCATTAATGTCTGAAGGTATTTTCAGTATTGCTTCTGACTCGCATTCCTTCAGTTGCTGGTTCAGTCTTTACTCAGTAGCTCAGGTTCATGGCAGGAACTCCCAGTGCCCTAATGAGGTATTTATCTTTTTGTCATTTCCTTCCAGTCTTGGAGACCTGTGTAGCTAATTGGAGCTGTTCTATTCAGGTAGATAAGAGAGAGGAGTTCAAATTGCAACTGAAAATAATTAATTTATATTTCATAGGTTATATTTTGCTACCTTTAGGTTAGAGGGGAGGTTCTAGCAGCAATCTCCAAGTGATAATGATGCAGAGTGTCTCCTCAGGAGGTCTGGAGTGGTAGGAAACACAGTCCCTTGAGGTCTGACGCAGGATGGACAACTTTTCTCTGAATGTCCCCAAGCCCACCCTTTTTCTCATTGTTCCCTGGGACTTACATCCCTTCTCCTTACATCAGACTTCTCCCCTCAGTTCTGCTGATGGTTGCTGCAGCTCCTTTGCACCTTCTCACACCTGTTTGCCTTAGAGCTCTGGCTGCACACAGGCGCAGAAGAATTTTTCATATCTGCAAGCAACGTGAAGAATGATCAAGTGTCATAAATAAGAAAACACCTTCCACAAGCATATGCCAAATTCAAGCTCTCTCTTATGAGGTTGCCTTTCTGGAAGGGACACTCTTATAAGAAACCTTTTAGGCTGGTAGATATGGAAATATAGATCTGAACACAAGGAAAGAGTTGGTTATGGAGACAGATCGGCTGTGGGGAGACATGCAAGCTTTTCCTTCCTGAAGCTAAATACAGCAGCACAGGTGAGAGGTACCTAAAATACCAAAGAATAAGGGGAGGACAAAACTGGTGAATAACTGAAAGACCTTTGCTGAGACAGTCTGCTGAAAAGAAGACTTCAGAAGTCATATATGTCTCCTGGTCAGGTGCAAATATGTTGAAGATGAGAGAAATTAAGGACATGGTGTAACTGTAATAATAATGGTGAAGTTCTGGTTAAAAATCACTATTTCTTTGAAGTATCACATTTGAAAGCTCTTTGAATTGTCAGGGGTCACTTGTGAGAAAGGACAAGCGCTGCAGCTGTCTTGGAAGGAGTCCATAAGTGCAGCTGGGGAACCACAGGCTGCACAAACCCCCATGGTGAGGGGTGTGCCACCAGTTAGAGTCCCCTTGGGTGACATTTCTGGCACCTGAGCGGGTAACTGTCCAGGTGGATTTCCCAAGGGTAAATCACACCTCGCCAACCTGACAGCCTGCAGCTGTGCGTGAGGAGCTCCACAGTGGATGTCACTTCCCTCAGCTTCAGCAAAACTCTGCCCATGGTCTCCTTCTGTGTTCTGCCCAAGTGAGGCCGTGACACTCTGGGTGCGTACAGAAAGAGATGGGTAAAACACCAGCGGGATGGTCAGGCTGAGAGAGCAGTGGGGAAGGGCTCACACCCCACCTGGCAGACACTGGGACATACTGGAGCATTGTGGGCAGCACAGGGGACTGTTCTGTGTGTGGTACAGTTTAGGAGCTGTACACATGGCCCAGTGGAGGCAACTGCCACAACGTCTGGTGATGGCCCCGACTTTGGAGGACCATTCTCGGGCCCTAGGGATGCCATCCAGGGAAAACCTGGCAGGTGGGGTGGCCGCCCTGTCAGGAGCTGCACAGATGCAGGACGGACCAAGGGCAGAGCCTGCACCTCCCTCGCATGGACTAACACCCTGCAGCTGCAGGGCCTGGGACCTGCCTGGCTGGGCAGTGTCTGTGCAGAAAAGGCCCTGGTGGTGCTGGGGGACAGAAGGCAAAACACAATCCCACCCCGTGACCTGGTAGCAGAGGCAGCCAGCAGTGTCCTGGAGCATATGAAGAGGTGCCTTGCCAAGGGAGTGCGGGAAGTGATTGTGTCCCCATGCTCATCGCCATTACACCATGTGTAGACTGCTGTGTTCATTTTTGGGCCTTGACTGGTGAGGGACTGAGGCAAGAAGTGTCTCAGTGGCTCGAGACAGAACCCATGACAGCAAGGAAGATGTGTATGACTGGGAGTGAGTTCAGTGAAGAGTCACTGAGATGCTCAGGGGCTGGAACACTTTCCTAGGAGGGGAAAATGAGGGCAAGGCCCTTGTTCAGCCTGCACAAGGGAAGGCCTTGGGAGCCTCCTAGTGACCTGCCAGTCCCAACGGGGAGGTGGTCAGGAGGATGAAGCCAGTCTTGGAGCTGTGGTGCCTGGCAGGAATGTGATAGGCAATCGTCAGATGCGGAAATAAGAATGTTCTTGGCAGGAGATAACGCAATGACCAGCCTCCACATCATGGGGTGCTTGAAGCTGTAAACAGAATGCAAACAAATGCTCTGCTTGGATAGTATGGACTTCTTTGCTAAAAGTGGGTGGTGGAAGAATGTCAGTGCTTTCCAGTTCTATGGAAGATTTAAGGTCCCTGGGAAAGAGCTGAAGGTAACAGTTTAGCTCCCCCCTTTCAGTCTGTGACACCCAGATGCCTGACCTGCTCTTCCTTCCCCTCTTCCCATCAACTGATGAAGGGATGAGAAGAAAGGAAGCAGAAAGGCCCTAGGACTTGGAGGGCCATGAAGTCCTTTCATTGGTTACCCCATCAAGAATCAAACTGGGATGTGAGCCTGAAAATTTTGATTCAACAAGGTCCATGGACAGGTTAGACTTTGTCTATGGTTGTGCCTAGAGACCCACACACCTACAGCATGGATGATGCTGGGGCCTGTTATAGTTGAATTTGAAATAACTAGAGTCCAAAAGAAATTCACTAAGTATTTATTAAGGCAGGAAAGCAAAAACAGCGCGCTGGGCAGCCGGGGAGGCGCAGCTCCGTCCAGGCTCGCAAATTCTGACAAGTAACACAGCCCTTTTATTCTCAGCTTCAAAGCTGGTTTAAGCAAACAGTTATGCTCTCAGTCCCGTAGCAAGAAGCTGTATATTACAAAACTAATCTATTTTTACACTAAGGTCTAGACGAAGACAAAGGTTGTCATAGTAACATGAGATTATGGTTTAACATTGGCCTTGTGAAGGTACATCTCGCAACCTCATGGTTAAGAGTTAACTCATTTCTCGCCAGACAGAAGGTTCTCAAATCTGTTGCAGCAAGATCATTCCTTTTGTTAAAAGCCCATTTAATCAGCAAATTACCCTTAGTTACTTATTACAATTGCCCTCTTCTTTTATTTATAAGTGATTTGCTGATTAAATCTAGACAATACGTCACAAGCCACATCTAATTCAGGACTTTCATTTGGTATAATTTTCATTTCCATTTCTGATTGTTTCCTTACCATTAGCTGCATTTTTTCTAACCTGCTCTTAACAAAAGTTACAAATTTATTGATGAGACAGGGTCCAAAAGTCAGAGTCAATAACAAAATTATTTGGAAAATTACAATACCTTTTTCCTGGGTTTGAGTTTGGACAAAAGTAATGAGCCCTCTGGTTAAGACATGGTTGTGTGGGCACTGAATCTCAGAGATATACTAAGAAACTTGGAGCACCGGCCGTAACATTGGTTTTCAATATAACAGAACCTTCCCATCGAACCTAAGGTCCAATTGAAGGGTTGATGTTCATTTTCTAAAGTCATGGTAATTAATATTATTATCAGGATAACAGCCTTCATTTCCCCACTGTTAGTACCTCTCTGCCTTTCCTCGTCTACTCTTTTGCAGAGAGCAACGGGATATCAATATCTTCTCGGTAGCAGCAGGTAGTCTTCAGGGGAATTTTGCTGTTATTCTGTCAATAATTTCCAAGGTCTAAAGAGTTAGTTATCTCTCAAATATATTTCCACCTGTTTGGTTGTTGTGGCCGTTTCCAGGATCTTATAGTACACTGTCCTAAAACTCTATACCAGTCTATTTCATATACTTCCCAAAGTTCAGGTATTGACAGTTCCCATCCACAAAATAATTTACAAATTGTCTCTTAATTGAAACGCAAGATCACTTTTTATCACAATTTAAACACTGGCAAACAACCCAGCATAAATGTCCGGAAGTAGGGTGTTTTAAACAGGGTATTCCACGGATGTCTCCTGTACTGGGTGATTTGGGTGTATCTGTCTCTGTCTCACAGCAAAAGGGAAAAACCTGAGGAGTTCCTGTCAGTTTGTATAGTCCAGCTCCCCCTGTTTGGTCAGGTATTTGTTCTTCACTCCAGGGTGCAAAATGTACCTTTCGTAGGGTAATTCCAGGTAGTATTTGGAACCATTGATATCTCTGGGAAGATAGGTCCCTTAATTCTGCTGGCGTGAGTCCATCCTTTTTCCGCTGTTCGTACAGCTGTATCTGTGATAAGTAAAACAACAAAAGGTCCTTCCTGACGGGGTGTTAGAGAAGTTTCTTTCCAAGTTTTTATCAATACCTGGTCTCCAGGTTGAGTTCGGTGTATGGAAATATCCAAAGGAGGTCTTTGTACTACCAAACCCTTCTTTTTTAATTCCTGTCTCCTTTTTGTGAGTTCTAAAATATATTCTGTTACACTTCATGCTGAGGACTCAATTTTAATTTTATCAAGGGCTCGGTAACCTTAGGGGTCCCCAGCAAATAGAGCCCCTGACCCCCCTCATCTTCTTTAAAGACTTTTTTCATCCATGCTCCTTTTTCGACAATTCCTTTGCAAATGCCCCCTCTTGCGGCAATAGAAACACTCTACATCTTGTGAGCCAGATCCCTTTCTTTTAGGATTTTCTGGGCCCTTCCGGGGCCTTTCTCCTCTCCTGTCCAGATTTTGTCCTTCTCTTACAGCTGCCACCAAGATTCTAGCCTGTCTCTTCTGACTCTCTAACTTTTTCCTTATATCGATCCAAGATTTAGCCACAAACTTGAGTTTTCAGCAGGGCTTGACCCACATGACTATCAGGATCTAGTCCAGAATAGAGCTGGAAACTCTTTCTCAACCTTTCTAGCCATTCGGTGGGGGTTTCATCTTTTTTCTGTTGTTCATTGAAGGCTTTATGAATATTTTGTCCTCTGGGTACAGAATCCCTAATTCCCTGAATTATCATATACCGGAGATCGACCATATTATTTCTATGTGCAGGATCTTGATTGTCCCAAATGGGCCGCTGTAAGGGCCACTTTAAATCTCCGGCTGGGCCATGTTGGTGTCTCTGATCCCAATGTCTCATGCCTGCCGTTCTGATCATCCCTCCTTCTTCATTTGTAAGCAAGATCTTTAAAATAGCCTCCATCTCATCCCAAGTATAAATATTAGGGCCGAGGAATTGATCAAAACGTTCTGCTACCCCTAATGGGTCTTCTAACAAGCATCCCATTTCTTTCTTAAATTCTCTCACATCCCCAGAGTTGAGGGGTACAGATACAAATCTGACTCCGGGTTGTGGTCCCCCCATAGCAGTCTCCCTTAATGGATATAATAGATTTTCCTCACTCCTTTCTCTAGTTTGACTTCTAGTCATTGTTCGATTAGGAAGGGCCTCTTCCTCAGATTGGGGGAGTGCTGTTGGAGGAGGATCAGGACCCTGTGGTGATGGAGGAGGGGGAATATAGGGTGGGGGAGATACTGGAAATTCGTCTTCCTCATGCCTTTTCTTCCTATCCTTTTTCTTTTCATTTAATTAGTTTAATTAGAACAAATTAGCGGTCTGGGCTGTACCCAGGATCCATAAAAAGACATATTCACTCTCCTCCTTATTAAATGGCTGTTTATTGTTAACACATATATTCAGTAGTTGACATACCCAATTCTCAAGGGATCCAAAAATAGGCCAATAAGAATCCTTATTTGTTTTCCTCCCCATACTTCCATACAATAATGGATCATTTTTTTCCCTGGACTTCCCCTTTCGAGAAGGGGAGATGCAGAATCATTCATGCTGGAAGGGACCTCAGGAGATGTCCAGGCCAATGTGCTGCTCACAGCAGGATCAGCGATAGGGTCAGAGCAAGTAGCTCAGGCTTTCCTTCAAGTGGGTCTTGAAAAGCTCAAAGGATGGACAAGGCACAAATCTCTGGGACATCTGCTCCAGTGCTTGACTGTCTTCACAGGGAGAAAGATTGTCTTCCCTTGCTTCAGCTGATGCCCATTGGCCCTCATCCTCCCATCATGCGCAAGAGGCGTAAACCTGTTTGCCTTTTCTTGCTGATATGACCCAAGACCACATGGGAAAGCTGTTATTAGGTGTTCCAAAAACCTTCTCTTCTCCTGGCTTTGCACCTTTCAAATAAGGCCAATGGCATCCTGGGCTGCATTAGGAAGAGCTCTGCCCAAGGGTTGTTGGTGGTTATCCTTCCTCTCTACTCAGCCCTGCTACAATTTGTCTTGCTGACCTCTCTTGCTTTGTACCCTACCACCTTCACCCATACTTGACCCAAAGTTGTCGTCTAGAATTTTCACCACTCCTGCCAACTTTTTGTTCAAAACAAGTCCTGCAGAGCATTTGCACCATGTTGGACAGGGATCATCTTCCACTTTCCCTTCAACCAAGGCCTTCAAGTACAGGTCCCTTTCTCTAGCGGTGTAAAGGAGACATTGTCCTCCTTCTAACTTTCATCAGGAGGTTTGGAGATACTGAGCAGAAGACCATTGTACATGGAGGAGTTAGTGATGAGCGTCACAGGAAACCTGAGCAGGCCCGTGCTGTGCTCCACGTACCTCTTGGCCTTCAGGCTGTGCTGTGCTGAGTGTGTCCCTGGGTTGCAGAATAAGCCATATTGGAAGAAGAAATCTGCAGGAAGCTGCTGGTGAATGGCCAACCCCACGCCCTTACCTTTACCTGGGACTGCAGTTACCAACTCCCAAGTGAACATCTCCTCTTAGAACACGAGAAGTGATGACTAGAATGGGTTTCCCTGGCAGAAAACACTTCAAGATCCCACAGAAGACAATGTGGGATAAGCCTTCTGCAGGCAGGATCTGCACAACTTGCTGCACCACTCTCCCAACGCTGGAAACTCCGTGTTCCCGGCCTCGGAAGGGACGGCATACAGCTGACACGATTGTCTCTGTGTGTAGAGAGTTTGCTCTAACCAAGGCCATTTGAAATGACGCTTTGTCTCAGAGTCCAAGTGCCTTTCTTACTGCAGCCATAACCGGCTGGGCTGCTGATGGCCAATCCCCCAAGGAAGCTGGAGACTCCAGGGACCTCAAACTCGCCTTCATGGCCACGTGCCTCCTAGTGGCCTATGAGCTTCTCAGATGTAATGGGTGTCATAACGATAGCCCAGATCATCAGCCTGCTTGTGGCCTCGGTTACTCCTTGGTCAGCGGTTCCTGAATTGGAGAAGGCAGTGATAAAGAGATGCACAGGAATGGAAGAGATGGCCAAGGACCCTGCAGGTGCCATGAAGGCTTTGCAGGAAGAAGTGTGAGGAATAGCCCCTAGAGCTGTGCAAAATGGAATGGCATTAGATATGAAGCTGGCGTCTGAAGGCAGAGTCTGTGCTGTTGTTAATAGCAGTTGCGGTGTATATGTAGGTTAAAGTGGGGGAATTTCTACAGATAAAAAAAATTTGGAAACATCCTAGTATTTGTCATGAGTCCCAGAAAGTTGAGACCTTCTATGGAATTCAAGAAATTTGGAATACACTGACATCCCGGTTTCCTGATTTGCAGCTCTGGGTTAAGAAGTTCATCTCCAGATGCCTTTCTCCTCTTCCTCTATGATCACTCCAACCCATTCTACCGATGTAGCTTCTGCTTTAAGGTTCAGAGAGGAACAGTTGGACTGTCTTTCAGTATTGTCTCTAATATTCCCTATGGGCAACTCTTCAGTTGTGGCAATAGACCTCATGGGTATATGCTTGAACGAGCAATAATACAGCTGAGAAATGTGTTTTTTATTTATTAATTTCTATCCCAGTCCCCTCACCACCACCACCATCCACCACTCCCTGTTAGCAATCCCTCTTTTAGTTCTGTTTACAAGTAGCCAATAATTATTGCCAAGAACTTGCTATATTCAGGTGAAATAGTGAGGCTGGAGACGTGAAGAGCAAGACTGTCCACACAGTACTGAGCTCCAGGAACTGCTTTCCCTACCTGTCCGCACCTCCTCAGGAGACACTGTGCATCAATAGCAACTGGAAAAGCCTTCTATCACTTCTCCAAAGTGCTCATTACCTGCCTTTCTCTTTCACTGTACTGCTGAACCTTACCTCATTAAGTGTACAAGCCAAACTTGAAGACCAGGTGTCCCTGATGGAGGAGACAGGGCTCCCAAGGGCTTTCTGCCTCCTAATGAGCCCAGGGTGTCTGTGGTGCTGTGGACTTCAGGTGTTCGGAGGAGACTGAAGAAACCTCTCGAGAACACCAAGTCAGGAGCAAACCCCAAAGTCCCTGGAAGCATTAACAATCCCCGCTGAGGGCCATGACCGAGAAAGCCTCCCCATGGCCCTGTTAGAGCCCATCCTTGGAGGCTGTGAGTGCAGGTAGGCAAAGGCGCTGTGCAGGCAGCTCTGCTGCTGAGCAAAGCCTTGGCTTGCTTGCTTGCTTGATGAAGCAGAAAGGCCAAGCCATGACCTTCAGCCTGTGGGAAGGTCAGTGCTGTCCCTCACAGAGGGCTCAGGGCTCTTCCTGGGGACCATGGAAGGTGGGGGATCCAATGCCGTGTTAAGGACAACAATGGCACAACAACGTCCAGCTTCCCGGTGGGGCTGCAAGGAGGCAACGATGCCCCTGTGCCATGAGGACAACTTGTCTTCTCACAGGCCTCAGTGTCAGAAACAGCTGCCATAGCCAAGGGGACAAAGAGCTGGGTTCTCTTCAGGCTTTCCAGCCTTGCTAAAAACCTTTTCCACCTCCACCGCAGGTTGTTCTACATGGTTGGACAACTGCCCCTGTTTCCGTGCAGGCTGTAGGCACCATCTCGCTGCCCTGCCTTGCTCTCACCCCAACAGTTCCATGTGTTCACTGAGGTACCTCCACTCTCACTGGCTCTTCCTTGAAACACAAAGCCATGGGCTGCGGCGAATGAAGAGACGGGACGCAGCTTGATGCAAGCAAATGTCCATTTATTGTACACAATCACGAGTTTATATATGTTTTCAGAAGCTGCGTGCTTTAAACAGATTGGTTCTTTAAGCTAAGAATTACAGACTAGGCAATCCCTGATTGGTGGTTACCGACAAAGGACACTTTCATCAATTAACAGCAAGGTGTTACCTTTCCTTGGCGCCATCCGTCTCCCACTCCCCTGTGCTCTGCAAACATGCCTCATCATGTTAATTGTTGTCTAGACAAGCTCGAGCACATTCCCCTCAGCTAACTGATTGCCGCGCATGGTCCTAGCTTCCAGCCCGCTCCTGCACAGGGCGGGTGGACAGCCTGGCTGTCCTCAGTCTGCACAAACGGACTGCCTCTTTGCCTCTCAGGATCCACATGATGGCATCTGGAGTGCAGCAGGAATGACAGTGCCAAAACCACTCCTCAGCTGTGGTGGGGCAACCGGAACAAAATACACAGAGAAAAATCCCCTAAACTCCACTCGGTGGTGGGGTGAATTGGAGGTGACAATGCTGAAAAGCCCTTTGATGCCATGAGTGGATTTAATCTTCTGTCACCCCATGTTCCTATTACCTGTTGTAATAGGGCAGGAGTGACTCCTCCAGAGCCCACAGCAGAACCCCCTGCTTCCTGTAGCTCCCTCAGTCAGAACCAACTCTTGAGATGGACCTGCCCAAGGTCTTCCAAAAAGCAGAGAGGCCCTTTCAGTGGGCTTTCTCTGAGAAAGGTGTTAGGTTTTGATCAGAGAAGTCTTCCCTAACAGCTCATTATATTTTCCTTCATGGACAGTCCCCAGGCCCAGAGGCAGCAGATGCCCAACAGCAGCTCCATCACCCACTTCCTCCTCCTGGCACTGGCAGACACATGGGAGCTGCAGCTCTTGCACTTCTGGCTCTTGCTGGGCATCTACCTGGCTGCCCTCATGGCCAACGGCCTCATCATCACCACTGTCATCTGTGACCACTGCCTCCACACCCCCATGTACTTCTTCCCCGTCAACCTGTTCCTCCTCAACCTGGGCTCCATCTCCACCACTTTCCCCAAAGCCATAGCCAACTCCCTCTGGGACACATGGGACATCTCCTATGCAGGATGTGTTGCCCAAGTCTTTCTCTTTCTCTTTTCTGTTTCAGCAGCGTTTTCTCTGCTCACTGTCATGGCCTATGACCGCTACGCAGCCATCTGCCAGCCCCTGCACTACGGGACCCTGCTGGGCAGCAGAGCTTGTGTCCACATGGCAGCAGCTGCCTGGGATGGTGGTTTCCTCAATTGTCTCCTGTATTCTGTGAATACGCTTTCACTGCTGCTCTGCCAAGGCAATGCGCTGGACCGCCTCTGAGAAATCCCCCAGATCCTCAAGCTCTCCTGCTTACACACCTACCTTAGGGAAGTTTGGGCTTATTGAGGTTAGTGCCTGTTTATTTATTGGTTGTTTTCTTTCCATTGTTCTGTCCTATGTGCAGATCTTAGGGGCCGTGCTGGGGATCCCCTCTGAGCAGGGATGGCACAAAGCCTTTTCCACGTGCCTCCCTCACCTGGCCGTCATCTCCCTTTTTGTCAGCACTGCCATATCTGCCTAACAGAAGCCCCCCTCCACCTCCTCCCCATCCCTGGACCTGAGGGTGTCAGTCCCGTACTCGGTGGTGCCTCCAGCAGTGAACCCTGTCATCTACAGCATGAGGAACCAGGAGCTCAAGGGTGCACTGAAGAAACTGAGGCAGGCAGGTGTCTCTCAGCAGACATCAACTGTTTACATATATACAGAAGGAATTTTTAATTAATGTGTGGAACCTCCTGTGCTGTTAGCATTCTATCTGAGACAGTCCTGTTTGTCCCAGTATGTCTGCATCCACTCCACTTCCTGAAAGGCAGGAGCCCAGACTGTCTGACCCAGCAGCCTTTAAACATGTGTCTTCGAGGATGATGCGCCTGGTTTCTGTTTCACATCTCTGTAATAAAAGGCAGTTTTCTCAGTGCCCATGTCTGGTGGTTTGGCTCTTCTTCCAAAGCTGAGCTCAGGAAGAGGCTGAAGGAATTGCCCCCAGGAGCGTGCTGCTGGGCTTGGGTTCCCCATGGCTCAGGGGAGGAGGGCATGGGGCAACACGTTAGGGCATGGGCCTGTGTTGAGCCTTGGCGTGTGGGTGCCCAGTGCCCATGGGAACGGTGGGTGACCAAGAGGGATGTGCCTGGGACCATCTCCCTGGGCTTTCAGGCACCGCTGCCCTGCACAGCAGCACCGCCTGCTCAGGGCCATGCCTGAGACCACATCCCTGGGCAAGAGCAGGTGTCTCTGTGTATGCCCCAGCTGGGGCAGGCTGCTGTGTCCCTGGTGCAGCAGGAGGTGCCTGGGGAGCCCCCAGGCCAGCAGCCTGGTGCTGGGGACAGGGACTGGCCCCGAGGGGCTGCCAGGAGTGGGCAATCAGGGTCCCTGTGAGAGAAGAGCAGCAGACAGAGGGAGACACTGGCCTCTGTGTCCTCATGCCATGGCTGGTGCCAGCCCTGGGGCTGACTGGCAGGATGAGACCCCTCTCTGCCCACTAGCATCTGCTGTGCCCTTGTTAGGGTTATTGGGGTGAGTGCCCAGAGCTCTGCAGCCCCCTTTGGGTGGGCAATTGCATGGGGCCAGCCCAGCGTGGGCTGCTGTGTCTGCCTGGGCTGGGGAGAGGGCAGGGGAGGTGGGCAGAGCTGGGGGGGGGGGCTGGGCTGGGAAGGGCCTGGGAGAGGGAAACACCAGTGAGAGCTCAGCTGTGTGAGTGTGCAGGGTGGGGGCACAGAGCAGGGTGGTCCTGGTGCAGACCCAGGGGTCATGGTGAATGAAGCGAGGCACCAAAGGAGTGGGACTGAGGAGCCTGGTCTGTGCCAGGTACCTTGGACACCTTGGGGAAGATGTAGCAGGGAAATTTTTCCTCAAGAAGTCCCAAACACTGCTCATTTCCATCTGCGGTCATACATCGTAGCCCCAAAAAGGGACCTTTCCTTCATCATCACCTCTGTCATCCTCTGTGACTTAGTGACATCAAACTGCATTGCCATTTTGAAATATAATGGGAGCCAGTTTCCTGCTGACACTTGTTCCACACACGTCCCATAGCTCTTGCCACAGTTGGTCTCTCAGCCAATGGCGTGGTCAGACACCTTCAGCCACATCATGTGCTCATGGCTGTGTTTTCAGAAATATTGATACAGGCCACTGAGTGAGGTCCCACCAGATGGCCTGGGTCCAGTACTCCAGTCTCTCACTCTTAACAATTTCTCAGATAAAATCCCAACTTTGAGTGTCCTTGTCCATAATGCGTTCGAGGCCCCAACCATTCTTCTGGCATCTGCAGGACTTGCCCCGATGCGTCAGGGTCTTTTTTTTTGTTAGAGAGCCCATTCTGGGCATAGCAGTCCTGATGTGGTCCTGTGGTGGGTTCACCTTAGGCAGTGGCCAGTCAGTCCCCCGCTGTTCATCCACTCCCCTGACTGCACAAGACAAAGGAGAAAATAAACCAGCAATGCTCATTGGTCAAGATAAAGACGGAGAGATTATTAACCCATCACTGTCATAGCCAATGGCGTGTTGTCTTTCCAAAGATCAACTTAATTTATTGCTAATTCAACCGGATTTTGATTGTGAGAAACAAGGACCAAAATATTAAAGACGATGCCCCTCACAGTTTCTCCAGGGGCCAAATTACACCATTGTTCCCAGTTCATCTACACACCCACAGCCATGGAGGCACTAGGGGGATAGCAAAGAGGGGGCTGATGGTACAGAACGTCTCTACTGCTCCTTTCTCCTCACACTTTTGCCCTTCTCCAGATTGGGTCCTCTTCAGGGACCCCAACATCTTTGTGCTCAAAGGGTATGTGGTGTTCATTTTTTCTGTCTACTTTTCCTCTTGATACTCACAGAATTACAGAAATGTTGACATTGGAAGCGACCTCTCAAGATCATCCAGTGAAATGTGCTAGCCGAGGTACAGTCAGCTCAAGCAGGTTGTTCAAGGCCTTGGCTAGATAGGTTTGGAGTATCTCCAGGGATGGACATTCCACAAACTCTCTTGGCAACTCTTCCAGTGGCTGATCATCCTCAGAGTCAAAAGTGTTTTCTTGGGTTCAGATGGACCTCTGTATACATTCATAAGAACCTCACAAGGATTTTTTTTCTTCTCCTGACTAAACAGTTGCAGATCTCTCACCCTTTCTTCCTGGGAAAGATGTTCCAGTCCCTTCAAGCAGCCTGGTGGCCCTTTGCAGAACTTGCTTTAGTAGGTCAACAGATTTTTTGCCCTGGGAAGCCCAGCCCTAGACAGCACTCCAGATGTGGCCTTAGTAGTGCTTGCAGGAGGGGGCCTGGAAATCAGGGCCATAAGTAACAATCAGTTAGCTGAGAGGAATGTCCTGGAGCTTGTAGGCCACAAACCCTGGGAGGACAAGGAGGGTGAATAGATAACAACCCACAGAATGCTGACTGTTGAGTCATGCAGAGAAAAGATAAGGAGATGAGGAAAGATGGCACCAAGGAGAAGTAACAAGTTGCTGTTAATTGATGACTGTAAAAACTTACTGAAAGTGTCCTTTGTTTGTTGTTACCCAATTAGGGATTGCCTAGTACGTAATGCTTAGCTTGAAGAACCAATCAGTTTAAGGCACGTGGCCTCTGATAACATATATAAACTCATGATTGTGTACAATAAATGGACATTTGCTTGCATCAAGCAGCGTCCCGTCTCTCCATCGCAGCAGTGCTGAGAGGAGGGGAAGGGTCACCTCCCTCCATCGGGCAGCGATGCTTTTCCTAATACCGTCCCCACAGCTGTTGGCCTTTGCCATGAGGGTGCATCGATGTCTCATGCTCAGCTGCTTGTCCTCTGTCACCCAAAGGTCCTTCTCTGCAGAGCTGCTCTCTAGCTGGCATGCCACCAGCAGGATAGCCACAGGGGGGCTGGATCACAGCCTGGCCTCCCCCAGGGACTTGCTCGGCAGCAGCAGCAGCAGCTTTTCCTTCTTGGAGATGAGCTTCACCTCTGGCACAGGCCACATGGTGCTACAGAGTCACCTGGGAGAGCAAAGCCCTCTCCTGCCAGGGCTGCACAGCCCAGGCCTGTTTCCCCCTGGCCTTGGCCACTGCAGCCTTTGCTCTCGTGGTGGCAACCTCGTTCCTCCTTCTGCTGCCCCCTGCCATCCCCTCCAGCATCCTCTGCTGGGCAGCAAACCCTTCCCACACAAGGGCTCCCATCCCTGGGTACCGGTGTCCGTGTGACAAGCCTGCCCTTGGCCCTGGTGCCACACCTGAGGTGCTGCAGCCCACATGGACCCCAGAGCCCACCGCCTGGGGCGCGGGCAGCAGGAGCCCCCTGTGCCACCACAGAGCTGTGACATCAGTGCCGTAAGCGCTGAGGAGGGGCAGGACAGCTAAAGAGGATCCCAGAAAGGAGTCAGCCAAGTAACGGCAATTACACCAATATGGCTACATGTTGTCCTCCTTTATTCAGCAACTTTGTCTTATTTATACTTCCAATGCACTGTTCACGCAGCAGCAATTACGTATTCATGCCATTTGTTGATTGGTTGTCAATTACGTATTCACGTTACTTGTTGATTGGCTGTCATGTTGCAAGCGCCTAATAAGGATGTGCTAACCTAGCGGTTTTCATATCTTGCTTGGCATCTGGCCTTGTTCTTGTACAATACTCATTATTCATTATTCTGCCTATTCAAGGACAGTACGAGATTTTCAAAGTAACTTTGCAATCTGCAGGCTAGGGATGTCCAACTCCTGCAAGGGTACAGTATGCCCTTGTTCTGTCAGGAATTCCCCTATCACATCCCCCTTTTTCTTTTTGGACAAGCCAGGCTCGATCAACAACTGATTCCAAACCTTTCTTCATACAGGAGAAAATACAACAGAAGATAACAAGCACAGCAAAGATAATAACAAAAAATCGAAACCCATCCATCAATAGGGTTTTCGACCAGCCGGTGATTCCCCATCTCTTAAGCCAACCGTCGAAAGGATTTTCAACAACAGTGAGTTTCTTCGTATTATCTTGCAGTTGGAAAAGCTTTTTGTGAATGGACTCAGAATGATCAGAAAGATTCACAGAGCACGTTCCCTCAAAATCCTCACAGCTGTGTCCTTGTGCTAATAACAGAAAATCAATAGCACCTCGATTTTGTATTAAAGCATGTCGTATACTGTTGTCATCAGTGGTGAGCTCATCTAATACTTTGGAGGTAATGTTAATTTGTTTTCCTGTCCGACAAACTAACCGTCTCAACTGAGTGAGAGCCTTGGCAGAAGCAACTTGTGGTGTAAAGAGTGATGCTGAAATGACCGATGGACGTTCCCACAACTCAACATCATCTTTACATTCAGGTCCCAATTGGTATACACTACGTCTGACGCGTTTAAACTTGTTACTTATGTTAAGCATTTGATGGATACTAGGGGCAAATAATGTTAGTTTGCCAAAGTAGCATGGTCCTCCCTGTGCGCTTGCAGGTACGGCGGGCCAGGCACCAGCTCTGCAAACGAGGAATACTCCCGGAGGCAACATCTTTGCTTTCTCGTTTGTCTTACCAGACCATGAAACAGGCCAAGTCCAATTGTTACAGTAACCGGTGATGTTAGAATGCCAGGGGGACCCAGGGGCAATCCAAGTATTGTAATTTCTTGGTTTGTGGATCCTAAAATTACTGGAGTCAATGTCTTTCTTGTAAAACCCAAAAATCAAACAGTAGTTTCCTGGCATAGATCCTAAGATGTCAAGCTCCTGAGGTTCCATGCCGGTAACATTCCGGCCCTGAGCAATTTTGAACGCTTGAGCCCCCAAGGGCTTTCGTGGAATACCAAGTGATTGGCACCAATCGGCTTGCACAGATCCACTGTTGATGGTCTAAAAGTCATTTGTTGCTTGGTTGAGGTCGTCGGAGTATATTTTACCTGTTTTCCAGTGCCCAGACTCCTTCATATGGTATAAAGGGACCCCAGTCAAACAGGTACGGAATGGGTCAGATGGGGTAGCTAACGGTAAGCAAAATGGACCTTGCCCTGTCATGTTGGCCCAGGTAACCCACATGGTCATTTGTGGTTGGGCAGGAGCCCACACTGTTCTTGTGAGGGCATGCTGATTATTCCTACCAGCCCTATAATCAAAGCAAGCAATGTCATTAACTCGCAATTCTTGTTCCCAACTGACAAAACAAGCACCACAAACCAAGAGCTTATGTTTTCTTTGTAGCTAAAACAACAGTTAAGGCTTTGGTCACGGCCCACCAAGAGATAGCTTCACTTCTGCTGTCAAAATTTTCTGGCATCCATATTTCTGGAAAATGTTGATTTGGCTTAAGGTTCAGAAATTCCCTACAAACATTTTCAAAAGTAATATTAGCAAAGCTGTTTTGACAATTTAAGCACAAAACATAAGCATTTCGCAAGCGGCTACAATATATAACAAAAATCTGTCTACAGTTACCACAACTTAATATTATTGCTGCTGGTTCCCTACAGTTTCTGCAAAGAGCATTTTTGGTATTACAAAATCTTTTCAACACAACATTACAAGCTCGTGGCCCAAATGATTGTCTTCTCGCTGCTGTCAACAGCACATCTTCTATGGTGGATGGGACTGGCTCAAGTTCTACACGGAGTTTGTTGAAGACTGGTTGGAGGTAAAGCTGTCGTCTATATTTTCTCCGTTCTTCTGGAGTTGACATGCAGGGTGGACAGATCTGCTAGGGACCCATAGAGGTCCTTTATCTTGTTTAATCGCTTGGTTACATCAGTCTCCTCTGGCGTCTTTTTGCCACCTTGCTGTTGTCCATGCGGCATCACGCTCCATTTGATTAGTCCTGGTGTGGCGCCCACACGCTGCTCTCCCCTTGTGCAGGCGTCCTGTTTTTACTCACCTTTCTGTCCAGCTCCCTTATCTCTCTGCGAATACACAGTCTCTTTGTCTCCCTTGGCCTTGCATATGTCCTTCACAACACCTGCAGCTTGTTACAGCTGCGGCCTGCTCGGCCTGCTATTACAACAATGTTACGTGGTCTGCATTGCTCATAATATGTCTGTTGTCTTCCAGCCACTCCACACTACCCGGCACTGCACCTTCCTGGTCCATCAGGGCAACCTGGGTGCCAGTGAGGAAGCTGGGAATTGCCTTCGGCCAGGGCCTCTCCCTGGAGTTGCCAGAGGAGGAATTCCTTGTGGGTGGCAGGGAAGCCAAAGCATGAGGAGTTCCCCATTGGATGGCAGAGACAGGGCGTAGAGCACCTGCCATGTGGAGCCACCCCCAGCAGCCCCTCAGCCATGGCCACAGTCAAGGAGAAGCTCACCGAGGAGCTCATCCGCATCGTTGACGGCACCCTCACAGTGACCAGGCAGTACCAAAAGTTCCTGCAAAAAATGATGGCCAAGTGTCGAGAGGCGGCCTGTGGTGGGACACACACCACACACACCACCTCCCCGCAGTTGCCTCCCTCCACCCTGCCAGGAAAGAGGAGCAGCTCTAGCCGGGGCTGCTGGAGCCCAGAGGGTGGCCCCAGGGCCTTAGAGTGGAGCTGCTGAGGGCAGATGCGCACATGGAGAAGACTGCGAATGAGGACAAAGATCAAGGGGAGGACATGGGGCCAAGCAGAAGCAGGTCCCTTGTCAAAACACAAAGCAGCCTTGAGCCCGCTGGCTTGGAGGCCCAGTTCTGGGGCCTAGGAAGCCCTGTGCGCCTCAAGCGCCTTGAGAGCAGCTCTTCAACTTTCAGGCAGAGCCTGCCCGCTCCTCCTCCTTGGGACCCAGTTGCTCCCTCCGCTGTGTTCCTTATGCCTCGCCACACAAGCCAGGGTGGCAGCAGGGAGCTGCCGCACCTTTCACAAGCTTTGAGGCTGCCATGCTTCAAGCCACTGCCCTCGCCCCCCACGGACCTAGCCCTGCTGCGCTTTAAATGCAGTGCACGTGCCTGGATCCTGCTTCTCTGCTGCACTCCAGCATGTGAGTGAGCAAGGCTCCCCCAGGCAGTGGCAGAAGGCAGACTCCTGAGACAAGGCTGATGCAGGATTTACCAAAGCCATGGACAGCAATGGCACGTACGGCTAAGAGCAGGAGCATCCTTGTCTCTCGAGAGCTTCACCTTGCTTGTCCTTGCCACAAATGCCCTGCTCAGTGTGCGCCCAGAACTGCAATCAGACTCATGGATAGCAAGGAGGACACGAGGCCTGCCAGAGGGCGTTGCTGTCACTGACATAGCCAGCGAGGACTGTGCTGCACCTGCATTTCACTGTTCTTTGTGCAGCAAGGTTGACACTGCTGGGCTACGCTTGGCTTATTTGGCTTGCCCAGCACTGTTGCCAGCCGCAGCCGTAAGAGACATTGGCTCTTGGACACCCAGGCATGCGCGTGCTGCCTGTAGTAGCCCCGTTCTCTGGCGTCTCTTTATTGGGAAGGAGCTGGTGGCATGGGGCTGCGGAGAGCAGGGCGGCAGGGAACTTCCCAAAGAGGCTGTGAGGCCATGCTCGCTTTTGTCCTGTGAGCTGTTAGAAGGCAGAGCTGGGAGCCAGGCGCCGCTGCCTGCCATGGGGCCTGCCCACCCTGATGGCGCAAGCAGGGCATTCCACAAGGCTCTGTCGGGGTGCGCGATCCCAGCTTCTGCCTCCACTCCTGCTTGGGACCCCTCCTATTGCCTCCCCTCCCTCCCCTCCCCCCCCGCCCCCCCCGACACCACCACGCCCAGCACCCGGAACCAGGCACTCTGTGACATCAGTCCCACGTCCAAGGGAACCCCGGGCAACGGGAATCCTGCGGGCAGTACGTCAGCAGCCGTACTGGTGGCGACAAGCCCTCGTCCTTGCAGCTGCCACATGTCGCTGGCAGCGATGGGTTTTCTGCGTCTCCTCGTTGTCCTGCTGGCCGTGTGCTGTCCTGTGCACGGCACATGGGACAGCTGTGGGTAAGTGGCCCGAGGCTCTGGGAGGGAGCTTGGGCAAGCCTTGTGGGCTTCACTGGAGGGGGCCTGCTTGTCCCCCATGGCCACCCCCCAGGTTCCTGAAAGCCATGTGGGAGGCTCAGTGCCTTGACAGCAGCCAGGCTGCCGGCACAACTCGTCTACGGGCTGAAGCAGAAAGCGGGGCGAGGGGAGCGGGTTTTGGCCCCACGGGTTTCCTCGGCCCGTCTGGCCATGCCTTGTGGGGAGGGAAGACGGCTGGCCTTCAGCCGCAACGGCGCAAGCCATCCAGCAGCACAGTAAGGAGTTTCTGGTTACAGAGGGAGCTGCGGGCTTCGTCCCATGGCTTTGCACTACGGCATGTCGCGCGTCGTGGGTGGCACAGATGCCCTGCCGGGGGCCTGGCCCTGGATCGTCAGCATCCAGGCTCTCGTGGAAGGAGGCACGGCGCACATCTGCGGGGGCTCCCTCATCAGCCCACAGTGGGTCCTCACAGCAGCCCACTGCTTCATCGAGGTCAGGTAAGGAGGACCAGGGGTCGGGGCTAGCCCCACAACACTAGCAGGTGCCCTGAGCGCAGCAGCACGTGCTACTGCCGTCCCCTTGCCCTGCAGTACGCCCAGTGCCTGGGCACTCCGGAGCCCCGCCGAGAGGCTGCTCAGGAGAAGGCTGGGCTCGTGCCACTGCTTCCCAGCAGCCTCCCGCTCGACACTGCTTGAGCCCAAGGCACGCGAGGGCAGTCGCAGCCTCCCTAGCGCTGCTTGCCTCTCTCCCTCGTCGAGCAGAAGGCAGGGCAAGTGCCGGGCTGCTGCAGCACGTGGCTGCGCTCCCTCTGAGCCCTCTCTCCATCTGCCTTCCAGGCACATCACCGTCTTGCGCGTGGTGCTCGGTGCTACCCAGCTGACTCAGCTGGGCCCTGAGGCTCAGGTGCGCGCCGTCAGGCGGCTGCTGGTTCACCAGCACTACTGGAACGTCACACAGAGGAACGACATTGCCTTGCTGGAACTGGACCAGCCTGTCCAGTGCAACAGCTACGTACAGCTTGCCTGTGTGCCCGCCGCCTCGCTGAGAGTCTCAGAGCTGACAGCCTGCTACGTCAGTGGCTGGGGTGCCAGGAAAGCAAGAGGTGAGTGGCCCAAACGCAGTGGCGGCGCCAGTGCAAGCTTGGCCAGCTTGGGGAAGCAGGATGCGCTTCCTGACGGCAGAGGCGAAAGCCAGAGTCAGGCTGTGGGGGCGTAAGCCTCTCTCTTCGAGAGAGGGGCCGGCGCCATTGACCCAGAGCAAGGCAGAAAGGCAAGAGCGGTCCAGCGCCTGTCCGCATGCAAAGCCAAGCCCCGGGGGAGGGCTTCAGCCAGACGGGGGAGGAGAACTGGCAATGAGCTGCTGGGTGTTCATTCCTTTCTGTGCTCTTCACAGCTGGAGGATCGGCATACGCGCTGCAGGAGGCCCAGGTCCACCTCATTGATGCCAGGGTCTGTAACAGCAGCGGCTGGTACAGGGGGGCCATCCACAGCCACAACATCTGTGCTGGCTATCCGCAGGGCGGCATCGACACCTGCCAGGTAGGAGCGTGCTACAAGCCAAGCCCTGGCAGCGCAGGCAGCCCCGCCACAACCGCCCAAACGTGCGCCATCACGGCCTTTTGCTGGCCACTCACACTCCCATGGCTGGGTCCCCACCGCTGAGGGCCTTACCCGCCCCTCCCCATGGGCAAGCCCTTGCCCAGGGCCTGCCCGCCTTGTCCCAGAGGCCTGGCACGCTGCCCAGAAGGCCCGCCCGGTGCCCCTGGCAGCCCACAGCTTCACCATCCCAGCCGTCTGACACACCTTCACCACCACCGTGAAGAGCGGTGAGAGCGAGCCCTGCCTTACAGGCCCACCGCCCCCTGCCAGGCAAGCTTCTACAGAGCTTGGCTGGCCACTGAATGCAGCTCTGGCAGGTGCCGTGAGAGAGAAGGAGCCAGCCACCGGGCTGACGGTGGCCACCCAACAACCCCTTCGTCCTCTCTCCTGTGCTGCAGGGGGACAGCGGTGGGCCTCTCGTGTGCCAAGACAAGAGCGCCGACTACTTCTGGCTTGTTGGCGTGACCAGCTGGGGGACGGGCTGTGCGAGAGCAAGGAAGCCCGGAGTCTACACCTCCACCCAGCACTTCTACGACTGGATCCTGGCGCAGATGGGCCTGCGCCCAGCAGTAACCACTACTGCAAGGCCACAGCCAGTCTTCACCTACACCCCCGTTCAGAGGCCGAGGCCAAGGCCAAGGCCAACAGAATCGAGCCGGTTTCCACCCTGCCCGTTTCCAGTCCAGAAGCTGCTGGACTTCTTTACTCGGCTGCAGGAGCTCCTGCAGTACCTAAGAGCGAAATAGCTTGGAGCAGCACCATGAGGAGCATCCAGGGCAGGCTGCAGCGCACAACGACCGTTTCCTGCTGGGGCAATGCCTGCTGACGAAAGGCAGCCTCAGTGACAAAGGCCTGCTCTGTCCTGCCCACGCTCCTCGCAACGGCAGAACCCAGCAGGCTGCCTTCTTGCAATAAAGTGTTTCCGTTGGCATGGCTAACCACGCGCCAGTGCACTGCAGTCTCCTGTGCGAGGCAAGGACTTCCAGAGCCGGCACCTGCCGAAGGAGGCAGGCTGCCAAGTCGGGCACAAAGGGTCACCGCAAAGGGCTGAAGCTCTGCCTGCTCCGAGAGAAGCATGAGGGAACAGTGGAAGGAAGGAAGGCAGGTCATAGGAGGGCTCAGGGCCTTGGGGGTGGCAGTTGGAAGCAGAGAATGCCTTAGGCTGGCTCCTGCTGGCATCCCTGTGGGCTTCTGTACGAGGCGCAAGCCAGCTTGAAAGTGGCCGCTCAGGGCCAGCTGGGCTTCAGGGGAAATCCACGAGCTGGGGCCTTTGCTCACGCCACGGAGTTCCTGGGCTTCCCCAGGCTGCTCTGCTTTCACAGCTGCACCATGTTTCCAAGGCCAGGCCTACGGCTGCAGTGGCTGCCGGGAGCGCCATGAGCTTTGAGTGGGAGCAAAGAGGCTGCTGCTGCTGCTGCTGCTCGGCAGTTGCCCCCCTCCCTGGCTGCCTTCTGGCTGTAGTAGCGGCCACGCTAGAGGAGCAACCGGAGGCCTGGGGCATACCAGACCCCTATGGAGGGGTGCCGTGGGGACTCGAGTGGAATGGTCGAGACTAGGGGACCGGGCCCCCAGTCCGGTGTCTTTTTGAGGGCTTGAGGCTCTGCAGAGGGGTCTGGGGTGCAACGAAGGCCTCAGAAGGGGGCCTGAGTGGACTAGAGAGAGCCTAAGGCAGCCTCCGGGTAGCCAGGGGAAAGGGTGCCCAGTGCCAGGTGGCCTCCACAGCCATCAGGGACCTGGGCACAGGCACTGTCATGTGGGGAGGCAGGGAGCGTGGCATGGGCTTGTTGTGCTCCTCATCTCCTTGCCCCTTTGCGGTGCCTTGATGTTGCAGCTAGCCCAGGCACTGCCCCCCACCAGCACAGGGACCCTTGCACAGCACTCCAGCTTAAGATCACTGGCACCGGCTGCCCAGAGAGGCCCTGGAAACATTCCAGCACCACCTGCACATGATTTTGTGCAACCTGCTCTAGCACAGCCTGCTTTTGCAGGGCGTTGGACTCGATAATCTCCAGAGGTTCCCTCCAACAACGACCATTGTGTGATTCTGGGACTCGTGGCACTTTGGCTGAGGAAGAAGAGGTCAGGATCCTCAGGCCACCCGACACCTGACTGCCTTCCCAGTGTCTGTCCAAGAAACCTGCCAGTCCTCACTAACAGAAGTTGGACCTGCACACGTGGGCTTGCACATGTGCATGAGCACTGCAGGGCAACAGCCTTCTCTCTCTTCCCCGTCCTCTACTGCAGGGCGAGCGCAGATGTTCTGCCAAGGGAGCACCAGTCTGCACAGGCCCTGCTGCTGTCGCTGTCATGCAGCGGCTCTTCTACCCCGGGCTCCCGCTACTGTGTCCCACACCACTGGCCTGGTGTGATGGCAGAGCCAGGGGCACTACCCGGCTCTGCACCTTCCCGGTCCATCAGGGCAACCTGGGTGCCAGTGAGGAAGCTGGGAATTGCCCTTGGCCAGGCCCTCTCCCTGGAGTTGCCAGAGGAGGAATTCCTTGTGGATGGCAGGGATGCCAAAGCATGAGGAATTCCCCATTGGACGGCAGGGACAGTGCGTAGAGCCCCATCGATTTGAAGCCAAGCCCAGCAGCCCCTCAGCCATGGCCACGGTCACACAGAACCTCACCGAGGAGCTCATCCATATCGTCCAGGACACCCTCATAGTAACCAGGCAGTACCAAAAGTTTCTGCAAGTAATGATGGCCAAGTGGCAAGAGGCGGTCTGTAGTGGGACACACACCACGCTCACCACCACCCCACAGTTCTCTCCCTCCCCCCCGCTAGGAAAGAGGAGCAGCAGGAAAGAGGATCAGCTCTATCCAGGGCTGCTGGAGCCCAGAGGGTTTTTCCAGGGCCTTCGAGTAGAGCTGCTGGGGGCAGATGCGCACATGGAGAAGATGGCAGATGGGGACAAAGGCCAAGGGGAGGACATGGGGCCAAGCAGAAGCAGCCCTGTGCAGGTGGGCAGAAGGAGCCCAATGGGGATGAGGAAGAGGAGCCCCATGACTCCAGACAGAATCAGCTCCATGGGCCTGGGCAGCACCATCCACGTGGGGCCAGGCAGCAGCACCCCAGCAGAGCCCAGGCCCCAGCACCATGTCCCCATGGGCAGGGCACGTGGGCAGGCAGCCTCAGGACCGTGCTGGGCAGGATTGTGCCTGCAGGAGGGCTGCTCCCAGCTGTGGGGCTGCCCAAAGGCTTGGTGGAGATGCGACTGCCGGCACCACTGTGTCTGTTTCTGCAAGCCCCCGTGGTGGCAGCGCTGCTCCCACAAGAGCAATGGGTTGCCCTGCCAGTGAGCAGCTTGCAGGGTGCAGGGCTGGGACACCCCTGGCGTGCCCCTTCATTTGAAATGTTCAATCTTTTCTCTATCCATGGTTCTATCTATGGAGCTCATCCATCCACCCTGCAGCTGGGGCTGCATCACCCTCAGTGCCTGAACCCAGCGGGGATGGTCTGGCATTGGGCACCGCTGGCACCCACAAAATGGGGGGTAGGGGTGTCTGGTACCACAGTGGGTGTGCTGGCAGCTGGGGACCGAGTCTGGCTGGAGAAAGGGCGCAGCAGGGACCCCATCAGGTCCAACAAGTGCTGAGTCCAGCCCCTGGGGAGGAACAAGCCCAGGCCCCGGCACAGGCGGGGGCCACCTTGCTGGAAAGCAGCTTAGCAGAGGAGTCTTGGTGGGCCCCTCAGGCAGCTGCCTACTGGTCAGGGGATCTGGACCCCTGGCAAAGGGGGGATCCAGTATGTATTGAGACCCCACGGTGAATCCGTGCACCACAAATAGGAAGGCATGTTATCCCCAGGCTGGCATTTCAAATGCCTAACAAATGGGGTATGGCCTTGGTCCCTTGAATGCTTCTCGTCCAAACCAGATAATAGGGTTGAAACATGGGAAATAAATCCCCTACCCTATCCGAATACTCCCCTCAGGAATTGTTCATGAACAGTTTGATGTGAGTTGTGAAATAGAACCACGGTCTACCCCAGAAGCGCGAAGCCTTATTCCAGGGACGTGTTCTTGTTGGGGTTTTCTGGCACCAGTGTTTAAACCTGGAGATCGTATGTGTTATGCAAAAACTACCAATCCAGAAAACGCATTGAAATATGTAGTTTTGCTTACTCACAAAACAAAATGGAATTTTGTGTGGGAAGGGAAAACAAACAAGCTACCACCCATCAGCACGCTCCACCGGTCAATATCCAGCCCCTCAGGGTCCGTTCTGGGCATGTTCAGATGGGAAGATGTACTTTGCACTAACTACTTCCTCAAAATTATTTACATATGCATAAGGCACTTGCCTATGGCCCTTTGCTCCTGGGGGGTCTTTAATGGGGTCTTTGGAGAGCGCTGGTGGTCAACAACTTGGTGAACTTCAGATGAACTTTCCTGGGGCACCTGCACTCTACTTGTTCTTATAGAACTTCATCTCTTCTCTGTGCTCTATGCTTTGGAAGGCAACGCTGCGTTACCCCACTTCCCTTGGCTACTGTTATAGCCCAGCTGCCTCAGAAGGCTTGCCACCCCTTGGTGAGCTAATTCAATAGGTGGAGTTAATCACTGCCGTAGCTGCAGCCTCTCCTAGTGATTCTTTATAACTTCATCCCATCAGCGAGGAGAAGCGCCCAGCTCTGCCGCTGAAGGGCAGAGCCCCAGCAGGGCCCCAGCCCAGCCCAGGCTGCGCCTGCCCAGCTCAACATGGCTGCTGGGAGGCTGAGGGTGGGCAATGGCAGCTCCCAGCATGCCACGGGAACAACATGGCTGCCCTGCAGCACCGGGCCTACAGCTCCCAGCATGCCCTGGGAACAACATGGCCATGGGGCTGTCCCAGGCCTACAGCTCCCAGCATGCCCTGGGGACAACATGGCCATGGGGCTGTCCCAGGCCTACAGCTCCCAGCATGCCCTGGGAACAACATGGCCATGGGGCTGTCCCAGGCCTACAGCTCCCAGCATGCCCCGGGGACAACATGGCCATGGGGCTGTCCCAGGCCTACAGCTCCCAGCATGCCCTGGGGACAACATGGCCATGGGGCTGTCCCAGGCCTACAGCTCCCAGCATGCCCTGGGAACAACCTGGCCATGGGGCTGTCCCAGGCCTACAGCTCCCAGCATGCCCCGGGGACAACATGGCCATGGGGCTGTCCCAGGCCTACAGCTCCCAGCATGCCCTGGGAACAACATGGCCATGGGGCTGTCCCAGGCCTACAGCTCCCAGCATGCCCCGGGGCACGCCTTCTCCCAGCAGCCTCCCCAGGCAAGAGAGGGGAAACACCAGCCGTCCCCAGGGGCAGGGGTCAACAAAAGCCACCCAAGCGAGTTGGTGGCTATAAGAAACTATGGACTAGGGTATTGTTTATTAAGACTTATGTTAAGCCCAATGTAAAGATTAGGCAACAAAAGATAAGATAACCGCCAGGTGTCCAGGATGCCGCTTGTGAAAGATAAGATAACCGCCAGGTGTCCAGGATGCCGCTTGTGCATATGAATGAAGGGTCAACACCTCCACTACTTCATGAACACGAAAGTAAAAAAAAAGGTATAGAAAGGGACTGTTTGAACTGCTCAGGACGGCAGTTGGCGGAGCGCAGACTCCCCTGTTGTCCAGCGCTGGGTTTGCTCATATTCTACTTGCTATAATTAATAAAAATTTTAATTGGATTATGATCTATTGTGGTCTCAATTTATAACAATTCTGGTGCCGTGACTAGGATAAGGAACGGTGGGCTTTGGTCCTCCGGGGAGGCGCCCCGCGACATTTCGCGGCCCCGCGACCAACAGCTTACTCCAACCTTACCGACCAACCTAAATTCTAGAATAATGAGCAAAGGAGAAACCGGTAAAATCCCATAAAAATTCTGTGCACGGGAGTCCGGATGAAGACGCAGGACGCGTAAGTATATTGCGAATTTGTTCGCGGGTTTGCCGTTCGGGCGGGATTGGGTTTCCTGGAATATAACGAGTGAGTGTATGTTTGTGGATATTCCAGAAGATGGGGGCGAAGGGCAGCAAGCCTTTGACTCCCATGGGAAGGGTACCCATTGTACCTAAGAATACCCCTCTGGCATATATCTTAGACAATTGGAGATATTTCCCTGGAACTCTAGGGAAAGATAAGCAGAAGATGATAGAATATTGTACTAAGATATGGGGAGGGAAGAAAATTTCTAAAAATGTCTTTTGGCCAGTCTATGGGTCAGAAGAAGATTGGGTAAGACAGCAATTAAACCTCTGGGTTAATAATAAAAAACCCCTTAACCCGGAGGAGAGTCGATATGCGGAAGCGTGGCTAGAAAGACCGGGAGCTAGACTTTACCCACTGAATGAAATAAAAACTAAACAAAAGAAAAAGCAGGAAGAGTTGGACGAAACCCTTCTAACCCCCCCTCCTTACATTCCTCCTCCTGCTCCCGCAGAGGTCCCCAGAGCGCCCACTCCCCCACCAGAGTCGGAACAAGGGTCTCCCCCTCTTCCTAGACGCATAACTAGAAGTCAGAAAGGGGCAGCTCAGATGTACCCCCTAAGGGAAATACCCATGGGGGGACCTCAACCTGTGATCGGATATATTTCCGTACCCCTAAACTCGGCTGACCTACGAGATTTTAAAAGAATCGAGATGGGAAACTTAATTGAGGACCCACTCGGAGTGGGAGAAAGATTAAATCAATTTTTTGGGACCAAACCTTTATACTTGGGATGAGATGTAATCTATCCTTGGTCAATTATTTACTACCGAGGAAAGAGATATGATGACGAGCAGGAATGAGACTGTGGGATGCTCAGCATGCCCAGGGACCCCAAGCAGATATTAAATGGCCACTCCAAAGACCTAATTGGGATAATCAGGATCCAGTGCATAGAACTCATATGCAGGACCTGAGAACTATAGTAATTCAGGGGATTAGGGAAGCAGTACCCCGTGGCCAGAATATCAATAAAGCATTTAATGAAATGCAAAAGAAAGATGAAAGCCCTACTGAGTGGCTGGAACGACTGAGGAAAGCCCTTCAGCTGTACTCTGGGGTAAATCCAGACGACCCTTTAGGGTAAGCGCTCCTAAAAACTCAGTTTGTGGCAAATAGGAGAGTCAGGGGCTCTATATCTTAGGGGACCGGAGTCATCGTGAGCCCTTGATAAAATTAAAAATAGGTTCCCATAAACAAGAGTTCACCTTTTTAGTAGACACTGGGGCTGAAAAATCAACTATTAAGCAAATACCTGAGGGATGTAAAGTTTCCCCTGAAAAAGTACAAGTAATTGGGGCAAAAGGAGAACCCTTTAAAGTAAGCAAAATCAAAAATGTGGTATTCGAAACTGAAAATAAATTTGGAATGGGTGAACTCTTGCTCGTCCCTGAAGCAGAATTTAATCTGTTAGGACGAGATTTAATTGTTGAATTGCAATTAGAAATTAAAATAAAAAATCAAGAGCTAACAGTGATATGGAGAAATAGTGTGAAATGGCGACAATGGACATCGATTGTGATTGTACATGTCTGCTCAAGGAATGTGGGTATGGTGACTGGTCATGGGTGCGATGTCTGGTCACATAGGCACACAGCTCTGAGGAGACAACTACAGTTTTGAGGAGACGCCTGCCCTTCTTCCTCTAACAAAGGGGCTATTTAAGAGATATTCCAATGCTATCTAGAGGGAGGGAGTGCTAAGTCTCCTTGCTGGAGAAGATCGGATGGTCACAAGGACATGAATCACCTACAAACCTGCAAGACCACCACATTCCAGGCAAAGGACTGATAAGCTAATTAACATACAAAGCGGGGTTTAGGTAACAAATATGTATAGGCGTTAATTGAATATTCATTTGTTTTATTGTATAAATGTGAGATGGTTCATCATTTCGGGCATGCACGCTTGTGGAGGAGCGATCCCCCGTGCATCTGCGCGCAATAAGCATACCTACTTTATAACTTTCGAGTTATAGAGTCTAATTCCGCACGTCAGTTTGGCGAGCCAGGCAGGAGGATTTCTGCTCGGCTGAGGGACCAGCTGCGGAGCGGACGCTCCTAGGCGCGCCCCGGGAGATTTCCTCGGAGGAGCCTCCTCTTCTCAGCTGTTCACCCGGGAGCAGAAGAGAAACCCCTGGATCCACGGATAAAACGGTATGTTTAGTAACGGGGCGGCTGGTGAGACGCACGGAGACGTCCGGCGCGCAGCGTAGTCCCCAGGAGGAAAGGTACCTTGGGAGGGGGTTTGCTGACCAAGGGGTGGCCGCTAGCGATCTTGAGGGCAGATCGAGCAAATCCGAGGTTACTGCCATTCCTAAAAGCCCGGAGGCCTCGTGACGGAAAGCGGGGGGCGGGACGGAATAAGGCGGAATCTCACAGGAACAAGAGGGACCTCACAGCAAAAGTAAAAGGGAAACTTTTGCGTAGGAAAAAGAGGAAGCTAAAAACTTCCTTTAGGTTGTTTTAAGAATTGGGGAGTTCCTGGAATGTAACAACTGAAATAGCGCTCTGTGTCTTGTTTGTTCTATGTGTTGTCTTGTTATATGTTCAAAACTCGGAGTTATGAAATGTATGTTGAAAAATATTAACATTCTGGTAATTCGTGGCAAATAGCGGAAAACTTAACACTCTGCTTAAGACCAGGAAAAATTGGTTTTTGTTTATTGTTTGGTTTTTGGCAATTGTTCATTGAAATGCATACTTTGTGAACTGTTAGTGTTCCTAAGAGTTTGTACATAAGTGCACGGTACCGTATAACATACTGCTTGTGTGACTGCGGGCTGCCCGGAGAGTGTGAATGGTGTGATTGAGATGCGCATTTTGATTTTCCGTGTATAGCTTAATTATTTTGACTGAGTGTGAGTGCAAGAGTGCTTGAGACAGGCGTTTGAGTGCAAAACGAGTAAGAAGCTCTATCCGTGTTTCTGACCTTGGGTGGCTAAGGCGGCCGGAGAAAAACAAAGTAATTAAAATTGCAAAATGGGAAATGGAAGGAGTAAGCCCTGTGAAAAATCGCCCTTGGGTTGTATATTAAAACATTGGAGTGATATTGTAGGACATGGTGGTACCGAAAATAGAAGGAAATTGGTTAAATATTGTAATCAGTGGTGGCCTTTGTATAAATTGGAGAGTGATGCGAAATGGCCTCAGGAGGGAGGAACGTTAGATCATAACACTCTCCTGCAATTAATGTTGTGTCTGAGAAAAGAAGGAAAATGGGACGAAGTATCGTATGCAGACATGTTCTTTGTCCTCCAGGACAAACCTGAGTGGCAAAAGGACTGTGGATTAGTACCCCCTCGGGATCCTATGGTACTAGCACTAGAAAGAGTGCGGGATTAACATCACCTGATCTTTGATTGTGGCTCTAGAAAAGGATAGGAAAAAACTGAGACCTAAACTAGAAAGATGTTCTTGTTGAAATTTCTGTGTTTAAAAGCTCAGGTTGCGGTTCCTTCTGTGGAGCAACCAGAATGAAACACGTTGTAAGATATAAAAACTTGTACTAATGTATGTAAAACCTGAGGCGTGTGTGTGTGTGTAGAATCAAAGACCTTGTGAAAGTGTTGGGGTGAGTTTGTACAAACCCCTGTACCTCCTCGAAGGTGCGACTGAATCATGCTGGGATGCATGGCAGGATGTTTTCTGTTTGCCTGCGAAGGCCTGATATGTAATAACACAGACTTAAAGCAACAAGTAGCAGATTTGCATTCAGGGTAAGAAAGAGTTAAAACAGAAGTGCTGCTGCAGAGGCAGGCTTGTGTAACCTGCAGAGCAGGAAGAGCATCTCCTGCCCCGAACCCTTCTGATGGTGGGGAGGAGGGGGTTGCTGTTGCTGACAATTGAGCAGAAGGACCTGACAATGTCACCCCAATTGCTGCAGCATTTGCAGCACAACAGGACCGGTAAGGGCCCTTCTAGGGCAGGGAATGGGTATGAGGTGGAATTTTAGTGAATACAAAACCAACTGAAAAAAATTGTTACAGTTGTGGGAGCTGCTGGCCACCAGGAAAACATCCTGAAACCTTTAAAGTACAAACTAAAAAAACAAATAAGAATGCCAAATTCACTAAAATCTTTGTTGGCATGAGATTTATTAGAACATCTAGACGTTTAAAGAAGGGGAAATGAAATTAAAAGTTAAATATGATCAAGTAATTGAAATATTGAGCTTATCTTTAATTCAGCAGAAAAGAGGAAAAGAGGACCTCCCTGAAGTAAGAGAAATTTTTAACCAGGTGTATCTGAAAATAAATTCCAGGAAAGGTGAAAAATGCTTTACCTGCTACAGTAAAATGATAAGGGGGAGGCTTGCTCAGTTCAGATAAAAACAATATCCCTTGGTCAGCAGGGCTGTGGGGATATTGGCAGAAAAAGTGAAATAAAATACACTCTGTAGTAGATCTACTAATGTAAATCTGTGTGTTTTGCCATGACAGTGACTTGTTATGGGATGTGCAGATGAAACTGCATTGACAATGAAGTACAAGGAATAAGGTTGGTCAGATGCCTCCTACCATAGTCAAGGGCAAGACTGGGTTGGCCTCTGTGTTTGCCACCAAGAAGAATCTTGAGCTCCGCTGTTGGCTGCAACCCAGTAGGCGTTGAGCGGTGGGAACATATGCCATGCCAGACCTTGATGTGAGGAATGGCCCACTCTGAGGCACTGATTTGGAAATTGGAAACCGCCTGGCCGACCATGAGGCCAGACGAGTAACAGAGGAGGTAGGAAAGGAGGAATTATCCTTAATACCAGATGATAAAATCCAAACTGTAAGTACAGATCAAGAGCCAAACTATTCTAAAGAAAACTTAAAGGTAATTCAGGACATGAATTATAAAATAAAATTAAGTAAGTGGACTTATTTAAGGGATGGTTGTATAGTGGTACCATCCAATTTAATATGGACCACAGCCCTATTATTAATAAGACGCATTGGGGAGCTGATACTTTATATAAAAGTCTAAATCAGAAATTGAAAGGGCGAAACTTGTATACTGTAATAAAACAGGTGACTCAGCAATGTGAAATGTCTTTACGCAATAATCCCAATACAGCAAATAAAATAAAACTAGGGAACATTAGCAGAGGGAATGTTCTAGGGCAACATTGGCAGATCGATTTCTCGCAACTTCCTTGAAAAGGGGGGTATCGATATTTTTTGGTACTAGCAGATACCTTTTCAGGTTGGCCAGAAGCCTTCCCGTGCAGAACTGCTAAAGCCCGGGAAGTGACCAAAATACTACTCCAAGAGATAATACCTAGGTTTGGAGTCCCAGCGGTAATGTCCTTGGATAGAGGACCACATTTTGTGTCCAGAATAGTACAACAGATCAGCCACCATCTAGGAATAGATTGGCAATTACATACCCCATACCGACCACAATCGAGTGGCCAGGTGGAAAAGATGAATCATCTAATCAAACAACAGATTGTCAAGTTAGGTCAAGAAACAAATCTAACTTGGCCCCAATCTTTGCCATTAGCTCTTACATGAATTCAGTCTAGACCAAGAGCAAAAGAGGGGCTTAGCCCATTTGAAATTTTATATGGACAACCCTGTGGGGTACAAAAGGGGATGTCTTCACAGATTGGTGAAGAAACAATGACTTCCTATATGGTGGCACTAAACAAACAATTAATAAGAATTGAGAAGCATGTGATGGGAACCCGCAGTAGGGGTCTGGATGGACCTGTTCACGATATACAACCAGGAGACTATGTATACGTTAAGTGTTTTGCAGATAAAACCCTGGAACCACAGTGGACCGGACCTTTTCAAGTCCTACTCACCACCTACACTGCAATCAAGGTTGAGGGACAGAATTCTTGGATTCACCATACCCGGATTAAGAAAGCCCCTGCAACTTCGTGGAAAGTAACCCCAGATAAAAAAGAACTGAAACTCAAATTTACTCGGACAAATGGGAACAATGTGGGTGGCAATTAAAGCTGCAAAGTGGGAAGCCTATGTAAACAGGCAGAAAGCCTGAAGCAGCCGTTCTCCTGAAGAATTCCCTTGCTGCCGAGAAGATGGTACACCCCGTGGCTCGAAGCAACCGAGTCGACGGGCAAGGCAGAGGAGGAACAAACTGTGGAGAAAAGAACCAGAACAATGGGACACTAAAGCAACAATGGCCGAACTTCCCCAGGACTGGAGTAGTCCAGGACACCATGTCTGAACTCCGGAAAAGGTTAGATCAACGTAAGAAAGATCGTGAGGCGGGCAGGTCATGGTATGAAAACTGGTTTAATATCTCACCTTGGCTAACCACTTTGTTGTCTGCTTTAGCAGGACCACTTATTATGTTGATTCTGGGACTTATATTTGGGCCTTGTATATTACGCTACACTTTATCAGAGAACGGTTTGACATAGCTAAATTGCTTATTTTAACTACGAGGTCTAGGGCAAAATATAAGAGTGTATCTATTAATGAGGATGAAGATTGTTGTGAATGCGTTATGCCACGTGAGAACTATGCCTATTGTAATTGTGAGGTATTACCTTGTGAGTGTTATGATAAATGTTGGGATTGTGGAAAAAGGTTTGTTTGCAGTGCCGAGAATGAAAGCAGCGTCTAATAAACAATAATAGGATAAAAAGAAAAAAAAAAAAGGGGGGATTGTAAGAAACTATGGACTAGGGTATTGTTTATTAAGATTTATGTTAAGCCCAATGTAAAGATTAGGCAACAAAAGATAAGATAACCGCCAGGTGTCCAGGATGCCGCTTGTGAAAGATAAGATAACCGCCAGGTGTCCAGGATGCCGCTTGTGCATATGAACGAAGGGTCAACACCTCCACTACTTCATGAACACAAAAGTAAAAAAAAAGGTATAAAAAGGGACTGTTTGAACTGCTCAGGACGGCAGTTGGCGGAGCGCAGACTCCCCTGTCGTCCAGCGCTGTTTTTGCTCATATTCTACTTGCTATAATTAATAAAAATTTTAATTGGATTATGATCTATTGTGGTCTCAATTTATAACAGTGGCCAAACTGGATGCCTCAAGGTCAGGGTTTGTCTCGGCGGGTAGGTGAAATTCCTTGGCAGCGCACCTGTCCGAGCCCAGGTGCTTTGTTCCACGAGTCTCACGTGCACAGTCCTGTAGCTGAGAAGAGTGACAAAGAAACCCTGCACAATGGCCGGTGCCAGCCACAGCTGTGCACGGGCAGCTTCCAGCCCTGGGCAGGAGTTTCCTCCTCTGGCTGTGCGGCGCAGGGAAGAGGTGGGAGCTGTGCCGGCGGCCAAACAGCCCTTCACCAGCAGCACGTGGGGAAGCCCAGCGGCAGCCGGCTGCTGGCTGCAGGGGAGGTGGTGGGTGCGTGGCCACCGTGTGTCGCCGTGCAGCCTCGTGTCACAAAGGGGCAGTGATGCGGCACCCACCCGGAACTTGTGACCTCACCTGGCCAGGGCTGGACATCCTGAGCAGCGGGCCAGTTGGGCCGAGCTGCCCGTTGGGATAACTCCTTCTTGAGCTACTTGCGTGGCTACCTCTTTCTAAACATTTCTCCTTTCCTGCTGACCCCTCCTCACCTTCCACCCTCTTTCAAAGGTAAGTTGGCTTTGACTTTTGGCACAGATCCTACAGGAGGTAGATCGGGAATAAAAGTGGAGGCCGCTCTCTGCCTCCCAACCTCTAGGCTGAGCTCTTCCACCCTTCTAGGCTGGCCAGACAGGCGCTATGGGGAGCGTTCCTCTTGGCTAATTCCTATGTCTTTCCCATCGCCTAGGCTAGGAAAGTAGGGAGGGGGCAGCCCGACGCATTGAGCTTCAGCATAGCCTGACCCGAAGCCCACCTTGACTGATGGGTCAGGAAGGGAGACCAGAAACACAGCCCAGCAATGGCAACCGTTAAAGGAGCGGCCAAAAGGCAGTCACTCCTGCAGACAGGGTGGGCAAATGTGGGCTGGAGAGCCAGAGGGCTCTGCTGCCAACAGTTGCTACAGGCAGTTAAAACGACCACTGGAACACGTTTGATGGTGACTGCTGGCCTCTGGGTTTTTTGGTGCTTGAATGATTTTCTTGAGCTCCGCTTCTTTCATTGCAACCAGGTGACGGGATTGGAGCTGATCTTCTTTTTCTGGACTGCGTCCGGACATCCTTTGTCAGCCAAAGCTTCCCGCTGTGCTGCTGAGAGGAGCGATGGCCGCAATGGGGAGCAACTCCTGTGAGTAACGGTTTCACCAGCAGGCTTGGCCTTGGTGAATCCCCAAATGCAATGGGCACGGCTGGTGTTCCATCCCGCAACGTTGCTGTGGGGACAACCTCAAGGGAATTCTGGGGCTTTTCCTGAGAGCAGCCAGGCCTACCCAGGGGTTTTGTGCAACAAAACCATCATTTCCCTGCAGTCGTTGCCAAGGGAATGGCTCCACCACAAAGGATCCTCTTTCCCCCGGAGAAGATTTGCATGGGCTGGCAGCAAAGGCAGAGAGCTGGAGCAGGCCTCTACAACCTGGGCAATACGTGCTTCCTCAACTCCGTGCTGCAGTGCCTGACGTACACCCCACCTCTTGCCAACTACCTGCTCTCTTGTGAGCACAGCGACTCCTGTGAGTACTTTTTGGAAGATCTCCTTGTCAGTCTGTTGGGCACTTCCCAAGGACCCCCAGAACCTGCCGCTGGATGCAGGAGAAAAGCAGCCCTTCTTTCTCAGCCACCGCCAAGGTGGTGCTCTTGGGACGCTCAAGCCTACAAGCCGCTTGGCCTATCGAGGCGTGTTTGCTGTCACAAAGATGCCTCTTTCTAGTGCTGCCTGCCGTTCCCTATTCCTGCATCTAACCTACATATTTGCTGGTTGCACAGAAAACTTCTGTCAGCGAGGCATCCCTCTCAAGAATGTTTTCTGTGTGCTGAGATGTCGTGGGCTTGCTGGGCCATTGGCACCTGGGGACGACTAGGAGACTGTCCTAGCAGAACTCCAAGGTCTCCATGAGGTTTCCCATCACAATGGCTCTTTGACTGACCTGACCAGCTTGCTTCCTTCCCTCCCTCCTTCCCTCCCTCCCTCTTCAGGTCAGCAGGAAGGCTTCTGCATGATGTGCATCATGGAAGCGCACGTTAACGATGCCTTGTCCACCTCAGACTGTGCCATCCAGCCCAGGGCCGTCATCAATGCCCTCTCACGTAAGTCATCTCAGCTGCTTTGACTTGCTATCCTCTGTTGGCAGAGGACTGAAGTACTACCTTCCTCTTGATTAGGAATAGGAGGGCATTTCACGCTTGGCATGCAGGAAGACGCCCACGACTTCTTACGCTGTACTGTCACTGCCATGCAGAGAGCTTGTCTGGCTGGAAGCAGCGCGTAAGCACAAGCAAACGACCTTTCAATGTTGCCCAGCGCTTTGGCCTCCTTGACGTACCCCATCAAGGAAAGCCTATGCCCAGGGCTTTCAGGCACAGGAAAACTCTTGGAGGAGATAACTCTCTGCCTTACCATTTCCTTCCAGCTGGGACATCTCTTCTCAATATACTACCATCGTCCATCAAATATTTGGGGGCTTCCTGAGGTCCAGAGGTATGTTTCCACAACTGTTGCTCTCCTTACACTTGCCTGTGCCCTGCTGTGTGTCTGTGAGAGACAGCTGAGCGTGGGGCTGGCTCGAGTAGGGATGAAGAGCATAAACGGGCACGGTCAATCGACTTCGCCTGTCGCTGATCGTTTCCGTTTGCCTTCCAGTCACGTGCTGCAGCTGCAAAGCAGTTTCCGATTCCTACGAGGCCTTCCTGGATGTGCCTTTGGATATCCAAGTAAGAGGGTTTCTCACTGTGCTTCAAGTCGTCCCAAGCTCCTTGTGGCTTCCCAGAATCTGCGCAGCTGGCTTTGAAAAGTGCGCTGTGAACACAGGAGAGCTGTGGGGGTGGTGGGAAGTGGTATGGGTGGTGTCTTCCTGCAACGGCCGTGGCAGTGGACTCCTTGTAGATGCTGGCTTTAAAGCTGGACAAGCACGCATTATCCTCTCTGCACCCCTGAGGGACTCTCAGCCACCTTCTCTTTGCCCTCCCTCAACACCCAACTGGCTCCTAGGCTGATGGCTCGTGTTGTTTTCATTCCTGATGACCCTGCACACCATCGGTAGCTGAACTGAGCGGTGGCACGGTGAGGTAGCTCTTAATAGTGCCGGCCGGGAATCTCTGGGAAGGGAGGGAAATGTTCGGCATCATACCCTCTTTCTGCCTCCCTCTGGCCAAGGTTTGCAGGGTCACAGTGGATCTCCTCAGCGGCAGCTCCCTGGGTCTTGTGGGCAACTCCTCCTGAGTGCTTGGGCGAGGGCATTTCCACCAGCTCAGAGCTCTCCTTTCTCACCCCTCCAGGCAGCCTCATCTGTCACCGCAGCTCTGGAGGACTTTGTCAAACCCGAGCAGCTGGCTGGTGAAAACAGCTTTCGATGTAACAGGTAAGAGGATGACTAACACCAGATTAAGACTTGCAGCTGTGTGGAGATGCTGCGTGTCATCGAGCCTCAGGAGGTTCGATGCACAATCAGGAGGCACAGCTTTTCTTTCTTCCAGCCTAATGGTTCTGAAGAGCCATGAAATGGCGTGAGGACGTGTGAGGTGGAAAAGGTTGTCTGGCCGCCGTGGGGCAAGCTAGGGTGCATTTCAGCGCTTTTCTCTCTGCTTGCTTTCAAGCTGTGGCAAGAAGGTTACCGCCCTCAAGAGGTTTACAATCGAGCGCGCGCCCAGGGTTCTCACGCTGTGCCTGAAACGCTTTGATTTCTCCGGCAAGAAGATCGGCAAGGTGTGTACGCAATTGGAGGGCCACTTTCTTTCTCGTCCTGGAGCAGGAGATTTCCCAAAGCAGCACGCTCTGTCACAAGCTGTTCAGGTGGAGCTTTTGGTGTTCCCTTCTGGGGAGAGGAGAGCTCCTGTGGCAAGGCAAGCACATGCTCTGCTGCGACAGAGCTGCTCTGGCCGAGAGCAGTTTCCTGCCACCCAAGGCGTCACCTGCTGCTTCAGGGACAAGCGAGTGTTGACGAGCCCCAGAGATGTATTTCTACACAGCTGGGCCCCGGTCTTGCCAGGCTCTTTCACGTCGTATGCCAGGATCCCTTATGAGCCCTCTTGGTCTCTCCACAGTTTGTGCAGTATCCCCAGTACTTGGATCTCCAGCCATACATGTCTCAGGGAGCAGCAGCACCGCCCCTCTACACCTTATACGCTGTCCTGGTGCACAGCGGTGGCAGCTCCTTGGCAGGACACTATTTCTGCTACACAAAGGTAAAGAGCCACTTCCTTCATCTCGGGGACTATGTGTGCTGGGGAAGGCAAACTTTGGCGGCGCTCTTTCTGGCAGCCAAGGTTCTGGGGGAGAAGGTCCCCTGACCAGCTGGGTGGGATTTGCGTTGGCGGACTCTTGCTTGTGTAGTTTTCTGCCTGTGTCGTTCGAGAGAAACCATGCAGTTCATCTCCACACGTCCTTGCCTTTCTTTGACAGGCCAGCAATGGACTCTGGTACCAGATGGATGATACGTCTGTGGCTTACTGTGACCGCAACACAGCTCTCGGGCAGCAAGCCTACTTACTGTTTTATATCAGGTAACAGCCAGGACTAACAGCTGTTCAGAACACGTTTCCTTTTCAGGGTTTTGCTATTTCTCTTCTGATCCTCCTGAGTTGTTCCGTCCCAGGAGGCAATTACTACCCGCACCACTCAGGGCTGTCGAAGGTGACCTACCTGCCGCCAGTCCTTCCCTTCCCTTGCTGGGCTTTAGGCTGCTGCCCCCATGTAAACTGCTATTTGTCTGCTCTCTGTAGGTGGCTGATAGAGAGCAGAGTCCCTAAAGGGGCCTACAGGGAAGATGGGGGGGGGGGGGGGGAGGAGGACAGGACTCCTGCTCAGGGAGCGTAGTGATAGGGCGAGGGCCATTAGTTTTCAACTTAAGGAATGTAAATTTAGATTTAATGTTAGGAAGAATTACTTTATGGCAGGGGTGGGGAGACCGTGGAAGTGGTTGCCCAGAGAAGCTGTGGATGCCCCCTCCCTGGAAGTGTTCCAGGCGCGCTTGGACAGGGCTTTGAGCAAGTCGGTCTAGTGGAAGGTGTCCCTGCCTGTGGCAAGGGACATGACCTAAATGCTCGCCGAGGTCCCTTCCAACGCAAACTGTTCTGTGATTTTACGATTCCACGAAATGGAGGCCATAGCGGGTATGAAGAGGAGGTCTTGCTGTGACAGGGGCAGAGTTGGTGGGAAGACCCCAAGTGAAGTCCCCATTTGTAGCCTGACATGTCTTCTCTCTGTCATACAAACCGCTCCAAGTCAATGAGTGAAGGCCAGTGGAGGTTGCAAGAGCAGCCCTAAGTGGACATCACTCTTTTTTCTTATTTTCCCCAGATGCTCTGATGGGAAATCTAGTCAACAGGCGTCAATGTCACCAGCACCATCATATGCCCGCTCCTTCTTTGGTCAGCAGCGGGGCGGCAGGCAGCAGGCAGACCCTGTGGGACCACGGGATCAGCCTGATTGGACTAAGGTAACTCTGGGGAGGTGGGTCAGGGCAGCAGATGGACAGCGGGTTTCTTTCGGGGGTCTTGGCATTGCTCTCCTTGCCCCCACACACTGCAGCCTTCTTCAGAGCCACCACGCTGCTCCGTCTCAAAGCATCGCCCCTAGATCCAACCTACTTGTGTGCCTTCGGCCCCTCTGCCTTTGCAGCCCTCCAGGAGGGCCTCTGGGAGGTCTTTAGTTGTCGCCTCAGAGCGCTCTGGAGGTTTCCCACTGCTCCATCCCCTCCAGGAGGAAAGGACAGGACCTTTTCACGGCTCTCTTGGCAGGATATGGCGATGGGCATGGAGGACTCTGCAGAGGACAGCAGCTCCTGGCCAGGCGGGCTCAGCATCACCTCCCATGTGGACATGCCCTTGCATCACTCCTGCGTCTGTAGGAGGCTGGAGTCCTGCACTAGAGCTGCATGCCCACACTGCCATCCACCATTTGACCATGTGCTGCACACTGCGCGAGAAGACAGCCACCAAGAGGAGCACAGATTCAGCCCTTCTTCCCGCTGCCAGAGGAATGGTGCCAGGAAGAGAACCCGGAGCAGATCCCCGCAGCGCAGAAATGATCTCCACAGCTGCTTCGTGGAAACCACAGACTGCAAGCGCTCCACAGGGAGGAGGAGGAGACCTAGTCCTCCAAGCTGTCACCACACTCCCAGGGATAACACAGCTCCAGGGCCCTCCAAACGCAGCTGCCAGTATACTCCTGCACCCAGGGCTGCTCCCAGGGAGCAAACCCTGCCAACGCAGAGAGCGCGGAGCCGATCCCTGTGGCACCGCTATGATCTCCACAGGCAGTTCACAGAGTACCACCCCTCAGCAGCGGGGATGAGAACTGGTCCTCCAACACAGGACCGTGCTCCCAGCAACAACAGAACGCAATGGCCTTCCCACAGTAGCTCCCACTTGGCTCCCGCACCCAGGGCTCTTCTGGAGCAAGCCCTGCTCAGGCAGAGAGAGTGGACCAGATCCCTGCGGGCATGGCTAACATCTCCGCAACTGGTTAAAAACACACACCATTAAAACAAAACACACTCCTCAGGCCTATGCCAAGGACAAGCTGCCACCAATGAGGTTCATCTTCCACAAGGCATCACCATGCAGGAAATCTTCCAGACGAAAAGGAAACGATAAAATAAAGACATATCAAGCAAGAGCTGGCTAAAGGCTTAACTGGACGCAGTAGTGAAGGAGAGGCAAGCTTTTAACTGCCTGAATCTCCAAGAAGCAAGTGGAGTGTTGGAAGGTGTCTGAATGATCGAAGAGTAAGGGGAAGGGAAATCTAGCAGGCAAGCGCAAGGGCTTCTGTGCAGATGGGCTGCTGGAAAGGGGACTTCAGACGTGGCGTCCTTGGGCATGAGTGTATCTGCACGCTTTGGTGGTCCATTCTAAGTGGGGCTAGTACGGAGAAGGGTGACACCAGGAAAAGCCCAGGGCTGGCACCGCCAGGTGGGTAATAAATATCTCTGAACCTGTGCAGAGCCAAAGCTCCACTGCAGGCTGGCCAGCAGGTCCCTAAGGAAGGGATCCGTCAATCCAAGGAGCCAGTGAGCCACTCAGGTCCCCAGCCATCGGCAGCTCCAAGCCACCTCCATGGGCTTGGAGACTCCAGGGGCGATCACCCAGAGGCAGAACTGAAACCCATCGCTTGGCAATTACAGCCTGCCTCTTCAGGGGAAGCACTTCTTGTTTCCTCCAAGCCTTCCTCCTCCTGACGGCATCCTGTCCCACCATGCGGAAGGGCTCTTCTTAGAGATGTCTCTTTTGGGTTGGAATGCTGGACTTCAGAGCCTGCCTTCCTTGCAAGGAAACACGCCAAACACTAGAAAGCTTCAGGCCACTTTGGAGGCTACGCTCTGGCTGCTGAGGGAAGCAGGTTGGTTTGTTAGCTTCACCTTTGCCGGGGGCTGTGATGTGCCCGGCCCCACCATCCCAGCACCAGGACCACCCAGCCACCCTCTTGAGGCTCTGGGAAGGCGGGTGATATTTCCTTTACTGCGCCAAGTAGCTGACACAGGCTTTAGTCATTCCCTCTTTCTTGGCAATGCTTAGGATGGGCTTCAAAGAGGTTTAGTAAAACATTTCCCATCAAAAACTCTTTTGACAGAAAATGGCTTTTGGGCACGATGCAAACTCCTGTGGAGAAGAAAAGTTCACATCAAACCTGCTCAGCCGATGTGAGAGACCTTCATGAGAAACCAGGAGTTGTTTTCCTCCTCCCAACATTTTTGGCAAGGTACTGCTGATGCAAAAGGTTCTGTGTTGTCAAGGTGGACACAGGTTGGTGGTGGAAGTAATGGAGACGTTTTCATGTACTCCTGGGCCAGGAATCACTTGCGAGTGCTTGAATCTGACAGCAGCAGCGCCCAGGCAGAGCTGGGAGCAGCCCCTGGCGACATCTCTTGGCTTTATGGCAGTGTTTGCAGCCCCAGCACACGTCCCCTGCCCCCTGCAGAGATCAGGCAGGAGGCTGGAGGGAAGACTCCCACCGATGGCTTTTGCCTCCAGGCTGGAGCGCACTGTCCCAGGCTCAGGAGCCGCCACCTCCGCGCTCCCCTACCCCATGCTGGGGCAATAAGGCAGCACTCCTCCTTCTACAGAACAACACCCCAAGCTTACGCCGAGGATGAAACGCCGATTTCCTCCTCATGCAGGTTTCTCCCACGGCTACAGGCTGCCACAGGGCTGTAGGGTCGACGTTCACAGGTGTCTCGAATGCCAGCACAAGTGTGGCTTTTCACAGGCAACACTGCAGGGAGATTTCTGGAAGAGTGTATCAAACCACACATATTCATTTGCCTTTCGAGTCTGTTATGCCGAGGACCTGGCAAGGTCACTGGTTTTGCACAGCAGCGGAGATGCTGATGTAGCCACATGACTCCAAGGTCCAGGGGCTTGACAGGAACAAACCTCAACATCTCGGTGCTCACCAGAAAGTCAAAGGAGCTGGCAGTGAAACCTTCCTTTGAGACGGCTACATGAAATTGCATGGCAGAAACGGAGAGGCAGCAAGCTTTGGACCAAGGAAGCAGCTCTCTTTGCCCGGGGGCTGTAGCAAACTGCCGTGTTTCCTCCCCAGAAGCTTCCTCCGGTCCCCGCCCTGCTCGGCACCGAGCCCACAACGTTGCACTGCCAGTAGCACCAAAGGCAGACAAGGGGACAGGAGCAAGGTGTTACAGTCAGTCTGGGGTGGGAAGATAGGTGCGAGCTGACCAGGGCAGGAATCGTCACAGCCCTTGACAGGGTAAGTCTCGGCCAGCAGGGCAATGCAGAGGAGGTCCTGGAACATGTCACAGCTGAGAGGACCTGTCCTGATGGCTCTCCTGCATTTTCTGGTGTGGGGCAGAAGACGTGCTCCAGGGCAGGCCTGGCCTGCTGCACCACGGGAAGGACAGAGCATGGTGGACCCCTCCTCCCAGGGCCGGCTGCAGGGCTGCGAAGGTGGCTGTGCAGGCAGGGGTGCCCAGCGCTGTCCTTGCCAGCAGGGTCCCTGCAGCCCAGGGGGCTGTGTGCTGGGGCAGGGGCTCTGCCACCTGCCAGGGGCAGCTCTCAGCCTGCCGGGGGGCTCCCCACAGAGATGCGGGGAGAAGCTGTGCATCGCGTCCAGGCAGGTTTTGAATGTCTCCAGAGAAGCAGACTCCACAGCCTCTTTGGGCAGCTTGTCACACTGCTCCAACACTGTCAAAGCACTATAAAAACTAGCTGGCTGCTACAAGGCTTTTACCATCATATGCCAGGTTAACTTCAATAAGTAGTTCCCACGCCTTGCCCCGGCACAGCCACCAGTCCCCTACAAGGTTTCAGAAGTTCATCTACGGGCCATGCTGTTTCTTCAGCCTCTTCAAGCCAGTCTACCCTGCTTCTCCCGGGGCCTCTCCTTGTCTCTCCGCCATCTTGGGAGGGGAGGGAGGGGGTGGGGGGGTGGGGAGCGGGTGCAGGAAGCAGCCACAGCTGCACATTATCCACGTCAGCCGCCAACACACCACCCCTGAGGCATGCCCACAGCTGTATATTATCAATATAATTAACCTGCCTTCATTCCTCTATAATTCCTCTACAATTCTCCCCCGGTTTTTTCTTTTCTTTTTTCTTGTTCTTCTTAACATTTCATTGTATTTATTTACGTATTTAACAGGTATTTAACAATCATCACAACATTTTCAAAATAAACTACTCATACAGTCCAGACAACTCGTCCCTGAACTCTTTTGTTCTTCTTTGTTGAAACATGTTTTACAAGTGTATAGGATTTGACCTGTGATGTGGTGTGCTACATTCTCAACTCTGGTGGGATCAGGAGGACTCACGGACACGGAATGCTCATTTGAAACCGGTGGGAACATTGATAATGTATGTTAAGAAGAGTGATTGTTGTGTACGTACCCATTTCCCTGAATATACTCAGGCAGGAATTCCTCTAGCTGGTATCCCCGTTCCGTTTGGGACTAACGGGAATAACTTGTGGCTAAGACCAGGATACGCTCCTTGGAACGAGACTGACCTCCAGACTTGGACAACACTGAATCCACACTTGTCCACTGTGAAGTGTGTTACTGCAAATGAAGCCAAGACACACGCAAATGCTCCCGCAGAGGGGGCGTGCCTAGGTGGGCAGCAGCTGAGGGCATGCGTGCTCAAGCACCTCCAAGTCCTTCCTGCCTCCAGGAGGTGGAGAGGTGGCCAGTGGTTGGCAGGCCTGGTCCTCTTGCAAGGTGGGGATGCTGGGGATGAGCAAGCACGTGGGCTGCAGCCACAGGCCATCCACATGCCTGAAAGGCTCTCTCACCCCTCTTGCTGGTCACCTAGTCCAGCTTCAGGTTCACTAGTGAGTTGCGCGCACACACAGGGCTCCCAGCAGTAGCTGGCCCGAGACACTGGGGCTTTCCAAGCGCTGGCTGCCTATGGCCTGTGTTGCCGTCAGCCTTTGCTAGCAGCCAGGCCAGGGGACCCACCGCGCAGCGGGTGCAGGGTGGGCCCACACAGGAGGGGCTTTGGGGTGGCTCTCCAGAAGAGGCCAGCGGGTCCTGTGGTGATCAGGCACAGGGCTAAGCAAGTAAAGCAGCCAGCGCTTTGCTTCTGTGTGCCTGGCTCCTTGATCCCCCCTTCTCTCCGTTTGCCGTGCTTATACGTGCCCCTCATCTTCCCTGGCTCCTCCCTTTCTCAGCCCTGCTCTCCTTGGCCAAGACAAGGCCAACCCCGCTTATTTTGCCCCACCGTGCTCCCAGGTTTGCCCCATCTGTCAACACACAGATGTGGCCTTTGGGTGCTCTTAGCTAGGTCCCCTTGCACTTGCGTGCCATTGCTGACGGGCTTGCCTGGGAACTGCTGTCCCTGCCAGAGTCCTCTCTGCAAAATGACCCCAAGCTCTTGAAGGTCAAGCAGCTGTGAAGCGTGGCCACCTCTGACGCCATTCCCCGCTAACCACCTGCCAAATGTGGTGCTGGAAGAGCAGCGTATCCCCAGCAGACAAGTTGTCTTCTCCAAGGACGCCTTCTGCCTGCTCTCCGCAGACCCATGGGAACCGGCAGCAGGTCCCTTGTCAAAACACAAAGCAGCCTTGAGCCCGCTGGCTTGGAGGCCCAGTTCTGGGGCCTAGGAAGCCCTGTGCGCCTCAAGCGCCTTGAGAGCAGCTCTTCAACTTTCAGGCAGAGCCTGCCCGCTCCTCCTCCTTGGGACCCAGCTGCTCCCTCCGCTGTGTTCCTTATGCCTCGCCACACAAGCCAGGGTGGCAGCAGGGAGCTGCCGCACCTTTCACAAGCTTTGAGGCTGCCATGCTTCAAGCCACTGCCCTCGCCCCCCACGGACCTAGCCCTGCTGCGCTTTAAATGCAGTGCACGTGCCTGGATCCTGCTTCTCTGCTGCACTCCAGCATGTGAGTGAGCAAGGCTCCCCCAGGCAGTGGCAGAAGGCAGACTCCTGAGACAAGGCTGATGCAGGATTTACCAAAGCCATGGACAGCAATGGCACGTACGGCTAAGAGCAGGAGCATCCTTGTCTCTCGAGAGCTTCACCTTGCTTGTCCTTGCCACAAATGCCCTGCTCAGTGTGCGCCCAGAACTGCAATCAGACTCATGGATAGCAAGGAGGACACGAGGCCTGCCAGAGGGCGATGCTGTCACTGACATAGCCAGCGAGGACTGTGCTGCACCTGCATTTCACTGTTCTTTGTGCAGCAAGGTTGACACTGCTGGGCTACGCTTGGCTTATTTGGCTTGCCCAGCACCGTTGCCAGCCGCAGCCGTAAGAGACATTGGCTCTTGGACACCCAGGCATGCGCGTGCTGCCTGTAGTAGCCCCGTTCTCTGGCGTCTCTTTATTGGGAAGGAGCTGGTGGCATGGGGCTGCGGAGAGCAGGGCGGCAGGGAACTTCCCAAAGAGGCTGTGAGGCCATGCTCGCTTTTGTCCTGTGAGCTGTTAGAAGGCAGAGCTGGGAGCCAGGCGCCGCTGCCTGCCATGGGGCCTGCCCACCCTGATGGCGCAAGCAGGGCATTCCACAAGGCTCTGTCGGGGTGCGCGATCCCAGCTTCTGCCTCCACTCCTGCTTGGGACCCCTCCTATTGCCTCCCCTCCCTCCCCTCCCCCCCCGCCCCCCCGACACCACCACGCCCAGCACCCGGAACCAGGCACTCTGTGACATCAGTCCCACGTCCAAGGGAACCCCGGGCAACGGGAATCCTGCGGCCAGTACGTCAGCAGCCGTACTGGTGGCGACAAGCCCTCGTCCTTGCAGCTGCCACATGTCGCTGGCAGCGATGGGTTTTCTGCGTCTCCTCGTTGTCCTGCTGGCCGTGTGCTGTCCTGTGCACGGCACATGGGACAGCTGTGGGTAAGTGGCCCGAGGCTCTGGGAGGGAGTTGGGCAAGCCTTGTGGGCTTCACTGGAGGGGGCCTGCTTGTCCCCCATGGCCACCCCCCAGGTTCCTGAAAGCCATGTGGGAGGCTCAGTGCCTTGACAGCAGCCAGGCTGCCGGCACAACTCGTCTACGGGCTGAAGCAGAAAGCGGGGCGAGGGGAGCGGGTTTTGGCCCCACGGGTTTCCTCGGCCCGTCTGGCCATGCCTTGTGGGGAGGGAAGACGGCTGGCCTTCAGCCGCAACGGCGCAAGCCATCCAGCAGCACAGTAAGGAGTTTCTGGTTACAGAGGGAGCTGCGGGCTTCGTCCCATGGCTTTGCACTACGGCATGTCGCGCGTCGTGGGTGGCACAGATGCCCAGCCAGGGGCCTGGCCCTGGATCGTCAGCATCCAGGCTCTCGTGGAAGGAGGCACGGCGCACATCTGCGGGGGCTCCCTCATCAGCCCACAGTGGGTCCTCACAGCAGCCCACTGCTTCATCGAGGTCAGGTAAGGAGGACCAGGGGTCGGGGCTAGCCCCACAACACTAGCAGATGCCCTGAGCGCAGCAGCACGTGCTACTGCTGTCCCGTTGCCCTGCAGGACCCCCAGTGCCTGGGCACTCCGGAGCCCCGCCGAGGGGCTGCTCAGGAGAAGGCTGGGCTCGTGCCACTGCTTCCCAGCAGCCTCCCGCTCGACACTGCTTGAGCCCAAGGCACGCGAGGGCAGTCGCAGCCTCCCTAGCGCTGCTTGCCTCTCTCCCTCGTCGAGCAGAAGGCAGGGCAAGTGCCGGGCTGCTGCAGCACGTGGCTGCGCTCCCTCTGAGCCCTCTCTCCATCTGCCTTCCAGGCACATCACCGTCTTGCGCGTGGTGCTCGGTGCTACCCAGCTGACTCAGCTGGGCCCTGAGGCTCAGGTGCGCGCCGTCAGGCGGCTGCTGGTTCACCAGCACTACTGGAACGTCACACAGAGGAACGACATTGCCTTGCTGGAACTGGACCAGCCTGTCCAGTGCAACAGCTACGTACAGCTTGCCTGTGTGCCCGACGCCTCGCTGAGAGTCTCAGAGCTGACAGCCTGCTACGTCAGTGGCTGGGGTGCCAGGAAAGCAAGAGGTGAGTGGCCCAAACGCAGTGGCGGCGCCAGTGCAAGCTTGGCCAGCTTGGGGAAGCAGGATGCGCTTCCTGACGGCAGAGGCGAAAGCCAGAGTCAGGCTGTGGGGGCGTAAGCCTCTCTCTTCGAGAGAGGGGCCGGCGCCATTGACCCAGAGCAAGGCAGAAAGGCAAGAGCGGTCCAGCGCCTGTCCGCATGCAAAGCCAAGCCCCGGGGGAGGGCTTCAGCCAGACGGGGGAGGAGAACTGGCAATGAGCTGCTGGGTGTTCATTCCTTTCTGTGCTCTTCACAGCTGGAGGATCGGCATACGCGCTGCAGGAGGCCCAGGTCCACCTCATTGATGCCAGGGTCTGTAACAGCAGCGGCTGGTACAGGGGGGCCATCCACAGCCACAACATCTGTGCTGGCTATCCGCAGGGCGGCATCGACACCTGCCAGGTAGGAGCGTGCTACAAGCCAAGCCCTGGCAGCGCAGGCAGCCCCGCCACAACCGCCCAAACGTGCGCCATCACGGCCTTTTGCTGGCCACTCACACTCCCATGGCTGGGTCCCCACCGCTGAGGGCCTTACCCGCCCCTCCCCATGGGCAAGCCCTTGCCCAGGGCCTGCCCGCCTTGTCCCAGAGGCCTGGCACGCTGCCCAGAAGGCCCGCCCGGTGCCCCTGGCAGCCCACAGCTTCACCATCCCAGCCGTCTGACACACCTTCACCACCACCGTGAAGAGCGGTGAGAGCGAGCCCTGCCTTACAGGCCCACCGCCCCCTGCCAGGCAAGCTTCTACAGAGCTTGGCTGGCCACTGAATGCAGCTCTGGCAGGTGCCGTGAGAGAGAAGGAGCCAGCCACCGGGCTGACGGTGGCCACCCAACAACCCCTTCGTCCTCTCTCCTGTGCTGCAGGGGGACAGCGGTGGGCCTCTCGTGTGCCAAGACAAGAGCGCCGACTACTTCTGGCTTGTTGGCGTGACCAGCTGGGGGACGGGCTGTGCGAGAGCAAGGAAGCCCGGAGTCTACACCTCCACCCAGCACTTCTACGACTGGATCCTGGCGCAGATGGGCCTGCGCCCAGCAGTAACCACTACTGCAAGGCCACAGCCAGTCTTCACCTACACCCCCGTTCAGAGGCCGAGGCCAAGGCCAAGGCCAACAGAATCGAGCCGGTTTCCACCCTGCCCGTTTCCAGTCCAGAAGCTGCTGGACTTCTTCACTCGGCTGCAGGAGCTCCTGCAGTACCTAAGAGCGAAATAGCTTGGAGCAGCACCATGAGGAGCATCCAGGGCAGGCTGCAGCGCACAACGACCGTTTCCTGCTGGGGCAATGCCTGCTGACGAAAGGCAGCCTCAGTGACAAAGGCCTGCTCTGTCCTGCCCACGCTCCTCGCAACGGCAGAACCCAGCAGGCTGCCTTCTTGCAATAAAGTGTTTCCGTTGGCATGGCTAACCACGCGCCAGTGCACTGCAGTCTCCTGTGCGAGGCAAGGACTTCCAGAGCCGGCACCTGCCGAAGGAGGCAGGCTGCCAAGTCGGGCACAAAGGGTCACCGCAAAGGGCTGAAGCTCTGCCTGCTCCGAGAGAAGCATGAGGGAACAGTGGAAGGAAGGAAGGCAGGTCATAGGAGGGCTCAGGGCCTTGGGGGTGGCAGTTGGAAGCAGAGAATGCCTTAGGCTGGCTCCTGCTGGCATCCCTGAGGGCTTCTGTACGAGGCGCAAGCCAGTTTGAAAGTGGCCGCTCAGGGCCAGCTGGGCTTCAGGGGAAATCCACGAGCTGGGGCCTTTGCTCACGCCACAGAGTTCCTGGGCTTCCCCAGGCTGCTCTGCTTTCACAGCTGCACCATGTTTCCAAGGCCAGGCCTACGGCTGCAGTGGCTGCCGGGAGCGCCATGAGCTTTGAGTGGGAGCAAAGAGGCTGCTGCTGCTGCTGCTGCTCGGCAGTTGCCCCCCTCCCTGGCTGCCTTCTGGCTGTAGTAGCGGCCACGCTAGAGGAGCAACCGGAGGCCTGGGGCATACCAGACCCCTATGGAGGGGTGCCGCGGGGACTCGAGTGGAATGGTCGAGACTAGGGGACCGGGCCCCCAGTCCGGTGTCTTTTTGAGGGCTTGAGGCTCTGCAGAGGGGTCTGGGGTGCAACGAAGGCCTCAGAAGGGGGCCTGAGTGGACTAGAGAGAGCCTAAGGCAGCCTCCGGGTAGCCAGGGGAAAGGGTGCCCAGTGCCAGGTGGCCTCCACAGCCATCAGGGACCTGGGCACAGGCACTGTCATGTGGGGAGGCAGGGAGCGTGGCATGGGCTTGTTGTGCTCATCATCTCCTTGCCCCTTTGCGGTGCCTTGATGTTGCAGCTAGCCCAGGCACTGCCCCCCACCAGCACAGGGACCCTTGCACAGCACTCCAGCTTAAGATCACTGGCACCGGCTGCCCAGAGAGGCCCTGGAAACATTCCAGCACCACCTGCACATGATTTTGTGCAACCTGCTCTAGCACAGCCTGCTTTTGCAGGGCGTTGGACTCGATAATCTCCAGAGGTTCCCTCCAACAACGACCATTGTGTGATTCTGGGACTCGTGGCACTTTGGCTGAGGAAGAAGAGGTCAGGATCCTCAGGCCACCCGACACCTGACTGCCTTCCCAGTGTCTGTCCAAGAAACCTGCCAGTCCTCACTAACAGAAGTTGGACCTGCACACGTGGGCTTGCACATGTGCATGAGCACTGCAGGGCAACAGCCTTCTCTCTCTTCCCCGTCCTCTACTGCAGGGCGAGCGCAGATGTTCTGCCAAGGGAGCACCAGTCTGCACAGGCCCTGCTGCTGTCGCTGTCATGCAGCGGCTCTTCTACCCCGGGCTCCCGCTACTGTGTCCCACACCACTGGCCTGGTGTGATGGCAGAGCCAGGGGCACTACCCGGCTCTGCACCTTCCCGGTCCATCAGGGCAACCTGGGTGCCAGTGAGGAAGCTGGGAATTGCCCTTGGCCAGGCCCTCTCCCTGGAGTTGCCAGAGGAGGAATTCCTTGTGGATGGCAGGGATGCCAAAGCATGAGGAATTCCCCATTGGACGGCAGGGACAGTGCGTAGAGCCCCATCGATTTGAAGCCACCCCCAGCAGCCCCTCAGCCATGGCCACGGTCACACAGAACCTCACCGAGGAGCTCATCCATATCGTCCAGGACACCCTCATAGTAACCAGGCAGTACCAAAAGTTTCTGCAAGTAATGATGGCCAAGTGGCAAGAGGCGGTCTGTAGTGGGACACACACCACGCTCACCACCACCCCACAGTTCTCTCCCTCCCCCCCACCAGGAAAGAGGAGCAGCAGGAAAGAGGATCAGCTCTATCCAGGGCTGCTGGAGCCCAGAGGGTTTTTCCAGGGCCTTCGAGTAGAGCTGCTGGGGGCAGATGCGCACATGGAGAAGATGGCAGATGGGGACAAAGGCCAAGGGGAGGACATGTGGACAAGCAGAAGCAGCCCTGTGCAGGTGGGCAGAAGGAGCCCAATGGGGATGAGGAAGAGGAGCCCCATGACTCCAGACAGAATCAGCTCCATGGGCCTGGGCAGCACCATCCACGTGGGGCCAGGCAGCAGCACCCCAGCAGAGCCCAGGCCCCAGCACCATGTCCCCATGGGCAGGGCACGTGGGCAGGCAGCCTCAGGACCGTGCTGGGCAGGATTGTGCCTGCAGGAGGGCTGCTCCCAGCTGTGGGGCTGCCCAAAAGGCTTGGTGGAGATGCGACTGCCGGCACCACTGTGTCTGTTTCTGCAAGCCCCCGTGGTGGCAGCGCTGCTCCCACAAGAGCAATGGGTTGCCCTGCCAGTGAGCAGCTTGCAGGGTGCAGGGCTGGGACACCCCTGGCGTGCCCCTTCATCTGAAATGTTCAATCTTTTCTCTATCCATGGTTCTATCTATGGAGCTCATCCATCCATCCTGCAGCTGGGGCTGCATCACCCTCAGTGCCTGAACCCAGCGGGGATGGTCTGGCATTGGGCACCGCTGGCACCCACAAAATGGGGGGTAGGGGTGTCTGGTACCACAGTGGGTGTGCTGGCAGCTGGGGACCGAGTCTGGCTGGAGAAAGGGCGCAGCAGGGACCCCATCAGGTCCAACAAGTGCTGAGTCCAGCCCCTGGGGAGGAACAAGCCCAGGCCCCGGCACAGGCGGGGGCCACCTTGCTGGAAAGCAGCTTAGCAGAGGAGTCTTGGTGGGCCCCTCAGGCAGCTGCCTACTGGTCAGGGGATCTGGACCCCTGGCAAAGGGGGGATCCAGTATGTATTGAGACCCCACGGTGAATCCGTGCACCACAAATAGGAAGGCATGTTATCCCCAGGCTGGCATTTCAAATGCCTAACAAATGGGGTATGGCCTTGGTCCCTTGAATGCTTCTCGTCCAAACCAGATAATAGGGTTGAAACATGGGAAATAAATCCCCTACCCTATCCGAATACTCCCCTCAGGAATTGTTCATGAACAGTTTGATGTGAGTTGTGAAATAGAACCACGGTCTACCCCAGAAGCGCGAAGCCTTATTCCAGGCACGTGTTCTTGTTGGGGTTTTCTGGCACCAGTGTTTAAACCTGGAGATCGTATGTGTTATGCAAAAACTACCAATCCAGAAAACGCATTGAAATATGTAGTTTTGCTTACTCACAAAACAAAATGGAATTTTGTGTGGGAAGGGAAAACAAACAAGCTACCACCCATCAGCACGCTCCACCGGTCAATATCCAGCCCCTCAGGGTCCGTTCTGGGCATGTTCAGATGGGAAGATGTACTTTGCACTAACTACTTCCTCAAAATTATTTACATATGCATAAGGCACTTGCCTATGGCCCTTTGCTCCTGGGGGGTCTTTAATGGGGTCTTTGGAGAGCGCTGGTGGTCAACAACTTGGTGAACTTCAGATGAACTTTCCTGGGGCACCTGCACTCTACTTGTTCTTATAGAACTTCATCTCTTCTCTGTGCTCTATGCTTTGGAAGGCAACGCTGCGTTACCCCACTTCCCTTGGCTACTGTTATAGCCCAGCTGCCTCAGAAGGCTTGCCACCCCTTGGTGAGCTAATTCAATAGGTGGAGTTAATCACTGCCGTAGCTGCAGCCTCTCCTAGTGATTCTTTATAACTTCATCCCATCAGCGAGGAGAAGCGCCCAGCTCTGCCGCTGAAGGGCAGAGCCCCAGCAGGGCCCCAGCCCAGCCCAGGCTGCGCCTGCCCAGCTCAACATGGCTGCTGGGAGGCTGAGGGTGGGCAATGGCAGCTCCCAGCATGCCACGGGAACAACATGGCTGCCCTGCAGCACCGGGCCTACAGCTCCCAGCATGCCCTGGGAACAACATGGCCATGGGGCTGTCCCAGGCCTACAGCTCCCAGCATGCCCTGGGGACAACATGGCCATGGGGCTGTCCCAGGCCTACAGTTCCCAGCATGCCCTGGGGACAACATGGCCATGGATGGGGCTGTCCCAGGCCTACAGTTCCCAGCATGCCCTGGGGACAACATGGCCATGGGGCTGTCCCAGGCCTACAGCTCCCAGCATGCCCTGGGAACAACATGGCCATGGGGCTGTCCCAGGCCTACAGCTCCCAGCATGCCCTGGGGACAACATGGCCATGGATGGGGCTGTCCCAGGCCTACAGCTCCCAGCATGCCCTGGGGACAACATGGCCATGGGGCTGTCCCAGGCCTACAGCTCCCAGCATGCCCTGGGAACAACATGGCCATGGGGCTGTCCCAGGCCTACAGCTCCCAGCATGCCCTGGGGACAACATGGCCATGGATGGGGCTGTCCCAGGCCTACAGCTCCCAGCATGCCCCGGGGCACGCCTTCTCCCAGCAGCCTCCCCAGGCAAGAGAGGGGAAACACCAGCCGTCCCCAGGGGCAGGGGTCAACAAAAGCCACCCAAGCGAGTTGGAGGCTATAAGAAACTATGGACTAGGGTATTGTTTATTAAGATTTATGTTAAGCCCAATGTAAAGATTAGGCAACAAAAGATAAGATAACCGCCAGGTGTCCAGGATGCCGCTTGTGAAAGATAAGATAACCGCCAGGTGTCCAGGATGCCGCTTGTGCATATGAATGAAGGGTCAACACCTCCACTACTTCATGAACACGAAAGTAAAAAAAAAGGTATAGAAAGGGACTGTTTGAACTGCTCAGGACGGCAGTTGGCGGAGCGCAGACTCCCCTGTTGTCCAGCGCTGGTTTTGCTCATATTCTACTTGCTATAATTAATAAAAATTTTAATTGGATTATGATCTATTGTGGTCTCAATTTATAACAATTCTGGTGCCGTGACTCGGATAAGGAACGGTGGGCTTTGGTCCTCCGGGGAGGCGCCCCGCGACATTTCGCGGCCCCGCGACCAACAGCTTACTCCAACCTTACCGACGAACCTAAATTCTAGAATAATGAGCAAAGGAGAAACCGGTAAAATCCCATAAAAATTCTGTGCACGGGAGTCCGGACGAAGACGCAGGACGCGTAAGTATATTGCGAATTTGTTTGCGGGTTTGCCGTTCGGGCGGGATTGGGTTTCCTGGAATATAACGAGTGAGTGTATGTTTGTGGATATTCCAGAAGATGGGGGCGAAGGGCAGCAAGCCTTTGACTCCCATGGGAAGGGTACCCATTGTACCTAAGAATACCCCTCTGGCATATATCTTAGACAATTGGAGATATTTCCCTGGAACTCTAGGGAAAGATAAGCAGAAGATGATAGAATATTGTACTAAGATATGGGGAGGGAAGAAAATTTCTAAAAATGTCTTTTGGCCAGTCTATGGGTCAGAAGAAGATTGGGTAAGACAGCAATTAAACCTCTGGGTTAATAATAAAAAACCCCTTAACCCGGAGGAGAGTCGATATGCGGAAGCGTGGCTAGAAAGACCGGGAGCTAGACTTTACCCACTGAATGAAATAAAAACTAAACAAAAGAAAAAGCAGGAAGAGTTGGACGAAACCCTTCTAACCCCCCCTCCTTACATTCCTCCTCCTGCTCCCGCAGAGGTCCCCAGAGCGCCCACTCCCCCACCAGAGTCGGAACAAGGGTCTCCCCCTCTTCCTAGACGCATAACTAGAAGTCAGAAAGGGGCAGCTCAGATGTACCCCCTAAGGGAAATACCCATGGGGGGACCTCAACCTGTGATCGGATATATTTCCGTACCCCTAAACTCGGCTGACCTACGAGATTTTAAAAGAATCGAGATGGGAAACTTAATTGAGGACCCACTCGGAGTGGGAGAAAGATTAAATCAATTTTTTGGGACCAAACCTTTATACTTGGGATGAGATGTAATCTATCCTTGGTCAATTATTTACTACCGAGGAAAGAGATATGATGACGAGCAGGAATGAGACTGTGGGATGCTCAGCATGCCCAGGGACCCCAAGCAGATATTAAATGGCCACTCCAAAGACCTAATTGGGATAATCAGGATCCAGTGCATAGAACTCATATGCAGGACCTGAGAACTATAGTAATTCAGGGGATTAGGGAAGCAGTACCCCGTGGCCAGAATATCAATAAAGCATTTAATGAAATGCAAAAGAAAGATGAAAGCCCTACTGAGTGGCTGGAACGACTGAGGAAAGCCCTTCAGCTGTACTCTGGGGTAAATCCAGACGACCCTTTAGGGTAAGCGCTCCTAAAAACTCAGTTTGTGGCAAATAGGAGAGTCAGGGGCTCTATATCTTAGGGGACCGGAGTCATCGTGAGCCCTTGATAAAATTAAAAATAGGTCCCCATAAACAAGAGTTCACCTTTTTAGTAGACACTGGGGCTGAAAAATCAACTATTAAGCAAATACCTGAGGGATGTAAAGTTTCCCCTGAAAAAGTACAAGTAATTGGGGCAAAAGGAGAACCCTTTAAAGTAAGCAAAATCAAAAATGTGGTATTCGAAACTGAAAATAAATTTGGAATGGGTGAACTCTTGCTCGTCCCTGAAGCAGAATTTAATCTGTTAGGACGAGATTTAATTGTTGAATTGCAATTAGAAATTAAAATAAAAAATCAAGAGCTAACAGTGATATGGAGAAATAGTGTGAAATGGCGACAATGGACATCGATTGTGATTGTATATGTCTGCTCAAGGAATGTGGGTATGGTGACTGGTCATGGGTGCGATGTCTGGTCACATAGGCACACAGCTCTGAGGAGACAACTACAGTTTTGAGGAGACACCTGCCCTTCTTCCTCTAACAAAGGGGCTATTTAAGAGATATTCCAATGCTATCTAGAGGGAGGGAGTGCTAAGTCTCCTTGCTGGAGAAGATCGGATGGTCACAAGGACATGAATCACCTACAAACCTGCAAGACCACCACATTCCAGGCAAAGGACTGATAAGCTAATTAACATACAAAGCGGGGTTTAGGTAACAAATATGTATAGGCGTTAATTGAATATTCATTTGTTTTATTGTATAAATGTGAGATGGTTCATCATTTCGGGCATGCACGCTTGTGGAGGAGCGATCCCCCGTGCATCTGCGCGCAATAAGCATACCTACTTTATAACTTTCGAGTTATAGAGTCTAATTCCGCACGTCAGTTTGGCGAGCCAGGCAGGAGGATTTCTGCTCGGCTGAGGGACCAGCTGCGGAGCGGACGCTCCTAGGCGCGCCCCGGGAGATTTCCTCGGAGGAGCCTCCTCTTCTCAGCTGTTCACCCGGGAGCAGAAGAGAAACCCCTGGATCCACGGATAAAACGGTATGTTTAGTAACGGGGCGGCTGGTGAGACGCACGGAGACGTCCGGCGCGCAGCGTAGTCCCCAGGAGGAAAGGTACCTTGGGAGGGGGTTTGCTGACCAAGGGGTGGCCGCTAGCGATCTTGAGGGCAGATCGAGCAAATCCGAGGTTACTGCCATTCCTAAAAGCCCGGAGGCCTCGTGACGGAAAGCGGGGGGCGGGACGGAATAAGGCGGAATCTCACAGGAACAAGAGGGACCTCACAGCAAAAGTAAAAGGGAAACTTTTGCGTAGGAAAAAGAGGAAGCTAAAAACTTCCTTTAGGTTGTTTTAAGAATTGGGGAGTTCCTGGAATGTAACAACTGAAATAGCGCTCTGTGTCTTGTTTGTTCTATGTGTTGTCTTGTTATATGTTCAAAACTCGGAGTTATGAAATGTATGTTGAAAAATATTAACATTCTGGTAATTCGTGGCAAATAGCGGAAAACTTAACACTCTGCTTAAGACCAGGAAAAATTGGTTTTTGTTTATTGTTTGGTTTTTGGCAATTGTTCATTGAAATGCATACTTTGTGAACTGTTAGTGTTCCTAAGAGTTTGTACATAAGTGCACGGTACCGTATAACATACTGCTTGTGTGACTGCGGGCTGCCCGGAGAGTGTGAATGGTGTGATTGAGATGCGCATTTTGATTTTCCGTGTATAGCTTAATTATTTTGACTGAGTGTGAGTGCAAGAGTGCTTGAGACAGGCGTTTGAGTGCAAAACGAGTAGAAGCTCTATCCGCGTTTCTGACCTTGGGTGGCTAAGGCGGCCGGAAAAAAAAAAAAAGAAAAAAAACCCAAAGTAATTAAAATTGCAAAATGGGAAATGGAAGGAGTAAGCCCTGTGAAAAATCGCCCTTGGGTTGTATATTAAAACATTGGAGTGATATTGTAGGACATGGTGGTACCGAAAATAGAAGGAAATTGGTTAAATATTGTAATCAGTGGTGGCCTTTGTATAAATTGGAGAGTGATGCGAAATGGCCTCAGGAGGGAGGAACGTTAGATCATAACACTCTCCTGCAATTAATGTTGTGTCTGAGAAAAGAAGGAAAATGGGACGAAGTATCGTATGCAGACATGTTCTTTGTCCTCCAGGACAAACCTGAGTGGCAAAAGGACTGTGGATTAGTACCCCCTCGGGATCCTATGGTACTAGCACTAGAAAGAGTGCGGGATTAACATCACCTGATCTTTGATTGTGGCTCTAGAAAAGGATAGGAAAAAACTGAGACCTAAACTAGAAAGATGTTCTTGTTGAAATTTCTGTGTTTAAAAGCTCAGGTTGCGGTTCCTTCTGTGGAGCAACCAGAATGAAACACGTTGTAAGATATAAAAACTTGTACTAATGTATGTAAAACCTGAGGCGTGTGTGTGTGTGTAGAATCAAAGACCTTGTGAAAGTGTTGGGGTGAGTTTGTACAAACCCCTGTACCCCCTCGAAGGTGCGACTGAATCATGCTGGGATGCATGGCAGGATGTTTTCTGTTTGCCTGCGAAGGCCTGATATGTAATAACACAGACTTAAAGCAACAAGTAGCAGATTTGCATTCAGGGTAAGAAAGAGTTAAAACAGAAGTGCTGCTGCAGAGGCAGGCTTGTGTAACCTGCAGAGCAGGAAGAGCATCTCCTGCCCCGAACCCTTCTGATGGTGGGGAGGAGGGGGTTGCTGTTGCTGACAATTGAGCAGAAGGACCTGACAATGTCACCCCAATTGCTGCAGCATTTGCAGCACAACAGGACCGGTAAGGGCCCTTCTAGGGCAGGGAATGGGTATGAGGTGGAATTTTAGTGAATACAAAACCAACTGAAAAAAATTGTTACAGTTGTGGGAGCTGCTGGCCACCAGGAAAACATCCTGAAACCTTTAAAGTACAAACTAAAAAAACAAATAAGAATGCCAAATTCACTAAAATCTTTGTTGGCATGAGATTTATTAGAACATCTAGACGTTTAGAGAAGGGGAAATGAAATTAAAAGTTAAATATGATCAAGTAATTGAAATATTGAGCTTATCTTTAATTCAGCAGAAAAGAGGAAAAGAGGACCTCCCTGAAGTAAGAGAAATTTTTAACCAGGTGTATCTGAAAATAAATTCCAGGAAAGGTGAAAAATGCTTTACCTGCTACAGTAAAATGATAAGGGGGAGGCTTGCTCAGTTCAGATAAAAACAATATCCCTTGGTCAGCAGGGCTGTGGGGATATTGGCAGAAAAAGTGAAATAAAATACACTCTGTAGTAGATCTACTAATGTAAATCTGTGTGTTTTGCCATGACAGTGACTTGTTATGGGATGTGCAGATGAAACTGCATTGACAATGAAGTACAAGGAATAAGGTTGGTCAGATGCCTCCTACCATAGTCAAGGGCAAGACTGGGTTGGCCTCTGTGTTTGCCACCAAGAAGAATCTTGAGCTCCGCTGTTGGCTGCAACCCAGTAGGCGTTGAGCGGTGGGAACATATGCCATGCCAGACCTTGATATGAGGCATGGCCCACTCTGAGGCACTGATTTGGAAATTGGAAACCGCCTGGCCGACCATGAGGCCAGACGAGTAACAGAGGAGGTAGGAAAGGAGGAATTATCCTTAATACCAGATGATAAAATCCAAACTGTAAGTACAGATCAAGAGCCAAACTATTCTAAAGAAAACTTAAAGGTAATTCAGGACATGAATTATAAAATAAAATTAAGTAAGTGGACTTATTTAAGGGATGGTTGTATAGTGGTACCATCCAATTTAATATGGACCACAGCCCTATTATTAATAAGACGCATTGGGGAGCTGATACTTTATATAAAAGTCTAAATCAGAAATTGAAAGGGCGAAACTTGTATACTGTAATAAAACAGGTGACTCAGCAATGTGAAATGTCTTTACGCAATAATCCCAATACAGCAAATAAAATAAAACTAGGGAACATTAGCAGAGGGAATGTTCTAGGGCAACATTGGCAGATCGATTTCTCGCAACTTCCTTGAAAAGGGGGGTATCGATATTTGTTGGTACTAGCAGATACCTTTTCAGGTTGGCCAGAAGCCTTCCCGTGCAGAACTGCTAAAGCCCGGGAAGTGACCAAAATACTACTCCAAGAGATAATACCTAGGTTTGGAGTCCCAGCGGTAATGTCCTTGGATAGAGGACCACATTTTGTGTCCAGAATAGTACAACAGATCAGCCACCATCTAGGAACAGATTGGCAATTACATACCCCATACCGACCACAATCGAGTGGCCAGGTGGAAAAGATGAATCATCTAATCAAACAACAGATTGTCAAGTTAGGTCAAGAAACAAATCTAACTTGGCCCCAATCTTTGCCATTAGCTCTTACATGAATTCAGTCTAGACCAAGAGCAAAAGAGGGGCTTAGCCCATTTGAAATTTTATATGGACAACCCTGTGGGGTACAAAAGGGGATGTCTTCACAGATTGGTGAAGAAACAATGACTTCCTATATGGTGGCACTAAACAAACAATTAATAAGAATTGAGAAGCATGTGATGGGAACCCGCAGTAGGGGTCTGGATTGGACCTGTTCACGATATACAACCAGGAGACTATGTATACGTTAAGTGTTTTGCAGATAAAACCCTGGAACCACAGTGGACCGGACCTTTTCAAGTCCTACTCACCACCTACACTGCAATCAAGGTTGAGGGACAGAATTCTTGGATTCACCATACCCGGATTAAGAAAGCCCCTGCAACTTCGTGGAAAGTAACCCCAGATAAAAAAGAACGGAAACTCAAATTTACTCGGACAAATGGGAACAATGTGGGTGGCAATTAAAGCTGCAAAGTGGGAAGCCTATGTAAACAGGCAGAAAGCCTGAAGCAGCCGTTCTCCTGAAGAATTCCCTTGCTGCCGAGAAGATGGTACACCCCGTGGCTCGAAGCAACCGAGTCGACGGGCAAGGCAGAGGAGGAACAAACTGTGGAGAAAAGAACCAGAACAATGGGACACTAAAGCAACAATGGCCGAACTTCCCCAGGACTGGAGTAGTCCAGGACACCATGTCTGAACTCCGGAAAAGGTTAGATCAACGTAAGAAAGATCGTGAGGCGGGCAGGTCATGGTATGAAAACTGGTTTAATATCTCACCTTGGCTAACCACTTTGTTGTCTGCTTTAGCAGGACCACTTATTATGTTGATTCTGGGACTTATATTTGGGCCTTGTATATTACGCTACACTTTATCAGAGAACGGTTTGACATAGCTAAATTGCTTATTTTAACTACGAGGTCTAGGGCAAAATATAAGAGTGTATCTATTAATGAGGATGAAGATTGTTGTGAATGCGTTATGCCACGTGAGAACTATGCCTATTGTAATTGTGAGGTATTACCTTGTGAGTGTTATGATAAATGTTGGGATTGTGGAAAAAGGTTTGTTTGCAGTGCCGAGAATGAAAGCAGCGTCTAATAAACAATAATAGGATAAAAAGAAAAAAAAAAAAGGGGGGATTGTAAGAAACTATGGACTAGGGTATTGTTTATTAAGATTTATGTTAAGCCCAATGTAAAGATTAGGCAACAAAAGATAAGATAACCGCCAGGTGTCCAGGATGCCGCTTGTGAAAGATAAGATAACCGCCAGGTGTCCAGGATGCCGCTTGTGCATATGAACGAAGGGTCAACACCTCCACTACTTCATGAACACGAAAGTAAAAAAAAAGGTATAAAAAGGGACTGTTTGAACTGCTCAGGACGGCAGTTGGCGGAGCGCAGACTCCCCTGTCGTCCAGCGCTGTTTTTGCTCATATTCTACTTGCTATAATTAATAAAAATTTTAATTGGATTATGATCTATTGTGGTCTCAATTTATAACAGTGGCCAAACTGGATGCCTCAAGGTCAGGGTTTGTCTCGGCGGGTAGGTGAAATTCCTTGGCAGCGCACCTGTCCGAGCCCAGGTGCTTTGTTCCACGAGTCTCACGTGCACAGTCCTGTAGCTGAGAAGAGTGACAAAGAAACCCTGCACAATGGCCGGTGCCAGCCACAGCTGTGCACGGGCAGCTTCCAGCCCTGGGCAGGAGTTTCCTCCTCTGGCTGTGCGGCGCAGGGAAGAGGTGGGAGCTGTGCCGGCGGCCAAACAGCCCTTCACCAGCAGCACGTGGGGAAGCCCAGCGGCAGCCGGCTGCTGGCTGCAGGGGAGGTGGTGGGTGCGTGGCCACCGTGTGTCGCCGTGCAGCCTCGTGTCACAAAGGGGCAGTGATGCGGCACCCACCCGGAACTTGTGACCTCACCTGGCCAGGGCTGGACATCCTGAGCAGCGGGCCAGTTGGGCCGAGCTGCCCGTTGGGATAACTCCTTCTTGAGCTACTTGCGTGGCTACCTCTTTCTAAACATTTCTCCTTTCCTGCTGACCCCTCCTCACCTTCCACCCTCTTTCAAAGGTAAGTTGGCTTTGACTTTTGGCACAGATCCTACAGGAGGTAGATCGGGAATAAAAGTGGAGGCCGCTCTCTGCCTCCCAACCTCTAGGCTGAGCTCTTCCACCCTTCTAGGCTGGCCAGACAGGCGCTATGGGGAGCGTTCCTCTTGGCTAATTCCTATGTCTTTCCCATCGCCTAGGCTAGGAAAGTGGGGAGGGGGCAGCCCGAGGCGTTGAGCTCAGCATAGCCTGACCCGAAGCCCACCTTGACTGATGGGTCAGGAAGGGAGACCAGAAACACAGCCCAGCAATGGCAACCGTTAAAGGAGCGGCCAAAAGGCAGTCACTCCTGCAGACAGGGTGGGCAAATGTGGGCTGGAGAGCCAGAGGGCTCTGCTGCCAACAGGCGCTACAGGCAGTTACAACGACCACTGGAACACGTTTGATGGTGACTGCTGGCCTCTGGGTCTTTTGGTGCTTGAATGATTTTCTTGAGCTCCGCTTCTTTCATTGCAACCAGGTGACGGGATTGGAGCTGATCTTCTTTTTCTGGACTGCGTCCGGACATCCTTTGTCAGCCAAAGCTTCCCGCTGTGCTGCTGAGAGGAGCGATGGCCGCAATGGGGAGCAACTCCTGTGAGTAACGGTTTCACCAGCAGGCTTGGCCTTGGTGAATCCCCAAATGCAATGGGCACGGCTGGTGTTCCATCCCGCAACGTTGCTGTGGGGACAACCTCAAGGGAATTCTGGGGCTTTTCCTGAGAGCAGCCAGGCCTACCCAGGGGTTTTGTGCAACAAAACCATCATTTCCCTGCAGTCGTTGCCAAGGGAATGGCTCCACCACAAAGGATCCTCTTTCCCCCGGAGAAGATTTGCATGGGCTGGCAGCAAAGGCAGAGAGCTGGAGCAGGCCTCTACAACCTGGGCAATACGTGCTTCCTCAACTCCGTGCTGCAGTGCCTGACGTACACCCCACCTCTTGCCAACTACCTGCTCTCTTGTGAGCACAGCGACTCCTGTGAGTACTTTTTGGAAGATCTCCTTGTCAGTCTGTTGGGCACTTCCCAAGGACCCCCAGAACCTGCCGCTGGATGCAGGAGAAAAGCAGCCCTTCTTTCTCAGCCACCGCCAAGGTGGTGCTCTTGGGACGCTCAAGCCTACAAGCCGCTTGGCCTATCGAGGCGTGTTTGCTGTCACAAAGATGCCTCTTTCTAGTGCTGCCTGCCGTTCCCTATTCCTGCATCTAACCTACATATTTGCTGGTTGCACAGAAAACTTCTGTCAGCGAGGCATCCCTCTCAAGAATGTTTTCTGTGTGCTGAGATGTCGTGGGCTTGCTGGGCCATTGGCACCTGGGGACGACTAGGAGACTGTCCTAGCAGAACTCCAAGGTCTCCATGAGGTTTCCCATCACAATGGCTCTTTGACTGACCTGACCAGCTTGCTTCCTTCCCTCCCTCCTTCCCTCCCTCCCTCTTCAGGTCAGCAGGAAGGCTTCTGCATGATGTGCATCATGGAAGCGCACGTTAACGATGCCTTGTCCACCTCAGACTGTGCCATCCAGCCCAGGGCCGTCATCAATGCCCTCTCACGTAAGTCATCTCAGCTGCTTTGACTTGCTATCCTCTGTTGGCAGAGGACTGAAGTACTACCTTCCTCTTGATTAGGAATAGGAGGGCATTTCACGCTTGGCATGCAGGAAGACGCCCACGACTTCTTACGCTGTACTGTCACTGCCATGCAGAGAGCTTGTCTGGCTGGAAGCAGCGCGTAAGCACAAGCAAACGACCTTTCAATGTTGCCCAGCGCTTTGGCCTCCTTGACGTACCCCATCAAGGAAAGCCTATGCCCAGGGCTTTCAGGCACAGGAAAACTCTTGGAGGAGATAACTCTCTGCCTTACCATTTCCTTCCAGCTGGGACATCTCTTCTCAATATACTACCATCGTCCATCAAATATTTGGGGGCTTCCTGAGGTCCAGAGGTATGTTTCCACAACTGTTGCTCTCCTTACACTTGCCTGTGCCCTGCTGTGTGTCTGTGAGAGACAGCTGAGCGTGGGGCTGGCTCGAGTAGGGATGAAGAGCATAAACGGGCACGGTCAATCGACTTCGCCTGTCGCTGATCGTTTCCGTTTGCCTTCCAGTCACGTGCTGCAGCTGCAAAGCAGTTTCCGATTCCTACGAGGCCTTCCTGGATGTGCCTTTGGATATCCAAGTAAGAGGGTTTCTCACTGTGCTTCAAGTCGTCCCAAGCTCCTTGTGGCTTCCCAGAATCTGCGCAGCTGGCTTTGAAAAGTGCGCTGTGAACACAGGAGAGCTGTGGGGGTGGTGGGAAGTGGTATGGGTGGTGTCTTCCTGCAACGGCCGTGGCAGTGGACTCCTTGTAGATGCTGGCTTTAAAGCTGGACAAGCACGCATTATCCTCTCTGCACCCCTGAGGGACTCTCAGCCACCTTCTCTTTGCCCTCCCTCAACACCCAACTGGCTCCTAGGCTGATGGCTCGTGTTGTTTTCATTCCTGATGACCCTGCACACCATCGGTAGCTGAACTGAGCGGTGGCACGGTGAGGTAGCTCTTAATAGTGCCGGCCGGGAATCTCTGGGAAGGGAGGGAAATGTTCGGCATCATACCCTCTTTCTGCCTCCCTCTGGCCAAGGTTTGCAGGGTCACAGTGGATCTCCTCAGCGGCAGCTCCCTGGGTCTTGTGGGCAACTCCTCCTGAGTGCTTGGGCGAGGGCATTTCCACCAGCTCAGAGCTCTCCTTTCTCACCCCTCCAGGCAGCCTCATCTGTCACCGCAGCTCTGGAGGACTTTGTCAAACCCGAGCAGCTGGCTGGTGAAAACAGCTTTCGATGTAACAGGTAAGAGGATGACTAACACCAGATTAAGACTTGTAGCTGTGTGGAGATGCTGCGTGTCATCGAGCCTCAGGAGGTTCGATGCACAATCAGGAGGCACAGCTTTTCTTTCTTCCAGCCTAATGGTTCTGAAGAGCCATGAAATGGCGTGAGGACGTGTGAGGTGGAAAAGGTTGTCTGGCCGCCGTGGGGCAAGCTAGGGTGCATTTCAGCGCTTTTCTCTCTGCTTGCTTTCAAGCTGTGGCAAGAAGGTTACCGCCCTCAAGAGGTTTACAATCGAGCGCGCACCCAGGGTTCTCACGCTGTGCCTGAAACGCTTTGATTTCTCCGGCAAGAAGATCGGCAAGGTGTGTACGCAATTGGAGGGCCACTTTCTTTCTCGTCCTGGAGCAGGAGATTTCCCAAAGCAGCACGCTCTGTCACAAGCTGTTCAGGTGGAGCTTTTGGTGTTCCCTTCTGGGGAGAGGAGAGCTCCTGTGGCAAGGCAAGCACATGCTCTGCTGCGACAGAGCTGCTCTGGCCGAGAGCAGTTTCCTGCCACCCAAGGCGTCACCTGCTGCTTCAGGGACAAGCGAGTGTTGACGAGCCCCAGAGATGTATTTCTACACAGCTGGGCCCCGGTCTTGCCAGGCTCTTTCACGTTGTATGCCAGGATCCCTTATGAGCCCTCTTGGTCTCTCCACAGTTTGTGCAGTATCCCCAGTACTTGGATCTCCAGCCATACATGTCTCAGGGAGCAGCAGCACCGCCCCTCTACACCTTATACGCTGTCCTGGTGCACAGCGGTGGCAGCTCCTTGGCAGGACACTATTTCTGCTACACAAAGGTAAAGAGCCACTTCCTTCATCTCGGGGACTATGTGTGCTGGGGAAGGCAAACTTTGGCGGCGCTCTTTCTGGCAGCCAAGGTTCTGGGGGAGAAGGTCTCCTGACCAGCTGGGTGGGATTTGCGTTGGCGGACTCTTGCTTGTGTAGTTTTCTGCCTGTGTCGTTCGAGAGAAACCATGCAGTTCATCTCCACACGTCCTTGCCTTTCTTTGACAGGCCAGCAATGGACTCTGGTACCAGATGGATGATACGTCTGTGGCTTACTGTGACCGCAACACAGCTCTCGGGCAGCAAGCCTACTTACTGTTTTATATCAGGTAACAGCCAGGACTAACAGCTGTTCAGAACACGTTTCCTTTTCAGGGTTTTGCTATTTCTCTTCTGATCCTCCTGAGTTGTTCCGTCCCAGGAGGCAATTACTACCCGCACCACTCAGGGCTGTCGAAGGTGACCTACCTGCCGCCAGTCCTTCCCTTCCCTTGCTGGGCTTTAGGCTGCTGCCCCCATGTAAACTGCTATTTGTCTGCTCTCTGTAGGTGGCTGATAGAGAGCAGAGTCCCTGAAGGGGCCTACAGGGAAGATGGGGGGGGGGGGGGGGGGGGGTACACGAGGACAGGACTCCTGCTCAGGGAGCGTAGTGATAGGGCGAGGGCCATTAGTTTTCAACTTAAGGAATGTAAATTTAGATTTAATGTTAGGAAGAATTACTTTATGGCAGGGGTGGGGAGACCGTGGAAGTGGTTGCCCAGAGAAGCTGTGGATGCCCCCTCCCTGGAAGTGTTCCAGGCGCGCTTGGACAGGGCTTTGAGCAAGTCGGTCTAGTGGAAGGTGTCCCTGCCTGTGGCAAGGGACATGACCTAAATGCTCGCCGAGGTCCCTTCCAACGCAAACTGTTCTGTGATTTTACGATTCCACGAAATGGAGGCCATAGCGGGTATGAAGAGGAGGTCTTGCTGTGACAGGGGCAGAGTTGGTGGGAAGACCCCAAGTGAAGTCCCCATTTGTAGCCTGACATGTCTTCTCTCTGTCATACAAACCGCTCCAAGTCAATGAGTGAAGGCCAGTGGAGGTTGCAAGAGCAGCCCTATGTGGACATCACTCTTTTTTCTTATTTTCCCCAGATGCTCTGATGGGAAATCTAGTCAACAGGCGTCAATGTCACCAGCACCATCATATGCCCGCTCCTTCTTTGGTCAGCAGCGGGGCGGCAGGCAGCAGGCAGACCCTGTGGGACCACGGGATCAGCCTGATTGGACTAAGGTAACTCTGGGGAGGTGGGTCAGGGCAGCAGATGGACAGCGGATTTCTTTCGGGGGTCTTGGCATTGCTCTCCTTGCCCCCACACACTGCAGCCTTCTTCAGAGCCACCACGCTGCTCCGTCTCAAAGCATCGCCCCTAGATCCAACCTACTTGTGTGCCTTCGGCCCCTCTGCCTTTGCAGCCCTCCAGGAGGGCCTCTGGGAGGTCTTTAGTTGTCGCCTCAGAGCGCTCTGGAGGTTTCCCACTGCTCCATCCCCTCCAGGAGGAAAGGACAGGACCTTTTCACAGCTCTCTTGGCAGGATATGGCGATGGGCATGGAGGACTCTGCAGAGGACAGCAGCTCCTGGCCAGGCGGGCTCAGCATCACCTCCCATGTGGACATGCCCTTGCATCACTCCTGCATCTGTAGGAGGCTGGAGTCCTGCACTAGAGCTGCATGCCCACACTGCCATCCACCATTTGACCATGTGCTGCACACTGCGCGAGAAGACAGCCACCAAGAGGAGCACAGATTCAGCCCTTCTTCCCGCTGCCAGAGGAATGGTGCCAGGAAGAGAACCCGGAGCAGATCCCCGCAGCGCAGAAATGATCTCCACAGCTGCTTCGTGGAAACCACAGACTGCAAGCGCTCCACAGGGAGGAGGAGGAGACCTAGTCCTCCAAGTTGTCACCACACTCCCAGGGATAACACAGCTCCAGGGCCCTCCAAACGCAGCTGCCAGTATACTCCTGCACCCAGGGCTGCTCCCAGGGAGCAAACCCTGCCAACGCAGAGAGCGCGGAGCCGATCCCTGTGGCACCGCTATGATCTCCACAGGCAGTTCACAGAGTACCACCCCTCAGCAGCGGGGATGAGAACTGGTCCTCCAACACAGGACCGTGCTCCCAGCAACAACAGAACGCAATGGCCTTCCCACAGTAGCTCCCACTTGGCTCCCGCACCCAGGGCTCTTCTGGAGCAAGCCCTGCTCAGGCAGAGAGAGTGGACCAGATCCCTGCGGGCATGGCTAACATCTCCGCAACTGGTTAAAAACACACACCATTAAAACAAAACACACTCCTCAGGCCTATGCCAAGGACAAGCTGCCACCAATGAGGTTCATCTTCCACAAGGCATCACCATGCAGGAAATCTTCCAGACGAAAAGGAAACGATAAAATAAAGACATATCAAGCAAGAGCTGGCTAAAGGCTTAACTGGACGCAGTAGTGAAGGAGAGGCAAGCTTTTAACTGCCTGAATCTCCAAGAAGCAAGTGGAGTGTTGGAAGGTGTCTGAATGATCGAAGAGTAAGGGGAAGGGAAATCTAGCAGGCAAGCGCAAGGGCTTCTGTGCAGATGGGCTGCTGGAAAGGGGACTTCAGACGTGGCGTCCTTGGGCATGAGTGTATCTGCACGCTTTGGTGGTCCATTCTAAGTGGGGCTAGTACGGAGAAGGGTGACACCAGGAAAAGCCCAGGGCTGGGACCGCCAGGTGGGTAATAAATATCTCTGAACCTGTGCAGAGCCAAAGCTCCACTGCAGGCTGGCCAGCAGGTCCCTAAGGAAGGGATCCGTCAATCCAAGGAGCCAGTGAGCCACTCAGGTCCCCAGCCATCGGCAGCTCCAAGCCACCTCCATGGGCTTGGAGACTCCAGGGGCGATCACCCAGAGGCAGAACTGAAACCCATCGCTTGGCAATTACAGCCTGCCTCTTCAGGGGAAGCACTTCTTGTTTCCTCCAAGCCTTCCTCCTCCTGACGGCATCCTGTCCCACCATGCGGAAGGGCTCTTCTTAGAGATGTCTCTTTTGGGTTGGAATGCTGGACTTCAGAGCCTGCCTTCCTTGCAAGGAAACACGCCAAACACTAGAAAGCTTCAGGCCACTTTGGAGGCTACGCTCTGGCTGCTGAGGGAAGCAGGTTGGTTTGTTAGCTTCACCTTTGCCGGGGGCTGTGATGTGCCCGGCCCCACCATCCCAGCACCAGGACCACCCAGCCACCCTCTTGAGGCTCTGGGAAGGCGGGTGATATTTCCTTTACTGCGCCAAGTAGCTGACACAGGCTTTAGTCATTCCCTCTTTCTTGGCAATGCTTAGGATGGGCTTCAAAGAGGTTTAGTAAAACATTTCCCATCAAAAACTCTTTTGACAGAAAATGGCTTTTGGGCACGATGCAAACTCCTGTGGAGAAGAAAAGTTCACATCAAACCTGCTCAGCCGATGTGAGAGACCTTCATGAGAAACCAGGAGTTGTTTTCCTCCTCCCAACATTTTTGGCAAGGTACTGCTGATGCAAAAGGTTCTGTGTTGTCAAGGTGGACACAGGTTGGTGGTGGAAGTAATGGAGACGTTTTCATGTACTCCTGGGCCAGGAATCACTTGCGAGTGCTTGAATCTGACAGCAGCAGCGCCCAGGCAGAGCTGGGAGCAGCCCCTGGCGACATCTCTTGGCTTTATGGCAGTGTTTGCAGCCCCAGCACACGTCCCCTGCCCCCTGCAGAGATCAGGCAGGAGGCTGGAGGGAAGACTCCCACCGATGGCTTTTGCCTCCAGGCTGGAGCGCACTGTCCCAGGCTCAGGAGCCGCCACCTCCGCGCTCCCCTACCCCATGCTGGGGCAATAAGGCAGCACTCCTCCTTCTACAGAACAACACCCCAAGCTTACGCCGAGGATGAAACGCCGATTTCCTCCTCATGCAGGTTTCTCCCACGGCTACAGGCTGCCACAGGGCTGTAGGGTCGACGTTCACAGGTGTCTCGAATGCCAGCACAAGTGTGGCTTTTCACAGGCAACACTGCAGGGAGATTTCTGGAAGAGTGTATCAAACCACACATATTCATTTGCCTTTCGAGTCTGTTATGCCGAGGACCTGGCAAGGTCACTGGTTTTGCACAGCAGCGGAGATGCTGATGTAGCCACATGACTCCAAGGTCCAGGGGCTTGACAGGAACAAACCTCAACATCTCGGTGCTCACCAGAAAGTCAAAGGAGCTGGCAGTGAAACCTTCCTTTGAGACGGCTACATGAAATTGCATGGCAGAAACGGAGAGGCAGCAAGCTTTGGACCAAGGAAGCAGCTCTCTTTGCCCGGGGGCTGTAGCAAACTGCCGTGTTTCCTCCCCAGAAGCTTCCTCCGGTCCCCGCCCTGCTCGGCACCGAGCCCACAACGTTGCACTGCCAGTAGCACCAAAGGCAGACAAGGGGACAGGAGCAAGGTGTTACAGTCAGTCTGGGGTGGGAAGATAGGTGCGAGCTGACCAGGGCAGGAATCGTCACAGCCCTTGACAGGGTAAGTCTCGGCCAGCAGGGCAATGCAGAGGAGGTCCTGGAACATGTCACAGCTGAGAGGACCTGTCCTGATGGCTCTCCTGCATTTTCTGGTGTGGGGCAGAAGACGTGCTCCAGGGCAGGACTGGCCTGCTGCACCACGGGAAGGACAGAGCATGGTGGACCCCTCCTCCCAGGGCCGGCTGCAGGGCTGCGAAGGTGGCTGTGCAGGCAGGGGTGCCCAGCGCTGTCCTTGCCAGCAGGGTCCCTGCAGCCCAGGGGGCTGTGTGCTGGGGCAGGGGCTCTGCCACCTGCCAGGGGCAGCTCTCAGCCTGCCGGGGGGCTCCCCACAGAGATGCGGGGAGAAGCTGTGCATCGCGTCCAGGCAGGTTTTGAATGTCTCCAGAGAAGCAGACTCCACAGCCTCTTTGGGCAGCTTGTCACACTGCTCCAACACTGTCAAAGCACTATAAAAACTAGCTGGCTGCTACAAGGCTTTTACCATCATATGCCAGGTTAACTTCAATAAGTAGTTCCCACGCCTTGCCCCGGCACAGCCACCAGTCCCCTACAAGGTTTCAGAAGTTCATCTACGGGCCATGCTGTTTCTTCAGCCTCTTCAAGCCAGTCTACCCTGCTTCTCCCGGGGCCTCTCCTTGTCTCTCCGCCATCTTGGGAGGGGAGGGAGGGGGTGGGGGGGTGGGGAGCGGGTGCAGGAAGCAGCCACAGCTGCACATTATCCACGTCAGCCGCCAACACACCACCCCTGAGGCATGCCCACAGCTGTATATTATCAATATAATTAACCTGCCTTCATTCCTCTATAATTCCTCTACAATTCTCCCCCGGTTTTTTCTTTTCTTTTTTCTTGTTCTTCTTAACATTTCATTGTATTTATTTACGTATTTAACAGGTATTTAACAATCATCACAACATTTTCAAAATAAACTACTCATACAGTCCAGACAACTCGTCCCTGAACTCTTTTGTTCTTCTTTGTTGAAACATGTTTTACAAGTGTATAGGATTTGACCTGTGATGTGGTGTGCTACATTCTCAACTCTGGTGGGATCAGGAGGACTCACGGACACGGAATGCTCATTTGAAACCGGTGGGAACATTGATAATGTATGTTAAGAAGAGTGATTGTTGTGTACGTACCCATTTCCCTGAATATACTCAGGCAGGAATTCCTCTAGCTGGTATCCCCGTTCCGTTTGGGACTAACGGGAATAACTTGTGGCTAAGACCAGGATACGCTCCTTGGAACGAGACTGACCTCCAGACTTGGACAACACTGAATCCACACTTGTCCACTGTGAAGTGTGTTACTGCAAATGAAGCCAAGACACACGCAAATGCTCCCGCAGAGGGGGCGTGCCTAGGTGGGCAGCAGATGAGGGCATGCGTGCTCAAGCACCTCCAAGTCCTTCCTGCCTCCAGGAGGTGGAGAGGTGGCCAGTGGTTGGCAGGCCTGGTCCTCTTGCAAGGTGGGGATGCTGGGGATGAGCAAGCACGTGGGCTGCAGCCACAGGCCATCCACATGCCTGAAAGGCTCTCTCACCCCTCTTGCTGGTCACCTAGTCCAGCTTCAGGTTCACTAGTGAGTTGCGTGCACACACAGGGCTCCCAGCAGTAGCTGGCCCGAGACACTGGGGCTTTCCAAGCGCTGGCTGCCTATGGCCTGTGTTGCCGTCAGCCTTTGCTAGCAGCCAGGCCAGGGGACCCACCGCGCAGCGGGTGCAGAGTGGGCCCACACAGGAGGGGCTTTGGGGTGGCTCTCCAGAAGAGGCCAGCGGGTCCTGTGGTGATCAGGCACAGGGCTAAGCAAGTAAAGCAGCCAGCGCTTTGCTTCTGTGTGCCTGGCTCCTTGATCCCCCCTTCTCTCCGTTTGCCGTGCTTATACGTGCCCCTCATCTTCCCTGGCTCCTCCCTTTCTCAGCCCTGCTCTCCTTGGCCAAGACAAGGCCAACCCCGCTTATTTTGCCCCACCGTGCTCCCAGGTTTGCCCCATCTGTCAACACACAGATGTGGCCTTTGGGTGCTCTTAGCTAGGTCCCCTTGCACTTGCGTGCCATTGCTGACGGGCTTGCCTGGGAACTGCTGTCCCTGCCAGAGTCCTCTCTGCAAAATGACCCCAAGCTCTTGAAGGTCAAGCAGCTGTGAAGCGTGGCCACCTCTGATGCCATTCCCCGCTAACCACCTGCCAAATGTGGTGCTGGAAGAGCAGCGTATCCCCAGCAGACAAGTTGTCTTCTCCAAGGACGCCTTCTGCCTGCTCTCCGCAGACCCACGGGAACCGGCAGCAGGTCCCTTGTCAAAACACAAAGCAGCCTTGAGCCCGCTGGCTTGGAGGCCCAGTTCTGGGGCCTAGGAAGCCCTGTGCGCCTCAAGCGCCTTGAGAGCAGCTCTTCAACTTTCAGGCAGAGCCTGCCCGCTCCTCCTCCTTGGGACCCAGTTGCTCCCTCCGCTGTGTTCCTTATGCCTCGCCACACAAGCCAGGGTGGCAGCAGGGAGCTGCCGCACCTTTCACAAGCTTTGAGGCTGCCATGCTTCAGGCCACTGCCCTCGCCCCCCACGGACCTAGCCCTGCTGCGCTTTAAATGCAGTGCACGTGCCTGGATCCTGCTTCTCTGCTGCACTCCAGCATGTGAGTGAGCAAGGCTCCCCCAGGCAGTGGCAGAAGGCAGACTCCTGAGACAAGGCTGATGCAGGATTTACCAAAGCCATGGACAGCAATGGCACGTACGGCTAAGAGCAGGAGCATCCTTGTCTCTCGAGAGCTTCACCTTGCTTGTCCTTGCCACAAATGCCCTGCTCAGTGTGCGCCCAGAACTGCAATCAGACTCATGGATAGCAAGGAGGACACGAGGCCTGCCAGAGGGCGTTGCTGTCACTGACATAGCCAGCGAGGACTGTGCTGCACCTGCATTTCACTGTTCTTTGTGCAGCAAGGTTGACACTGCTGGGCTACGCTTGGCTTATTTGGCTTGCCCAGCACCGTTGCCAGCCGCAGCCGTAAGAGACATTGGCTCTTGGACACCCAGGCATGCGCGTGCTGCCTGTAGTAGCCCCGTTCTCTGGCGTCTCTTTATTGGGAAGGAGCTGGTGGCATGGGGCTGCGGAGAGCAGGGCGGCAGGGAACTTCCCAAAGAGGCTGTGAGGCCATGCTCGCTTTTGTCCTGTGAGCTGTTAGAAGGCAGAGCTGGGAGCCAGGCGCCGCTGCCTGCCATGGGGCCTGCCCACCCTGATGGCGCAAGCAGGGCATTCCACAAGGCTCTGTCGGGGTGCGCGATCCCAGCTTCTGCCTCCACTCCTGCTTGGGACCCCTCCTATTGCCTCCCCTCCCTCCCCTCCCCCCCCGCCCCCCCGACACCACCACGCCCAGCACCCGGAACCAGGCACTCTGTGACATCAGTCCCACGTCCAAGGGAACCCCGGGCAACGGGAATCCTGCGGGCAGTACGTCAGCAGCCGTACTGGTGGCGACAAGCCCTCGTCCTTGCAGCTGCCACATGTCGCTGGCAGCGATGGGTTTTCTGCGTCTCCTCGTTGTCCTGCTGGCCGTGTGCTGTCCTGTGCACGGCACATGGGACAGCTGTGGGTAAGTGGCCCGAGGCTCTGGGAGGGAGTTGGGCAAGCCTTGTGGGCTTCACTGGAGGGGGCCTGCTTGTCCCCCATGGCCACCCCCCAGGTTCCTGAAAGCCATGTGGGAGGCTCAGTGCCTTGACAGCAGCCAGGCTGCCGGCACAACTCGTCTACGGGCTGAAGCAGAAAGCGGGGCGAGGGGAGCGGGTTTTGGCCCCACGGGTTTCCTCGGCCCGTCTGGCCATGCCTTGTGGGGAGGGAAGACGGCTGGCCTTCAGCCGCAACGGCGCAAGCCATCCAGCAGCACAGTAAGGAGTTTCTGGTTACAGAGGGAGCTGCGGGCTTCGTCCCATGGCTTTGCACTACGGCATGTCGCGCGTCGTGGGTGGCACAGATGCCCAGCCAGGGGCCTGGCCCTGGATCGTCAGCATCCAGGCTCTCGTGGAAGGAGGCACGGCGCACATCTGCGGGGGCTCCCTCATCAGCCCACAGTGGGTCCTCACAGCAGCCCACTGCTTCATCGAGGTCAGGTAAGGAGGACCAGGGGTCGGGGCTAGCCCCACAACACTAGCAGGTGCCCTGAGCGCAGCAGCACGTGCTACTGCCGTCCCCTTGCCCTGCAGCACGCCCAGTGCCTGGGCACTCCGGAGCCCCGCCGAGAGGCTGCTCAGGAGAAGGCTGGGCTCGTGCCACCGCTTCCCAGCAGCCTCCCGCTCGACACTGCTTGAGCCCAAGGCACGCGAGGGCAGTCGCAGCCTCCCTAGCGCTGCTTGCCTCTCTCCCTCGTCGAGCAGAAGGCAGGGCAAGTGCCGGGCTGCTGCAGCACGTGGCTGCGCTCCCTCTGAGCCCTCTCTCCATCTGCCTTCCAGGCACATCACCGTCTTGCGCGTGGTGCTCGGTGCTACCCAGCTGACTCAGCTGGGCCCTGAGGCTCAGGTGCGCGCCGTCAGGCGGCTGCTGGTTCACCAGCACTACTGGAACGTCACACAGAGGAACGACATTGCCTTGCTGGAACTGGACCAGCCTGTCCAGTGCAACAGCTACGTACAGCTTGCCTGTGTGCCCGACGCCTCGCTGAGAGTCTCAGAGCTGACAGCCTGCTACGTCAGTGGCTGGGGTGCCAGGAAAGCAAGAGGTGAGTGGCCCAAACGCAGTGGCGGCGCCAGTGCAAGCTTGGCCAGCTTGGGGAAGCAGGATGCGCTTCCTGACGGCAGAGGCGAAAGCCAGAGTCAGGCTGTGGGGGCGTAAGCCTCTCTCTTCGAGAGAGGGGCCGGCGCCATTGACCCAGAGCAAGGCAGAAAGGCAAGAGCGGTCCAGCGCCTGTCCGCATGCAAAGCCAAGCCCCGGGGGAGGGCTTCAGCCAGACGGGGGAGGAGAACTGGCAATGAGCTGCTGGGTGTTCATTCCTTTCTGTGCTCTTCACAGCTGGAGGATCGGCATACGCGCTGCAGGAGGCCCAGGTCCACCTCATTGATGCCAGGGTCTGTAACAGCAGCGGCTGGTACAGGGGGGCCATCCACAGCCACAACATCTGTGCTGGCTATCCGCAGGGCGGCATCGACACCTGCCAGGTAGGAGCGTGCTACAAGCCAAGCCCTGGCAGCGCAGGCAGCCCCGCCACAACCGCCCAAACGTGCGCCATCACGGCCTTTTGCTGGCCACTCACACTCCCATGGCTGGGTCCCCACCGCTGAGGGCCTTACCCGCCCCTCCCCATGGGCAAGCCCTTGCCCAGGGCCTGCCCGCCTTGTCCCAGAGGCCTGGCACACTGCCCAGAAGGCCCGCCCGGTGCCCCTGGCAGCCCACAGCTTCACCATCCCAGCCGTCTGACACACCTTCACCACCACCGTGAAGAGCGGTGAGAGCGAGCCCTGCCTTACAGGCCCACCGCCCCCTGCCAGGCAAGCTTCTACAGAGCTTGGCTGGCCACTGAATGCAGCTCTGGCAGGTGCCGTGAGAGAGAAGGAGCCAGCCACCGGGCTGACGGTGGCCACCCAACAACCCCTTCGTCCTCTCTCCTGTGCTGCAGGGGGACAGCGGTGGGCCTCTCGTGTGCCAAGACAAGAGCGCCGACTACTTCTGGCTTGTTGGCGTGACCAGCTGGGGGACGGGCTGTGCGAGAGCAAGGAAGCCCGGAGTCTACACCTCCACCCAGCACTTCTACGACTGGATCCTGGCGCAGATGGGCCTGCGCCCAGCAGTAACCACTACTGCAAGGCCACAGCCAGTCTTCACCTACACCCCCGTTCAGAGGCCGAGGCCAAGGCCAAGGCCAACAGAATCGAGCCGGTTTCCACCCTGCCCGTTTCCAGTCCAGAAGCTGCTGGACTTCTTTACTCGGCTGCAGGAGCTCCTGCAGTACCTAAGAGCGAAATAGCCTGGAGCAGCACGATGAGGAGCATCCAGGGCAGGCTGCAGCGCACAACGACCGTTTCCTGCTGGGGCAATGCCTGCTGACGAAAGGCAGCCTCAGTGACAAAGGCCTGCTCTGTCCTGCCCACGCTCCTCGCAATGGCAGAACCCAGCAGGCTGCCTTCTTGCAATAAAGTGTTTCCGTTGGCATGGCTAACCATGCGCCAGTGCACTGCAGTCTCCTGTGCGAGGCAAGGACTTCCAGAGCCGGCACCTGCCGAAGGAGGCAGGCTGCCAAGTCGGGCACAAAGGGTCACCGCAAAGGGCTGAAGCTCTGCCTGCTCCGAGAGAAGCATGAGGGAACAGTGGAAGGAAGGAAGGCAGGTCATAGGAGGGCTCAGGGCCTTGGGGGTGGCAGTTGGAAGCAGAGAATGCCTTAGGCTGGCTCCTGCTGGCATCCCTGTGGGCTTCTGTACGAGGCGCAAGCCAGCTTGAAAGTGGCCGCTCAGGGCCAGCTGGGCTTCAGGGGAAATCCACGAGCTGGGGCCTTTGCTCACGCCACGGAGTTCCTGGGCTTCCCCAGGCTGCTCTGCTTTCGCAGCTGCACCATGTTTCCAAGGCCAGGCCTACGGCTGCAGTGGCTGCCGGGAGCGCCATGAGCTTTGAGTGGGAGCAAAGAGGCTGCTGCTGCTGCTGCTGCTCGGCAGTTGCCCCCCTCCCTGGCTGCCTTCTGGCTGTAGTAGCGGCCACGCTAGAGGAGCAACCGGAGGCCTGGGGCATACCAGACCCCTATGGAGGGGTGCCGCGGGGACTCGAGTGGAATGGTCGAGACTAGGGGACCGGGCCCCCAGTCCGGTGTCTTTTTGAGGGCTTGAGGCTCTGCAGAGGGGTCTGGGGTGCAACGAAGGCCTCAGAAGGGGGCCTGAGTGGACTAGAGAGAGCCTAAGGCAGCCTCCGGGTAGCCAGGGGAAAGGGTGCCCAGTGCCAGGTGGCCTCCACAGCCATCAGGGACCTGGGCACAGGCACTGTCATGTGGGGAGGCAGGGAGCGTGGCATGGGCTTGTTGTGCTCATCATCTCCTTGCCCCTTTGCGGTGCCTTGATGTTGCAGCTAGCCCAGGCACTGCCCCCCACCAGCACCGGGACCCTTGCACAGCACTCCAGCTTAAGATCACTGGCACCGGCTGCCCAGAGAGGCCCTGGAAACATTCCAGCACCACCTGCACATGATTTTGTGCAACCTGCTCTAGCACAGCCTGCTTTTGCAGGGCGTTGGACTCGATAATCTCCAGAGGTTCCCTCCAACAACGACCATTGTGTGATTCTGGGACTCGTGGCACTTTGGCTGAGGAAGAAGAGGTCAGGATCCTCAGGCCACCCGACACCTGACTGCCTTCCCAGTGTCTGTCCAAGAAACCTGCCAGTCCTCACTAACAGAAGTTGGACCTGCACACGTGGGCTTGCACATGTGCATGAGCACTGCAGGGCAACAGCCTTCTCTCTCTTCCCCGTCCTCTACTGCAGGGCGAGTGCAGATGTTCTGCCAAGGGAGCACCAGTCTGCACAGGCCCTGCTGCTGTCGCTGTCATGCAGCGGCTCTTCTACCCCGGGCTCCCGCTACTGTGTCCCACACCACCGGCCTGGTGTGATGGCAGAGCCAGGGGCACTGCCCGGTCTGCACCTTCCTGGTCCATCAGGGCAACCTGGGTGCCAGTGAGGAAGCTGGGAATTGCCCTTGGCCAGGCCCTCTCCCTGGAGTTGCCAGAGGAGGAATTCCTTGTGGATGGCAGGGATGCCAAAGCATGAGGAATTCCCCATTGGACGGCAGGGACAGTGCGTAGAGCCCCATCGATTTGAAGCCACCCCCAGCAGCCCCTCAGCCATGGCCACGGTCACACAGAACCTCACCGAGGAGCTCATCCATATCGTCCAGGACACCCTCATAGTAACCAGGCAGTACCAAAAGTTTCTGCAAGTAATGATGGCCAAGTGGCAAGAGGCGGTCTGTAGTGGGACACACACCACGCTCACCACCACCCCACAGTTCTCTCCCTCCCCCCCGCCAGGAAAGAGGAGCAGCAGGAAAGAGGATCAGCTCTATCCAGGGCTGCTGGAGCCCAGAGGGTTTTTCCAGGGCCTTCGAGTAGAGCTGCTGGGGGCAGATGCGCACATGGAGAAGATGGCAGATGGGGACAAAGGCCAAGGGGAGGACATGGGGCCAAGCAGAAGCAGCCCTGTGCAGGTGGGCAGAAGGAGCCCAATGGGGATGAGGAAGAGGAGCCCCATGACTCCAGACAGAATCAGCTCCATGGGCCTGGGCAGCACCATCCACATGGGGCCAGGCAGCAGCACCCCAGCAGAGCCCAGGCCCCAGCACCATGTCCCCATGGGCAGGGCACGTGGGCAGGCAGCCTCAGGACCGTGCTGGGCAGGATTGTGCCTGCAGGAGGGCTGCTCCCAGCTGTGGGGCTGCCCAAAGGCTTGGTGGAGATGCGACTGCCGGCACCACTGTGTCTGTTTCTGCAAGCCCCCGTGGTGGCAGCGCTGCTCCCACAAGAGCAATGGGTTCCCCTGCCAGTGGGCAGCTTGCAGGGTGCAGGGCTGGGACACCCCTGGCGTGCCCCTTCATCTGAAATGTTCAATCTTTTCTCTATCCATGGTTCTATCTATGGAGCTCATCCATCCATCCTGCAGCTGGGGCTGCATCACCCTCAGTGCCTGAACCCAGCGGGGATGGTCTGGCATTGGGCACCGTTGGCACCCACAAAATGGGGGGTAGGGGTGTCTGGTACCACAGTGGGTGTGCTGGCAGCTGGGGACCGAGTCTGGCTGGAGAAAGGGCGCAGCAGGGACCCCATCAGGTCCAACAAGTGCTGAGTCCAGCCCCTGGGGAGGAACAAGCCCAGGCCCCGGCACAGGCGGGGGCCACCTTGCTGGAAAGCAGCTTAGCAGAGGAGTCTTGGTGGGCCCCTCAGGCAGCTGCCTACTGGTCAGGGGATCTGGACCCCTGGCAAAGGGGGGATCCAGTATGTATTGAGACCCCACGGTGAATCCGTGCACCACAAATAGGAAGGCATGTTATCCCCAGGCTGGCATTTCAAATGCCTAACAAATGGGGTATGGCCTTGGTCCCTTGAATGCTTCTCGTCCAAACCAGATAATAGGGTTGAAACATGGGAAATAAATCCCCTACCCTATCCGAATACTCCCCTCAGGAATTGTTCATGAACAGTTTGATGTGAGTTGTGAAATAGAACCACGGTCTACCCCAGAAGCGCAAAGCCTTATTCCAGGCACGTGTTCTTGTTGGGGTTTTCTGGCACCAGTGTTTAAACCTGGAGATCGTATGTGTTATGCAAAAACTACCAATCCAGAAAACGCATTGAAATATGTAGTTTTGCTTACTCACAAAACAAAATGGAATTTTGTGTGGGAAGGGAAAACAAGCAAGCTACCACCCATCAGCACGCTCCACCGGTCAATATCCAGCCCCTCAGGGTCCGTTCTGGGCATGTTCAGATGGGAAGATGTACTTTGCACTAACTACTTCCTCAAAATTATTTACATATGCATAAGGCACTTGCCTATGGCCCTTTGCTCCTGGGGGGTCTTTAATGGGGTCTTTGGAGAGCGCTGGTGGTCAACAACTTGGTGAACTTCAGATGAACTTTCCTGGGGCACCTGCACTCTACTTGTTCTTATAGAACTTCATCTCTTCTGTGTGCTCTATGCTTTGGAAGGCAACGCTGCGTTACCCCACTTCCCTTGGCTACTGTTATAGCCCAGCTGCCTCAGAAGGCTTGCCACCCCTTGGTGAGCTAATTCAATAGGTGGAGTTAATCACTGCCGTAGCTGCAGCCTCTCCTAGTGATTCTTTATAACTTCATCCCATCAGCGAGGAGAAGCGCCCAGCTCTGCCGCTGAAGGGCAGAGCCCCAGCAGGGCCCCAGCCCAGCCCAGGCTGCGCCTGCCCAGCTCAACATGGCTGCTGGGAGGCTGAGGGTGGGCAATGGCAGCTCCCAGCATGCCACGGGAACAACATGGCTGCCCTGCAGCACCGGGCCTACAGCTCCCAGCATGCCCTGGGAACAACCTGGCCATGGGGCTGTCCCAGGCCTACAGCTCCCAGCATGCCCTGGGAACAACCTGGCCATGGGGCTGTCCCAGGCCTACAGCTCCCAGCATGCCCTGGGAACAATATGGCCATGGGGCTGTCCCAGGCCTACAGCTCCCAGCATGCCCTGGGAACAACATGGCCATGGGGCTGTCCCAGGCCTACAGCTCCCAGCATGCCCTGGGGACAACATGGCCATGGGGCTGTCCCAGGCCTACAGCTCCCAGCATGCCCCGGGGCACGCCTTCTCCCAGCAGCCTCCCCAGGCAAGAGAGGGGAAACACCAGCCGTCCCCAGGGGCAGGGGTCAACAAAAGCCACCCAAGCGAGTTGGAGGCTATAAGAAACTATGGACTAGGGTATTGTTCATTAAGATTTATGTTAAGCCCAATGTAAAGATTAGGCAACAAAAGATAAGATAACCGCCAGGTGTCCAGGATGCCGCTTGTGAAAGATAAGATAACCGCCAGGTGTCCAGGATGCCGCTTGTGCATATGAATGAAGGGTCAACACCTCCACTACTTCATGAACACGAAAGTAAAAAAAAAGGTATAGAAAGGGACTGTTTGAACTGCTCAGGACGGCAGTTGGCGGAGCGCAGACTCCCCTGTTGTCCAGCGCTGGGTTTGCTCATATTCTACTTGCTATAATTAATAAAAATTTTAATTGGATTATGATCTATTGTGGTCTCAATTTATAACAATTCTGGTGCCGTGACTAGGATAAGGAACGGTGGGCTTTGGTCCTCCGGGGAGGCGCCCCGCGACATTTCGCGGCCCCGCGACCAACAGCTTACTCCAACCTTACCGACCAACCTAAATTCTAGAATAATGAGCAAAGGAGAAACCGGTAAAATCCCATAAAAATTCTGTGCACGGGAGTCCGGATGAAGACGCAGGACGCGTAAGTATATTGCGAATTTGTTCGCGGGTTTGCCGTTCGGGCGGGATTGGGTTTCCTGGAATATAACGAGTGAGTGTATGTTTGTGGATATTCCAGAAGATGGGGGCGAAGGGCAGCAAGCCTTTGACTCCCATGGGAAGGGTACCCATTGTACCTAAGAATACCCCTCTGGCATATATCTTAGACAATTGGAGATATTTCCCTGGAACTCTAGGGAAAGATAAGCAGAAGATGATAGAATATTGTACTAAGATATGGGGAGGGAAGAAAATTTCTAAAAATGTCTTTTGGCCAGTCTATGGGTCAGAAGAAGATTGGGTAAGACAGCAATTAAACCTCTGGGTTAATAATAAAAAACCCCTTAACCCGGAGGAGAGTCGATATGCGGAAGCGTGGCTAGAAAGACCGGGAGCTAGACTTTACCCACTGAATGAAATAAAAACTAAACAAAAGAAAAAGCAGGAAGAGTTGGACGAAACCCTTCTAACCCCCCCTCCTTACATTCCTCCTCCTGCTCCCGCAGAGGTCCCCAGAGCGCCCACTCCCCCACCAGAGTCGGAACAAGGGTCTCCCCCTCTTCCTAGACGCATAACTAGAAGTCAGAAAGGGGCAGCTCAGATGTACCCCCTAAGGGAAATACCCATGGGGGGACCTCAACCTGTGATCGGATATATTTCCGTACCCCTAAACTCGGCTGACCTACGAGATTTTAAAAGAATCGAGATGGGAAACTTAATTGAGGACCCACTCGGAGTGGGAGAAAGATTAAATCAATTTTTTGGGACCAAACCTTTATACTTGGGATGAGATGTAATCTATCCTTGGTCAATTATTTACTACCGAGGAAAGAGATATGATGACGAGCAGGAATGAGACTGTGGGATGCTCAGCATGCCCAGGGACCCCAAGCAGATATTAAATGGCCACTCCAAAGACCTAATTGGGATAATCAGGATCCAGTGCATAGAACTCATATGCAGGACCTGAGAACTATAGTAATTCAGGGGATTAGGGAAGCAGTACCCCGTGGCCAGAATATCAATAAAGCATTTAATGAAATGCAAAAGAAAGATGAAAGCCCTACTGAGTGGCTGGAACGACTGAGGAAAGCCCTTCAGCTGTACTCTGGGGTAAATCCAGACGACCCTTTAGGGTAAGCGCTCCTAAAAACTCAGTTTGTGGCAAATAGGAGAGTCAGGGGCTCTATATCTTAGGGGACCGGAGTCATCGTGAGCCCTTGATAAAATTAAAAATAGGTTCCCATAAACAAGAGTTCACCTTTTTAGTAGACACTGGGGCTGAAAAATCAACTATTAAGCAAATACCTGAGGGATGTAAAGTTTCCCCTGAAAAAGTACAAGTAATTGGGGCAAAAGGAGAACCCTTTAAAGTAAGCAAAATCAAAAATGTGGTATTCGAAACTGAAAATAAATTTGGAATGGGTGAACTCTTGCTCGTCCCTGAAGCAGAATTTAATCTGTTAGGACGAGATTTAATTGTTGAATTGCAATTAGAAATTAAAATAAAAAATCAAGAGCTAACAGTGATATGGAGAAATAGTGTGAAATGGCGACAATGGACATCGATTGTGATTGTATATGTCTGCTCAAGGAATGTGGGTATGGTGACTGGTCATGGGTGCGATGTCTGGTCACATAGGCACACAGCTCTGAGGAGACAACTACAGTTTTGAGGAGACGCCTGCCCTTCTTCCTCTAACAAAGGGGCTATTTAAGAGATATTCCAATGCTATCTAGAGGGAGGGAGTGCTAAGTCTCCTTGCTGGAGAAGATCGGATGGTCACAAGGACATGAATCACCTACAAACCTGCAAGACCACCACATTCCAGGCAAAGGACTGATAAGCTAATTAACATACAAAGCGGGGTTTAGGTAACAAATATGTATAGGCGTTAATTGAATATTCATTTGTTTTATTGTATAAATGTGAGATGGTTCATCATTTCGGGCATGCACGCTTGTGGAGGAGCGATCCCCCGTGCATCTGCGCGCAATAAGCATACCTACTTTATAACTTTCGAGTTATAGAGTCTAATTCCGCACGTCAGTTTGGCGAGCCAGGCAGGAGGATTTCTGCTCGGCTGAGGGACCAGCTGCGGAGCGGACGCTCCTAGGCGCGCCCCGGGAGATTTCCTCGGAGGAGCCTCCTCTTCTCAGCTGTTCACCCGGGAGCAGAAGAGAAACCCCTGGATCCACGGATAAAACGGTATGTTTAGTAACGGGGCGGCTGGTGAGACGCACGGAGACGTCCGGCGCGCAGCGTAGTCCCCAGGAGGAAAGGTACCTTGGGAGGGGGTTTGCTGACCAAGGGGTGGCCGCTAGCGATCTTGAGGGCAGATCGAGCAAATCCGAGGTTACTGCCATTCCTAAAAGCCCGGAGGCCTCGTGACGGAAAGCGGGGGGCGGGACGGAATAAGGCGGAATCTCACAGGAACAAGAGGGACCTCACAGCAAAAGTAAAAGGGAAACTTTTGCGTAGGAAAAAGAGGAAGCTAAAAACTTCCTTTAGGTTGTTTTAAGAATTGGGGAGTTCCTGGAATGTAACAACTGAAATAGCGCTCTGTGTCTTGTTTGTTCTATGTGTTGTCTTGTTATATGTTCAAAACTCGGAGTTATGAAATGTATGTTGAAAAATATTAACATTCTGGTAATTCGTGGCAAATAGCGGAAAACTTAACACTCTGCTTAAGACCAGGAAAAATTGGTTTTTGTTTATTGTTTGGTTTTTGGCAATTGTTCATTGAAATGCATACTTTGTGAACTGTTAGTGTTCCTAAGAGTTTGTACATAAGTGCACGGTACCGTATAACATACTGCTTGTGTGACTGCGGGCTGCCCGGAGAGTGTGAATGGTGTGATTGAGATGCGCATTTTGATTTTCCGTGTATAGCTTAATTATTTTGACTGAGTGTGAGTGCAAGAGTGCTTGAGACAGGCGTTTGAGTGCAAAACGAGTAAGAAGCTCTATCCGTGTTTCTGACCTTGGGTGGCTAAGGCGGCCGGAGAAAAACAAAGTAATTAAAATTGCAAAATGGGAAATGGAAGGAGTAAGCCCTGTGAAAAATCGCCCTTGGGTTGTATATTAAAACATTGGAGTGATATTGTAGGACATGGTGGTACCGAAAATAGAAGGAAATTGGTTAAATATTGTAATCAGTGGTGGCCTTTGTATAAATTGGAGAGTGATGCGAAATGGCCTCAGGAGGGAGGAACGTTAGATCATAACACTCTCCTGCAATTAATGTTGTGTCTGAGAAAAGAAGGAAAATGGGACGAAGTATCGTATGCAGACATGTTCTTTGTCCTCCAGGACAAACCTGAGTGGCAAAAGGACTGTGGATTAGTACCCCCTCGGGATCCTATGGTACTAGCACTAGAAAGAGTGCGGGATTAACATCACCTGATCTTTGATTGTGGCTCTAGAAAAGGATAGGAAAAAACTGAGACCTAAACTAGAAAGATGTTCTTGTTGAAATTTCTGTGTTTAAAAGCTCAGGTTGCGGTTCCTTCTGTGGAGCAACCAGAATGAAACACGTTGTAAGATATAAAAACTTGTACTAATGTATGTAAAACCTGAGGCGTGTGTGTGTGTGTAGAATCAAAGACCTTGTGAAAGTGTTGGGGTGAGTTTGTACAAACCCCTGTACCTCCTCGAAGGTGCGACTGAATCATGCTGGGATGCATGGCAGGATGTTTTCTGTTTGCCTGCGAAGGCCTGATATGTAATAACACAGACTTAAAGCAACAAGTAGCAGATTTGCATTCAGGGTAAGAAAGAGTTAAAACAGAAGTGCTGCTGCAGAGGCAGGCTTGTGTAACCTGCAGAGCAGGAAGAGCATCTCCTGCCCCGAACCCTTCTGATGGTGGGGAGGAGGGGGTTGCTGTTGCTGACAATTGAGCAGAAGGACCTGACAATGTCACCCCAATTGCTGCAGCATTTGCAGCACAACAGGACCGGTAAGGGCCCTTCTAGGGCAGGGAATGGGTATGAGGTGGAATTTTAGTGAATACAAAACCAACTGAAAAAAATTGTTACAGTTGTGGGAGCTGCTGGCCACCAGGAAAACATCCTGAAACCTTTAAAGTACAAACTAAAAAAACAAATAAGAATGCCAAATTCACTAAAATCTTTGTTGGCATGAGATTTATTAGAACATCTAGACGTTTAAAGAAGGGGAAATGAAATTAAAAGTTAAATATGATCAAGTAATTGAAATATTGAGCTTATCTTTAATTCAGCAGAAAAGAGGAAAAGAGGACCTCCCTGAAGTAAGAGAAATTTTTAACCAGGTGTATCTGAAAATAAATTCCAGGAAAGGTGAAAAATGCTTTACCTGCTACAGTAAAATGATAAGGGGGAGGCTTGCTCAGTTCAGATAAAAACAATATCCCTTGGTCAGCAGGGCTGTGGGGATATTGGCAGAAAAAGTGAAATAAAATACACTCTGTAGTAGATCTACTAATGTAAATCTGTGTGTTTTGCCATGACAGTGACTTGTTATGGGATGTGCAGATGAAACTGCATTGACAATGAAGTACAAGGAATAAGGTTGGTCAGATGCCTCCTACCATAGTCAAGGGCAAGACTGGGTTGGCCTCTGTGTTTGCCACCAAGAAGAATCTTGAGCTCCGCTGTTGGCTGCAACCCAGTAGGCGTTGAGCGGTGGGAACATATGCCATGCCAGACCTTGATGTGAGGAATGGCCCACTCTGAGGCACTGATTTGGAAATTGGAAACCGCCTGGCCGACCATGAGGCCAGACGAGTAACAGAGGAGGTAGGAAAGGAGGAATTATCCTTAATACCAGATGATAAAATCCAAACTGTAAGTACAGATCAAGAGCCAAACTATTCTAAAGAAAACTTAAAGGTAATTCAGGACATGAATTATAAAATAAAATTAAGTAAGTGGACTTATTTAAGGGATGGTTGTATAGTGGTACCATCCAATTTAATATGGACCACAGCCCTATTATTAATAAGACGCATTGGGGAGCTGATACTTTATATAAAAGTCTAAATCAGAAATTGAAAGGGCGAAACTTGTATACTGTAATAAAACAGGTGACTCAGCAATGTGAAATGTCTTTACGCAATAATCCCAATACAGCAAATAAAATAAAACTAGGGAACATTAGCAGAGGGAATGTTCTAGGGCAACATTGGCAGATCGATTTCTCGCAACTTCCTTGAAAAGGGGGGTATCGATATTTTTTGGTACTAGCAGATACCTTTTCAGGTTGGCCAGAAGCCTTCCCGTGCAGAACTGCTAAAGCCCGGGAAGTGACCAAAATACTACTCCAAGAGATAATACCTAGGTTTGGAGTCCCAGCGGTAATGTCCTTGGATAGAGGACCACATTTTGTGTCCAGAATAGTACAACAGATCAGCCACCATCTAGGAATAGATTGGCAATTACATACCCCATACCGACCACAATCGAGTGGCCAGGTGGAAAAGATGAATCATCTAATCAAACAACAGATTGTCAAGTTAGGTCAAGAAACAAATCTAACTTGGCCCCAATCTTTGCCATTAGCTCTTACATGAATTCAGTCTAGACCAAGAGCAAAAGAGGGGCTTAGCCCATTTGAAATTTTATATGGACAACCCTGTGGGGTACAAAAGGGGATGTCTTCACAGATTGGTGAAGAAACAATGACTTCCTATATGGTGGCACTAAACAAACAATTAATAAGAATTGAGAAGCATGTGATGGGAACCCGCAGTAGGGGTCTGGATGGACCTGTTCACGATATACAACCAGGAGACTATGTATACGTTAAGTGTTTTGCAGATAAAACCCTGGAACCACAGTGGACCGGACCTTTTCAAGTCCTACTCACCACCTACACTGCAATCAAGGTTGAGGGACAGAATTCTTGGATTCACCATACCCGGATTAAGAAAGCCCCTGCAACTTCGTGGAAAGTAACCCCAGATAAAAAAGAACGGAAACTCAAATTTACTCGGACAAATGGGAACAATGTGGGTGGCAATTAAAGCTGCAAAGTGGGAAGCCTATGTAAACAGGCAGAAAGCCTGAAGCAGCCGTTCTCCTGAAGAATTCCCTTGCTGCCGAGAAGATGGTACACCCCGTGGCTCGAAGCAACCGAGTCGACGGGCAAGGCAGAGGAGGAACAAACTGTGGAGAAAAGAACCAGAACAATGGGACACTAAAGCAACAATGGCCGAACTTCCCCAGGACTGGAGTAGTCCAGGACACCATGTCTGAACTCCGGAAAAGGTTAGATCAACGTAAGAAAGATCGTGAGGCGGGCAGGTCATGGTATGAAAACTGGTTTAATATCTCACCTTGGCTAACCACTTTGTTGTCTGCTTTAGCAGGACCACTTATTATGTTGATTCTGGGACTTATATTTGGGCCTTGTATATTACGCTACACTTTATTAGAGAACGGTTTGACATAGCTAAATTGCTTATTTTAACTACGAGGTCTAGGGCAAAATATAAGAGTGTATCTATTAATGAGGATGAAGATTGTTGTGAATGCGTTATGCCACGTGAGAACTATGCCTATTGTAATTGTGAGGTATTACCTTGTGAGTGTTATGATAAATGTTGGGATTGTGGAAAAAGGTTTGTTTGCAGTGCCGAGAATGAAAGCAGCGTCTAATAAACAATAATAGGATAAAAAGAAAAAAAAAAAAGGGGGGATTGTAAGAAACTATGGACTAGGGTATTGTTTATTAAGATTTATGTTAAGCCCAATGTAAAGATTAGGCAACAAAAGATAAGATAACCGCCAGGTGTCCAGGATGCCGCTTGTGAAAGATAAGATAACCGCCAGGTGTCCAGGATGCCGCTTGTGCATATGAACGAAGGGTCAACACCTCCACTACTTCATGAACACGAAAGTAAAAAAAAAGGTATAAAAAGGGACTGTTTGAACTGCTCAGGACGGCAGTTGGCGGAGCGCAGACTCCCCTGTCGTCCAGCGCTGTTTTTGCTCATATTCTACTTGCTATAATTAATAAAAATTTTAATTGGATTATGATCTATTGTGGTCTCAATTTATAACAGTGGCCAAACTGGATGCCTCAAGGTCAGGGTTTGTCTCGGCGGGTAGGTGAAATTCCTTGGCAGCGCACCTGTCCGAGCCCAGGTGCTTTGTTCCACGAGTCTCACGTGCACAGTCCTGTAGCTGAGAAGAGTGACAAAGAAACCCTGCACAATGGCCGGTGCCAGCCACAGCTGTGCACGGGCAGCTTCCAGCCCTGGGCAGGAGTTTCCTCCTCTGGCTGTGCGGCGCAGGGAAGAGGTGGGAGCTGTGCCGGCGGCCAAACAGCCCTTCACCAGCAGCACGTGGGGAAGCCCAGCGGCAGCCGGCTGCTGGCTGCAGGGGAGGTGGTGGGTGCGTGGCCACCGTGTGTCGCCGTGCAGCCTCGTGTCACAAAGGGGCAGTGATGCGGCACCCACCCGGAACTTGTGACCTCACCTGGCCAGGGCTGGACATCCTGAGCAGCGGGCCAGTTGGGCCGAGCTGCCCGTTGGGATAACTCCTTCTTGAGCTACTTGCGTGGCTACCTCTTTCTAAACATTTCTCCTTTCCTGCTGACCCCTCCTCACCTTCCACCCTCTTTCAAAGGTAAGTTGGCTTTGACTTTTGGCACAGATCCTACAGGAGGTAGATCGGGAATAAAAGTGGAGGCCGCTCTCTGCCTCCCAACCTCTAGGCTGAGCTCTTCCACCCTTCTAGGCTGGCCAGACAGGCGCTATGGGGAGCGTTCCTCTTGGCTAATTCCTATGTCTTTCCCATCGCCTAGGCTAGGAAAGTGGGGAGGGGGCAGCCCGAGGCGTTGAGCTCAGCATAGCCTGACCCGAAGCCCACCTTGACTGATGGGTCAGGAAGGGAGACCAGAAACACAGCCCAGCAATGGCAACCGTTAAAGGAGCGGCCAAAAGGCAGTCACTCCTGCAGACAGGGTGGGCAAATGTGGGCTGGAGAGCCAGAGGGCTCTGCTGCCAACAGGCGCTACAGGCAGTTACAACGACCACTGGAACACGTTTGATGGTGACTGCTGGCCTCTGGGTCTTTTGGTGCTTGAATGATTTTCTTGAGCTCCGCTTCTTTCATTGCAACCAGGTGACGGGATTGGAGCTGATCTTCTTTTTCTGGACTGCGTCCGGACATCCTTTGTCAGCCAAAGCTTCCCGCTGTGCTGCTGAGAGGAGCGATGGCCGCAATGGGGAGCAACTCCTGTGAGTAACGGTTTCACCAGCAGGCTTGGCCTTGGTGAATCCCCAAATGCAATGGGCACGGCTGGTGTTCCATCCCGCAACGTTGCTGTGGGGACAACCTCAAGGGAATTCTGGGGCTTTTCCTGAGAGCAGCCAGGCCTACCCAGGGGTTTTGTGCAACAAAACCATCATTTCCCTGCAGTCGTTGCCAAGGGAATGGCTCCACCACAAAGGATCCTCTTTCCCCCGGAGAAGATTTGCATGGGCTGGCAGCAAAGGCAGAGAGCTGGAGCAGGCCTCTACAACCTGGGCAATACGTGCTTCCTCAACTCCGTGCTGCAGTGCCTGACGTACACCCCACCTCTTGCCAACTACCTGCTCTCTTGTGAGCACAGCGACTCCTGTGAGTACTTTTTGGAAGATCTCCTTGTCAGTCTGTTGGGCACTTCCCAAGGACCCCCAGAACCTGCCGCTGGATGCAGGAGAAAAGCAGCCCTTCTTTCTCAGCCACCGCCAAGGTGGTGCTCTTGGGACGCTCAAGCCTACAAGCCGCTTGGCCTATCGAGGCGTGTTTGCTGTCACAAAGATGCCTCTTTCTAGTGCTGCCTGCCGTTCCCTATTCCTGCATCTAACCTACATATTTGCTGGTTGCACAGAAAACTTCTGTCAGCGAGGCATCCCTCTCAAGAATGTTTTCTGTGTGCTGAGATGTCGTGGGCTTGCTGGGCCATTGGCACCTGGGGACGACTAGGAGACTGTCCTAGCAGAACTCCAAGGTCTCCATGAGGTTTCCCATCACAATGGCTCTTTGACTGACCTGACCAGCTTGCTTCCTTCCCTCCCTCCTTCCCTCCCTCCCTCTTCAGGTCAGCAGGAAGGCTTCTGCATGATGTGCATCATGGAAGCGCACGTTAACGATGCCTTGTCCACCTCAGACTGTGCCATCCAGCCCAGGGCCGTCATCAATGCCCTCTCACGTAAGTCATCTCAGCTGCTTTGACTTGCTATCCTCTGTTGGCAGAGGACTGAAGTACTACCTTCCTCTTGATTAGGAATAGGAGGGCATTTCACGCTTGGCATGCAGGAAGACGCCCACGACTTCTTACGCTGTACTGTCACTGCCATGCAGAGAGCTTGTCTGGCTGGAAGCAGCGCGTAAGCACAAGCAAACGACCTTTCAATGTTGCCCAGCGCTTTGGCCTCCTTGACGTACCCCATCAAGGAAAGCCTATGCCCAGGGCTTTCAGGCACAGGAAAACTCTTGGAGGAGATAACTCTCTGCCTTACCATTTCCTTCCAGCTGGGACATCTCTTCTCAATATACTACCATCGTCCATCAAATATTTGGGGGCTTCCTGAGGTCCAGAGGTATGTTTCCACAACTGTTGCTCTCCTTACACTTGCCTGTGCCCTGCTGTGTGTCTGTGAGAGACAGCTGAGCGTGGGGCTGGCTCGAGTAGGGATGAAGAGCATAAACGGGCACGGTCAATCGACTTCGCCTGTCGCTGATCATTTCCGTTTGCCTTCCAGTCACGTGCTGCAGCTGCAAAGCAGTTTCCGATTCCTACGAGGCCTTCCTGGATGTGCCTTTGGATATCCAAGTAAGAGGGTTTCTCACTGTGCTTCAAGTCGTCCCAAGCTCCTTGTGGCTTCCCAGAATCTGCGCAGCTGGCTTTGAAAAGTGCGCTGTGAACACAGGAGAGCTGTGGGGGTGGTGGGAAGTGGTATGGGTGGTGTCTTCCTGCAACGGCCGTGGCAGTGGACTCCTTGTAGATGCTGGCTTTAAAGCTGGACAAGCACGCATTATCCTCTCTGCACCCCTGAGGGACTCTCAGCCACCTTCTCTTTGCCCTCCCTCAACACCCAACTGGCTCCTAGGCTGATGGCTCGTGTTGTTTTCATTCCTGATGACCCTGCACACCATCGGTAGCTGAACTGAGCGGTGGCACGGTGAGGTAGCTCTTAATAGTGCCGGCCGGGAATCTCTGGGAAGGGAGGGAAATGTTCGGCATCATACCCTCTTTCTGCCTCCCTCTGGCCAAGGTTTGCAGGGTCACAGTGGATCTCCTCAGCGGCAGCTCCCTGGGTCTTGTGGGCAACTCCTCCTGAGTGCTTGGGCGAGGGCATTTCCACCAGCTCAGAGCTCTCCTTTCTCACCCCTCCAGGCAGCCTCATCTGTCACCGCAGCTCTGGAGGACTTTGTCAAACCCGAGCAGCTGGCTGGTGAAAACAGCTTTCGATGTAACAGGTAAGAGGATGACTAACACCAGATTAAGACTTGTAGCTGTGTGGAGATGCTGCGTGTCATCGAGCCTCAGGAGGTTCGATGCACAATCAGGAGGCACAGCTTTTCTTTCTTCCAGCCTAATGGTTCTGAAGAGCCATGAAATGGCGTGAGGACGTGTGAGGTGGAAAAGGTTGTCTGGCCGCCGTGGGGCAAGCTAGGGTGCATTTCAGCGCTTTTCTCTCTGCTTGCTTTCAAGCTGTGGCAAGAAGGTTACCGCCCTCAAGAGGTTTACAATCGAGCGCGCGCCCAGGGTTCTCACGCTGTGCCTGAAACGCTTTGATTTCTCCGGCAAGAAGATCGGCAAGGTGTGTACGCAATTGGAGGGCCACTTTCTTTCTCGTCCTGGAGCAGGAGATTTCCCAAAGCAGCACGCTCTGTCACAAGCTGTTCAGGTGGAGCTTTTGGTGTTCCCTTCTGGGGAGAGGAGAGCTCCTGTGGCAAGGCAAGCACATGCTCTGCTGCGACAGAGCTGCTCTGGCCGAGAGCAGTTTCCTGCCACCCAAGGCGTCACCTGCTGCTTCAGGGACAAGCGAGTGTTGACGAGCCCCAGAGATGTATTTCTACACAGCTGGGCCCCGGTCTTGCCAGGCTCTTTCACGTCGTATGCCAGGATCCCTTATGAGCCCTCTTGGTCTCTCCACAGTTTGTGCAGTATCCCCAGTACTTGGATCTCCAGCCATACATGTCTCAGGGAGCAGCAGCACCGCCCCTCTACACCTTATACGCTGTCCTGGTGCACAGCGGTGGCAGCTCCTTGGCAGGACACTATTTCTGCTACACAAAGGTAAAGAGCCACTTCCTTCATCTCGGGGACTATGTGTGCTGGGGAAGGCAAACTTTGGCGGCGCTCTTTCTGGCAGCCAAGGTTCTGGGGGAGAAGGTCTCCTGACCAGCTGGGTGGGATTTGCGTTGTCGGACTCTTGCTTGTGTAGTTTTCTGCCTGTGTCGTTCGAGAGAAACCATGCAGTTCATCTCCACACGTCCTTGCCTTTCTTTGACAGGCCAGCAATGGACTCTGGTACCAGATGGATGATACGTCTGTGGCTTACTGTGACCGCAACACAGCTCTCGGGCAGCAAGCCTACTTACTGTTTTATATCAGGTAACAGCCAGGACTAACAGCTGTTCAGAACACGTTTCCTTTTCAGGGTTTTGCTATTTCTCTTCTGATCCTCCTGAGTTGTTCCGTCCCAGGAGGCAATTACTACCCGCACCACTCAGGGCTGTCGAAGGTGACCTACCTGCCGCCAGTCCTTCCCTTCCCTTGCTGGGCTTTAGGCTGCTGCCCCCATGTAAACTGCTATTTGTCTGCTCTCTGTAGGTGGCTGATAGAGAGCAGAGTCCCTAAAGGGGCCTACAGGGAAGATGGGGGGGGGGGGGGAGGAGGACAGGACTCCTGCTCAGGGAGCGTAGTGATAGGGCGAGGGCCATTAGTTTTCAACTTAAGGAATGTAAATTTAGATTTAATGTTAGGAAGAATTACTTTATGGCAGGGGTGGGGTGACCGTGGAAGTGGTTGCCCAGAGAAGCTGTGGATGCCCCCTCCCTGGAAGTGTTCCAGGCGCGCTTGGACAGGGCTTTGAGCAAGTCGGTCTAGTGGAAGGTGTCCCTGCCTGTGGCAAGGGACATGACCTAAATGCTCGCCGAGGTCCCTTCCAACGCAAACTGTTCTGTGATTTTACGATTCCACGAAATGGAGGCCATAGCGGGTATGAAGAGGAGGTCTTGCTGTGACAGGGGCAGAGTTGGTGGGAAGACCCCAAGTGAAGTCCCCATTTGTAGCCTGACATGTCTTCTCTCTGTCATACAAACCGCTCCAAGTCAATGAGTGAAGGCCAGTGGAGGTTGCAAGAGCAGCCCTAAGTGGACATCACTCTTTTTTCTTATTTTCCCCAGATGCTCTGATGGGAAATCTAGTCAACAGGCGTCAATGTCACCAGCACCATCATATGCCCGCTCCTTCTTTGGTCAGCAGCGGGGCGGCAGGCAGCAGGCAGACCCTGTGGGACCACGGGATCAGCCTGATTGGACTAAGGTAACTCTGGGGAGGTGGGTCAGGGCAGCAGATGGACAGCGGATTTCTTTCGGGGGTCTTGGCATTGCTCTCCTTGCCCCCACACACTGCAGCCTTCTTCAGAGCCACCACGCTGCTCCGTCTCAAAGCATCGCCCCTAGATCCAACCTACTTGTGTGCCTTCGGCCCCTCTGCCTTTGCAGCCCTCCAGGAGGGCCTCTGGGAGGTCTTTAGTTGTCGCCTCAGAGCGCTCTGGAGGTTTCCCACTGCTCCATCCCCTCCAGGAGGAAAGGACAGGACCTTTTCACAGCTCTCTTGGCAGGATATGGCGATGGGCATGGAGGACTCTGCAGAGGACAGCAGCTCCTGGCCAGGCGGGCTCAGCATCACCTCCCATGTGGACATGCCCTTGCATCACTCCTGCGTCTGTAGGAGGCTGGAGTCCTGCACTAGAGCTGCATGCCCACACTGCCATCCACCATTTGACCATGTGCTGCACACTGCGCGAGAAGACAGCCACCAAGAGGAGCACAGATTCAGCCCTTCTTCCCGCTGCCAGAGGAATGGTGCCAGGAAGAGAACCCGGAGCAGATCCCCGCAGCGCAGAAATGATCTCCACAGCTGCTTCGTGGAAACCACAGACTGCAAGCGCTCCACAGGGAGGAGGAGGAGACCTAGTCCTCCAAGTTGTCACCACACTCCCAGGGATAACACAGCTCCAGGGCCCTCCAAACGCAGCTGCCAGTATACTCCTGCACCCAGGGCTGCTCCCAGGGAGCAAACCCTGCCAACGCAGAGAGCGCGGAGCCGATCCCTGTGGCACCGCTATGATCTCCACAGGCAGTTCACAGAGTACCACCCCTCAGCAGCGGGGATGAGAACTGGTCCTCCAACACAGGACCGTGCTCCCAGCAACAACAGAACGCAATGGCCTTCCCACAGTAGCTCCCACTTGGCTCCCGCACCCAGGGCTCTTCTGGAGCAAGCCCTGCTCAGGCAGAGAGAGTGGACCAGATCCCTGCGGGCATGGCTAACATCTCCGCAACTGGTTAAAAACACACACCATTAAAACAAAACACACTCCTCAGGCCTATGCCAAGGACAAGCTGCCACCAATGAGGTTCATCTTGCACAAGGCATCACCATGCAGGAAATCTTCCAGACGAAAAGGAAACGATAAAATAAAGACATATCAAGCAAGAGCTGGCTAAAGGCTTAACTGGACGCAGTAGTGAAGGAGAGGCAAGCTTTTAACTGCCTGAATCTCCAAGAAGCAAGTGGAGTGTTGGAAGGTGTCTGAATGATCGAAGAGTAAGGGGAAGGGAAATCTAGCAGGCAAGCGCAAGGGCTTCTGTGCAGATGGGCTGCTGGAAAGGGGACTTCAGACGTGGCGTCCTTGGGCATGAGTGTATCTGCACGCTTTGGTGGTCCATTCTAAGTGGGGCTAGTACGGAGAAGGGTGACACCAGGAAAAGCCCAGGGCTGGGACCGCCAGGTGGGTAATAAATATCTCTGAACCTGTGCAGAGCCAAAGCTCCACTGCAGGCTGGCCAGCAGGTCCCTAAGGAAGGGATCCGTCAATCCAAGGAGCCAGTGAGCCACTCAGGTCCCCAGCCATCGGCAGCTCCAAGCCACCTCCATGGGCTTGGAGACTCCAGGGGCGATCACCCAGAGGCAGAACTGAAACCCATCGCTTGGCAATTACAGCCTGCCTCTTCAGGGGAAGCACTTCTTGTTTCCTCCAAGCCTTCCTCCTCCTGACGGCATCCTGTCCCACCATGCGGAAGGGCTCTTCTTAGAGATGTCTCTTTTGGGTTGGAATGCTGGACTTCAGAGCCTGCCTTCCTTGCAAGGAAACACGCCAAACACTAGAAAGCTTCAGGCCACTTTGGAGGCTACGCTCTGGCTGCTGAGGGAAGCAGGTTGGTTTGTTAGCTTCACCTTTGCCGGGGGCTGTGATGTGCCCGGCCCCACCATCCCAGCACCAGGACCACCCAGCCACCCTCTTGAGGCTCTGGGAAGGCGGGTGATATTTCCTTTACTGCGCCAAGTAGCTGACACAGGCTTTAGTCATTCCCTCTTTCTTGGCAATGCTTAGGATGGGCTTCAAAGAGGTTTAGTAAAACATTTCCCATCAAAAACTCTTTTGACAGAAAATGGCTTTTGGGCACGATGCAAACTCCTGTGGAGAAGAAAAGTTCACATCAAACCTGCTCAGCCGATGTGAGAGACCTTCATGAGAAACCAGGAGTTGTTTTCCTCCTCCCAACATTTTTGGCAAGGTACTGCTGATGCAAAAGGTTCTGTGTTGTCAAGGTGGACACAGGTTGGTGGTGGAAGTAATGGAGACGTTTTCATGTACTCCTGGGCCAGGAATCACTTGCGAGTGCTTGAATCTGACAGCAGCAGCGCCCAGGCAGAGCTGGGAGCAGCCCCTGGCGACATCTCTTGGCTTTATGGCAGTGTTTGCAGCCCCAGCACACGTCCCCTGCCCCCTGCAGAGATCAGGCAGGAGGCTGGAGGGAAGACTCCCACCGATGGCTTTTGCCTCCAGGCTGGAGCGCACTGTCCCAGGCTCAGGAGCCGCCACCTCCGCGCTCCCCTACCCCATGCTGGGGCAATAAGGCAGCACTCCTCCTTCTACAGAACAACACCCCAAGCTTACGCCGAGGATGAAACGCCGATTTCCTCCTCATGCAGGTTTCTCCCACGGCTACAGGCTGCCACAGGGCTGTAGGGTCGACGTTCACAGGTGTCTCGAATGCCAGCACAAGTGTGGCTTTTCACAGGCAACACTGCAGGGAGATTTCTGGAAGAGTGTATCAAACCACACATATTCATTTGCCTTTCGAGTCTGTTATGTCGAGGACCTGGCAAGGTCACTGGTTTTGCACAGCAGCGGAGATGCTGATGTAGCCACATGACTCCAAGGTCCAGGGGCTTGACAGGAACAAACCTCAACATCTCGGTGCTCACCAGAAAATCAAAGGAGCTGGCAGTGAAACCTTCCTTTGAGACGGCTACATGAAATTGCATGGCAGAAACGGAGAGGCAGCAAGCTTTGGACCAAGGAAGCAGCTCTCTTTGCCCGGGGGCTGTAGCAAACTGCCGTGTTTCCTCCCCAGAAGCTTCCTCCGGTCCCCGCCCTGCTCGGCACCGAGCCCACAACGTTGCACTGCCAGTAGCACCAAAGGCAGACAAGGGGACAGGAGCAAGGTGTTACAGTCAGTCTGGGGTGGGAAGATAGGTGCGAGCTGACCAGGGCAGGAATCGTCACAGCCCTTGACAGGGTAAGTCTCGGCCAGCAGGGCAATGCAGAGGAGGTCCTGGAACATGTCACAGCTGAGAGGACCTGTCCTGATGGCTCTCCTGCATTTTCTGGTGTGGGGCAGAAGACGTGCTCCAGGGCAGGACTGGCCTGCTGCACCACGGGAAGGACAGAGCATGGTGGACCCCTCCTCCCAGGGCCGGCTGCAGGGCTGCGAAGGTGGCTGTGCAGGCAGGGGTGCCCAGCGCTGTCCTTGCCAGCAGGGTCCCTGCAGCCCAGGGGGCTGTGTGCTGGGGCAGGGGCTCTGCCACCTGCCAGGGGCAGCTCTCAGCCTGCCGGGGGGCTCCCCACAGAGATGCGGGGAGAAGCTGTGCATCGCGTCCAGGCAGGTTTTGAATGTCTCCAGAGAAGCAGACTCCACAGCCTCTTTGGGCAGCTTGTCACACTGCTCCAACACTGTCAAAGCACTATAAAAACTAGCTGGCTGCTACAAGGCTTTTACCATCATATGCCAGGTTAACTTCAATAAGTAGTTCCCACGCCTTGCCCCGGCACAGCCACCAGTCCCCTACAAGGTTTCAGAAGTTCATCTACGGGCCATGCTGTTTCTTCAGCCTCTTCAAGCCAGTCTACCCTGCTTCTCCCGGGGCCTCTCCTTGTCTCTCCGCCATCTTGGGAGGGGAGGGAGGGGGTGGGGGGGTGGGGAGCGGGTGCAGGAAGCAGCCACAGCTGCACATTATCCACGTCAGCCGCCAACACACCACCCCTGAGGCATGCCCACAGCTGTATATTATCAATATAATTAACCTGCCTTCATTCCTCTATAATTCCTCTACAATTCTCCCCCGGTTTTTTCTTTTCTTTTTTCTTGTTCTTCTTAACATTTCATTGTATTTATTTACGTATTTAACAGGTATTTAACAATCATCACAACATTTTCAAAATAAACTACTCATACAGTCCAGACAACTCGTCCCTGAACTCTTTTGTTCTTCTTTGTTGAAACATGTTTTACAAGTGTATAGGATTTGACCTGTGATGTGGTGTGCTACATTCTCAACTCTGGTGGGATCAGGAGGACTCACGGACACGGAATGCTCATTTGAAACCGGTGGGAACATTGATAATGTATGTTAAGAAGAGTGATTGTTGTGTACGTACCCATTTCCCTGAATATACTCAGGCAGGAATTCCTCTAGCTGGTATCCCCGTTCCGTTTGGGACTAACGGGAATAACTTGTGGCTAAGACCAGGATACGCTCCTTGGAACGAGACTGACCTCCAGACTTGGACAACACTGAATCCACACTTGTCCACTGTGAAGTGTGTTACTGCAAATGAAGCCAAGACACACGCAAATGCTCCCGCAGAGGGGGCGTGCCTAGGTGGGCAGCAGCTGAGGGCATGCGTGCTCAAGCACCTCCAAGTCCTTCCTGCCTCCAGGAGGTGGAGAGGTGGCCAGTGGTTGGCAGGCCTGGTCCTCTTGCAAGGTGGGGATGCTGGGGATGAGCAAGCACGTGGGCTGCAGCCACAGGCCATCCACATGCCTGAAAGGCTCTCTCACCCCTCTTGCTGGTCACCTAGTCCAGCTTCAGGTTCACTAGTGAGTTGCGCGCACACACAGGGCTCCCAGCAGTAGCTGGCCCGAGACACTGGGGCTTTCCAAGCGCTGGCTGCCTATGGCCTGTGTTGCCGTCAGCCTTTGCTAGCAGCCAGGCCAGGGGACCCACCGCGCAGCGGGTGCAGAGTGGGCCCACACAGGAGGGGCTTTGGGGTGGCTCTCCAGAAGAGGCCAGCGGGTCCTGTGGTGATCAGGCACAGGGCTAAGCAAGTAAAGCAGCCAGCGCTTTGCTTCTGTGTGCCTGGCTCCTTGATCCCCCCTTCTCTCCGTTTGCCGTGCTTATACGTGCCCCTCATCTTCCCTGGCTCCTCCCTTTCTCAGCCCTGCTCTCCTTGGCCAAGACAAGGCCAACCCCGCTTATTTTGCCCCACCGTGCTCCCAGGTTTGCCCCATCTGTCAACACACAGATGTGGCCTTTGGGTGCTCTTAGCTAGGTCCCCTTGCACTTGCGTGCCATTGCTGACGGGCTTGCCTGGGAACTGCTGTCCCTGCCAGAGTCCTCTCTGCAAAATGACCCCAAGCTCTTGAAGGTCAAGCAGCTGTGAAGCGTGGCCACCTCTGACGCCATTCCCCGCTAACCACCTGCCAAATGTGGTGCTGGAAGAGCAGCGTATCCCCAGCAGACAAGTTGTCTTCTCCAAGGACGCCTTCTGCCTGCTCTCCGCAGACCCACGGGAACCGGCAGCAGGTCCCTTGTCAAAACACAAAGCAGCCTTGAGCCCGCTGGCTTGGAGGCCCAGTTCTGGGGCCTAGGAAGCCCTGTGCGCCTCAAGCGCCTTGAGAGCAGCTCTTCAACTTTCAGGCAGAGCCTGCCCGCTCCTCCTCCTTGGGACCCAGTTGCTCCCTCCGCTGTGTTCCTTATGCCTCGCCACACAAGCCAGGGTGGCAGCAGGGAGCTGCCGCACCTTTCACAAGCTTTGAGGCTGCCATGCTTCAAGCCACTGCCCTCGCCCCCCACGGACCTAGCCCTGCTGCGCTTTAAATGCAGTGCACGTGCCTGGATCCTGCTTCTCTGCTGCACTCCAGCATGTGAGTGAGCAAGGCTCCCCCAGGCAGTGGCAGAAGGCAGACTCCTGAGACAAGGCTGATGCAGGATTTACCAAAGCCATGGACAGCAATGGCACGTACGGCTAAGAGCAGGAGCATCCTTGTCTCTCGAGAGCTTCACCTTGCTTGTCCTTGCCACAAATGCCCTGCTCAGTGTGCGCCCAGAACTGCAATCAGACTCATGGATAGCAAGGAGGACACGAGGCCTGCCAGAGGGCGTTGCTGTCACTGACATAGCCAGCGAGGACTGTGCTGCACCTGCATTTCACTGTTCTTTGTGCAGCAAGGTTGACACTGCTGGGCTACGCTTGGCTTATTTGGCTTGCCCAGCACCGTTGCCAGCCGCAGCCGTAAGAGACATTGGCTCTTGGACACCCAGGCATGCGCGTGCTGCCTGTAGTAGCCCCGTTCTCTGGCGTCTCTTTATTGGGAAGGAGCTGGTGGCATGGGGCTGCGGAGAGCAGGGCGGCAGGGAACTTCCCAAAGAGGCTGTGAGGCCATGCTCGCTTTTGTCCTGTGAGCTGTTAGAAGGCAGAGCTGGGAGCCAGGCGCCGCTGCCTGCCATGGGGCCTGCCCACCCTGATGGCGCAAGCAGGGCATTCCACAAGGCTCTGTCGGGGTGCGCGATCCCAGCTTCTGCCTCCACTCCTGCTTGGGACCCCTCCTATTGCCTCCCCTCCCTCCCCTCCCCCCCCGCCCCCCCGACACCACCACGCCCAGCACCCGGAACCAGGCACTCTGTGACATCAGTCCCACGTCCAAGGGAACCCCGGGCAACGGGAATCCTGCGGGCAGTACGTCAGCAGCCGTACTGGTGGCGACAAGCCCTCGTCCTTGCAGCTGCCACATGTCGCTGGCAGCGATGGGTTTTCTGCGTCTCCTCGTTGTCCTGCTGGCCGTGTGCTGTCCTGTGCACGGCACATGGGACAGCTGTGGGTAAGTGGCCCGAGGCTCTGGGAGGGAGTTGGGCAAGCCTTGTGGGCTTCACTGGAGGGGGCCTGCTTGTCCCCCATGGCCACCCCCCAGGTTCCTGAAAGCCATGTGGGAGGCTCAGTGCCTTGACAGCAGCCAGGCTGCCGGCACAACTCGTCTACGGGCTGAAGCAGAAAGCGGGGCGAGGGGAGCGGGTTTTGGCCCCACGGGTTTCCTCGGCCCGTCTGGCCATGCCTTGTGGGGAGGGAAGACGGCTGGCCTTCAGCCGCAACGGCGCAAGCCATCCAGCAGCACAGTAAGGAGTTTCTGGTTACAGAGGGAGCTGCGGGCTTCGTCCCATGGCTTTGCACTACGGCATGTCGCGCGTCGTGGGTGGCACAGATGCCCAGCCAGGGGCCTGGCCCTGGATCGTCAGCATCCAGGCTCTCGTGGAAGGAGGCACGGCGCACATCTGCGGGGGCTCCCTCATCAGCCCACAGTGGGTCCTCACAGCAGCCCACTGCTTCATCGAGGTCAGGTAAGGAGGACCAGGGGTCGGGGCTAGCCCCACAACACTAGCAGGTGCCCTGAGCGCAGCAGCACGTGCTACTGCCGTCCCGTTGCCCTGCAGTACGCCCAGTGCCTGGGCACTCCGGAGCCCCGCCGAGAGGCTGCTCAGGAGAAGGCTGGGCTCGTGCCACTGCTTCCCAGCAGCCTCCCGCTCGACACTGCTTGAGCCCAAGGCACGCGAGGGCAGTCGCAGCCTCCCTAGCGCTGCTTGCCTCTCTCCCTCGTCGAGCAGAAGGCAGGGCAAGTGCCGGGCTGCTGCAGCACGTGGCTGCGCTCCCTCTGAGCCCTCTCTCCATCTGCCTTCCAGGCACATCACCGTCTTGCGCGTGGTGCTCGGTGCTACCCAGCTGACTCAGCTGGGCCCTGAGGCTCAGGTGCGCGCCGTCAGGCGGCTGCTGGTTCACCAGCACTACTGGAACGTCACACAGAGGAACGACATTGCCTTGCTGGAGCTGGACCAGCCTGTCCAGTGCAACAGCTACGTACAGGTTGCCTGTGTGCCCAACGCCTCGCTGAGAGTCTCAGAGCTGACAGCCTGCTACGTCAGTGGCTGGGGTGCCAGGAAAGCAAGAGGTGAGTGGCCCAAACGCAGTGGCGGCGCCAGTGCAAGCTTGGCCAGCTTGGGGAAGCAGGATGCGCTTCCTGACGGCAGAGGCGAAAGCCAGAGTCAGGCTGTGGGGGCGTAAGCCCCTCTCTTCGAGAGAGGGGCCGGCGCCATTGACCCAGAGCAAGGCAGAAAGGCAAGAGCGGTCCAGCGCCTGTCCGCATGCAAAGCCAAGCCCCGGGGGAGGGCTTCAGCCAGACGGGGGAGGAGAACTGGCAATGAGCTGCTGGGTGTTCATTCCTTTCTGTGCTCTTCACAGCTGGAGGATCGGCATACGCGCTGCAGGAGGCCCAGGTCCACCTCATTGATGCCAGGGTCTGTAACAGCAGCGGCTGGTACAGGGGGGCCATCCACAGCCACAACATCTGTGCTGGCTATCCGCAGGGCGGCATCGACACCTGCCAGGTAGGAGCGTGCTACAAGCCAAGCCCTGGCAGCGCAGGCAGCCCCGCCACAACCGCCCAAACGTGCGCCATCACGGCCTTTTGCCGGCCACTCACACTCCCATGGCTGGGTCCCCACCGCTGAGGGCCTTACCCGCCCCTCCCCATGGGCAAGCCCTTGCCCAGGGCCTGCCCGCCTTGTCCCAGAGGCCTGGCACGCTGCCCAGAAGGCCTGCCCGGTGCCCCTGGCAGCCCACAGCTTCACCATCCCAGCCGTCTGACACACCTTCACCACCACCGTGAAGAGCGATGAGAGCGAGCCCTGCCTTACAGGCCCACCGCCCCCTGCCAGGCAAGCTTCTACAGAGCTTGGCTGGCCACTGAATGCAGCTCTGGCAGGTGCCGTGAGAGAGAAGGAGCCAGCCACCGGGCTGACGGTGGCCACCCAACAACCCCTTCGTCCTCTCTCCTGTGCTGCAGGGGGACAGCGGTGGGCCTCTCGTGTGCCAAGACAAGAGCGCCGACTACTTCTGGCTTGTTGGCGTGACCAGCTGGGGGACGGGCTGTGCGAGAGCAAGGAAGCCCGGAGTCTACACCTCCACCCAGCACTTCTACGACTGGATCCTGGCGCAGATGGGCCTGCGCCCAGCAGTAACCACTACTGCAAGGCCACAGCCAGTCTTCACCTACACCCCCGTTCAGAGGCCGAGGCCAAGGCCAAGGCCAACAGAATCGAGCCGGTTTCCACCCTGCCCGTTTCCAGTCCAGAAGCTGCTGGACTTCTTTACTCGGCTGCAGGAGCTCCTGCAGTACCTAAGAGCGAAATAGCTTGGAGCAGCACGATGAGGAGCATCCAGGGCAGGCTGCAGCGCACAACGACCGTTTCCTGCTGGGGCAATGCCTGCTGACGAAAGGCAGCCTCAGTGACAAAGGCCTGCTCTGTCCTGCCCACGCTCCTCGCAACGGCAGAACCCAGCAGGCTGCCTTCTTGCAATAAAGTGTTTCCGTTGGCATGGCTAACCACGCGCCAGTGCACTGCAGTCTCCTGTGCGAGGCAAGGACTTCCAGAGCCGGCACCTGCCGAAGGAGGCAGGCTGCCAAGTCGGGCACAAAGGGTCACCGCAAAGGGCTGAAGCTCTGCCTGCTCCGAGAGAAGCATGAGGGAACAGTGGAAGGAAGGAAGGCAGGTCATAGGAGGGCTCAGGGCCTTGGGGGTGGCAGTTGGAAGCAGAGAATGCCTTAGGCTGGCTCCTGCTGGCATCCCTGTGGGCTTCTGTACGAGGCGCAAGCCAGCTTGAAAGTGGCCTCTCAGGGCCAGCTGGGCTTCAGGGGAAATCCACGAGCTGGGGCCTTTGCTCACGCCACGGAGTTCCTGGGCTTCCCCAGGCTGCTCTGCTTTCACAGCTGCACCATGTTTCCAAGGCCAGGCCTACGGCTGCAGTGGCTGCCGGGAGCGCCATGAGCTTTGAGTGGGAGCAAAGAGGCTGCTGCTGCTGCTGCTGCTCGGCAGTTGCCCCCCTCCCTGGCTGCCTTCTGGCTGTAGTAGCGGCCACGCTAGAGGAGCAACCGGAGGCCTGGGGCATACCAGACCCCTATGGAGGGGTGCCGCGGGGACTCGAGTGGAATGGTCGAGACTAGGGGACCGGGCCCCCAGTCCGGTGTCTTTTTGAGGGCTTGAGGCTCTGCAGAGGGGTCTGGGGTGCAACGAAGGCCTCAGAAGGGGGCCTGAGTGGACTAGAGAGAGCCTAAGGCAGCCTCGGGGTAGCCAGGGGAAAGGGTGCCCAGTGCCAGGTGGCCTCCACAGCCATCAGGGACCTGGGCACAGGCACTGTCATGTGGGGAGGCAGGGAGCGTGGCATGGGCTTGTTGTGCTCATCATCTCCTTGCCCCTTTGCGGTGCCTTGATGTTGCAGCTAGCCCAGGCACTGCCCCCCACCAGCACAGGGACCCTTGCACAGCACTCCAGCTTAAGATCACTGGCACCGGCTGCCCAGAGAGGCCCTGGAAACATTCCAGCACCACCTGCACATGATTTTGTGCAACCTGCTCTAGCACAGCCTGCTTTTGCAGGGCGTTGGACTCGATAATCTCCAGAGGTTCCCTCCAACAACGACCATTGTGTGATTCTGGGACTCGTGGCACTTTGGCTGAGGAAGAAGAGGTCAGGATCCTCAGGCCACCCGACACCTGACTGCCTTCCCAGTGTCTGTCCAAGAAACCTGCCAGTCCTCACTAACAGAAGTTGGACCTGCACACGTGGGCTTGCACATGTGCATGAGCACTGCAGGGCAACAGCCTTCTCTCTCTTCCCCGTCCTCTACTGCAGGGCGAGCGCAGATGTTCTGCCAAGGGAGCACCAGTCTGCACAGGCCCTGCTGCTGTCGCTGTCATGCAGCGGCTCTTCTACCCCGGGCTCCCGCTACTGTGTCCCACACCACTGGCCTGGTGTGATGGCAGAGCCAGGGGCCCTGCCCGGTCTGCACCTTCCCGGTCCATCAGGGCAACCTGGGTGCCAGTGAGGAAGCTGGGAATTGCCCTTGGCCAGGCCCTCTCCCTGGAGTTGCCAGAGGAGGAATTCCTTGTGGATGGCAGGGATGCCAAAGCATGAGGAATTCCCCATTGGACGGCAGGGACAGTGCGTAGAGCCCCATCGATTTGAAGCCAAGCCCAGCAGCCCCTCAGCCATGGCCACGGTCACACAGAACCTCACCGAGGAGCTCATCCATATCGTCCAGGACACCCTCATAGTAACCAGGCAGTACCAAAAGTTTCTGCAAGTAATGATGGCCAAGTGGCAAGAGGCGGTCTGTAGCGGGACACACACCACGCTCACCACCACCCCACAGTTCTCTCCCTTCCCCGCCACCAGGAAAGAGGAGCAGCAGGAAAGAGGATCAGCTCTATCCAGGGCTGCTGGAGCCCAGAGGGTTTTTCCAGGGCCTTCGAGTAGAGCTGCTGGGGGCAGATGCGCACATGGAGAAGATGGCAGATGGGGACAAAGGCCAAGGGGAGGACATGGGGCCAAGCAGAAGCAGCCCTGTGCAGGTGGGCAGAAGGAGCCCAATGGGGATGAGGAAGAGGAGCCCCATGACTCCAGACAGAATCAGCTCCATGGGCCTGGGCAGCACCATCCACGTGGGGCCAGGCAGCAGCACCCCAGCAGAGCCCAGGCCCCAGCACCATGTCCCCATGGGCAGGGCACGTGGGCAGGCAGCCTCAGGACCGTGCTGGGCAGGATTGTGCCTGCAGGAGGGCTGCTCCCAGCTGTGGGGCTGCCCAAAGGCTTGGTGGAGATGCGACTGCCGGCACCACTGTGTCTGTTTCTGCAAGCCCCCGTGGTGGCAGCGCTGCTCCCACAAGAGCAATGGGTTCCCCTGCCAGTGGGCAGCTTGCAGGGTGCAGGGCTGGGAACCCTCTGGGGTGCACCCCCATCTGAAATGTTAAATCTTGCAGGAGCGGTCTGCAAACTAGGACCATGCGTGGCAATCAGTTAGCTGAGGGGAATGTGCTCGAGCTTGTCTAGACAACAATTAACATGATGAGGCATGTTTGCAGAGCACAGGGGAGTGGGAGACAGATGGCGCCAAGGATGGCACCATGGAAAGGTAACACCTTGCTGTTAATTGATGAAAGTGTCCTTTGTCGTTAACCACCAATCAGGGATTGCCTAGTCTGTAATTCTTAGCTTAAAGAACCAATCTGTTTAAAGCACGCAGCTTCTGAAAACATATATAAACTCGTGATTGTGTACAATAAATGGACATTTGCTTGCATCAAGCTGCGTCCCGTCTCTTCATTCGCCACAAAATCTTTCCTCTATCTTGGTGCTGGGGCTCATCCATCCATCCCGCATCTGGGGCTGTGTCACCCTCAGTGCCTGAACCCAGTGGAGATGTGGGCGCTGCTGGCACCCACAAAATGGGACATGGGGGTGTCTGGTACCACAGTGGCTGTGCTAGAATGGGGGGACCAGGCTGGGCTAGAGAAAGGGGCCAGCACGAACCTTATCAGGTCCAACAAGTGCTGAGTCCAGCTCCTGGGGATGAACAAGCCCAGGCCCCGGCACAGGCGGGGGCCACCTTGCTGGAAAGCAGCTTGGCAAAGAAGGTCCTGCTGGGCTCCTCAATGAGCTGCCTGCTGGGCAGGGGATCTGTGCCCCTTGCAAAGGGAGGAACTGGTATGTATTGAGACCCCACGGTGAATCCATACACCACAAATAGAAAGGCATGTTATCCCCAGGTTGGCATATTCAAATGGCTAACAAATGGGGTATGGGCTTGGTGCCTTAAACATTTTTGTCCAATCTAGATAATAGGGTTGAAACATGGGAATAAATCCCCCACCCCATCAAAACACTCCCCTCAGGAATTGTTTGTGAACCATTTGCTGTGAATCGTGGAATAGAACGATGGAGCATGGCATACCCCAGACTTGTGAACCCTTATTCCAAGCATGTGTCCTTGTTGGGGTTTTCAGGCACCAGGGTTTAAACCTGGAGATCCCACCTGTTATGAAAAAACTACCAGTCAAGGAAACACATTGCAATACGCAGTTTTGCTTACCCACAAAACAAAATGGAATTTTGTGTGGGAAGGAAAAAAACCAAACTACGACCCATCAACACGCTCCACTGTTCGATATCCAGCCCCTCAGGGTCCGTTCTGAGCATGTTCAGATGGGAAGATGTACTTTGTACTACCTACTTCCTCAAAATTATTTACATATGCATAAGGCACTTGGGTATGTCACTTTGATCCTGGGGGCCTTTCTTATGGTCTTTAGAGATCGTTAGTGGTCAACAACTTGGTGAACTTCAGCTGAACTTTCCTGGGGCACCTGCACCCTACTTGTTGTTATAGAACTTCATTTCTTCTCTGTGCTATATGGTTTTGGTGGCAACACACCGTTACCCCACTTCCCTCGTCTATTGGTATAGCCCAGGTGCCTCAGAAGGCTTGCCACCCCTTACTGAGCTTATGCAATAGGTTGAGTTAATCATTGCTTTAGTTGCAGCCTCTCCTAGTGATTCTTTATAACTTCATCCCATCAGCGAGGAGAAGCGTCCAGCTGTGCCACTGAAGGCAGCAGCCTCGAGTCACCAGGCTGCTCCCTACAGGAAGCAATCCCGACTGCCTGGATCTCGCCGCTGACAGGCTGTATTTAAAAATGAAGTGTTTTCCAGCAAGGGAAACAAGGCTTGAGCACTCATACTCCGGCTGGTGACTCTCCCAGGCAGCTGCATATTGCCAGTCCCTCAGCAGGGCAGGTGTAGCCAGGGCCCTGCCGGAGTCAGCAGCAAAACACGCTAGCCCTATTCCTGCAGGAACTACAAACGCCAGGGCGGCTGCGGGGGGCTCTGCGAGTCGGGGTGCCTGGTGCCTGTGCCCAGGGCATGTGCCGGCACCTTTCCCTCCTTAGCTCTCAGCTCACCCCCAGGGCTGCCCCGGCTGGGCCTGACTCCAGCTGCTCCGGGGGCCCGGCACACCGGGGGGTTGGAGCCTCCCCACCGCACCCCCAGGCAGCCAGCAGGCAGCAGACATCCCTGCGCTGGCCTAAGGGCCTCCCTTGCCCCACGGCCGGCCACAGGCCCCCCTCAGCTGGGACACAGCCCAGCCCAGGCTGTGCCTGCCCAGACCAACATGGCTGCCAGGAGGCTGAGGGTAGGCAACAGCAGCTCCCAGCATGCCCCGGGAACAACCTGGCAGTGGGATGGCCCCGGGCCTACAGCTCCCAGCATGCCCCGGGAACAACCTGGCTGTGTGGCAGCCCCGGGCCTACAGCTCCCAGCATGCCCCGGGGCACACCTTCTCCCAGCAGGCCCTGGGGTGCCCCTGCCCTGCAGTCGGGCCCTGTGGGGACACCAGCCCCCAGCCCTTGCCCTGCAGGCCCCACAGCCACTGCCCGGGGCTGCTTGAGCACAGGCCCAGGCCCTGGAGCCCCCGTGGGGCAGGGACGAGGGGGAGAGAGGCACCGAGCGACAGGGAGAGGTGGGTCAAGGCAGTGGGGTGGCCGGAGAAGGACAGGAGGCATCCAGAGGGGCAGGGGGAGCGGGAGGGGCTAGGCAGGGATGGAGAAAGGACAGGGACTGGTGAGGAGCAGGCAAAGGGTGGGAGCGGGACAGAGACAGAGGGGCAGGGGGGTGCCCGAGGGAATGCAGGATCAGCAGCAGGAGAGAGGGACAGGGAGAGGAGCGGAGGGGCGGGAAGGGGGACAGAGGCACAGACCAGCACAGGCAGGGCGAGGGGACAGGATGAGCAGGCTGTGGCTTTGGCAGTGGGCGGCAAAGCTGCTTCTGTGGGTCTTTCCTTTCCCCCTCTGCCCTTATCCCCTCCCCACCCTTCCCCTCGGTGAGGCTGTGTCTGTGGTGTGCCTGCTCTGGTGAAAGGAGCTCCTGCACCAGCCTGAGGGCAAAAGAAGAGGGGCAAGGAGCGAGTTGTCGCAGTCCTTAGTTTGCAGGTTTAATGTATTGTCCCTGTTCAGAAAACACAGCGTGTATGTGTGTCAGTGGTGCCGGCAGATTTTTGTTCTTTACAGCAATTTCTTTAAATACCAGACTTCATGCAGAAGTTTCACACGGTGCTGTGCTTCTAGTAAACAGAATTGCTTTTATGCATGCTGCAGTCTGGAGGTGGCAAGTGCCAGGTGAGAGATGAAGATGGAAATGAAAGCAAGTGACGCACATGCGGTGGTGATCCTGCCACAAGCATGCTGTGTATTGACATGGGAGAACGCTGCAGGGACTCTCAGAAGTCAAGGTTTTCAGTGCTGTTTCTGTATTTGAGACCCAAGGGATGGTTTCCCTCTGCATGCGTTTCTGTGCAGGCATGTGCATGGAACATGGGTGTGTCTCTGTGCCATAAGTGGGACTGATGGCAGCTTTTCATTTCATTCCAACTCAAAAGTAAAGAAAGACTGTACCTGCAAAAGAATTCAAACAGCCGTCTTTCTTTCCCAGAATGAGCATAGAAGCGTGGGGGAGCAGTTTGCAGGTTCAGAACTTGAGCCTGCTCTGGGTGGTAAACCCTCAGGAGAGGAAAGAGAAACCCCACTTTTTTAACTACAGCTCTGCTTCCCTTAATGTGTCTTCTTGTTAGATTGTGTTGGTGGTTAGTTTAAAAGGACATGATTAAATTGTGCTTGTTTATCAAGATATTTGAGGGTTATTTACTGTCTTAAATCCACTTACGAGTGGGGCACTCTGCTGCCCTGTGGGCAGTACAATGTCAAGACTGGTAATTTTCCTTTTCTTCCCTAGTGTACGGATGCATTTATGAAGGCAAGTGTTGGGTCTTATTGGCGCCGCACAAGAAACCAACGTGTGATACCCAGACATTCACTGTTAGAAACAGGAAAAAGCTATGGGCCCTTGCTTCAGATTCTGCAAAAGATGTACCAAGGCTGAGGAAAATGGCAAAAAGGGAAGAAATGCCATAGCATAACTTTGGGATGGCAGGTGAGGTTTTCATCAGTGTTCCTCAAATGTGGCAGCCTCATTTTGTTTGCGGATGTGGTGTTGAACTCAAACTACGAGACTAGTTTCCTTTATTGCGGGTGATACTATAGCGCACGTACCTTTCATGTCCCAAGTGAAGTTGCCAAGGCTGTAGTGGAACTTCTGCAGAACCACCTCAAATTTTCCTTAGTGCGTCATTTCCTTCAACAGTCAAGTCCAGGTCTGTGGCATACAATAACCCCTCCCCCATTTGGGATCTGGATGTGGCTGATTTTTAATTTAGACTTATCTGCTGTTAGAGATTTTCTTTTTTTGGTCCAAATAGGGAAATGCTGATTATGTGCATTCTTTTGCTTTTTCATAGTGTTGTTCCATGTTTAGTCATTTGTTCCTTACAAAAATAGTGTATGGGTGTCTATGAAGCTGGAGGTGTTTACGTTCTTGCGGCTGAATGTAGCAGTGGAGCTATCTTGCTGTATTTAAATCAAGAGGTGCGTAATGTAATTTCACTTAAAATCTGGTCTCGGTAGGCAGATCCTACCCTGACAAGCATTTAAAAAAAAAATAATTAAAAAAAATCAAATCTGTGAAGAGGTATAGGTGGAGCACCTGAACTAGTGCAAGGCAGGAATTCTCTCTCTGGTATCCACACATTGCAGAACTGTTGCCATCATGACCTTGAAATAGTGAGCCATTAATGTTAACTACTAGCAGCTTGTGAACCTAACAGTCAAGGTAGAAAATAATGTCCCACTGCCACCTTTTTTTATTTTTCTTTTATGTTTTAAAGTTTCTGATTTGATACTTTCTGATGTATTTGAAACCTGTGTCATACCCTGTGTAGTTTGTGACAGGTGTGTGGCAGATGGGACTTTTCTGCTTGGAGAGGTGGTGAGATGGAGAGTGGAGAATGGTTTTATGGCACAAGTGTAAAAGTATAAAAAGGGATTAAGAGGCTTGTGTACCTTGCTGCCAGTTCAGTGGCATGAGAATTCCTGTAATGACAAATTCCTTCTGGCTCTGAAGGAATGGACATGCCAACCTGCTGAGTTTCCACCCAGAGCAACACTAGCAACGGATGTCGTTCCCAAATGGTGAGGTAGTTATAAGCTTCATCAGTAGTAGAAGCTGTGGAGAAAGTCGCGAATCGTCTGCCGTTCTGCAGGTCAAGTGCTTGGCTCTTTTCTCACTAGTGTTGATTTAAGGGTACGTTGCTTATAAATAGCACTTGACCTTTGTAATTCTTCATACTGCTAAGTTCTCGGTGCCATAAGAGAACCATTGTGCTGTGAAGGCCCTGTAAACATACGGCAATGTTTGTGTTTATCCATTTTGCCTTCCCTTAGATGATGTTCTTTTGTAATTTGAAACCTTAGTGGCAGGATTTGGGGCTTTATCCTGATCAGCCATCTAAGGGCCAGCTCTTGGCTGCAGCTGCAGCATAAGTATTCAGGTAGTTTGAGCACCAAATGAAACTTCCACTTGGCTGTCATTTTGGCTATTCCCTTCCTCTTAATTTTTATATTTTAATTAAGAGTTTTAAGTATTTGGCTTCCTTACAGAAAAAAAAAACCCCAGTGCTATCCTTGTCCTGTTATGATAGACCCCTAATCTAGAGGGCAGAAAGCTGAGACCACCAGGAAGACGTTGAGAGGAAGGGGAAGAATGTTAGAGCCATGAGTTGGGTGTTCTTCAGCTGGCCAGATCTGAGGAGATGGAAAAGGTGCCTCCCAGGTAGCTAAAGGGAGGCACAGGAGAGCAGCTGGGAGCCAGAAGTGTGGTGTGGGCATACGGAAGTGCTACACTGTGGTGTGTCAGGCAAATTATTTTCAGGAACTTTCATATTTGTTGTCATTTCCCAAGCTCCTGAGGTGCAGGAATGCTGGAGGCAAGAAGCTGCCAGCATCAATTATGTGGAGAAAGAACACTTCTATCTCCATTTTACTTTCCTCACTTCTATGTTTTGGTGGCAGGGCAGTAAAGACCCGGACCTGGACCCTGACCCTGACCCTGTGAGTACACAGGCAGCTTGTGTGGCCAGTGCCAGTGCGGTTCTGGCACAGAGGATCAAGCGCTTCATGCTTCAGAGCTGTCAGGCTGATACTCTTCAGCACTCAATGACGCTCTAAATTACAGCTAAAGGAAGAGAGAAATATTGCTTCAGAGCTTGATAATGTTGTTCTGATCCATCCTTTTGCTTGTTCAGTGGCTACAGAAGGGAGCCACTGCCTTGGTAGGAGCATCCATTGAGTTCTTCCTGTGTGATATTAGAAAATCATTGTGTCTGTTTATGCATGAGATCATTACAGTAGGTGTTTTGAAGATGTTCACGTGTGGTACATCAAACCTTTGCCAGTAAAATAGTAAATCCATGCAGTGGGGTCTAAAGCACGCAGATCCAGTGCAATCCTCCAAAGAGCTTTGAAAGTCTGTCCCCGAGGGTACAGACCTGGCTGTTGGTGATTCTGTTGACCTGCCTTTTATAGCAGGTTGCTTGGAGAAGTTGCTATGTCAGAAGTAGTCTTCTGCGGGCTGGATGCTGCAAATGGTAGGATGTTTAAGGAAGCAAATGAATAACCTTCAGACTTGGTTTTACTCTTTTAACAGATTGTACACAAATGGGAGGCCTGAGCAGGCTGCTTTTAGCAGGGGAACGTGACCTGACTGCACAGGAGGCAAGGAACTCCCTTCTCTCGCTGACCATGAGCCCTCAGTTTCAAGGCAGATCTGAAGAGGAATATTTGACCCGTGGGAATTGCAACTTCAGATACGTAACTCAGGTGGGACCGCCGTGTGTGCCCTGTGATAGGAGCCGTGTATCCCAACCGTGAACGTAGAGGTTGGGCCCGGTTTTTAGCTTGGTTCAGTATGAACTCTGCTGGCTGATTCTGTAATCAAGGGCAGGCAAGTCTGCCCCCTGAGAGGATGTTGTCATGGGTGGAAGGGTTGAAGTGCAGTGACTGCATCAACAAACAGGTGGTTTGAAAAGTCTTTTGGGCAAGGGTCTGGTACGCTGGTGTAATGCCTTTTCCCTTTTACAATGGTGTCCAGTAAACACAAGTGTTCCTGCATGTGTCCAGTAGCGCAGAGACCTCTGTACTTTCTTTGGACTGATTGTTGTATAAGATCTGGGGGTTTTTGGACAGCTCTGAAAATTGTTCAAAAGGTTTCTTGTATGTTGGATGAAATGGGTCATCACTTCCATAAACCTCTAGCCTGTAAAGAAGAGCCGTGGAAGTAAGGAGATTTTATTTTTTTTCTCTTTTTATTGTCACTGGGAGGAAAAGCAGTGATTAACTATTGACCTGTGATACCCCCAGATGCAGGCTGTGCAGTGCATTTGAGGTGGATCACTCCTGTACTGCCAAGACTGAGCCCAGACTCCTCAATGCTTTGCACTCTGGCAGTGGAAGTCCTTGTGCAACTGTGGGTACTGGCTTTCTGTGCTGTAGCGTGAAAAATACAAAGCACTGGGGTTAAGGTTTGCAGAGAAGTGGGAAAAAGTTGATTATTTTGTGCTAGGAAGAGAATGTCCTGTACTTTTCAAACTTTGAATGTCTCCACTTGGAATTTAAAAACTGCTTTTAACTCTGCTGCTATGTTTCAGTGGGCAGGAAGGTGTCTTGTAGTTACAGATGATCCGTTCCCTTAAGAAGGATCTTTGCCTTCTGAGTTGAGCTTTCTTGGCTTTACATGAAAAGTGCCTCAAGCTGTACGATTTCAGATGGCAGTGAGGGAATTACATCTCCGTGGGGATTTAGAGAGAAATCCAGAAGTATGTTGCCTTATCGTTTCAGTATATGAACTTTTCTAAACAGGATTTGCTGGGTTTTGAGCAAGAGACCCACTTCCCACGTGCCTACATAAACCCCGTTTTCTCGGACAGACACATGCATTATGGTTTGTGATGCAATATTTACTTGATTCGTAAGCCGTACTGTGCTGTGCTCTTCTGGGCTTGTCGTAGTTCTTTGAAACGCAGCCCTGCGCATCAAAGGGGCAAGCTGTGTGATCTTCTTCCCCCCACAACACAGAGCAATGTAACTGTCATAAGTACCGGCAGAACAAAACTAGTTGAGGGATTTGTGGGCTGCTGTTCGAATCATGGTGGGCCAGGAATCAGCCCATGCTTACTAATACGTTTAATTGTCCTGCGCCACCTGAGGGGCAGGACAGTGTCAGGGCATTTTCCCAGGGAATAAAACTGGACATGTCTGATTCTCTCCGAGGGTCCCCTATGTAAAAAAAACATCCTTCAGCACCATCTGGGTGCTTGGTGTTCTCAAAAGGACCCAAAGGGATGAAGTTCACTCCTGCTGCCTGCGTGACAGCAGGAATTATGTCTGCAGCTGTGCTTCTGTGCACTTCGAAACTGCCTCCGTTTCTTTGCTTGGCCAACCAGAAGAAAACCAAAAAAACCAAAAAAAACTAAGCTGAGTTGGCAACAGTGTCTTGCTGTCCTCTCTGAAGGAAGTAATTTACCATCATCTCGCAGCTTGCCAATCGTGCACCAAGTGTGAAGAAGAACATGACGTGCACTGTCCTAAGCTCTCAGCAGGTCAGGTTTTGCTGTCCTCTGGAAACTTTCTAGCTCTTCAGTTTTCCTCCACAAAGGTCACATTGTTTGGAGTAGTGATGAGGTGGCCCCCCAAATGCCGCAGCTTTGTTTCTAAGTGCTGTTAAAGTATTTTGCCTCCTGAAGAGACTGTGTTCCTCATGAGGAACGGTTACTTCTCAATAGTGATCCCCTTTCCGTCTAAAGGGATGGAGCTTGAGACTGTGGAGGTGGAGGTGCTTGGTGAGGGAGGCAGTCAGGCAGTGCCAGTCTGGGGTGCCCAGCTGCGCAGGGCAGTGACGGCACCCGTGTGCCTGGCGAACGCTTCTCTCGCGGTGTTGCAGGGAGAAGGTGTGAGGGTGCTGGGAGAGAGCCGGCGCCCCTGGGAATGACAGCAGCTAAAGGTGAGGGCTGGCTGCGTGGGCAGCAAAGGGTGAGCCAGCCACTCCCTTTGCAAATGCAGTGGAGAGGGAGGGAGCCCCTCCATCAGCACAGCAACGTCTGCTGGGGCAGGGCCGGAGGCACCGGCACCCAGGGCAGGGCTGGCAGGGGGTCTGAGAGAGCCACTCCGCCACCCCCTTGCTTACTGAGCCTGTGGGGAAATCACTTTGGGGGCAGCGATTAAAAAGTGCATGCAAAGTTTTTAGGTCCAATTGGAACACTGAGAAGGGGTTCAGGGCCTTTCTCAGAGCGCCACACGTTGCATAGTCATGTGTCATACACAGGTTTGGTGACTGGTTTCTGGCTTCTAATGCAAATGTGTACGCATCCTCAGTAGCACTGCTGAAGTGTTTTACGGACTACGCGTGCTCCCCAAGCGGGATTTTGGCCTCTTTGGGGCAGAACTATTTCAGTTAGAGGTCACCATCTCCCACTGCCACAGTTATCTCTGTCCTATTTTAAATTCATTTTCTGTTGATGTCAGTGGATCCCAAGACCTGATCAGCTTGTGTTCTCTTGCAGCCAGAACTTCCCTCATTTGAAGGCTTCTTTCTGCCTTCTTTCAGCCAGGGCAGGGCTGGGAGGGAGTTTGAGAGAGCCACTGCCTTGCTTAGGGACCCTGTGGGGAAATTGCTTTGGGGTGGGGGCAATTCGAGAAACCTGGGACCTCAGAGAAGCATAGTATTACAGGAAGCTTTTTAGGGTAAAAGACAGCTGTCGCTTTCAGGATGGCCGGCATTCACCATCCTAAATGTGTGTTGCCACGGCTCCCTAAGCAACGCAGCCTGCAACCTCAGCACGTGCTGACAGGAGTAACGGAGGCTGGAGCGGAGTGGAGACCCCGCGGCCAGGCTCTGTTATGCTCCTGCAGGAAGGGGAACTGGACGGTACCACAGAGCTGATGAGATGTCCACTGCCATGATTTTCCCTTTTATAACAAATTCTACCAGGGACAAGCAATGGCAGAAAAGGCAGGAATATGGTTACGCCAGTACTTCACAGTCCCTTGAACTTCTTGTAGTTCCAGCGTACTGGATGGACTGTGCCCAGATTCTTTCTTTTCTAGTGAGTCTGGTGGAAGAGAGGCAGCTCCTGCAACCCGCCAGACTTCTTGGGATTTAACTTCTCGTGCTGGCCCTTGGCACTTTGACTCTGGGACTTCCAGTCCCAACTTGATTAGTGTTGCCCAAATGTTTTTCATTGCATCTGTAATGCTTTGTGGCCCTTCTGCCCCGCTGAGGATGCCATCAATGTATCGATACACTGTGAGGCCAGGTGGAATGGTGATCTGTGCTAAGGCTGTGGCCAGAGCATTGTGAGCGATAGCGGGGCAGTGTTTGTATCCTTGCAGAAAACTGTTTGAAAACATACTGAGTCCCGCTCCAGGCAAAAGCAAACCGGGCTTTTTCTTGTGCGTGGAGCAGAATCACGAGGAATGCATCTCTAACATGTAAAGCATCTAAAGGTAACCTAACATCTATGCTAACCCTAGTGTCCCACAAAAATCACTGGGTAGCTAGGTTACTGACAACGAAAGGAGAGGAAACAGCACTGGGAGAATGAAAATATCCCACTAAGTCAATTTTTTTGTCTACCTATACAGCAGAAGTGTTCTTTCGTGTTAAAGGCAGAGTATGTTCTGATTTGCACTGCCCCACTAAATGGTTTTATGCTGCAAAGGTTTACTAAGAAATAATTGTTAGTGTTCTTCTTGGTTATGCACCCACATCTTATAATGAAAAAATTAGATGATAACATCTTTGCTGTGCTACACTGTTCTATAACTGAGAGTTAGGTTGTGTTTTCATTTTAAGCATTCTCAAAAAAATACGGATAATTACAGCTTTTACTAACAGCACTGCGGCAAATGTGAATTCACTGGTGGGCTTTTAAGCCTCACCTCAGCATGTTTGATGTAGGAACAAACGTAACAAGTACTCTAGTATTTTTGCCAATGCTTTCCTGCACAAATTGTATTAAAAGCATAGATTCTTCTGGTCTTCCATGCAGAAAGTATGGTGAGAATAAATCTGATATCAAAATGACTTCTTCAGATGTCAGAGGTTTGTTTAGAAATGTCCACTGCGTGTATTTTTTCTTATTTACTTGCAGTGGGTCATAACAACCTGCAGAGAAGATATGCAAAGTACGCCATCCCTATTATTTCCATTCCTGGGTTATGATCGAATTTGGCACAGAATTTTAGATCAGTTGCAAAAAGTAATTCTGGGCCACGCATATTCAGATTGATCCATGATCCCAGGCAGCTGTATGGGATTTGGTAATTTTCTTTAATAAGGAAAGGAAAACTGCATGTATTATGGAAATGAGAATTTAGTGAGACAAAGGGCAGGTCCAGTTCCTTTTTCACTAATACACAGAGATGTTCTAACATATCAAACGAAAAGAATTTCTAAAGAAGTAGACCTTTCTGAGCTGGAGAAGAGGTAGATGAAATAGAAAAGATAGATCTAAAATCTGCAGCAAAATATTGCCTCTAAAGGAAGATGTGTTGGGTTTTTTTCTTTCATGGAAACAAACCAACAATTACTGTGCGATTCTCCAAACTGGAAATTTGCAAAAAGCTGTGTAGCGTGGTTTTCAGTAGTATAAAAAGCAAAAGCTCTTCAGGGTTTCAAGTATATCTTTGCAACAGCTGTTAAAAATATGCAAACAGACAGATTGTTCCATTGTATGAAAACACCTTCATTTACTACTTATTTGTCATACAGGGAGTAAACTAGCAGTGACGACCGTTGGAAAGTTTTAGATGAATAAAAAAATCCTCCAAACCAGGAAAAATACTGTGCTATCAGGTAGCTGCAGCTTTGCTGTGTGAGCTTATTATTCACATAGTGACACATTTTTCTAGATGTGTCACTTAAGGCAGGGATGGCTTCTTATTCTAAAAAGCCATTTGCCTAGAGCAGTCACTCATGTGCCACATACAGGATTTTTATGCTAACACTATTGAAAAATTTCCCTAGAAAATTTTTCACCTCCTTCGAGTAAATACAACCGATGTCCCTAACTGTCTCAGTTTCCTATTCCACCATAGGTTGCTGTATTTCAAAGACAAAGTTAACCAACGGCTGGTTACTAACCGAGGGCTCAAACCAATTTTTGGAGCAGTCAGGTAGAGAGTTGCCATTTAGTCTGGACCCACTGAAGTGCCAATGTAAATATAAACAAAAGAAGGTATATCAAACTTTAGATTCTCTAGCAAAACAACGGAAAGGATATGAAGAACTATGTCTTGTCTACTGTCTGTTTCCCATATGTGTGGTGATCGGCTCCCTGGAAAACAAGAGGCTGGGCTGGTCCTGGCTGTGGCCATGAACTTGCCAGCTGAGTGCTAGGTGGTAGCAAGGAGAGCACTAGAGGAAAGCACAGACCCATTGACCCAGCACCACCGTTCTCGTGTTCTTCATGCATTTGAGGACTGTTACCCTAAGGCTTAACCCTTAGACTTAATCCTACCTTAAGACTTAACCTTAAGACCCCTGAGACTTAAACTTAAGAAGTAAAGCTGAAACTTAAAGTTTTTAACACTAAGAATTGACCCTAGGTCTTAAATTTAAGACTTAACCTTAAAACTTAACCCTAAGACTTAACCTTAAAACTGAACCCCGAGACTTCACCCCGAGACTTCACCTTTAAAATAAACCCTAAGACTCAACCCTAAGAAAGACTCAACCCTAAGACTTAGCCTTAAGAAGTAACCCTAGGACTTTAACCCTGAAACTTAACCTTAAAACTTTAACACTAAAACTTAAATTTAAGACTTAACCCTGAGACTTAACCTTATAAGGCTTATCCCTAAGACTTTAACCCTAGGACTTAAATTTAAGACTTCACCCTAAGACTTAACCCAAAGACATAACCCTGATACTGAACGTTTAGACTTCACTTTAAAACTTAACCCTAAGACTTAACCCTGAGACTTAAAGATTTTAACCCTAAGAATTCACCCTAGGTCTTAAATTTAAGACTTAACCCTAAGACTTGTCGGAGAACTGTATTGGCCATAACTCCCCGACGAGATGCCCTTGCCCTGAACGACAAGCGCTTTCCCAGTTTGAGCCATTTGCTTTTAAAACCGACTCGCCCGACCCCCCAGCGTGCTCGCAGCGCGGGCCCCGCCGGGGCCAGCGGGGAGCTGCTGCTGCCCGGTACGCCGGCACCCCCCGGGCTTCCCGGCAGCGGCCCGAGTGCTCTGCGGGGGGCGCAGCGCCGCCGCCACCCGCCGCGCCTCTCGCTGCCCCCGGCCCCGCTCGGCAGCGCCGCGGCCGGGCACCGCGCAGGAGCCGCCGGGCACCGCGGGGCAGGAAGTGACGTCACTCGCGCGGGACACGCGCCGGAGCAGACCCCGCCCCCGCCAGCAGAGCCCGCCGGCCGTTTAACCGCCGCGCTCGCCGCTGAGGGAGGCGCTGTCCGCCGCTGCCGCGCTGAGGAGCAGCCTGTGCGCTCGGCTTCCCGCCCTCTGGTGGTTCGCTCCGTAGACAGCCGTACCGGGCCGCTGCCCGGGGCCCCGACCCCCCGTCCCTGCCCCGGGGGCCCCCCCGATCCCCCGATCCCCCTGCCCCGGGGGCCCCCCCGATCCCCCTGCCCCGGGGGCCCTCCGATCCCCCGATGCCCTGCCCCGAGAGCCCCGATGCCCTGCCCGGGACCCCCGATCCCCCGGCCCCCTGCCCCGGGGGCCCCCCGACCCCCCGATGCCCAGCGCCGGGCCCCCCGATGCCCCTGCCCCGGGGGCCCCCCGACCCCCCGATGCCCAGCCCCGGGCCCCCCGACCCCCCGGCCCTGCCCGGGACCCCCCATCCCCCGGCCCTGCCCGGGGCCTGCCGCAGCCCGCCGCGTGCCTCCCGCCATCTCTTCCCTGAGGCGGGACCGTGCCGCGGGATGAAGAGGTTTTTCGGGTTCGGGAGGAAGAAGAAGGGGCGGCCGGCAGCGTCCGGCAGCGCCGCCAAGCCCTTCCCCACCGGTGCCTACGAGCTCCGGCTGCAGGAGCTGGGCAAGCTGCACCGTGCGGCCGCCCGTGGCGACCTGGGTCAGGTGCGGCAGAGACTGAAGAAATGCGGCATCGACGAGCGGGACATGGCGGAGCGGTAAGCGGCGGGGGGGGCAGCAGCGCCGGGCGGTGCTGGGGCGGGGTGCGGGGGGGTTGCGGGCAGCGCCGGGACCCGCAGGTGCAGCTGCAGCCGCCGGCAGCTCAAGGGCGCTGGGAGCGAACGGCAGCATCGCTGCGGGGAGCCTCAGCCTGGGCGGGGAGCCAGGCCTGTGCTGCCAGGAGCCCTTGGAGTCGGCCGAGCATCCCCCGTCTTGCCCCGGCCCCCTCCGTGCCCTCGTTCCCGGGGGTGCTGCCTTGCCTGGGGGCGCAGGAGCGGCAGGGGGCCGGCAGCAGCCTGGCCAGGGGGGTTGCAGAAGGAGCCTCAGGGCCATTCTCCAGGCAGGCTTGGAAGGCAGAGTGCATGCACCTCGGAGGCCTCGGCGTGCGGGGTTAGTAGTTGAGCTGAGCAAGCTGCACTGCCTCAGCTGGGAGTAAAAGAGGGGTAAGCGCTGTGTTTAGGAAAGGGTAAGTGTGCTGTGTATTGGTGCTGTGTGGACGGTTGCCTGATGTGCCTTTTGTGACTGTGGTGTTGCAGCCAAAGCAACATCAGTCTGATTTTAGGTGGCAGTTACTTTGCTGTTTGCTCTGTGGCCTTGGTACAGCTAATTAGTGCCTTGGTTTGGAAGATCTGGGCAGTGCCATGCAGAGGAAGCTGCTGCTTCTGGCAGGTGGTAGGATGTGTGCTTTTGAGTCAAGCACAGCAAGTACTTGGCAGTTATATCTTAGGGAGAAGCCCTGGGCTGCAGCATAGCTCCTCATGGTCCACCGTAAGCATAAGGGAATCAGCTGAGGTTTTTGGGTCTTGGATGTGTCGAGCTGTTAATGCCTTTTCTGAAAAGACTGAGTCAAAACATCCATGACATTCAGAGGAGATGCTGGTTTAATCAGAGTACTTCAGCATCCTGGGCTGTCTTTTCTGAAGACTGGACTTTTGCCAGCCAGCTAGCTTATTGCCCTGAAAACACCTGAAACTGTCTAGATTTGTAGGAAGGCAATGAAGAGTGCAGTCAGTCAGCATGTGGGCTGTGTGCCTGAGTGTTGCCAGCCAGTATTTGTTTATGCAGCTGGAGGTGGGGGGTGCCATTTAAGGTGGCTTGAGTGCACTTTTGTGCATAATTCAGCTGCCAGAGTCGAGGTGCCCGATGGCATTTATGGAAATAGTTTGGAACCTTTCTCTCTTTCTTCTTACTGCTTTCTGATTCAGTCAGCAGTCAGTCACCAGCTCTTAGCAGACCCTGGTATGAATTTTCGCTAGTTTTTGCGTTTCAAGTTCATCTTGTCTAGAAAGCTTTTTTTCCTCTGAAGGGTTTCCTTCTGTGTGCCAGGCAATTATCAGTGTTATAAGAGGACAAATACAGTCACAAACTGTAAAAAAACAAGCCGGGGGCGGGGGGGGAGAGGGAGGGAAGAAAGAAAAGGCAGCATACTATGATGAGCACGGTGGTGGTTTTGCCGTGATAATGCCCAGTGCTGAAAAGCGAGGCTGAGAGCAATTCGGTGGCCAGAGCCTGCCTACTTGCTGCAGCCACTGCCCTCTGTACCAGCCATGAGGGTTGCAAGGCCACCTGTGCCCTCTTAGTGCTTGTGGGTGTGATGTGTGTTGTGAGTGACCACCAGATGCAGGTGCGTTTCAGGGCTTCGTGTTGGAAGACTTGGTATCATTGGAAATAGAGGTGAAGAGTAGGAAATAATGCAAAGTAACGGCAACAATGTGTGCGTTGGTTGTATGAATATCTCAGGTTTGCTGCTCAGGATTTCCAAAAGCAAAATCCTGCACCAGGAGCATGGCAAGGATCACACCAACAGGTTCCTTCCATAAAGTGGGTCCTGTAGCCCATAAGACCTCCCAAAAGTGTGCCTGATACAGCATCAGTTAGGAGCAGGCAGCTTTCAGAGGTGGTCTAGCAAAACCTTCAGCCTCACTGACAGAGACGGGCAAAAGTCAGCACAGAGTTGGAAGCACTGCAGGCACAATGCCAGCTAGTCATGGATCCTGGGTCAGAGCTCATCGCTAAGGGAGATTGACCCTGTCAGCTGCCTGTCAGACTGAACTCCAGCGCTTTCATTGCTTGGCTTGTAGCTGCTGGGTTGTCGGCTCAAGGGCCATTCAAAGTGCGTACTGCCAACCTGCTGTTTCCCAGTGGGGTTGTTTCGTGGCTGCTCAGGCATCAGCAGTTCTCCTCTACTCTGTAGGTGATCAGCGTAGCATTGCAGGAGCAGGAACAGAATCTGGGCAGTGTCCCCAGGGCTGGGTGGCAGAAGAACTTCGGTGTTACTGGAGGCCTCTTGCAGGGACAGGCAACCCTGAGCCCTGGTGTTCTCTGCCAGCCTGTTCCCTGAAGTGGATCTTCTGTGGAGCACAGCAGGCCTTGCTCCAAGCAGAGCCGTCTCCTGTTGACGGACTGAGAGGCTTGGATGAGGAGGACAGCAGCAAGTCCACAAGTTTTCTGAAGGCTTTTCTGTTTGCAGAGCTGATAGTGACTACTTCACGTCTGTCATGCTTCCTGGCGGTTGGTAGTAGCAGCTTTCAGATGGTTGTGGACTCCTTCATAACCGGTCCTGGTTAGCTTTCAGATAATCTCAGTCAGTCATTTCTTCAGAGATGAAGAATCCCGCATGTTTCCATGGAAATTTCTCAAAAAGTGGTGGTAGTTGCTCTTGAGCTACTCCTCTGTCAGTGCTCCAGTCTGTTCCCTGTCTGTAGCAAGACATTACAAATTCTTTGAAGTTTTCTGTATTTCTCTCATCCTCATCTTTGTTGCAGTGGAGGAGGATGTCAGCTGCCCTGTAGCAAGTATCTGTGTTACAGATTACTGTGTTTCTGCATCACCTGCCACTGCATTTGTGTACCTCTCCCTTTCCATTCCCCCTTAGCCAGGGAGCTGTTGTGCTCCTGTCTCAGCAAGGTACCCAAACAATTGCAAGGCTAGTTGAGCTTTCCTAAATACAGAGAAGGACCTACCTGCAGCGATGTGGTTCAGAACCAGTGCTGGTGTTCCCCTCAGTTCTTGAGGAACTGTGGGATTGTTACTGCATCACCTTCAAGGGAGGAAGGTCCCAGCTGTTTTCTAGCTTGTCTTCTGCTCTGTTGGGACAGGTGTCCTGCAGAGCAGCAGGTGCTTTGCTTCTGCACAGAGTGAAGCTTGTGCTGATTTGTGCCTCTGATTTAGGGGGAAACACATGCAAGGACTTTCTGGGCAATTTCTTTCAGTATAAGTAGGCTGGTTAATTGACATCAGACCTAAGATGATCTGTGGTTTGAAGGAGGGGTTTTTTGGGGTGGTTTTTTGTGGTTTGGTTTTTTTTTTTCCTCTGGCAAGGCTTTAACTTGAAGAAAAGAGTTTCATTTTCTTATGCTGGTCGTGTATTATGGAAACACAGTATTCCGTCCCTGGAGAGGACTTCCTCTGTAGTAGGCTTATTATGACTATCATAGTTATACATATCTGAAGGATCAGGTATTACTTTCCTGTACTCAGGATTACAGTGTTCTGCTGTCTGGTTTGCTGCATGTGATGGGGGGCACTTTGGTGCAAGTGAGTACTTGGTTTTGTTGCAGTAGTAAGCAGGCTAGAGAAAAAGCAGAAATCCTCAAAGTGCAGGGAAACGCTGATACTCTTTATATAAAGCCCATCTACATCTCTGATACTTCTGGCACATGAATAATTATAGAACTTAGAGGGTTGCTTGCCATAGTTCTCAGATGCCCAAGCTTTTTTGCTGTGTCACAGGTGTAGTCCTGCTGGAGGCAGTGACCACCACCTGGGCACGGGAATCTGTGCAGATTAAGTTCTAGAGTGAAGGAAATGGCAGCTTACTAAGCAGATGCTGCGGAGGGGTTTTGCTGGCCAGTCTCGGGTGTTTGGTGCACAACTGCTGTTACTGGTAACAGAATGAGAAATCGTTTCTTAAGCTTGCTTTGTGCAAAGTGAAACTTGTGGTCATATCAATTTATCAGAGACTGAAATTATTTCTCTAGTTGTCTGTGCTAATTTAATATGTTTAATTTTTAGGACACCGCTGCATCTTGCTTCTGCGAATGGCCATGTGCATGTTGTTACATATCTCGTAGAAAACAAGTGTAAGCTAAATCTTACTGACAGTGATAACAGATCGCCACTGATGAAGGTATGTGGAATATGTCATGCTCTTTCAAGTGGGGCTTGTCAACTGTGCATTAAATGAGAGGTGGCTGGAAGGATTCTTTACACAGCTCTGCATAGAAGCATGCATCTGGTAATCAGCGTGGAATAGGCATATGTTAGCTCAGCTTTGAAGGTGCTCTTATTTTCCAGCATTGGGAAGCCGGGGCAATTGTAACAGAGTGCTGGCAGTTCTTCCTTTTTTGCGTGTTGTTCCCAGGCAGTACAGTGCCAGCAAGAAGAATGTGTAGCTATTCTGCTAGAGCACGGTGCCAACCCCCATCTGGCGGATGCTGACGGCAACACTGCCCTTCACCTTGCTGTCCGATCTCCTAATACAACCGTAGCGGGGCTGTTACTTGAGCATAATGCCAATATTGATGCTCGGAATAAGGTAAATTTTTGTATTTGTTGAAGAAGTTCTTTCAAAAAGTTGTATTAGTATTTCTCTTGTAGGGTTTTTTATTTTTTTACTTTTATTTTTAAATTTATTTATCTGCCCTTTCAGGAGGGAAACACTCCGCTTATTCTTGCTATCTCTGAACATCATGAAGATATAGCAGAGTTTCTTCTGCAGAAAGGAGCTGATGTGCATGCTCGAGATCACTGTGAAAGGTGAGTGGTTTGTCAAAACTCTGCATGGGTCTCTTTAGTATTCTTTAGGTTGGATTAATCAGAGGCATGAGAGTGAGCTCTGAAAAAAAAAAACCGGGGAGCCACATAGCAGCTATTTCTGTGTGGCTTGTGAAAGCACATCTGCGCTTGGCTGTTGTCATACCTCAGTGGGTGCTTTCCTCGTTGAGGATTACAAGAAGGCATTGCCTGTGGTGTCCCTTCTGGCAGGAAACATGCTGTTAGCTCAGCAGCACTGCCTCGATTTGAAAAAAACATCTCCTGCATAGTGGCGTAGTTTGTATGTGAGCGTTGTCTATGTGGAAGCTTTGTCTGAAGATTGAAGGTTTGGTTGTTTTGACTCCCTCTTGCATTTTATGGTTGCTCTTAATATTTAATGAAAACTGCTTTTTCTTTTGCTCATTCAGTAATGAGGACAGTAGTTTTTGAGAGCAAACAGGAATAAAAATAATTACAGTGTCTGTGTCAAATGATCTACTTCGTAACATATTTTTGGTGTTTCAGAACCCCACTTATGACTGCAGCATCTGGTGGACAGCTTAATTTAATAAAAGTTCTTCTTGGATATGGTGCTGATCTTTTCCATAAAGACACTAACGGATGGACAGCTGAGGATTATGCTGTTACTCATGGATATTCTAGGTAAATTTTTGACTTTATTGTTAGAATAGGTTGTCAGTTGTCAGTGTGGCTTTTGAATGGTTTTGGTAATAGCAGCAAGGTTTAATGGTGTGTTGAAAGCTGTCCTGAAGCTGTGCTCAGTGACGTCTTCTGATACGTATCGTTCCCTGTGTCTAGTATTAATCTGGATGTTGAAGAAAATTTCCGCCCCGAATGGTCTGTTAGATGTCAAGTTTTGATGCTAAACTTGCACCTGCCCAATACAAACTCTAAAACACGTCTGTATCCTACAGTTACCCAGAGGTAGAACGTGGCAAACTGAAATGCATGTCGGTCCTCTCCTCAGACCAGCACCATTGCCCTTACTGACTTCCACTACAATGAGCAGGAACTACCAGCCTTTTCTTTCAGAGATCTAACATATCCCTTTTGTTAAAGTCTTAAGCAGTTTCACCCCTCTTATGGATAGCTTTGTACCTGTGCGTGTCCCTTCTCTAAGGTGGTTATGTGTGCTTAACAGCTAGGCTGAAAATACTGTGCCGAGCTGGAGCTAATGGCTTCGTAGGTGTGGATATGCACCTCTAGAGTGAACATGACTGTAGTGAATATTGAAGTAGGTAGTAGCCGTGCAGTAAGTTCTGTGTGTATTACTCTCGGTGAATGCATACAAGCATATGAATTCCTACGGCTATGAATACGTGTAGGGTGGATAAGTGGCTGTTAACTGTTCTATTAAACTGTATAAGCAAGTATGTGGTTGTTTTTACCAAATACGTTTCTTCTCTTTCCCTATATAGTCTTTGTAAACAACTGGTGGCATACGCATTCCGGGGAGACAGAGACGAAGGTGGTGCACAAGGCGGCACAGTACCTGGCATTCCTCACCGGGCCGGAGCTGCTGGCTTGACGTTGGGTGCACCTGCTGTGGACAGAGGAGGTAGGATCTTTAATCACGCAGGAGCTCACGAGGAAAATCGCTGTGGCCTTTTCTTTAGGGGGTTTGTGTTGTCAGCGCTCGCTGTGTTCACCGTTGACTTTAGTGGAGGCATCAGGTGGGGTAGCGCAAGAAGCTTTGTGAATATGCTGACTTGTTGCTGGTTGGAGGTGCTTCTTGTCAGGGGTGAAGGCAGCTGCGGTTTGTGTGCTACGGGCCCACGTACCGGGTTGTTGCCTTCTGCCTGCCAGATTGCCCATCTGTATAGGTTTTCATACCGAGAGAGAAGGGGGACAGGGAAGGAACTAGGTGAGAGTGGTTTTGGTTTTGGGGTGTGTACTTGTACCTTAGATGGCCAGTCAGATTGTGAAAATGAATTGCAAAAGCAGTAGGTTCATCCTGAGTAGTTGTGCATCTTCCTGTAGCTGGGAAGCAACAGATGAGTTAGCAGGACTGTACATGTCTTGTTGATAGCCACTGAGTTTGTGCAGTGGTGTTTTAATATTAATAGTTTCACCTGCACTAAGCTGCTTTTAGTGAGTTGTCTTATTTCTCAGCATCAGTTACGATTGTTTCTGTGTAGGTGCTGTAGAGACATACTTAGGAAAAATCGTCTTGGAAAAGTCACTTGGTTAGGAACAATAATGCAACTTCTGTGTGTACTGTATCTTCATGGACATAGTTTGATTCCAGTAAAAATAGATAGCACTTCTACTTCCAGTAATTGTATGAAATAAACGTTAAAAAGTCCATATTAACTTGTGATCCAGAAAAACAATTGAATTGCCTTGTTATCAAAAAATTAGCTCCTTCAGTGAGTTCATTTTAAAATAATAAAAAAAAACCCCACAACTCCTTAATTTTTAAGATCCAGTCTGTGCTTATGAGCTCATATAGCCCTAGAGGAATCTTAGAAAACTAATCTTTTAATATAGATCGAACTTCTTGTACTTTACATCTCAGGCCCTACAGTGGGAAGTTCTATCCTTTCTGTTTTTTTTTTAAGGGTGTTACATCAGAACTTTGTGGCAAATGGGCAGCAGACAGCGTTCAAACACAGTTTATTACTCCTTTTTAAAATATGTCGTGAAATATGAGCAAAACGTGAGATATTTTTCCGAGTTCACTTTTCCCAGGTAGGGGAATTTAGTTTAGAGCCAAACTTTGTTCCTTTGACTTAGGACTAGTTATTTTGATCTAGTCAGCGATGTGTAAAGTTTCTTGATAGACTGAAGGAAGATGCGGAGGTTTTTATATTTTATTTTATTTTTGGAAAGGGCTTGGTACAGGTAGTTTAATCAACAAAATGTTGCTTTTACCCAAACAGCACTCTGTGGCTGCCTCCTGTGCACATAGATAATTGCTGTGGTACCACATTGTGATGACTGGCAGGCCTGGGTTATTTTAAAATATGTGGCTTGAAGAATAATACTGTTGTGTGATTCCAAAATTAATATGCCCTCAGGGAAATATGGGTTCTTGAACCAAGTAATTTGCTCAGTTCCTTGAAGACAGTAATACTACTAGCATAAGTCCACAACGTTATGGGAAATCCTCACTTGAAGAGGCATAGGAAGTGTGAAGAGCATATTTATGTGGGTTAAGGACTTGGGAGGAGAAAGAGTGTGCTGTGTTCTCAAACTGTTTATAGTAGGGCTTGTTTTTCTTGAGTAGTACGAATCTTTTTCTCCTTGTGCTCAGTTTCCTGGAAAATGACCCCGGCCTGTTGAGTGAGAGGGATTAGTAGCATGCAGGGAACGCTTAGTGGCATTGATTCTGCAGTCTCTTGCTTGCACACACAAAGCGCAGGTCCTGCATCATGAGTCCCTTTGACAGGCTGCAGTAAAAGCTTTGAAGCCCCTGTTAGAGGAGAAGCTCAACTGATCGTGGGACAACGGAGGAATACCCACTTTGAATTCTTTGTTTTAATCTTGCTCTTCATTCCTGTTTTTCTGGGATCTTCAATGTAGTCCTTCCTCCTTTTGCTGCTACTTTTGCACTTGTTGAACATTGTTCAAAATATTCGCCTCTAGTGAGCAAGTCGGTACATTTAAGAAGTTGGCTCATGCTTATTTGAGTGTTTACTTTTTGTCAGAACATGAACCTTTTTGTTGATTACAGACAGACTGGCAAAAACCTCCAAATGAATGGCTTCCACCTCTAGCATATCGAATGACAGACTTTTCAGATTTGAAGTTGGAATTTCTTTGGCAAAAAGTAATTATGTATTTTTTCTAAAAGCGAGGGTTCAGATTTCTAGTATGTCTTCAGTGGCAGCTTTTTTTAGCTGCTGCACTGCGTATTGGTGTGTTGTTCCTACAGAAACCATTGGTTTTTCATCATAGAGCTCTTGGAAAAGAAACGAGTGCTTCAGTGTGCTTTTTATCTGCTGTATCACCTTTTAAGAAAACTGAGAAATGGAGAAGGAATGAGAAACAATCTTGAGGTCCTTTTTTAACTCTTACATGTGTATTTTTGATAGGAGTCCTCTTGCCACATCCATTCCGTGTATTTGTGGTAACATCAATATAAGCAGGACGCCCTGTTGCTCTGAGGCAAATGTTACGGCCTTGTCACACAGACATTTGGTGTTGGGTAGCTGCAATAACAGAACCACACCATTCATTGATATAAAAAATAACATTTTACTAAGTAGGATGGGTAGAGCGGGTGGATGGTGATTTGTATTCTAAAGCTTCTGTTCCACAGCACATAGACACGCGTACACACACAAGCACACATGCATGACACTCACAGCAGTCAGTGCACCCGTTTTGGTCCAGTTGTGGCCTGCCCTATAGCCCTGGGGGAACAGGGTATTCACTCCGACTGCTTGTCAAGCCTGCGTTCTGGCTGGTGGCGTAGCTTCTCTACGTGAGCAGTTCAGCATGGTCAAATCAATATATGCAGGGCTTTTACCTTCAAACTGAGGTAGGAGGGGGCTGTGTCTGCATCAGGCACCATCTGACACAACTGGCTAGCATATCTCCAAAGTTTGTTGGCACCTACAGATTTTTGGGATGCTTAGACGGAGGGATTTTACGTGTGCCGTACGTATAAAACACTCTACAAATATGAAGGAATTGCATTGGCAGTCAGTGCTGGGCAAGGACTAGTCAAGCTGAGAGAAATGCAAAGTTGGCAGTACAGTAAACTGCCACGAATCTGTTTCAGTGTTTCAAAATATTGGAATATAGGTATTCTACAATGGAGCAAGTAAATTAAGTTACAGTGTTTGACACTGCCCCTTAAGAGTAGAGTTCTGTAGGTTGTGATAGGTTTGGCTTCTACTTCTTGTAACTGTAGAGTAGGCTGATGGTCACAGTACATTCTCCCATTGCTATAGCTTTGTTAATGTACTGGTTATGTTTTCCAAATTTCGGGGGATTCACATTTATTCTGGTGCCCTTGTTTGGTCTGTCCTTGACACGCCTTTCCCTAAATGGATATAGGAATGCCACAATCTCCTAGCCAGACATCAAGAACGGGAAAACCAAAGAAAGGTATTCTATACAGTAGCATTTCAACTATGGAACATGCTGTGTGATGTACAAATACTAACACACCTGTGATGTTTATTATCTTGGAGGTCTCTATTCTGATGGTTTTGGTTTTATAAATTAGGTTTGAGAGCAGGCTTTGGGTGCTTTTTGTTTGCGTGTTTTGCACGGGTCCTTAATTACTGAATTGAGTGATTGCTTTGTGTCATTAGTGATAGTAAATAATATTAAAAAAAAATATATATGCTCTTCTGTTACTCCAAAATGAAAATGGACTTCAATTAAAGTAGAAACAAGTGATCCCTAGATACTACTTTTCTAGATCCCGTTTCTACAGTAGGGCATCAAGATCTGTCTGAAAACTAGCTCATAAACTTTCTCTCTTGCTTTTTTAAAGGAGAATGGGAACTGGGTTTGATCCTTGCTTAAAGTTACTATCCATGGAAAGCAAAAGTTCAGATAACTTACTCAACATGATATGCCCTTTGTTTTCTTTTCCGTTTAATGATTTTGTCTAAGACCTCGGTTTGGCTGTCATCATACAACTTTATGGAAGGCCACCAATCTCCTCTTTATAAGCAACTTCATTTTGTGATGATAGTTAACGAGAACTAATTATCGAGGACTTGAGGAATGCTGAAATAGATACGATGTGGAGGCTCTGTTTGTTTTTTTCCTTTCTGTCCTGGGAATTGAAGAGGCCTTTTATTTCATCTTAGGTGTTGATAATTGAGAGGTTTTCGCACTCTTCAGGCTGGATTCCTAGAGTTCAGGTTTCTTTAGTACATCGGTGGTGTGCTAGAGTGCGCTATGGTTGAGTTTGCAACATGTGCATCTGGGCCACGCTGCCGTTCAGAGGGATCTTGACAAGCTGGGTAAATGGGCTGTCAGGCCTGTCTTAACAGAATTCAGCAAGGGCAGATGCCAAGTCCTGCACATGGAAAGGAACAACCATTTGCTACAGCACGTGCTGGAGCTGCCTGGCTGGAGAGCTGCTTTGCTGGGAATAGCCAGAGGGTCTTGGCAGAAAGTGAGCTGAGAATGAGCCAGCAGGGTGCCCTGCCGGCTGAGAGGGTTAACGGTGTCCTGGGCTGTATGAAGAGCAGCATAGCCAGGAGACTGAGGGAGGGGATTGTACACCGCTTCTTGGCAGTCCCTGGGTTGTGTCCAGCTCCCTGGGTATAATTTTGAGCCCCCAGTGCAAGAGAGAGTGGTCTTTCATCCGTGAGCGAGTTCAGTGGAGGGCCATCAAGCTTTGCCAGGAGCAGGACTCCTTGCCTTTGGGGGAGAGACTGGGGGAACCGGGCTTGTTCAGTCTAGAGAAGAGATGACTTTGAAGGGGACCCAGCAGCAGCTTCCAGTACGTGTGAGGAGAAGACAGAGACAGGTGCCTCCCAGTGGTGTGTCACATGAAGCAAAGGTACAAGAGGCATAAATGGAAAGAAGAGAATTTCTAACGGAATGTGGGCAGCTTCACCATGGTGAGAACAGTAAAGCAGAGAGGTTGTGCAGTCTCCCTCCTTGAATGGTTCAAGATCAGACTGGATAAAGCTCTATGCAGCCTCATCTGACCTCAGAGCCGAGCCTGCTTTGAGGAGGCGGTTGGCTGAGAGACTTGCCGAGGTCCCTTGTGACCTGATTGATCCTGTGATCCTATGTGCCAGTTGCTGTCTTAACATGGATGAAAGCTTGGAGTGTAGTATAGAGTGCCCTGGGTACGCCTGTTTTGCCTGTTGAATACCCTTTTTGGTGCAGCGTAGAGAACTGCTGGGGATTCTTCTACGTGAGGATAAGCTTTAGATCTTGGTTATGCTTTTTGATGTTTCTTACCTTTTCAGGATAACGTGTAAGTGGGTAGAGCACCAGCTAGTATAGTATATAAACCAGTAAAATCTCTGTCAACAGGGTGTGCTTGTGTGTGCAGTATGAGTACTTCAGCAGTTCATTTATTTACCGTCTTGCTAAAGCACCAGTATTTTATAACTGTTTATTAACACAGCATATTCATGCTATGCTGGGCTTTTTTAGTTTAGAGGTAGTTCTTAAACTTTTAGGTATAAAAGTTCAAAGGATCTAAAACTCTAGTCTTTTTTGTTTTGTCAATTCAGTGTGGCTTGAAAAAGCAGTTGTTTGGAAATGCATGCATTCATTCATGCTGTCTTACGTTAAGTTGACTCCCCAAAGTTTCATTCTGTTATGACATGTAGAGTTGTCCAGGTTAAATGTTTGTATGTGCTGGTTAATTTTTAGCATGCCAAATCTAATTTCAACATGTCAATTCGTGTTTGAACAGCAATAGACGGCTTGTCGCAAGGAGACTCAATCGGGTAAGACTTTAAACATACCCAGCACATACCTGAGGAATGATTGGAGAGACACGGTACTCATTTTGCTTTACTTTTTAAGAAGCTTGGAGAAAGAGGGGAGCGATGTCAGTTGGCATACTTCTGAGGAAGAACTCGATTTTACTCCCAAGGTACGGTGTATTTACAGTAAATGTCCTATAAAAATAAGTGATCTGAAGGCAAGTTTTCTGGGGGATTGAAAGAAACTACAGTTCTAGCCAATATTGTTTTCTCCTTAGAAGCACTCTCTGACCTGCCAGCCTTTCTTCTGCTGTGAGTTTTTCCTAAAAGACCTGTAGCTGTGGCAGATCATGCAGTAGATTTGTGGTTTGAGGCAAAAGAGCAATAGGCGACGAGATAAATCGCCACAGTTTTATTTGTTCTTGGTCATTTGAGTCAGATTTTAAGTTTATAAGTTACTAATATAACCTGTTCTGTTCTTCCCCAAACACTGTTAATGTTTCCTGTAAATTTCGTGATAGAATCCTAACCGATAAAGGGCACTTTTTAATGAAGATGTACTGAAATCCTTCATCACCTAGTTCTCCTTTCCTCCTCATCAGGTTACTCAAGAGTGCTCAGCCGATGAGTTACTCAAATGGGTCATCTTTTTTTCTTCTATTGAGATGGCATTCTGTGCTTGCATGCAATCTCACACTGCATGTTTTCCCTCCTTTTTTTGAATGCTTAGGTAGTATTCGTTTTGTCAGCTACAAGCTCTCAGGCCTGCTTTTTTTGCTAGTGTTCTGAAGCATTATTAACTTCTGCAGTGATGTCTGGAGCATCTGTTCTGTTGCTCTGGGATTCTGCAGCGATGAGGAAGCAGTGTTCTAGTTCAACCTACTCTAATACTGGAGGTGCAAGCATGTTCAGTTTTAACATGATTTCATTTTCTTGCACCGATTTAAATACAAATTATGCATTTTTTGGCATGTTTTTGAAATTTCAGGATATTCTGGTAAGTGTACTTGCAGGGACTAATTAATGCATTAAACCTAGGGTTCTTAACAGTTACTTCCCTTGTGCACACTTGCAGGTAAGCATCCAGAAGCTGCGATCTTAAATATAACTGAGTTTTACTGAAGTACTACAAATATTAAACCCAGATTTTTCAAACTGCTATGCATGTAACCATAGTTTTGGAAACAATTTTCAGAAGGGTGCCTGCATGGTATTTTGGGGGTGAAATACTCACTGAATTGCATATGTGAGGAGTGTTTTTGTAGTTAGAAGTATAGGATGGAGCCAGCACCTGACCGCTGTCGAAAGGACAGCCTGATTACATTTAGTGTTCAAGGTTTGATGTGACCAAAGGATTTGTTGTTGTCGTTAGTGTTCTAAAAGAAAATAATCATTTATTTACAGAAGCTGCAGAAGCCAAATTTGACATTGTTAATGAATGTTTCCCAGCAGTTCAGGAAAAACAGTAAGCTATTTGGAAAAGATTGCATAGTATACTAATATATAAAAGTAGATTTGCTAAGTAGTTTTTTAAACAATTCTTTTCCTATAGTAAATGAGAAAAGTAGCACTTTGAAAACACAGCACTTAGGCATTTCAGAAAAAACAAGTCATGTTGTTAAAATGCAGGTATTAATCCCCTCCTAAGCCTTTGTCCCTGGCGAAGTCCTTCCTCCATCCTGCCCATCCTTGACTTGGTTCCTTTTCCAGACATTCCCAGATTACTCCGTTAATCTGGTAACATGCCTGTTGCCATTCCCATAACTCCTTTTGTTGTTTTGACATAAGTGCCATGTCTCCAAAGACGGTGAATAATGAAGTATCTTGCAAGTCGGTACCAAAGCAAACTGTCTTTCAGAATCTAAATAATTTGCAAGATAAACAAGAAAGCTGGAACAAGAAAAGCATGATTCAGGCAAAGTTTCACAGAAATGATGACTCCCTTTTTGCAGAATCTAAGATGACAAACTGGAAAAAAGAGACACCTCAGCTTCTCTCAGATAGTTGTGGTCTTAAGGAGAAAAAGTCAAGCTTCAGTAATGGCTTTGAAAGTGATAATAGTTCTTTGTCAGCAGGAAAAAGCCCAAGGCTTGAAAGTCAAAGACCAAACTCTGTCTGTCTTGAACAAGTGGATGATGAAGATACAGAAGAAGAGCAATGTGAAGTAGATAATAAAGTCTGTGAAGCACTGAAACAAGAAAGTGAACACTTGTGCTTGAATAGGCATGACGAAAATGTAAGAGCAGCGTTTCACTCAGGCACCAAAGTAAGTTATATAAGGTTGATTCAATCACAAAGGTATTTTCTAAGGGTGATAAAGGTAAGAACCAAAAGGTAAACTGGATTTCTGTTAATATTTCACGTATATCCATCTTTTGATCATCCTTTTTTTATAATAGAAAATGCCTTTACTCCTAACCAAAGCAGTTTCTTAGGTATAAGAATAATATTGGGCAGTATTTTCAATGGTTTTTTTTATTGGTTGCAGTGGTTTTGCAGGAAAACAAATAGGCAGTATAATTTTTCTGAAATAAATTAATTTTTTTCTCAGTTGTATGTACAGTTTTTATCTGTCAAGATTTATTGCCATTTAGTAAAATACCTGGTGTGATGGCTGAAAATGAGGAACCAAAAAGTTTGAGTCAGATTGAGAGCAGGAAGTTAGTGATTTTCCTGGAGCAAAGTAGAGGAAAAGGAGCGTGTTCCAAAACAATGTAACTGAAATGAAAGCTAGAGTTAGGCTGACAGGAAGAATTGCTTCTCAGGAGCTTTGCAGAGCCAGGGCTAATGACTTAGGGCTAATGTCATTGCTGTCTCCTCAGAGATTCCCAGAAAAACTGAAGGCCTTGTAAAACAAAGCTCAACAAAGTTTCCCTGTTGTCTTACACAGGAGAAGCATTTTTAAAGTTGTTGTCGATGGGTGGCTAAGAAGGTGCTTGTTTCTGCTATTTCCAGCTGTTTGGTCAATCTCTTTTAGGAAAAATCACCTGAACAGGAAGAAGAGGAGAAGGAGCAGGAAAAGGAAGACGCTGGTGAAGAGCTACAAACTGCAGTTGTTGAGGGTGTGAAAAACTCTATTTGTAATGATAGCCATCAAGTCCACAGTGCTTCCAAAGACAACACTGGTGAGAGAAGTGAGTTAGTGAATACTGCTCCCAGTTCTTCCTCTATAAATATTAATGCACAGTAAATGAACTGAAATGGTGATTGACTTCTGAAACAGTAAGTCTTTCCCTTGCCTGTGAACCCTAGTGGGCATTGGCAAGGAGGAAAGTAGCTTTTGTTCCTTATCATTCGTTCCTGAAGAACAAATTGTGGCCTTGGATTCCAAACGATGCTAAATGGAGCAGGTGTCATTCTTGGTTTTGTTGCTGTGTTCTCCCTGAAGCGATCAGAACAAAATGCACAGTTGAAAAAGAGGAGGATTAGAGTGTCTTGGTGTGACAGTAGTATTGCCCTTTCTGGCCCGTGCTGTCAGACTGAAAAGTTGTGATTGCTCTTGGCTGAAGCCTGGGAAAGATTTGAGTCAATCTGAGAGAAAGCTGTTCTGTTCCAGTGCCTCACCTTGTCCAGTTTTAAAACGTAGAAAGTCTCTCCAGTGCCACGCTTGAGTGTGCTTGAAAGCATTGCCCCGTCAGTCAGGGCTGAGCACTCTGGTGCTCACCTCAGGTCTTGGAGCAGGAGGAGAAGGCACACTTTCCACTCTCTGTCTCCAGAGAGTAGAGTGGTGTGGTAGGTGTTACCAGAGCGTGTGTAGCTGCTGATCAAATGCTACAGAGCGGGCCTGGCAGAACCTGCTGTATTCCAGGTGTTGTGCCTATACATGCTCTTCTGTCTGTGCATTTTAGCATAAGCCTGCGTTTGGCACAGTGTAAGTAGTCCTAGCTGAGGCTGGAACCAGCAGTTCCCCTCTGCTAGGACGGGTGCCCTCACTGGTCTCTAGCTCCTTTCCCGTTTTTTGTGCGCATGTCTCCACGAGAGCGAATCCTGAATCAGTTTTACCTAACGGACTAGCTTAAAACAGAGAAATGAAGATAGTTTAATCTGGCCAGGAACCTACTGAGACTGAGCCTTGCGTGTGTCTAGTAGAGAAGAGACTGGGATGTTAGCCCCTGAGACAGAGACAAGTTGTGTGTTTGGGGTGAGTTTTTGGGCTGTGAGCCTCTCCTCTTTTTAAATGGCAATGCTTAGGTGTCTACCTTCTGGGAAGGTGCAGGGTAAAAACTGCTAGTCAAGGAAGATCTTTTCTGGTAGTGCTACAAAAGGAGCATTGTTTCTTGGTGATTTTAGCATGAAGATGTGTCGGGTGGTGTTTCTATGGTACTTCTTGCACAGTGGATGGTGGTAGTCAATGGCAATTTCTGGAGCTGTGGACTGGAGAGCAGGTGACCTAAACTCCGTATGCCACAGGGCTGCAGCGTGCTGGAGCCTTTTCCTGAGTGTGACCCAAACACGTCTTCAGTGCTGCTTGTAGCTGTGTCAGCTGTTGTGCATAGCCATCTTCTGCTGGAGAGGAGGCAAGAGAGGTGGCGATCTAAAGGAAATACCATGATGTTGTGTGCTGGGTGTGAAGAAACCCTTGAATAACACTCACTCCTTAGTTTGTCCTCAGCAACAGAACCGCTGTGCACCTTTTGGGCGCAGGGGTGATGGGGAAAAGCAGAGTGAAATAGAAGGGCTCAGTGTCTCCCCTCTTCCTGCATTTGTAGGTGCCCTGACAGCAGTGGGAGCAGAGGAAGAGGAAGATGCTGAATCTCCCTGGGATTCTGAGGTATTTCCTGTGAAGGAGACCAGGGTTCCCAGTGGTGGGGGTGGGGAGTGAGATCCAGAAGCACTCGGAGCTTGGGCCCGGCCGCGGCTGAGGCTTATTTCCTCTCTTCCTGGTTCTGCTGTATGTTTGTAACTGGGGGCCCTTGAAATACTTGTGCTGTGTGCTAGCTGTTCAGCGAGGCTTGGGATGCTGGTAGGTCGAGCTAATGATTTGGGTCTCATGGCAACTGGCCCTTGCAGTTGGGTTTCTAGTACAGTATTGCGGCAGTGAAGTTTCTTGCTGCTTAAAATACTCTTGAGCTCCTCACGGGGGCTGGCGGGATTGTTGCTTTTTCACCACACAACTCTGTTCCGCTGACGTGTTCAGTGGTTGCCCTTAGGGTCTGCAGCCTAGATGATTAGCTGCTTCGGAAAAGAGCCTTTCTACCGTTTTGGCCCTTTTTGAAAGTAATGCTCAACAGAGATACCACACGTGCTGGCTGTGTTGGCCCTTTTAGTTCTTCCTGTCTGTGGTAATGGGTTAGAAGAAAACGAGCAGAGTCTGTAGCTTACCCCCTCTGACTTTTCTTGTGAGGAAGAAGGAACTCTTCCCCATCTCCTTCTTACAAATACAAGGCTAAAATATTATTGGGGGGGTTTAGGTAGCTTTGGTTTCTGTAAGCTTTGTCTTGCTCGTCTTTGTTCAGCCCGTGCAACTGGGAGTAGCAACGTGTTCGCTCCCCACTGCAGGATGTGTGCCTGGGGAACATCAGCACAAATTTGAGTGTCGGGTGCCAGTTCAGTCCGAAAGTTGGGTCCCCCCCAGACCTGCAGTTACAACCCACAGCTCGAGTTACCGTGTTAATTCTCTCTTGCGGCTGTGCAGTTTGCCAACGTGACAGAATAGTTTAGATGAGTTGTGAGGTTTTTGCCTAAGATCTGAAAACACACAAGTCTGCTGTGATTTTCCAATAGACTGTGTCTTGACGTGCCCTTTCCAAGGGGCTTATCAAAGGCTTTTGTGATTCCATGCTGTGCAAGTTGGCTTAGCAGGAACATTTTGCGTAGAAATGAGTTGAGAATTTGTACCGATGCTCACGCCCGTGTTTTATGTTACACAGACGGATTCTGAAAGCCCGGAGGAAGGATCACCTGGTGTGTTGCTTCCAGCTGCAGACAGACACGGAGCACGCTCGCGGATTGTTTCAGGGGAGCGCCAGACTGGTAACTTCCTGGTGGACTAAATGTTTGTCTGTAAACACGTATAGGCTGAAGTGAGCTGTTATCGATGTCTGCCTTAGGAATGCGCTTACGGTGTGGGTGCGCGCTATAGCAATGAAGTGCTTAGTATTTGTTAATTAACACCAGCTCCCACGGCGCTTGCTGGCAAGTTTGTAAAGGAAGTTACCTTGTTTGCATGATGTGTGTTCTTTGGATGTGTTTTTATTTTTTTGGATTCAGGTTCTTGTGGCATAGTGATGAAAGTGTATGTGGTTTAGGGCTGACCTGTCTGAACACCTAAACATCCTTGGATGATGATGTAGCAGGAGAAAGCTATGATCTGGCCAAGCATTTTTTCCCCCCGCCTTAATTTTTTTTTATACCTTTCTGTTATGCTTTGCCTAGGAGCTAAAATGTGAGTTCAGGGTTTCTGCCTGTACTTTGTGATGCTGTCTCTTGAGCATCTGGAGTGTAGAATGGCAGGGAAGTTTTGCTGTTGGGGTAGAACTCTCATCTGAAGGATTTCTTTTTTACTAGATGGTCAGTCCTGCTTGTAGTGTAAGTACAATAGAATAGCTGAAGAAGCTAATCCAGTAAGCTGGAAGCAAAACTTTAAAAGCTCCTGGGAGTTTGTAAATCTACTTGTCGAGTAGTTGTCATGAAAGTCTGCTTTGTATGAATCTACTAAGATGAGTTTAAAATCAGTGTAAAAAGGGGATAAAAGGTGATTATGATAATCTTGCTAAGGTATTTCCATACTGCTAGACCACCAAGTTTCCTGAAATCAAATGCTGTTTGTTTTTTAATTATTTTTTTAAATACAAAAGTTTTGCTATGGAGCCATTCTTAATAACGTTCCATACACTTCTTTCATGAGAGGACTCAAACTGTAAGATGGCTAAAGCAGAGGACCTGAAAAATATAGGTGGGCCAGTAGATTGTGTGGGTTTGTAAGTGATTTAATGTTGGAAAAGAATCTTAAAAAAAATGAAACTATTTGGAACTGTGCTATAAATGCAGATTACAACCAATTGTCATTTGGGTTTTTTCTTTTCTTGCAAGCTGAACCAGAACAACCTGATAAGAACTAGTTTGATTCTTCCTCATTGAATGATGTGTATGAGATTTCTATGTCTGCACCCATGTTTTCTCTGTCCTATCGATGGAAAGGAAAATATCCCTCAACATCAGGGTCATAGAGCTGTTATTTTATATAATTCGTAGTGTTCTTTTATGATAATTCATTACAGCAGACCAGCGTTGGCTTTTGAAATAATCTTTGTAGAAAGCAGGATTCAGCTCCTCCAAATAAGTATTTTGATCTTGTTTTGTTAACAAGCAAATCCTTATTGCTTCCTATGGATTGTCCTAGTTCTGTGAGTATTATTTCTTAAATCCAAGGTGCATGATGGGAAGCATGCACTGTCCCTTTCTTGTATACCGATACCAATGCTGGAGGATAAGGTAAATTGAGTGTTAAGTATCGCAGTCTCGATGAAATAATGCTTGCAACTAATACTTAGTTGTAGAAACTACTGATGTTGAATGGAGTAAAAAGTTTATAAATTAAATAAAAATTGAATAAAATAACACTTTCTGAAACATTTTTCACTTCCAGGCTTTTTGGAGAAACCCAACAATTCCCAGGTAAGTATTTGTTCATGTCAGACTGACTGCTTGTTCTGCTCATTAAATATTATGGAGTTACTTTAAGTGTGATTGATTTTTTTTTTTTTTTTTTTTTTTTTTTTGTCATTGGATTGTCTTTCATAGCTGAAGGCCCCTGAATCTGTTTTGGAAAGGAGTGAAACCTCTCCTAACAAAAAGCAACAGAAATCAGGTAATGTTCACTTCATGTGGCTCTGGGTTTAGCTTCATAATCTTTCTAGACAGGAGTATTTATTAAGGCATCTGATTTGTTTTGCAGATCTTTTGGAGGAATTCGGCTTAGGAGATGCAGAAGATGTTGAAGGTATTCATAACAATCTCTTTGTAGTGTTCTTTTATGGACAGACCCATTGTACTTGCAATTTTCTTTCTAATATTAAATTAATGGCTCTAGCAAGGCATCCCGGGAGCAGGTGGTCTACTGAAATATACCTCGGTGTATGTGTTTGCTCCCTCCTCTCGTCTGCTTTTCCGCACTGTCCATACCCTTCCATGATGTACGCTTCCTACACCGTACTTGCTGTCATTTCCCCTTTTCAGGCAGTCCTGAAGTTTGCTTCTCTTTCAGTTTCTCAACCCCCCCCTTCCTGCCTTTCCTGGGTCTCTGAGCATGTGCTGTGGCTGATTCCAGGCTAGGGATCTGTAGGCTAGGCTGTCCAGGAGCTGCAGGTGAGCCACAAAGGGTAATTCTTGGGCTCGTGCCGTAGCTGTAGTTTTCAGGAATTATTACTTGCCTGGCTTTTCTCTACCTGCCTGGCAGTTGTTTTGAATGATGTACAAACACGTTCCTCCGAGGCTTCCCTCTCTTGTTTCATGGAAAATGACCAGCAGGCTCAGAGGCAGGGGAAGGAAGTGAGGAAGAGAGACAAGACGGGAGGAAATGAGTGTCAGCGTGTTTCAGGAATTCTCTTTTCTTCGGAAACAAGGCCAAAGTTGAAGCGGCTAGCTGGTCGGCTATGTATTGGAGAGAGGATATGTAACCTGAATGGGTTTTTAATGTCTTTGTTCTCATGTTTATCAATTTGCATATTTGATGATTTGTGTTGTATTTTGTATTAATCACACTTGTTAATCAGATGAGAAACAATTTGCCACTCAGGTTTTAGAGTTTCTACAATTGGCTATTGACAATATAAACCAGAGAGAGGTGAACAGATATGTAGACAAGTAAGTGGACTTGTAACTTCTAAGTATAGAATACAAATAGTTCCAAGTTCTTTGGCATCTTCGCTTTAGGGGAAGAAAGAAAAAAAGTATTGTTGATCTTTTGACAATAATAGAGGTGCAGCTTCTCTCTAGAAGTATGTCCCTCCTTCTCCTCTCGCTCTTCTCCCTTTCATGTGTTTGCAATGGGTAAGCAACAGGTCCCCTTTTGCCCTTTATTTTGCACTGACGGTGTTCTGGTAAGACACACAGATATTGTTAGAGGTTGTTCAGTTAAAACGTGAGTTTTGGTTATGTCTGTATTCCACAGTAATGTGGAGTGTAGCCCCATAATGGACCAGTACGTTACAATTTTACAAACACAGAAAGGAAAGGTTGCCTTTTCATGGCTCGTTTCATGTCAGCTGTTTTTCCTGTGTGGCTTTATTCATTTGCGTCATGCTGGTTTTTACCCATATGTTATCTTGAAGGTCAGGTGCTAAGAAGTAGATGTAAAAATTTCTTTCTTTCAAACATTTTATGTTGGGATTTGGGTTTAAGCAATTTAGATTGCTTCAGCAAAGCATCCTGATTCCTGCAGCACAAATATTTCTGACTCTAAAGGGCTTGAATGCCATCCGTGACAACTTTATTTGATAAATCTGGAGAACAGGTACAGTATCTTGCATAATTAAATATCCAATGAGAGTTGGAATTTCCCATTCTATTTACTTTGTTACTGACTCATAGGAATACATTCTTAAAATTATTTTTGAGTCAAAATAGCGGTGTTCTCATGTTTTCTGTATAGCAAAGTAGGTGCTGTCCACTGTAATCTGCAAAAAGTCGTTATGTACATTATGTACAATTTATGAAGAGGGAAGTCTCAGAACAGAGTGGAGAGGTAAAGACTAAGTGGAAAGAACGGCGATGACTAGAAGTCATCTTTCAGTGCTAGCTAGAGAGCAGACAGAGTAAAAGGTGGGGGAATGACAGGCAAAAATACTGGAATCTGGTTTACCCTGTGAATTTTTTATATACATTTTTTTGAATGACGGGCTCTTCAGAAGCCTTGGAGTAGGGTTCTACCAGTGTTTTAACTGAGAATTTCTCCCTGTGCTAAAAGTGAAGAACTCTTGACGATGAGGAGTCATCCTCTTTCACAGTGTTGACAGAAGCCAGTAACACAGAAAATAGACTCGTGAATTACTGCTCCAAGAAAAGAAGAAATTTTACTTGCAACAGCTAATGGGAGGAGTCCTTAGCTTTTTAGTTGATGTTTTTTGAGTTATTTTTCCAGTGGTTGGAAAAATAATTACTGACTAGAGTTACTGACGCGATGAGAACGGGGATTTTGCAGGTAAGAGAACACTGTAGCCTTTCACCTTTCCTGCTTCTTCCTTGTTCTGTACCCATCATACAGAAATGTCAAGATTGATTAAACCCTATGGAAAAGGGTTCTTAGGGGCTCCAATGTTATCAAAATCTTACCTCAAAAGGGAGACATCAGACTCAAATAGCTGCTGCTGAAATCTTTCCTGTTGACTGTGATGGGCAAGGCTGAACAGGAGTTAGGGTTGCTTTTCATTCTAGCAGCATGGTGCCTAATTTGAAAGTGACTGCACTCTGAAACAGAATCCAAAAGACGAAGACGCCTACGTACTCTGAACAGAGAATGTGACTTGCAGCCTTAGAAGGGCAGTACAAAACTCTGGGTGCTCGCAGGTCTGCTTTTATCCAGTTTTCAGGCAGATACAGTTGAGCAGAAAAGCTTATTCGGTCTGTGTTGTGCAGACCGGAGAGGTGTCACAGCTCTCCTGCATCCACAAAATATTGAAGTCTATCTTCTAAGCAAAATTGTGGTGCCTGTGTTACATGATGGGGGTGATGGCGCATATCAAATTGTATGGTAGGAAGCTGCCTGCTTTTTGCTGTTTGTGACCTGAGTGAACATTGGTGAAGTGACAGAAGAAATCTGGTAAGCGTACCTTCATGGAAGCAGAGTAGGAGCAGCCCCGTCTGTCTGACCGACTGACCACCCGCTGCTGTACTTGGGTGGAGAGGCTTCTAGGAGTAGCACGTAGACAATGAAAGTTTGTAAAAGGAGTCACCTACAGGAGAAAATGCCAAGAGTGAGGTTGGCCTTGTGACTCATAAATAGCGGGCCCTTTTGTATTTTTGTGATTTTATCTATGTTCTTCCTGTCTTGCTCGCTTTTCTTGTGGGAAGAATGTTGTGTCCCTCTCCAGCAGCGAAGCTTTGTGTATTGAAAGGCTGTTAGGTAGAAGCCATAGGATGATGGAGCAGGAAAGGAGATGCAGAGTGATTAAGGTGAAAAGAATCCATCTCTGGTTTTAGATGCCACACTTGACCTGCTGGGACTTGTTTCTTTCTGAATACTTGTTCCTTCAAAATGTTCCGTGTGCCTTCCACACAAACAATACAATGAGTTGCTGCTTCTAAATTGTGTCTGGAACTATCTGGAGTCCAGTTCTCAGATATAACAGAGATTCAAGGTAGGCACCCCAGAATGGGGAGCCCAGACTGAGTGAGTGACTGCTTCCGAGGAGTTTGTGACCTGTCCAGTATTACGTAGAAATTCTGAGAGAGGAAAGGATGGAATCCAGTTTTCAACGGTAAAAACATCCGGATCGTGGGTGATTTCTCCACATTTCACAAGCCTGTCTTTCATTCAGCGGCCCGTCCATGTCTTCTGGGACAGATGGGGCAGCAGTTTGACTGAAATACTCTGCCTAGATCCATGTCTAGAGACAGATTTGTGTCGTGCAAGGAATAAAGCTGGGGTCTTCAAGATTTCAAGCCTGTGGCTTTGTTGTTCGTGATTTTCTGTGCGCAACACATAGGGAAACTGAAATTGCGGGAGGAATACTGTGTGGCGCACAGTGTGTCAGAGATACAGAGGTGTATATCTGCGTATGAGAGAGAGTTGTTGTGCATGTTTAAGAAACAGGAATGGCCTCTTTGTGACAATGTGTAGTGATTTTCAGCACATTTCCCTTATACATTAAAAGGTAGAATGCCTTGGAAGAAAGGAATTCACCCAGATGCATCTTAAATCTGTGTTACGATAATTTTCTCTCGGAGTGCACAAATTTGAGGGGATTTATTTTATGTTAAGATTTTTGTCACAAGTAGGATGATTCAAGATGCACTCTAGGTGTAAATAAGTAGTATTAAGTCGTGCTGGTTATAAAAATGTGTGGTTTTTCACTGCAGGTGAGAACTCAGGATCTACCTTTCATATGTCATCATCAGCTGAAAAAGACAACGTGAAGGATGCCATTGAATATTATGGGGTGCAGGTATGTAAGCCCAAATATTTTGGATTGCAGTCTGATTCAGTAAGTTGTATTATACACTAAGGTAAAGAAAACTTACCAGTCTGTGAATAATGCTGAAGGGAGAGTCCTGTAGGTGAAGGCTGCGTTACAGTCTGAAGGAAAGTTGGATACAGTCGTCTTATGGTGGGGTAAAGTCCTTGTCACTATGTCGGATGCTTGCTGTTATGCTGATTTGTTTTCAGTTGGTTTGCTTAAATTTTGAGGGGTGTTTTTCCTCTTGTGCACTGCTGAGAAACAAATGTGCGGCCACATGTGGGGTTTTTTTTTGCCTGTGCAAAATGCACATTCAAGTGAAGAGGGAGATTTGTCTCTAATATGCTGATCTGTTTGATGAAACATGCCGGTCTTCCTCTTTGTAAGACAAAGATCAAAGAGAGCACCTTGAAATGTGGTGACCTTTCTGAGGCTTCCCCAGCCTCTGCAAAATACGCTCTTGTTTGGCCACGTGAAGTGTTTGAAAAGGGTTTTCTCAGAGGGTATCCTAGAGGGGAATAAGGCAGGCGTCCCGCTTGTGTTGGGCGTGCGGGGCAGGGCTGCACAGAGGGGTCTGGCGTCCTCTGGAACACCCAAGGGACAGCGTAGCGAATGATTTCCACCCCACAGCCGGGCATCACGAGAGAGGGACGTGCCTAATTCTAGGAGGCAAAGCGCAGGACTTAAGCCTGTTGCAAGGTGTAGTAGTTGGCCAGTGAGCTTGGGAAGGGGGAGGGTGAGACAGGTGGTGTCTGGCTGAGGTGCTCCTTCCCTCTTGTGAGCGGAGGGGTCTTTGCCGCGGGAGAACAGGGCCTGGCTGACGAGAGGAGCGCGAGGAGCGTGACGGTCTCAGCCCGCTGGGACACCAAGGCTGCAGGCCCTGTTCAGAAGGCACTGTGAGGGGAAGGAGCGTGTGGGCAGGACTGTGACACGGGGCAGAAGCAGAAACAGAGCGTGGGGACAGGGACTTGAGGGGGCTGGGTAGGGTTAAGGCGTGGTGCGGTTTTCCTGCGAGCTTGGGTTCCTGATTCCCGGGATGAGGGCAGGAGCAGGCAGGTTTCCCTAATAAATCCTTTCCTTTGCACCTTGGAGTGGAATTTATTATTTCTGAAGCTTGGGTGAAGAAATAATCCTCCCTTAGCCAGTTCTCTGTGTGGTGAACGGTCAGAAGCTTGTCATGTTCATTCCCGTTGGGTTAGCTTAGGTGGCCGGGGACTGTGCAATGCCAGACGGTAGAGCGCGATGGAGGGAGGAGGGTGGGTGAGAAAAATGTTGGCAGTTTTAATGAAAAACGGTATTACAGCGATAAACCGTGAAAAATAAACATGCTCTGTGACAAGCGCCGGCAGTTACAGAAAGCCAGCAGGCTAAAAGGTAAAAGCAACCCTAATGCCTAGGCAAACCTAACCCAAGAAACTGTTGTCTCTGAGTCCTTCTCTTGTTAAGAAGATGGTGTGCAGTGAACCTTTCATTTAGCGTCCCTTGATTGTTCTTATAAAAATGGCTTTCAAAATGCCTTATTTCCATTATATGATGAGTTTGCAACAGAAGTTGCATAGATCAACTGTAATATTTTTTTCTTGATAATCTTTCTGTCTGTACCTGTTTACTTAAGGATAAATATATTTTAGAAACTATCAACTTGATAGAAAAAACAGCACATGAAAATCACACTGATAAGGCAGAAATTTCACAGCAGAAAATGAGGAATTGCCCAGTGCTGACAAGCAGTTCTAAGTCCAAAACCTTGGAAAGAAAGAGATGCAAGAATGTGGGTTGAAAATGAGAAGGGGGAATTGAAAACAAGTTTTAAAAACGTTACAGCAGAACTAAAGCAGCTGCTTGGTGAAATTAATGAAACTGGGAAAACTCCTTCCCTTGTGGAAGAAATGTCAGAAGATGGCTTCAGTGCCGAGTTGAAGAGTTCTCATGTTGTTTCATCTCATGCAACAGAATCAAGTAACAGCTTAGAAAGTAAAGGTGAATTTGGAGACATTAAACTTACGCTAGGTGGAAAAGTACCCAAAATGGAAACTGTAATCCGAGTCTTGGTGTCCTTTCTGGTCAAGATAACTGAAATGCAAACATGGAAGATACCTGGAGTACAGATGAAGAAGATTGCACGTATAATATGGATGATACGAAGGTGCCTCTAGCAAATGGAAGCAGTAGAAACGTAGTGGGAGGTCCTGAATACTCCCCGAGATACAGCTTAAAACCCAGTCTTTTGGATGACATTTCTAATATTATTCCTACAATAAGACAGTTTCTCCACGTGGTGAAAATGGACTTTTTGTAACAGAGAGGGAACTTGGAAAAGACTCTGGATTTAGTGATGTTTTTCCCAGGGACTGCTTTATCAACAAAACAGGAGAAGCAGAAATGGGAAGTCTTTTTGCAAATGCTCAGCAATCATACGTCATGCTGAAAAGGAATCTTGATGAAGAACTAAAACAAGATACGGGAAGATTAAAGGGTGAGGTAGGAATGCTGCAAATAGTATTCCTGGCTTTGGAGAAAGAGAAGGTACAGCTGCCAGAAGAGGTAGTTCACCTGCTGCTCTTTATTCTTTAATCTCGCTCTGGATCAAGGGTCCTGTTCACTTTAGCTATTCATCATTGAAGGAGGATGCTTCCTACAAATTGGGTTTTGTTCTAATGGAAATAGGTGACTGGTGAACAAAGGGAGCAGTGGAGAGTTGTCTTTTTCCCCATTTTTGGAAAACGGAATGCATTATTGCTCCAGTGTAACAGTAGGTGGCACTTGGTTCCAGTGCAAGTAGTTATCACTACATTGCCTTAAAAAGAAATCCATACAATTCCGTCTGTTCTGATTCTGAATCAAAGAATGAAAATAGCTTCTGAACAGGGTCTTGACTAATAATTCATGTGCTGTGATATCTGCATGGTGTGTCTTCATTGCCTTTCACTAAAATTCCTCTTCCCTGTGAAACCATTTGTGTTTGTGGGTTTGGGATCTTTTTTTTTCTTTCCTCCCCTTGTTCAGGGAGCAGTAGCCCAGTACAGTTCCACTTGATATTCTTTTCTGGCGGTGTTCCAACTGACATTGTGCAGTCCTCCTAACTCTTTGTCCATCAGTAATGCTTTCCCTTTTTTGTTGTTCTCATGTTTTAAGAGACGCCATTGTTTTCTTTCTAAGGGCTGTATTCTTGTTATCTTTAATCATGAGTGAATTCAAAGTACTTTCAATGACATAATATGCTTTGTAGTGTAATTTTGTGAAAATGCTTCTCTCATTTTATATTATTTCAGGGGTAAACCCTGAATTAATCAGTCTTGGATGTGGTGTTTCTGTCTTTTAGAAATACTAAGAAATACATGAAGCTTAACTTTCTTTTTATAGGTTGAGAAGGAAAAAAGCAAACGAAGAATTTCAAAAGTGCAGGCAGTGGCAAAACAGGAATGTCTTGGTAAATTAAATATACCATCAGACAACATCACTAATCGGCAAATGAAACAAAAGGTTACTGTAAGGAAGAATGACTGTTTGAAAATGGAGAATGAAAACACTCTAGAAGAAAAAGACAAAAAGAGTTTTTCATCTGAGGAGAGCTCAAAATTGATTAAAATGCCAATGAAATGGTAAGCTAAGGAAATAATCTCTAATTCTTATTTGTAGTACTACGTAAGTGTCTTAGGTTTTCTAATATTGTAGTAGTTGAAGTAGTTTCCTCAGTGGTGAAAGCCATAGTGAGTAGTCCACTGCTTCTCAAAAAGTGAAGAAAATGTCTTTTTAGAAAACACGACGCTCACGATATTCAAATTTATTGCCTGCTCTACAAAAAAGAAAAGGGGAAAAAAAATAAACCCCCCACCCAAATTGCTGTGTTTTCCTTGTCAATACTGAGGCAAAATGCATCTTCAAAACCAGAACTGAAGACTGGAAAAAGCAGTTATTTTTGTAGGAAATGGCCACCTAGAAAAGAAAAGTAGGAACTTGGGGTTTGCTGCTACTCCCTTTTCTAGGTGATTTTAGTGATCTCCGTGCAGTTGGTGTTTTCCTTTTCATTAAGTTAATATGCCCTTTGTCGGGAGAGGGGAAAAGATGATATTACCAAACCAATCTCAAAAGCCTAAAGAAGGCACACGTATTTTTATGTAAACCTAAAGCAGGAGTTTCTTCCTGTCTGTCCTTCAAAGGAATCTCTGCTCTAGATGCTTTCTGTAACGTGGATATTACGGGTATTCCAGCTTAACCTGGATCTAGCTCAGATTCCACGTGTCCCCCCCACTCCTAGGGGCAGGTGTTTTAAGTACTTGGGTATCTTCCACGATCTTTGCAGTCAAGTCTGTGTTTTTATAGTAGATATTTTTTGTCTCGGTCGTTTCTGGACATCATCTTATGTCTGTTTCACAGAGATATTTTTTGTAAGCCTACTCACTTGGTGATTTTTTTTTCCCCCCCCTTTCTGTTTAATGCAGTAAAATGGCCCTGAATGCCAAAGTTGCAAAGAAAAGTAGAAGGCAGCCTTCAAAGCAGAAGGCTCATCAGCCGATGAGCTCTTCCAGTGGCAATCATGGTCAAGTACGGGATGAGAGCACTTCCAGTGAAACATCTGAGGATGAAGGAAGGTATGCATATAAGGAATGCTGAAAACAAAAACTTACTTAATGATGTAAGTTGACCTAAGAGCTAGAGGCAAGTTTGGGTTTTTGTTGTGTGTTGAGGTTTTTTGTAAACCTGATGCATATGAAGATTCTTGTTCTTTCTTGTGACCACACTACCTGGTGCACTTTGTGTTGACAAACACTTTGCTTTTGTTTAGAGTGCTTTGAGCATGCTGGCCAAGTTAATGATAAGGTCACTGTGCACAAATTCTGATTAATTACATGAGTGTGTGCACAGGCATAGAAGTATTTTATGTGTTTAAAAAGGGCGAGGCGAGACTTACAGAAAAGCAACATCACTCTTTCACTGCAGGTGTCTCGGGATTTTTTGCCCTGCTCCCCGCTCCACCTTTTCTCTTGCAGCTGTGTACCCTCCTGACTTCTTGCCCACCCTGAACTTACTTGTGTGGGTTGTGGCAAAGTGAGAAAGAGAAGTTGTTGACACTGTTCAGCACTAGCTAAAAATCTGGTGTGTTATCAACGCCGTTTTGGTCAGAAATCTAACACACAGCGCTGTGTGGGCTGCTGTGAAGAAAATAAGCTGCATCCCAGCCAGACCCAGGACACCAGAGAATCCAAAATTACAGTTCTTTGACCTGTAGGAGAAGGATTCTCGGTACTGAAGAGAGCTAAACCCCTGGTGTTAAACAGGGAATGCACGTAACCGTATAGCTCCATGTCTGTAGCTGTAAGATTTCTGTCACTTTGTGTGAAGCTGAGAGAACAGTTATTTCAACTATTTGCTTAATATCTTGCGGAAAAAATAGCCTTCCAATAGACATAATAGTACACAATAATTGTTTCAGTCTTGATCTATATCTAGCGAAGTTACTATACTAGATTTTCATTTAATTCACTTCTGAAATGAAGTTTTCAAACAAACTTCAGGTATTATTCATACTGCAATGTAAGCATTCCAGTACTGAAATATATTTCTGTTTTCTAGACCTGCAGCAACAACTGGGAGTGAAAAGAGCAAGGTACTGTAAACTAAGTTCTTGATAAACAGTTTCTGTCAACTTTTAATCACGTAGATGGGAGCAGTGTTTATGTAGTGATCAACCAGATGTACGGATTGCTGCTGGTATGCAGCTTTATTGTATTTGAGACAAATCTGTGGGCTGTGAAGGAGAGAATGAATCATTCCTGCATTTGTAATGGTCTGTAATCCTAGACAGTGGAATTACAGAAAGTACTGTATTTTTTGTAGGTCAGCATACCAACGGAAGTAACTGATGACCCTGGTTTAACTCACTCATCTGACCCAACTTCAGAGGATGTGGAATTACGAACTTCAACCTACAAGGAGGCTATGCTGCTGTTAGAACAGCTTCGTGTGGATCATACGGGTATGTTTTCAAGTCACCGTCTTCAGCTGTTACAAGTTCCCCTTAAAACATGGTTTCTTTGTATGCATTCCTAAGTATTTTAGTTTCGTATTTTGATATAATATCTCTTTATGATTAGAGATCCCCCTCAAAAGCTGTGAGACTGTCACCTGACCTGAGACGTTGCCTGCATTACCAGCCGATGTGCCCTTATGTTATCATTGGTTCTCTGTCTAGTCAGAGCTGGAGAAGCAGCTTCTTGCAAAGTACAGTTCAGCTCCTTCTAATGGGGTCATCAAAAGTCAGCAAGAGCTTTTTCTTCTTTATATCCCCTTGATGTGGTTTAAGCCCAGCCACACCTAAACACCTAAGCACCACACAGCCACTCACTTGTTCACCCCAGTGGGGTGGGGGAGAGCATCGGAAAGGGAAAAGTGAGAAAACTCATGGGTCGGCATGAGGACAGTTTAATAGCAAAAGCAAAAGCCACGCACGCAAGCAAAGCAAAGCAAGGAATTCATCCAGCACGTCCCATGGGCAGGCGGGTGTTCAGCCATCTCCAGGACAGCAGGGCTCCGTCACGCATAACAAATACTTGGGAAGACAAAGTGCCGTCACTCTGGATGTCCCTCCCTTCCTTCGTCCTCCCCCAGCTTTATATGCTGAGCATGATGCCGCGTGGCATGGCACATCCCTTGGGTCAGCTGTCCCAGCTGTGTCCCGGCCCGGCTCCTTGCGTACCCCCAGCCTGCTGGCTGGTGGGGTGGGGTGAGGAGCAGAAAAGGCCTTGGCTCTGTGTGGGCGCTGCTGGGCCATAAGGAACACATCCCCGTGCTACCAACCCTGTTTGCGGCCCAACTGCAAAACATGGCCCCGTACCAGCGACTGCGAAGAAAATTAACACTATCCCAGCCACAACCAGCACACCCCTCAACAGCTAATGACAAAGAGTACAGCAAAATAATGGCTTTGCTTAAAAATAATAAATAAATACATGTATAACAGGAATCAAGATGCTTGCATATATGCACAAGGCATTATATAAACATAAGCATCACTTACTAGGGCTCTTAAACTATGCTAAAATTTCATTAGGCAAGTGTTAACCTTGGCTGAAGGCCAAACTCCCCCCCCAGTGCTGCCACTGCCCCTCCTTGACAAAATGGGGCGAAAAAGCTTGTGGGTCAGTGTGAAGGCAGGGCTGTCACTTCCCAGTGACTGTCACTGGCAAAACAGACTCCACCGATTAAAATACATTTGGATAGTGAGAAACAAAGACCCCAAACCTGAGAAGGACACGTCGGCACCCCCCCTGCTCAAGCTCTGCTGCGCTCCTTCCCTGCCACCTCCCCAGGCAGCGCGGGGAGGCTGCGGTCTGCAGTCGGGACGTAGCAGTTTCTCTCTGCTGCTCCGTCCTCGTCCCTTTTCCCTGCTCCAGTGTGAGTCCTCCCCCAGGCTGCAGTCCTTTGGGGAAAATCTCCTCCAGCCTGGGCCCTCCATGGGTCGCAGGTCCTTCGGGAAGGATCCGCCTGCTCTGGCACGGGGTCCTCCGCAGCACTGCGCTGTGGGTATCTGCTCCAGCATGGTTCTCTCCGGGGCTGCAGGGGAATCTCTGCTCTGGCACCTGGAGCAGCACCTCTCCCTCCTCCTTCGCTGACCTGGGTGTTCGTTTGCGGGGCTGGTTTTCACATGCTTTTCCCCTTCTCTGCCCGTTTCGCCCTTTCCTGCATTTGTTTTTCCTGAGGTGCTGCCAGCACGGCTGAGAGGCTCAGCTGTGCCCTGCGGTGGGTCCATCGAAACCGTCCGTGTCCAGCACGGGGCGACCCCTGGCTGCTTCTCAGAGGGACCTTCCCACTACCGAGACCTGCCACCTGCACCTAATGCAGCAAAGCGTTGAACAGCTTATACATTGGGCAGTATTTGTGCAGCTTTGTGTCTTTTCTATCTCAAAGCAGGTTCTGCTATTTTGTTGAAACTGCAAAACATACTTCTTGAATATGAACAGAGAATAGAACGTGGGACAAATCGGTATACAGCTCTCTCACGCGAAGTAAGGGAATTGGAAGATGAAAAGAGGGAGTCACGGTTCAGAGCGGAGAAGACTCAAGATTTGAAATCCATATTGGCTCACCAAGAAGCAGAATGGAAAAGTGACATCCAAAGCCTTAAGTATGTAAACTTGTGGTCTGATAATGTATTATCTTGTCAGTGGTTTTATTCCAAAAGGCTCTGATGGTGCGGGCAACAGGGTGAGAAGTTTCCAGTCTTTTGGGTTTGGGTTTTTTGAATCCCGTGGGCCAGTTATGCTATGAAGTACATAATGTGAGAGGGGAAAAATGGCCGGATATCAGCTCCATGTACAATGTTCTGGATGATGTTTTAACTTTGTTTTCTAGCAAGAGAAGAGGACAAGAGAGTGTGTATGGGGAAATCGGATTTATAAGAGAGATCTGAGAGATGGTTGGGTGTGGGTTTTTTTTTTCATTTTGTCCTCGCGGCTTCAGTTGGCCTATAATACTAGGATTTCTGGTAACTCCACCCAGTGCAAGTCAAACCAGAGCTTAGAGCATTTGTTTGCTTACCTGTTTGTTTGTTGGAAAGGTCAAGTTTGGGATCGCCCCTTTCCCCACACTCCTGAGCTAGACCCGGAGGTGTGAGGTTTCTCATCGCTGTTGACATCACGTCAGACAGGGGTGGCCAGCAGGCACCGTAGGCAGCTGAGCAAGGACAACTGCAGAGCCCTGGCCTGGGAGGGGAGATCTCCTCGTGGTGATCCCCGGTGGGATGGCGTGGCTGGGGAGCTGGCCCAGCAGGGCCAGGCGGCCCAGGCAGAGAGCGAGCTCAGCAGGAGCCACCGTGAGCTGGCAGCTGGGGCGGCCCGCAGCGGCCTGGGCTGTCTGGGGGGCAGCAGTGCCAGGGCACTGGGGGCAGGGAGTGCCCACCCCTCCTCAGGGCTTGCTGAGCTGTGTCTCGAGCCCGGGGTCCGGTTTTTGGCCGCCCAGCCCAGGAGATCTTGCCCAGCCCGTGTGAGGTTGGCAGGGAGATGCCGGGCTGGCGCGGGGGCAGGAGCACCAGCCCTGTGAGGGGAGGCTGCGGGAGCTGGGCCTGGGGGAGTTGGGCCTCCCAGCGCGGGGGAGGGGAGTACGAGGAAGACGAGGCCTGTCCCAGCTTGGCCTGGGTTTGACTTCAGCAGGTGTTCAAAATCCTCAAGCATCTGTCAAGTATAAAGAAGTAGTATTTTCATTCTAAGTGAATTCTCCAAGCAGCGTTAAATTTATACTTTCAAAAGTTACACTTTTTGTGAAATTACGCTAGAAATTATATGTAAAGCTTTTTCCTTGCAATATACGCCATTCAAATACAAATGTTTCTGTCAGTCTTTCAAGTAATTTTAGTGGTGGTTGATTCTTGTTTTGCAGAATTTCTAAAGCAGGCTTTCAATTGGCAGTTCTTTCCTTACGTTGGTACTTGGTTTTTATTTTTTTCTTCATCATTGCAAGTATATCGGAAAAAATAGTCAAAATAAGGATCAAACACAAAGCTGCTTTCTTGTTTGGGTACCGTGGGCACACCATGGACCGTTTTTTACCATGTCAGTGCTCATTGCTGATTGTTTCAGTTGGTAAAGAAGCTGACCTTCCATAAGGCTTTCCTTATAAATCAGCTTCAAAATGAAATTGCTGTAGTTTCTCCCAGAGGTAGATCCACTGAGGTTTAAAACTGGTTTTAATCGTATCCAGCTTAAACCCCATGCATTTCTGAATCTGGTTTTGAACACTGACATCCTTCTGGAGTAAATAGAAGCTGCTTGTTCTGTCTGTGGGCAGCCTTACAGAAGGCTTGCTGAAAAATTGTTGGGTCTGCCATAGGTAAGTGGCGTGCTGATTCACCAGTATTGCTTCTAGTCACTGAATCCGTAATATGTAGCCTCAGTATACCAAGAAAATGTATATTAACCATAGTAAAAGTTTATGATGCTTTGATCCGATGAGACAACAAACTCCTTTTTCAACACAATGGCTTTAATATGAAGAGGATTTATTTTTTTATTATAGAAGTGTACACACTGTGTGCGTTTCCCTGTGTAACCTTACAGAAAACTGGTACATCAATCAATGGTTTATTTCCGTATCTTGTACAACTGATATCATGGACAATGGAATGAAGTTAGAATTCTTTAAAAAGTTGAAAAGTACAGTGAAAATATGGAATCTGGAAACATTTAAGTTTTTTTATGGTTTGAGTTGTCTCTGCAAGTTCATCATGTGGAACATCTACTTTTATATCAGTGCTTTTGTTTCTCAAATACTCTGTTAAATCCCAGGTGTTCTTTGAAACAAGAAGAAGCAAAGAGACTCAGAGTAGAAGTGCTCTGTGAGAAAGTGAGAGAAAAACTCCAAAGGAAAGAAGATCAATATTGTAAAGAAAGGGAGGAGAAACAGAAACTTGAGTTACACTCAAGGAATTTAGAAATGGAGATAAGAACACTGAGAAAGCTCTTGAAACGGGTATATTAAATAATGAATTAAACACTTTCTTTTCTGCTTCTTTTCACTTGTATTCCAGTATGCCTAGAGAAGGAGGGGCTTTGTTCATGGAAGAGGCATTGGATAACTATTGCCAAATTTTGAGGGCAGTAGAGAACAGTTGGTTCACAATTGGTCTGTTCTTTTTTTTTTTTTTTTTTTTTTTTTGGCTTTGCAGTTTATTAATCCTTTTTTTTCTTTTTCAGAATTTAGGTTTCATTTGTATTTCGGGCAAAGCCTGACTTTTTTCTAAATTACTACAAAACATCCTGTATTTCTTCTTCTTATATTTTCAGAAGAAAATTAAAATTTATTCTTTATAGGTGGATTATCATAGCTGTGGGGAATCAAAAATCTTTTCAAGTATTCTGGGGAGAGTGGGAAGGTGTATTGCTAGCTCTGATTTTTCTCGAGATGCAAGCAGTTGTATTACTGTAGGTTGAAGAGGAACGTGATGAAACACAGACACAGCGCTCTCAGGAAAAGAGTGCCGGAGCCCTTCAAGAAGGAATTTTGAACAACCACCTTGGGAGACAAATGGAACTAGAAGAAGAGACAAGGAGATCTATAGGAAAAAATTCAGAGGTAAGCAGATATTTTTTTTTCTAATAAGTCAGATTTCACCATGTTTGTTTTAAAGTCATCATAAATCTTATATAACTTTCCGTGTTTCTTGACGGATTATTTACAACTTACCAGTGGAACTTAACTGTGTAAATACCTTTCCTGTTTTCTCTTATGTCTTTAAAAGTTCTGGAAAGCAGCATCACTCCTGTATGGACCTGAATGACTTGTGCAAGTCGGAAACTAATAGAACACACTATTTACCCCGTTTCGTAACCTATCTGTTATTTGTCATTTCACAGACATTTTATTATCACTTTTTAGGGTTTCTAGCAACGAGACACCTAGCTACCTATGTCAAGGTTGACCAGGAAGAAAGTTGTTTGACAGTGTTTGTGTTTCCATTGCTTTTTTTTTTAATTAGTTATTCCCTTATTGAACTTACTTACTTCAAGTATGCCTTTCTTTTCCACCTCCACATACTGAAATTTTATGATCGAATATCAACAATGAATTCAACTCTCTGTAGGAGTTAGAGTAACTGGAGGAGAAAAAGCAACCATCAACACTGTATTAAAAAAGATCTTGAAAAGAGTTTACTGAATTTCCTAAGAATGTGCAGTGCTTGGAAGCCTCGTTTGTTCCTGGCTGTGCTGCCCAATAAATGTAGGGTGAATGTGTTCAAGTGGAAAAAAGTTACACATACAATAAAGAGGAAATATCCAGGACTATTGCATTCTGGGGGTGATTGAGTTTTATAGCTAACTTCCAGTAACACAAAAGGATAAGTGTTCAGAAGACATTTGAGAAGGAAAATACCCTTTCTAGCCTTGTTTTTATCAGATCTGTAGCACAAGTAATTCAACCTTAAAGGCAATATTATAAAGGCATGCACGTACAAGAAAGCACTGTCATTTTAAAAGCTTTACACTTGAGATGTTTTAAATAATTTTATTATTTGGTTGTAGGTTTAAGGGGGTATTGTGTGTTTGGGATGTTCACTTAGGTTTTAAGGAGATGTTACACTTCCGTTGTGTACGTACATTGTACATGCGCGTGGGTTCACAGAGTAGCTTATTGCCTGAAACTTCATCTTTGAAGTCACCCTTCAGTATTAGAAATGTTAAAATGCAGTTTATTGCTGAAGGTTTTTTTGTAGATTCGTTTCCCAATTGGCTCTTTATTCATGTTCCCTGTCATTCAGGAATCCAACACTGAGAGAGAAAAGGATCTGTTGTACAAGAATCAGTTACTACAAGATGAGATTGCTGTGCTAAGGCTAGAAATCAATCAAGTAAGACTTAAGCACCAGGAGGAAGAAGGAAAATCTTTAGAGGAAAATGAGACCTTGAAAGAAAAAAATGAAGCTCTCAAAAAGGAACTTAAACTGAACAAGGAAGCATTAACACAAACGGTTCTTCAGTACAATGCGCAGCTGGACTTCCTAAAGACAGAATCTGCAGTGCTGACTTCCAAACTTGAGCAGACAAACGAAAGTAAAGACAGACTAGAGGCAGAAATTAAATCATTTCATTCCCGCCTGAATGCTGCTGTTCAAGAACTTGAACGTCATCGGTCATCAGAAAAGGATGCTGAACAAAGATTTCACAGAGAACGTGATGAATGGCATCGCTTGCAAGGCAAGCTCCATCATGACCTCTCCGACACGCAAGAAACCAACAAGAGCTTGTCTCAGCAGCTGTGTAAAGCTGAAAGCAAAGCTAATAGGCTAGAAAATGAGCTTCACCAGTTGGAGCAAACCCTCAGAGAAAAAACTTTGCTTGTAGAAATGACACAAAAAGAGTTAAGTCAAGCCCAGCGTCAGGCAAAGGAATGTGATCGTGCTCAGCAACTTGAGAAAGATCCAGTAAGCGAACTTGTAATAAAACAGGAGTCCCTGCAGGAGCGATTGGCCCAGCTCCAGAGTGAAAACCTTTTCCTGCGTCAGCAGCTGGAAGATGCACAGAGCAAGAGGATCATGAAAGAAGAAGTAGTGAATGATGTGCAGGACCGGTTGAATGATACTCTGAACAAACTCAGAGCTGATAGGGAAAAGCAAATTTATCTCATAGAAGAGCAGAACAAGGATTTAAATGCCAAGAGTACTGATTTAAGGAAACAAGTCTTCGAATATGAGACTGACAAAGTAGAAAGAGAGGTAAAGGATATGCTTAGAAAGAACAATTTAAAGTTTGTCCGTTCTTGAAATTATTTTGTTTCTACAGTGCACCTGGTATGTTATGTGCATGGGACCAAAGAATACCGATTTGTTCTGGTTTGTTATGTTTCTCTCGGAATTGCGGAAGGTTTTGGCAAACGGGGTATTAGTCCTCAGATCTAAGCAGAGAACAGAAAAAAGGTATCCAAGTCTAAGCTTTGATCAGGAAAGGTGATTCTTCTTACTTAGTTCATAAAATGTTGAAGAACTCCAAAAGATCAGATTCCTCTAGAAGCCCCTGCCTGCTGGTTGGTGGGAGATCCCATGAAAGCTTTAGATGGGTCAGCGTTGTCCCATGAAGTGCATTCCTACGTAATCCCTACTGTGAGCAGAGGCACTGCCAAAAGTGTTCTCCAGCATCTTTTCCACCTCTTTGTCTAGAAGAGGATGGCCTTTGCTTCAGCGAGGGCATCTGTTTCTGTAGTTACGTATTGGTCTGTTTGATGTGAAACCTGAAGGGATGGAATATCCTCAGGAATTCTGTCCCATGCCATTCTGTGGAACGTGGCTAACGGATAGAGACGTCCGGCAGCTTCTCTGTGGAGAACGCTAGATGCACAGACTGTACGTAGGTATTTTTCCTGTGCTCTGTGTGTGTGATACATCTTTCTTTTCTCTTTTGAAAGTGCGAGAGTGAAAGAAAGGAAGGAAAGCAGCTGGTAGAGTTGAAACACCCAGTTGAACTACGTCTGGACCAAGAAATGAAAAGAAACCTCGATCTGCAGAAAGACTGTAAGAGGTATGGCTTTTTAGCATGGTGAAGAGGTATCCCTGCGTAGAAGTCATGTTTTATTAAACTTTAGTGTAAAAATAGGTGTACCTAACTGTGAGCAGATGCCGGCCTCGTGCTAGTTCTTGCAAGGTACTTCTGTACATCAGCCCCTAGTTTTCACTAGCTGCCAAAACAACTGCAGCTGCAGGTTGCCCTGCGGTCCTCCTGGGAAAAAGGGAGTCTTTCATTCCTCTTTTCAGGTGAAATCTGGACTCCCCAAGTGTATGTGGCACAGGAATACTGGTTTTTCCTGGTAATTCCTGGTGTGTCAAGCACGTTAAAGATGAAGCAAGCGGTGTCTGTGCTGTTTACATGAGAGTATGTGAAAAAGTCCAGTTTTGTTCCTTTGCTTCATTGTTTTTGTGACTCATTTGCTGTGCAGGTTGAAGAGGCTGCTGAGCAGAGCTACGAAGAAACTAAGGGTGTATGAGGAGAGAGGGGGACTGTCCCAGCTTAATTTGCAGGCAGAAATGAAGAACAGGTATTCTGAAATGGTCAATGAAGCTGACAGATTAAGAACAAAGGTGAGCTTTGCTTTGTTTGGGTTATTTTGGTGGTGGTGGTTTTTCTTTTGGAACCTCTGTTCTTTCTTCGTACTTCTTTTCATGTTGTTGATTTTGACTTTTGTTTTCTTGGCTGTATTTCTGAATTGATTTGACTGGTTTTTGATGTTCCCTCTATGGTCACAGTAGTAGACGGCTGTGATACTGATGTAGTTCCTAAGGGTAAAGATGGAAGTGTTACGTATACAGCAGTATCTGCGAGGGCACGTCAAGGGCAGGCTGTCGTGCAGAGGAAGGGCAAAGCAAGAGCCACAGCAAGGCTGGCAGGGTCTGTGACCACACAGGCCGGGGATCAGCCCCACAGGCTCTCACCAAGAAGAGCAGAAGAGTTCTGGGGACAGTAAGCAGAGTGCTCCAAGAGTGCAGATCACCAGGCCGGTCCATAGGGATGGGCAGGTCTGCAGTCCTACTGGGCCGTCACGTCCATGGGTGAGGGTCAGGGCTGAGAGCAGTGAAGGCCCAGCACAGGCCTGGCTGCAGCTTGAGGCCGTGGCAGCATCGTCGGGCTCCGACGGATGCATTCCCTCTCGGAAGAGGGGAGTAACGCCACCATCACTCGGAACAGCTCTGTGCAGTTGGCCTTGCCCAAGGTCATCCCCTGAAGCCTGTCTCGGGCACGAGTTGAGCAGGAGGCAGGTGGGGGTTTGCTTTTCGGAATGGTGTCTTTGCTTCCCAGGGCACAATGCAGTGTGAGGTGATGCAGAAAAAATGACTGCAGTAACTTATTGCTTACTAGTAGCTGACTCAGTCAGTCTTTCCTGGTCTTGGAGACCCAGAAACGCTTTTGAGGTTGCTCTGGCTGTTTGGTAGCATGGAACCTTTTATCTGCTTCTCCGCTCATTACTGAGATTTGTTGCTAAAGTAGCTGTGTTTCAAAATTATGCTCCTTTTTAGAAGATGATATTGTAGAATGAGTCAACTGCCTTGAGAGTGGCTCATTTTTAGTTCACAGGTTAGCAGCATGTTTGTGTTCCTGTTGGAAGAGTTATTTTGAATGACAGGGAATGGAATTACGTTTGGGCAATTTTAAATAAGTGTAAAGTTTCTACTTGTTTTAGAGACTCTTTCAAGTGTTGACTCTGCTGGTTTCCCCCACTTTTTTAAAAACAAAAGAGGATGGGATATCATGTTTTATGGTTAATAGGTATAGACAATGGATGTTTCTGGAGGGGGAAAGAAGGGGATAGAAGCTGTAGTTGACCATTGGGACCTATGGGAAGTCTGATATTTCCTGGAAATCTTTTGAAAACAAACCGTAGCTTTGACCTAAAGAGACTGTCTTCTGCCACCAGTGCTGTAAAAGCGGTGTTCTGAACCACTGTTTCCAGATCCATTAGCGTAATGGAAGGAAAGGGTATCCGTTTCTTGTCTTGTCAGTTCTGTGACGAAGCTTTGACCGTGTGAGAGCATGTGACAATTCCTCTGAAGCGTGACACATGGTTTTTTTCTGATGAAACCAGAATGTGGCTGTGATGTAACTGGGTATGGGTGTGTTTGATTTCCTATGATCGTATGAACACCTCGCAGAAGAATAGCCCTGGTGCTTTTCAGCCTAGCCCTGCGGGTGTCATGCCGCTGGTTTGGTACCTCTCGGTCCGTGACCCACTGCAGAACTGAGGAAGGATGGGAACCTGAGGAATGCTGTCAGAAACTATGTGAAAGCTGTTCTTGTTTTGAAAGAAGAGCCTGGTTTCACTTTTGTTTTAACACTGAATCAGCAGATGGTAAATACAGTGTTGATGGCCAACTCCTTTACCAATTTTCACAGATCTGACTAATTTTAGATCCCTCTGAGTTCCCTGGTTTTTTTCCCCTTTCCTGTGTACAGGTTGATGAACTTTCCCAGCAGCTGGAGATAAAGTCTAAAAAAGGCATGCAGCTAGAAGCACAAAATCATGATTTGCGAGAGGAGTTGTCCACCATGCGTGGGAACCATGAAGAACTGGAGAAGAGCAAAAGCCAGCTGAAAGAAGAGGTGGCTAATCTCAAACACCATATGGAGACTAACATGGTGGATCGCAGCCAAATAGAACAATACAAAAGAGAGGTGGAAGAACGAGCTGCACAAGAAATAAGACAAAAACTGCAAGAAGTCAACCTGATTTTGCAGGTAAGTTAATTTCTTATGTGTGTCTGTTATAGACTTCTGTTTTGGTTGTCATTTTTAGGGGTGGTGGTGGTGCCTGATTCCATGTGTTACGCTGTACTTCTGTTTTTCCTGAAGGGCAGTGGGAGAAGGGAATATGGTTGGGCAAGATGCTTTCATGTGCGTGCAGTGTGCCTGCAGGCCCTGAATCAAAAACTTGCCCAAGGTGTGGATTTTCATTTTGCAGTTCTTGGAGGGGTATCACTGTCCACTGGTCTTGTTCTCATTGTTTATCCTTGAATGGGTATTGCAACTTAGAGTTGTCACAGCCAGGCATACGCATCTTCCTTAGTCATTGCACAAGGGGCAACGCTCAGAAAAGAAGTCACCAAAGCTGCAGGGTGCGGGGTGGGGGTGCGGCATCTCCATAATTTCTTTGAGGAATGCTATGCCCTGTCCTACAGAGATAGTGTTTCTTCATCAGTAGCTTTGATGAGTAATAGTGCTAAGATGGGGGTTCTTTCTGAATGAAAAGAATCATTCAGTGTGGTAGTTCCAGGGTTCTGCCCTGGTCGCTGATGGCAGTGAGGAGGCACAGCTGCCTCGCTGAATAGAGCTGGGCCCTTGAAACTGGGTACGTGCAATTGACTGGCGAGGGGAGTTCTCTTTTTCTTTGCGGTGGTTGAAAGTGTGTATCTACTTCAGATGCAGGCAGCCTCCCAGGACAGATTAGAACAAATCAGAGCCAGTCATCACGCTTTGCTGACAAGCCAGCTAGAACAGAGAATTGGAGACCTTGAACGTGAATTAGACAGGATAAAAAATACCCAGCGAGACAGTACTTTTCAAAAAGAATCCGCACAGGCAGAAGTGGAAAAGTACAAAGACCTGTATCTGGAGGAAGTTAAAAATGGAAGGTGCCTAGCAAAAAAACTGGAAAGGTAAGTCCCTGCTCTTTTGGGGTGATAATAAGATACTACTTTTTCCTCAAGCAGTTTTCTTCATTAAATACCTTTTCTACATCTGGTCAGCATTATGCATAAGATAGCATATTTGTGATGAAAGTACCTTAAGGCTCCCCCCTGTTCATTGGAACTATCTTCGCTTCTCTTCAGTGTTCCAGCAGTAACGCCACCGATCATGGGCGTTAATAGGATATTTTTGAAGTTGAGTTTGTTTTAACAGGCAGCCTTTTTGCCAGTCTCTAATCTGCGCTGCTTCTTCTAAGTATGGCAGAAAAGAGAATGTCACGTCCTTTACTGCTTGAATAAGGATAGGCCCTTCAGAGAACGGCATTTGGTGCTATGAAGAAGAACAACAAAAATCTTTTGGCTTCCATTTTAGCCGCATGTCATAGGTTTCAGCTTTCTTTGGGAAGGGAAGGGTAGCCCAGAGTTCTTACGCAGGTGATGTACCTTTCAGAAAAAGCTATGTAAACCCACGGTGTGCACAGACTGCTTTGAGGCCTTAATGCTGAGAAGTCCAAAGTATTGGTTAACTCTTGCTGCTTCTTGCAGGTAGAGTGACTACTTAGAAATAGGCTCTCCAGAAAACCCCCAGATCCAGTTATGGAGATTTTTTTGGACTCTCTTAATCCCTTCCACTTTCCGAAGTCAGATAATAGTCAAAGACCTGGAGGGTAACTTTGTGGAAGAGTTATTACCAAAGATAATTCTTTGTATGCTTCTGAATGTTTCAGAGCTAATGAGAGACTAGCAGAAGCCAACGCTGAGCTCCTTCAGGAGTGCCATAGAAGCAAACCTTTAATTGCAAGCAGCGCTGTCAGTGGTCCAGTTCTGTATTCAACTGAACTGGGACATATTAGCAACAATCCGGCACTGAATAGAAGTCTAAATCTAGGAGGAAGCTTCCTAACCCCGACCGGGAATACGTTACCATCCAGAAACAGAGTTGAAGCCTATGTGGCTAAGGTAAGCGTTTTTAAATACTGTTCTCAACTAGTGTTGAAGAGTATCTGTAAGCAGGGTTGTGCTTTTCAGTCTAAAGTTAGAATCCATTTCTAGTTCCAAACCATATGCTCTAATATGCCAAACCAAATTGCTCATCAAAACAGTACACAACTAGGTGGTAGAAACGAAGACTTTTGGTCATCAGGGTTATACAAATTTCCAGAAGTGCTCAAAGACCAAAAAATACTGAGATCTAAATGATGGACTGTGTAACAGCATTCTTTTGCAAGAGAAACTGTGATAAAGAATACTGTGGCATAGGAAGCTGCCAAATAAGCTCTTCAGTAAAATTTAGTGCCGATGCCCCATCCCTGGCAGTGCTCAAGGCCAGGCTGGGTGGCGCTTGGAGCAACCCGGTCTAGTGGAAGGTGTCCCTGCCCATGGCAGGGGGGCTGGAACTGGATGATCTTTACGGTCCCTTCCAACCCAAGCCATTCTGTGGATGACCTTTTTTAAAACAGCTAACTTCATGATGAGTGCAAAATCCCATCAGACATCTTTGTTTGAGACACCTTTTCCTTCTTCCCTGATCTTCATTTTAGCAGTTTCTTCACCGGAACTTGTTTTAGTGCAATACCAACAAAGGGATGCTTCAAAAGTAGGATGGCATGAACAGGACACGTAACTTCTCACTGGAGTGCGGGACGTATGCTGTGCATAGGAGGCATTTGTTTTTGGGGGTCCTGCTATGTGGTGTTATATGTAACTGCTCCTCAGGAAGTCTACAGAGCTTTCTGATTTTGTACAAAAGCTGCAACCTCTGCGTACCTCTGGTCAAAGTATGCCCTGTAATTAGCAGTCAGCATGCTAGCACATCCCTCACAGAATGGTAAACGTGATATCATGAGAGTTGGAAACCAGATGTCAGTCGTTGTAATCAGTTTCCCACCTAGCATAGGACTGAGGCATGGGCAAGCTTGCCTGTTCAGTCAGTGTCTGTCCCTCGCATATTCTGTTGTTGAATGGATGTGAGAAGCATTCGCTCACTTTTAAGTCTGTCTCGGTTCGCTCGTCCCACCTACACTGGAAAGAATCCATTTAAATAGCGTGTCTGCATACTGTGCCTGGTTTAAGAAAAAGAAAAAACCAAACCAAACAACAAAACAAAAATGGACAAAGCGGTGTGTAGGTAGTGCGTAGCAGCGGCAGTTAGAGATGAACTTTTCTGTATCGTTGCGAATGTGTTTTTTGTGTCAGAGGGGTGGACATAACGCTGCATAAAGAACATGGGAGGCAATTAGTACTGTACCATCTGCAGGGATTATTCTGCACGCAAGCAGCAGAAAGGAGGCAAAATTCAGGGATCCACTGCAAAACTGAAGTAAGGAGAAAGCCAGGACAAGGGAACAAGAGGGACAGGGAGCAGGGAGCAAGTGAGGGCAGGGGAAAATGAGAGAGAGATGGGAGCGAGATGTTACAAGAAGAAAAAGGCAAAGGAGGAAACCATCCCGCTTCTAGGAAAAAAGCTGTCCTAGTTTAAAAGAAAAGGGTTTAACAGTTGTGGTTTCTTTTTTTGAAGAAGAAACAGGAAAAAAAGAATAACCTCCCTGTTACTAAATCCAGCTGCACATCTCTTTATGATATTTCTTCCTGTAATCACCAGTTGGGGAACGACTGAGACTAATTGTAGTGGCGCTGCTTGTAGCCTCAAGTCACCTGACGTTCAGTGTATTCAGGGAAGTCTTAAAACCTGATCTTCTCTGGAGTCCTTCAGAAGAAAGGAACTGAGTTCTCAGAGGTGCAGTACTTGCTGGAGGGCGTGCATCTAAGTGAGTATTTCGCTTAGAGCTGCGGGCTTAATTTTTCTCAGTCGGGTGCAGTATGTCACGTGCATAGCATGCATCTGAGAAAAGAGGATTGAATTGGAACGTAAGACTTTGAAGTCAGGAAGTAACAAAAGGGGAAAAACTGCATGTATCCCTCTGCATACAATAATGGGTGGCAAATCTCAATCAGTTTCCAAATGCAAAATCACCAGATGCACAGTCTGTGCAGTCATTTCCACAGGGGTCCCGTGCCATTCAGGAGGCAAGTTGGAGCATGAGGGAAGAAATCAGAGATTATAGTGTTAGTCTACTTTGAAATGCTTTGCTGGTTGTGCTGCCTAGTATTCTGTCTGTTCACCAGACTGTTTCAAAGCAGAAGAATTTCTCTGACTCCAAGCCTTTTCTTCACTTCACTGTTTACTTCAGTTATGCCTCAGCTTTGTTTTCCCACTAACCTGGTTCCCTTCTACAGAATTTGCCTTGCCTTTAAATTCAGGATGCGCAGTGCTGCCTTGGCTGGAGATGACAAATGCTTCTGCCACTGAAGCTCTAGATGACAGGGAGTTAAGAAGCTGAAATTGCAGTGTGCCTCAGGCAGTCCTTTTGCACCGCTTTTTTTAGTCAAAGCTCTCTGCAGATTTGGTGTTCCTTGTAGTAGCTTCCTCAAGGTGAGAAGGGCTATTGGAAGTAGGGAACATGCCAGCCATTCTGAAGAGGAAGATGTTTGTGTACATTTCGTTTGTGCAGAAGCTTTGAAATAGCTTCAGGGGCAAAGAGGTGAAAATAGTTCACACTGCTATTATTCAGAATGATGGTGTTCGTTGGTCCTGCAGCTGCTGGAAGAAACACTGGTAAATGATGCTGACAAGAGGAAGGAGTGCTCCACTAGCAAGTGGACACAGTTTCTTCTTTAGACTTAACTAAGGAATTTGGTGTTCAAAGGCTTGAAAGATTGCACCGTTTTCCTAAACATGAGGCATGACTATCAGTGATTACACATAGAGCCGTACATGTTGAAGATGGTCATGTCGCAAGTTCAGCAAAAACCGAGCATGTTATTCTTAAAAAAGCATAAAGAAATGTGTTCCATTACAGTATAGCCCCTTCCCCTTTATCAAATATATACGCGACAGAAAAGAATCACCTTGAAGTGCAAAAGGATCTTTAAAAATACCAAAAAGTTCATATTGGCACAAGCTTATTAACCAGCAGAATCCCAATCCCATGCAAATGTCTTCAGTTTTTTTTGGTGGCTTTTATTTTTATTAGAGCTTCAGTGATGTGGAATAAATTACAAGTACTTGACAAATTCTGTGCATGTCATTAGACAGTGACCGTAGCAACTAGCAATTCAGTATTTCAGACCTGCTCCCTTAGTCCTAAGGCAAGGAATGTCTCCTGCAAGTGCTGCAAGGAGGTTTTGGGACTGGAGTCCTGTTGTTAGGTTTAACAAATGTCAAGCTTAAATCCTAAGAGCTGTGCCAAAGGCTGGCGAAAATGAACATGGGTGTCTTGACAGACAAGAGCAGTGAACTCTGCAACCAGGGTGAATCAGTGGGTAAATGAAACCAGTTTAATGTGGGAAGGGAAATGTCTGCTTCCTACTTCATCTTTCAATTTCTGTTCCGTTTCTGATTTGGCTTTCTGCACTCTTGTAGCAGTCTTTGTTGTTAGCTTTTTTACTTTCTTCATTTACATGTAGGCCACGTTCTTGTTTCTCGCTGAAGACCTGTGAACTTAAGGCCATTTTTCTTTCTTCTTCAGCTCCTTCATCAAAAACCTGCCCGTCTCTCTCTTCTCTGCAGCCAGATACATGGCAGGGTTTGCAGCCAGCATTGTTTAATATTGGGTGGTATTTTTTTATACTGGAAATGTTGTCTATTTATGCTCTTAGGTTTTGATTAAAACTTACTGATGTATTCACATTTTCCTAACACTGCGCATATTTTGAACTTTAGTTTGTCCAAGGGAAAGAATGACTGCTGCAGGGGACTTCTCTGCTTTATGTGTTTGTAATGCAGTGGCTTCTGTGGTAGTTAACCATCTGTGAGATGATAGTCTATGGATTTAATCTGTTACAATGGAACTTCTTTGAGCTCTGGGAGTAGGCTGGTTTACCCTCCTTGCCAGTTCTGGTATTCAGAAAGTTCTTGGTGGTCACAACAGTTGTGTCTGGAGTACCAGTACTGTTCTGAAGTTGAGCATCATCTCACGGAGTCTTACAGGATCCAGCTTACTCTGCGCTAAAGCAGCCTGTGTGGATAAGTAGTAAGTCAACACCACTTTCTGAAATAGAACTGTTGAGAAGGTGCCTGCTGCAAATGAACACCTGGTGTGTTACCGCCTGAAGAGGTGTGCAGTGAGGTGAGAAGTACCTGCTCAGGAGGTTTGGGACACTCAGCTGTGATGCCTTTCCCAGGGGTTTGGGGAGAAGGAGAAAAGTGGAGGCAAGTTAAGGTCCTCGGAGGTGTATTTTGCCTGGCTCTTCATTCATTCCCTTGTCAGAAATCAGCGTGTTGGCTTTATTTCCGCCTGTTTCTCTTCCCTCAGACACGGATGAGAATCACAAAGACGTTGATGGAATGAATAAGAGGAAAACAAGATCTTTTTCTTCTCTTGATTGATTCGTACATGTTGTGGCGAGTCCTGTGGACCTTTTAGTCATTGTGAAGACTCCAGAAACGAGGGAAAGTGGTTTCTTCTAACACCTCAACTGCTACTTATTTGCTTGGGATTGGTCCTGGGTTTGGGCCGTATTTTGGTCTAGGCATTAGTTTTCCTGCTTTTCTCTGTTACCTGTGTCTCGTCCGGGATTTTGCTTCTGCTTGTACCTGCTGGAAAACAATTAGAGATTTGGGGGGTCCTTTTCCATTGTTCATGCGGCTCTGTTGGCACAGAGTATTTCAATGAAGTATCACGGAGGGGTGCTTCTCCTGCAGGATCCGGTGAATTTGGTCCCAGCTTTCCCTGTGTTCCTGGAGAGAGAGCCCTTCCCTCCGCTTCGCTGGTTTACAGCCCCGCTCCTTTGACCCTTGCAGTTACTGCCTGTTACTGCTCCTCTTGTGAGGGTCAGCAGAGTGGTTTCCTTCCTGAGGCTCTTGCTCTCTGTGTCCTGTTGAGTACCCTGTGCAGTGTTTCCGTTCTTGTTGTTGTTGTTACGCTGCTAGGTGGGTCTGCTCATTTCATAAAATAAATGGTTCTTCCCCCAGGAATTCAGTACTAAAATCAAGAGAGTCGCAGAAGGAGTGAGGGGAAGGGGCCTCTAGCGATGATCTAGTCCAGCGTCACCCCTGCTCAAAGCAGGGTCAGCCGTAGCAGGTTTCTCACTGTTCTGTCCAGCCAGGTGTTATACATCTCCAAGGATGGACACGCCACAACCTTTTCTGGGCAACTTGTTCCAGTGGCTGTCCATGCTTACAATTTTTTAAGAAATAATAATTATAAAAATCCTTATGTTAAAATTTCCTCTGTCTGGATTTGTGCCTATTCTCCTCCCGTTCTTTTGCTTGGCACCGCTGAGAAGAGTCTGGCTCCATCTTCTGTACTCCCCCCACCAGGTATTTATACACATAGATAAGGTCCCCCTGAGCTTTCCTGTTCTCCAGTAAAGAAACAGTTGCAGCTCTCAGCCTCTCCATAGAGCTCACAAGGTCCAAGCCCTGCAGCATCTTCATGGCCATCGTAGCCCTGGAAGCTGTATGGTATCCGTTTGGAAATTCACTCCTGTGTGTCACAAATTTGATGGGAAAAATGTAGGAGTAGCAAGTATCATCAAATGTAAACAACAGCATATAGCGCTTGGACTGTGACTCTTAATTTAAGAGATGTGATTCCTTCTTGTGAAGGCTTCTGAAGGCAGAATCATAAGTGAGAATAACTTAATTGGTAACAATACCCACTTTCTAGGGGAGAAGAGGCGTAAGTGCTCCTTTGCAGTGATCCAGGCTGATTCCAGCTACATAATAAACCCCACAGCACTCGCTGCGTAGAAGCTGTAGCTGCGGTTGTCTGTCTTAGTACACAGTTTGCAAGAAAAAATTGTGTGTGCTTTTATATTTTTATAAATGTGTGTCATGGTATTTGCAATAACAATAAAAGTTTTGGCATCATCTGTAGGAGCTCTTTCAATTTCCCATCTTAAGGTGGAGAAAAGAAGAATATTGGCACACGCTTTTTTCTATACAAATGGTGTATGTCAATCCTGCAGCAGCTGCTGGTGCAGCTCTTCTCTCTGTGAAGTTGCAGAAGCCAGCCTCAACTGGCTGATTTGTCCCTGTGGGTGGCATCTGTACATATCTCGGCGTGTAGCTGACATTCTGTTCGTGTGTTTGATGATAAACTTCAGCCGTACCTTCACCGCAATAACTGCGCTAGGCTTTCTTGCTTTCTTCCTGTGTATTTTGTTAAATGCCCAGTAATAATCCAGCTGGCGAGTTACAAATTGTTTTGTTAACGTTGCTGAGCAATGAGGCAGCTGCAGCCCGACTGGCCAAAAGTTTCTCTTCAGTAGAAATCAAACCCCAAACCAAGATGTGTCTATTTGGAATTATATTTTTAGGTTTTCTCTCATTATGTGTGGGTTTTAAGAATGTTTTAGAAGTTTAACGTTAGAAAAACGTAACTGTTAAAATATTAACTATATTTTCTGTATAATTCTAGGTACGGCAGGAACTAGATGAAAGAATCGCTAAAGAACTTAAACAAGGTAATGTGTCACTATGTTAGGGGCATTTTTAAGGAAAAAGAGGAGTGTTCCTAACTCTTGAACATAATGGCTTGAAAGCTGTCAAGTTCCTGTGCTAAGCACAGGGAGGTTTTTCTGCTAGCTTTCCAGTTTAGACTTGAATGTGAAAACTTCCTGCTTACCAAAAGATTGTGTAGAATGTTATGCAGTTGCCTGAAAAAGACAAGTGCAGAGAAAACTAACCCACTTCCTCTACACGGGTGGCTCTTGGCTTAAGCTGAAGTCACGTTTTTCTAGAGTGAATCCTTGAGCACAAGCATCAAACGTAAAAGAAGCCCTGAGAGAAGATGTTTATAGACTTCAGCCATCACTGCTTCTTCCATGTGCATCAGTTGCATTCCGCACTAAATCATACCGTGCACATTCTCTGCTGTTGGACCTTGATTTTTGCTGTTTCTTATTCATTGCTTGTATTTGTAGCTTAGATGTTGCAGTCTTTTTTTGAATAAGCAAGGAAAATAGAATCAGTGATGAAAGATACCCTTTCTTTAGGAAAAAATTATTTAGTAGCACTTAGGCAAACATAAGATGAGTTGAATGCTTTTAACACATAGCATGATGAAGCCAGGTGTCCAAAGAGGAATTCCACCTATTTCAGGGTAGTCGTTCCTCCAGAGTCACTGCTTTGCTTTGCAGTGACTGGTGCTATTTCAAAGCAGGTAGCCCCTGCGAGAATTTCCTTCTGTTCCTGCATGCTTTTGGTAATACAGAGAGTGTTCAGCTGTAGCTTCACAGCTCGTTCCATGTGTCCGAATGGACACAAAGCCGTTGCATTTCATCCGTGTGCATTTTGAACCTGACTGTGCGTCTGCTAGGTGTCATAGAGTGCGCTTGGTTTCAGGACCTTGTCTGAAAAACGTGGCTGGAGAAGAACAGTAAAGGTGGGCTTGCATCAATTGAGTATGTGTTTTTGTGGAGGAAAGAGGGTTTTGCCAGGGTGAGTTACAAAGACGCCCCTCAAAGAAAGTGCCAGGCTAGGAGACTTGTCCTGGCCTGACTGCATTGCAAAGGCGTTTGCGTTTTCACCGGCGGATTCTTTTTAAGTTTGTCACAGAGAAGGCAGAAGCTGGTTTTTAGGAGCAGAGTTCCAATAAATCACTGCTTTGAACATTCAAGGAAAACAGATGCTGGAGGTTCGAGAGGTCTGCAGGGGGGCTCAGTTTAGCACTGGTGTAAGCAGGAGTCATTTGTGGATTCCCTGAAGATGTTCAATGTGTAGCCTATAGAATTTCTTTCGCTGGCTTTAGAAATACTGTTGACTGGTAGGCAAATGTGGAAAAAGATTGTTTCTCCCTTTGTGCCTAGCCCTTTGATTGTTACGATCCCTTGGAAGTTTTTAAATCTCTTTCTGGACTGTAGTCTCTCCAGTTATCCATAATGTTTTTATAGTGACTGATTTGGCCCTGTCTAGGGTAAAAGCAACACGGGAATCTTGTTTCTCTTCTCCCTAGCCACTGCTGAACTTGAAGCTGGATCTGCTGGAGCTTCTCCCGTGGTATTTTCTGATGGATCTTCAAAAAGTATCCACGTTGACCAGGATCCCCTTTGCAGGGCAGTACAGGAGTACCGTGATGTTTTAACCAAAAATTACCTGATTTGAACAAAATGCTGGGAAAAAAGCTCCGGAAAGGATTTTGTTTACATAGTGCGTCTATAGTTTCTCCTCCCACAGTTCAGATGTGCAAATGTGTTTATTGCAGTCCGAATGTGAATTCTATCAAATGGATGTCAAGCACATTGCACTTGCCTGTTGGCTTATTGATGCATAGGTGTTTTATTTTGCACTCGCCATAAGAAGCACACCTGTTTTTGTCGGACTAGCAGAATGACTCACCTTGATTCTTGAGCTTGACAGGATTGTCAAAATGTTTCTTATCAACGTAGAAGCATTATTTTTTCTCCACTGATGTTCTGTGTTTTAACAAAAGCATTCCCTTTGTTCTGCTTAATCCTTTCACCCTGTGTGTTTTTAATGTTTCCAGTGTTACTTTAATGCTTAGGACATCATTTGATGTGATTTGAGCCTGCTGCTTCAGTCCAGATGCCGTGACTGCTTCTGCCGATAAAGTGAAATCTTTACCAGTGGTCATGCTGGAGGACGGGGCACTTCACATTGCTGTCACCTTATGCGCCTTAGGTTTAACATTACTGTGAGTGTGTAGCAGTGCCAAGAGAGTTACGTGGTGGGTTTGGTATGTTTGTTTTGGATCACAGGACCACGGAACGGGTGAGGTTGGAAGGGACCTCTGGAGGTCATCCGTTCTAGCTCCCCTGCTCAGGGAAGGCCGCCCAGAGCTGGTTGCCCAGGACCATGCTGGCTTTTGAGTATCTCCCAGGATGGAGCCTCCATGGGCAGCCTGTGCCAGTGCCCAGTCACCCTGATCGGAAAGAGGCATTTCCTGACGTTCAGCCCCAGCCCTCTGTGTTTCCGTTTGTGCCCGTGGCCCCTCACGGTATTCATCTTGGGGTTTGTGTTAAAGGCCGCTGCAGCTGTAGACATTCCCAGTTACTACATCAGCAGCTGCGCTGTACCTGAAACACTTCATGTGCGGGAAAAATGAATGTTAAAATACTAACTTCCAGTCTCCTCAGTACTTTCCAAACCTTGTATGATAGGGCAGCCAATCTTTTTGTTGCTGCTAGCAGCTGATGATGTGGTGGCTGTAGCCCAGATGGTAGCCAGTGTTCTGGGACATTTGTGTCAATAAAAGAAGCAGGTTTACTTATTTCAGGGAGTTACCTGTTACTGAAGATCTGCGTTGTCATTTCCTGTCCACAGAAGTCAGTAGTGATCAGAAGATGATAGAACAAAGTCCCAGTTCTGGGAAAGGAAGAATGGTTGTTCCGAGATCAATTAAGACTGGAAAAAATTGGGGGTTTTACCCACTAATTCAAGGACTTGGGTTAACAGGCAGTGAGGAAAGCAATGAATGTTGCTGTGACGCTGTTCCTTTTTATATGAATACATATTTGTGAAGTTAATGCACTGTATTTAATTCAGATATTCTGTTTCAACTTGAAATTTAATAAACTTTGTCATCTAGTATATGTCTTTGTTTTATCGTTCCCCTTCTTGACATCGCTTTCTACCCCTTTCCCTAACCGTACAGCTCTCCAGAGCGCTCTGCTCCTTTCAGCTCTGTTCGCCGCTGCACCTTCAGCCTGTCCTGGAGGCCAGGCAAAAGGCCAGCATGCTGTATGTTGTGGTATTGCTCATGATCAGTTCCCAGACTTTTCCTGTATTTTAGAGCAATCCTCCTTGTGGTTTGGGCAGAAGGTAGCAGGTGGGCTTCTGCTGGCTGGGAAATCCCACAGGTTTTGATCCCGTGGGGAGCCAGCCAATTTGTAGCTGCAAAGGGAAAAGGCATAACAAAACTTCTCCAGCCTGCACCAGAGTGGTCAAAGAGAAGTTCAGCTTTTGCCGCTTTCTAGTGTGTCTCCACAGAGGAAGCAGGGACAGAACATGTTGACGTTCACGTTGTGTTGTCAGTCACTGTGATAAACTCAGACGTGACCTGTGCTCAAGTTTCTTCACCGCTCTCTGCTGCCAGCTCTTAGTGAGAGGGGAGAGCTCTTGGCTGGTGGAGCAGCAGAACAGAAATTCGGTGTTGGCATCTGCCATAACCGGCATTGGTAGCAGTTATGATGAGGCGTGAGGGCGGTACAGAGAAGGCCAGGCAATTCCTGCGCTCGAAAGTCCGTCCCCGGTGTCACTGTGGGGACACTCCTGATGAAGCAGGAGAGGGCATGGCACTTAGGGGAGGCTCTGAGGCCTGGAAGACAGGGAATGTCTGTCCCATCTTCAAGAAGGGCAAGCCCGAGGAGCTGGGAACTGCAGCCTCACCGTGCTGCCTGGGAAGGTGGCGGAGCACGTACTCTGGAAGCCGTTTCCGAAGACTGGGGACAAGAAGTTGGTAGGGAGGAGTCAGCATGGGTTTGCACAGGGTGAAATCATGCCGCACTAACCTGGTACCTTTCTAGCGATGTGTGAGTAACTGAGTGGACAGAGGAAGAGCAGTGCGTGCTGCTTACCTTGGCTTTAGCAAGGCTTTCTCTGGCTTGTGCCCTAACAGTCAAGTTCAGGTTCAGGAGCTTCCTGATCTCTTTCCAAAGGAGAAAGCAAGCGTGTTTCTTGATTTCTTTGCTCAGGTACATTAGAAACCCTTTGGGGTCAGTAGCTCCAAGCAGGTTGCAGATCTTTGCAATCAGTTGTATGGAATAAACAATCCTGTTCCAGAAAATCTTATTATGCCAGTTGCTTTTTCCTCATGAGCAAATGTGTCAGGAGTTTCCCAGGTTTTGCTGTCTTGAAAATACCATGTTGAATGGTGGCTACAAAACACGAGTTTTTCAGTTTCTCAGTGGCAGAGTAGTGGTTGAGTAGTGCTGCTGCAGCACTAGTATGTCTTCCCAGTGAGTCCTGACTTCTGAAACATCCAGGCGTTTGCTTATAATTCATTGCTGATCGCTGCCACTCTGTTCCGCTGATGCTCTGCAGAGGGAACCTAACTCTGGTATCTATCCTGTAAGCATGCTGACCACCTGTGTCCTGTTTTCATCCTGCCTTTACCTCAGAGGTACCCCTCGCCACACTTCCCTGGATATAGAGATAAAGCACTTGTGGCTAAAAACAAAGAAGCTGCACGTTCTGTGTGCCTAGAAAAGCCAGTGGTGAATGCTGCTTTACTGCTGGCTCCCAGCGAGAAGCGGAGGTTACCGGCTGCTGGGCAAACCAGCGTTAACATCGAGCACAGCAGCAAGGGAAAGCCCAGTCCAGTCATTCACTGCAGTGATGACGTGTCTGTTCCTGGTTGCCAGTGAAAAACCTGCTCTCAAATGTGGGTGGCTGCTCCTTGCTGCTTGTTGGAAACAGCCCCAGCTACCCTGCAAGTGGTGCGGTGTCGTGGTTTAACCCCGGCTGGTAACCCAGTGCCACGCAGCCGCTCGCTCGCTCCCCCCTCAGCCAGAGGGATGGGGAGAGCTGGAAAGGAACGCAAAACTCAAAGGCTGAGGTAAGAACAATTTAGTAATTGAAACAGAATAAAAATGGAAGAATAGCAAGAACAATGACAGTAATAGTTATAATGAAAAGGGAGAGGGAAAGGAAGAAAGGAGCACGTGGTGCACAACGCAACTGCTGGCCGCCCACCGGCTGATGCCCAGCCAGTCCCCAGGCAACAAGCCCCCTGCCCAGCCAGCCCCCAGGCACACAGAGAGCAGGCGTGCCGTCCCATGGCACGGAATACCTCTTCGGTTGGTTCGGGTCAGCGGACCTGGCAGTCTCCCCTCCCCAGCCCTTGCGCCCCTCCAGCCTTTTTGCTAACGAGGCCTGAGGAACTGCAGTGCCTCACATCAAAGCCAAAAGACAGCACTGCGCTAGCCCCTAAGAAGATAACTAACGCCATCCCAGCTGAAACCAGGACGTGCTGCTAACACATCTGGCAATACCCGAGCTCACCATGCTGAAGCAGAGCTGTATCCTGTTCTATAAAGCAGGGAACTGATCTTCTGTGCAGGTGTCTGTCTTGCATAATTTCTGTCTAAGCGTCTGGACCAGTTACCTAGCGTCGTAGTACCTGGCCACGCACTATTCGCACACAGCGAGTGCATGCTGAGGGTTGGTTGTTTTGCTTTTTTTTCATTTTGTCTGTACAATGCTGCAGGAGCGGGCTGGAAGCTAGGACCATGCGCGGCAATCGGTTAGCTGAGGGGAATGTGCTCGAGCTTGTCTAGACAGCAATTAACATGATGAGGCATGTTTGCAGAGCACAGGGGAGTGGGAGACAGATGGCGCCAAGGAAAGGTAACACCTTGCTGTTAATTGCTGGTAGTTAACCACCAATCAGGGATTGCCTAGTATGCAAGGCTTAGCTTCAGGAACCAATCTGTTTCAAACGCGCAGCTTCTGAAAGTGCATAGAAACTCGTGCTTCTGTACAATAAATTGACATTTGCTTGCATCAAGCTGCGTCCCGTCTCTTCATTCGCCGCACAATGCAAACAGTGCAGGCAAATTGCATGTGACCAAGGGAATTTCAGCTTTTTCCTGCACCCCACTGCCAGTGTTCCTTGCACTCCGGAGCAAGGAGTTCAGACAAAGGATGCCTTTCTTAAGCAAGACAGAAATGTATGAGACTTTGAACAAACAGCATGCCAAGAGATGTTTCCCACTACCAAACCACATCTCTTCAACTATGCCTATTAGTGGAGCTTCTTCTCTAACATGAGCTTTGGTTTCTTTCCTATCCATCACACCTTCAGCTCCAGACCACAGTGTCAGGCATTCTACTGCTAAATCCAGCAGGCTGTTGAGGATGTGACAGTGCAGAAACATGTATAGCTCTATATACGAAGATACGTGCCTGTAGCTGTGTCTGCAGACGGAGATACCTAGCTAGATACAGGTACACACAGCGTGGATCTCTCTAGCAGCCTACTGGATTTGGCAAGCCCCTTCCTCTGAGTCCTTCATTTGGGTTCCCGCCCAGCCTTGGGCCTCTCTGCTCCCCTGAGCTGGTGCAGATGGGCCTCTGAAGAGCTGGCAGCTCCTCTGATGGGCCTGGGTCAGCTGGAGCAGGGTATTACTCCGTGTCCCACCCCACCTGCACCACGGTCTCCCTGTCTCTTTTGTGAAGGCAAGCAGAACAGCTTTTCTCACGTAACCCAAGACTTCACTCCTCAGTGCCTCAACACCTTCCAGCATTCATGTGGGTCAGATTTCTCACACTGTGTCACTTGTACCCGTTATTTACCGATAAACCCCCAAGAAATTGGCAAGACGACCTTTGGCTGTCCCAATCTCTCCTCATACCAGTGTCTGTTAACTTAACATTGCTGTTGGCTAACTGATTTCTTTTCACTTCTAAAACAGGTTAACATCACAGAAGGCTTAAAGAAATAGCAGTGTGAAAGACAACTTCTTAATCTGCTTATAATTATAACGTCTTTGCATGCCTTTTCCTAGCACAGCTAGTTTGAGAAGACTATGGAAACCACCATCAAACAGAGCTCCTCTACATGACAGCCAGCAGCATGGCAGCACAAGGTGCAGGTGCGGGGAGGTATCAGGGTACCTAGAGAAGGCCCCTAGGACAAGGGGTGGACAACCAGTTTTTCAGCTTTTACTGTACCATCGGTTTGATTTATGCCTCCTCTCGCCCGCTGGTTACATATTGCCAGTAGCAGATGGTGTTGGCTCTTTGCACCTGCAAATGAAGTTGATTTTATAATTGTATTTCTTGACACAGTCAACCTTGAATTTGCAAATTGCTTTTCATTGATAGTACCGCCTTTCCCCAAGCATAAGCGCTACTTTAACTGAGGCTACTGTGATAGCTGATCATTGTACTACCTGTTAACTATGATGAATTATTAATGATTAGTTATTACTATTAATCACTGCTAGAAGCACAACAAGGACAGTGACTGTTAGGAAGACAAGCAGCACAGTCCATGTTTTATTCAGGATAATCTGGACCACACACTAGTTGGGCCTTTTGAGCACAGCTGTGTATCACAAACAACAAGGACAATATTCACTTTTTTTCTTCCTTGCAAATTCTGTTCTATTTGTAGAAACTGAGTACAAGTTCTGCTCCCACCTCACAGGCCCACCCCCAGATGTCTACAGCAATACCTTCATGCAGAATGGAGCTCTAGGCACCTTTATAAACAAACAAGCAAGCAAGCTTCCTTCACATCTATGAACACCCGTGGCATCTACACGAATACTACTGCCAGTCACCTTCTTGCTGGTGAAGTGCCAATTGGCCATAGCCTTAGAGAAAGTTCACTTTGAACCTCCGGCTGTATTATCAAAATCCTGTGCATAAAACTGCGTTCCCTGTTGCAAGAATGAATAGACAGTTATTACCCAGCTCAAATGCTCCTCTTTAATGGCTCTTCATGAAACAGCATCATGCTTACCTATTTCTGGAGCATCAAGGCAAAAATAACCCTGTCCAAAGCTAACAGTCCTTTCACAGCAACTAGGTAGCCACAGTAGAAATTATTTACCAAGGAATCCTAAATCACACAGGCCCATTCCAGCTCCCTTTTCCACATAATTCTTCAGACCAATCTAATCAACAATGTGTCTTTGTATTTACTGTTCATAAACTCTAATTGTTTTGTGCTGCCCTCTAATTTTCAGGAGTTGCAGGGCTGCTTCCCAGAAATACATCAATATCTCAGAGAAGCTGGGGTTTAAAACCTGGTTTGTTTCTTGGCATCCACAATGGCGCTGAGCTTTCTCCCATCAAGAAAAGGACATACTTGGGGGATTTTTTGACTCATCTATTTTGGGGCAAGGAAGAAATTACTTTGAACATGGGCTGAATTTAATCTTCGCCTTATAAATGACTGGCTGTATTACATTCCAGCTTCATCCCTGCAACAAAATCCTGCACCTGTATTTTGCCATCTGTCATAGGAGGGGCCCGAGCCACTGTGAGAAAGACCAGCTTTCATTTTGGACATGGAAGACAAGATGTGTAGATGTTACGGGCATACAGACAGGAGCAAACAAGAGAAAAGTAGGTACCAGAAGTGCAGGGGTAAAACGATGGATCACTGGCTTTTGCAATTTACCTAAACGTCCTTATGTCTAGGTTATCTTCACTGGTTAAGCCTTTCTTGGTGCTGTAGTAGAACCTTTGTCATTCTAGAAGTTTTTCACTTTAATAAGTTACTGTGGCTCAGATGGTACATGGAAGAGTGCAGGGAAACTTCAGTGTTTTCATAAATAGCGCTCAGCTGCTTAAAGGCCCGGGGTGATGAAGGGCATTGCCCTGGGTACATCTGTGTGTTGAAGCATGGCATTAGCAGTAGGGTAGCCTGGCAATTCCCTTTCGGCTATGAGCAATTCTACTGGCACGTGCACTTGGCAGAAAAGCAAAGCTGCTGACGTACACAATGTGATTGTAGAGCATCATACACATCTTACAAAAAAAAAAAAAAAAAAGTAAGGTCTCCCAGGTTGAAGTTTGTCTTTCTTACTGCTTTCTACACTGACCGGACTTCTAAAAAATGGTGGAATCAGAAGTTAGATAACACTCAAAATAAAAAGGAAGCTGTCCCCTTCACCCATATAACAATCATCACTTACATTATAACAATAGCTAACTCTACCAAATATTTGAATTCTGTTCCATTTCTCATCAGAGGCACTTTCCACTCAGATCCTGGCAATTTTAATTGAATGCGAGCTGATGACTTTTCGGGGAAGCAACCTTGAAAATCAGAAGCACAGTTCTTCACAATGCTTCCCCAGTATAGTTACACAGAAGAATCTTAAGCCTTTTCAAAGGCCTCTTTGCACTTGCTAGACATAAGCTGCCCTTACGCCTGACTCTCGTATCCAGGATGAATTAGAACAAGCAGGAGAAGAAACATGGCAAAAAGCAAGGCCGTTTCCGCTCAGCGTTGATGAGCACGCACTTCCATGCATTTTGCACTTGCAGTTTAATCATGGAAATCATTCTGCACACTCCTCCTGCTAATGACCTGATTGTTAGGAGAAAGGTGGGCCCCAGTCCTATTGACTGTTTACATCTTCATGTGCCCTGGTTTTGAAATCTATTTCCACACTAGCTGAGGTTCTACAGTGTTACATTCCCTCTGCAGCATCACACACTTTCAATCAGCATCGGCTCTTTAGCCATAATCGCTTCCTGCCCTGGCTTCTGCTCGGCACTGCAACTTGCTGCAGAACAGAACCCCCCCAAACCTGGTCTGTGTGCATGAAATGGTATAGATGAAGTGGTATTTAAGTGGCAGTTGGCAAGAACTGCTTATATTCATTGGAAATGCTGTGAATGAGTTTGAAATGGTTGTAAATAGGTTTTCACTGTTGCATGTTTTTTCCTGGTCTTCTGCATGCATGTTGTTTTAAATGCAATTTTGACAATCTGTCCCCTGTATCTGAGGGCACTACGTCACCTGCATGTTCCATCAGTGCAAATACTGCAGATTCTTGCCATATGCCACCTGCAACTCTGGCCACTTCACAGAAACGTCACAGCATTCATCTGCACACAGGTAGGTTTCCATCTGCATCATAAGCAGAGCTGAAGTCTGAAATTATACAAGTGAGAGTTCCGAAAGATTTAAGCGCAAAAATCCAAAGCAAGAACCAACATTTTAAAATAACATTTGATGATAGAAAGCTTCCATATGAAATTCTAGTGCCCTAAAATATTTCTTGGTAGGGAATGTTTTCTCACAATTGCTCAGTATTTCTTGTAATATGAATGACATGCACAATAATTGTATCTGTGTTAGAGAAAACCTCCCTATAATGGGCACTGCTCTAAAACCTAACTTTGTCCACATTCAACAGGTTTGCGTTCTGCTTGCTTCTACTTTTTGTGGATTTCACTACTTCAAATCCAGCTTCTTTCATTTCTCCGCCTGTATAATCTCCGCTTGTTTCTATGCAGAGCACTGTAATCACTGCTGAGAAAATTGACACTAAAGATAAAACTAAAGTACAGAACAAAAAGATGGTGGTGGGACAACCAGTAAAGCTGTTTTGGTGGACAAAACCAGCGTATGCACATGCCCTTGTGCTCCCTTGAGTAATGAACACCTTTTATCAAAAAGTGCAAGTAGCAGACAAGGAGTTCAGCACCGAGTGAAATTTCTTGGCGTTCAGCAGCACCGTGCCTGATGTAAGGCTGAACGGCAGCAGCACGTTGTTCCACTCAAGTTCCAGAGTTTCTGGAACGTTCTGCAAGGCTCCAGGAAGGAAGGTATTACCGCCTGGGTGAGGTCAGGCCCTTAGTGCTAGCAAGTAATTCTTGGCAAAAGTCTGAATGCTATTGTGTTTTCAGCTTTCATTTCCACCTTTGTCAGTGAAGCTTTTATTTTCTTCAGGGACAACATTGCTACTGGAAGAAATGTCAGCATTTCTGCCATAACTAAACACTACTATAAAAAAAAGGCCCCAGAAAAGGTCCCCAAGACAGAATATAGCACACTGGAAGAGGCTGTTAGAACAGGACTTCCAGGACAAATGCCTGGCTCTTTGCTCTCTTCTGTCATATGTTTTTAACCTAAGCCTGGTACAAGTTTTCCCTCCCTCCCTCAAGGCTTGGTCCACACAGATAGCACCTTCTGGCACATCTAGGTTTTGCGGTTTGTCTGTGCATACCCGATATAAGAAGTATGTCTTATTATTTAAGCAACAGGGAAGCAAAGACTGATTTACGTGACACAGCTTTACTGGATCTTTACCGTGACTGAAGAACTCTCTTCCACTTAAAATAAAAACAATCCACAGATTTACTTTTGTGATTCTAATCAAGGAACTGCCGTTTCCCCAGCTAGAAAGCAGAAATAAGGACACATTAGTAAAAATTAGTAGAGTTGCATGCACAGGTGCCAAAATGCACCACAGACCAAATGTAACTGGCAAGCACAAACCGTCCTGATGTTTCACTGGCGTGACTCACATTCGTAGTTTCCAAGTCTCTTCAATCAAGGCTTCTACCTTCTTCAGAAGTGCCTTCATTGTTGTTGTCTTTTAATTCCTAAAGGAACAACAGCTCATGGCTTGGTGTTTGTCATATTAACTGTGGAATTAATTAAATTCTTTCTTAACAATGCACAGAGAACTCAACCCTGGCATTTAGGATCATTTCTGTATGAATCTGCAGAATAAAATTCTTAGCAGAGCGCAGATTTCTGCAGGAGAGACTGAGAGGTGGAATTATGTTACCACATTTGCTATGGAAGTAGTACAGCAGTGGCCATGAGAAATCATACGAACCACCTGTACTGTATCTTCAGCTCTAGCACAGTGTGTTCAGTGTGTCTCTCAGCTGCTTTACTTATAAAACGGATTGAAGAATAAATGCTCCAGGAACTCAGGATGACAGGCTATAGCTGATAGCAAAGGTTGAGTCATACAGAAATTCTCCACTGTTGGAGTAAGTCCTCAAAACAGAATCCATGTTCTTTCAATCCAAGAGGCCATGCAGTATTTGAAGAACTTTGGTAGCACATACGTGGACATGGAGGCACTTCACATGGACTGCAACTAGGGACGTTGCCCTTGGACCACAGAAGATGGCTCCTGCATTGCTTCATGCACAACAAATGAATGTAACTAATCTTTTTATAAGACAACTCAGTCATTTCACTGGAGGCATCCTTTTCCAGTACTCATCAAGACTCGTCCTTTCACTCCATGATCTCTATTAAACAAACAAAAGGAGGAAGTGACCAGCCTAGGGCAATGCAGGAAACTTAATGGAATATGACAATTACCTCCAATTCAGCATTACTTCTTCTTGTCCTTAGCATCACCTTTCTCTGCCCTACTCATTTTAGTAAAATTGGTTTATTACTCTGCAAGGACTCATTGGATTTTAGGGAACATCGTCTGTTATTGATTGAATCTTTAATCTAGGCTTTTTGCAGGAAAAGACAGTTTCCAAGAGCACTATGGACTATGATGACCCTTTTCCTACCTCAGCAGGGCTCTTCACGTACCGCAAGGAACCAGCTCAGTCATCCAGCCACAGTGGGCAGAACCACTGTAAATGCCTTCAAGTCTGAAAAGGGAGTTATTTTTTTTTTGTTGAGGGTACTTTTCCATCAGAAAGCATAAAGCACAGGCTTTTTGTAGACAATACTACTCCTCATCTCCCAGGAGACATTTGCTTTGCTACATCTCTACAATCGGTGGGAATCGGCAGAGATCCTTTGCCCCAGCCAGCTGACACCCACTGACTGGCATTCCCCCACTCAGCACACAACGGTAATCTGTGGTGCTCTTTCTCCATTCCAGTCCTCTTTCGTACCTCCTCAGCACCAGAAATAACTTTTCCTCCCCAAAATTCAGCTCTGCTTCATTTCCTCTATGTTTTACCTTTTCACCACTTTCAACACTTTTGCTACGCTGGCTGCAGTGTCGGTTCACCTGGAGTCAAGATACATCTGCAGCCTTCACACCTGCTGAGCTTCCACCCTAGGCTCTTCCTCCTCCGGGGACTAACATCCTCTAGCTTTCTGGTTTAGTATCACTGATACAAGGCCATCACTCTATGTCCACATTCTGGTTTCAATCCCATTTATTTTTCCTACTTTATTAAAATGAGTCAAAGTAAATTAATGACATAAAAAATATTAACTTTCAGGGTTGACCTATTTTTTAGCTGGACTGCACTACAGGTTTGATTCAATGAAAATAGTTTCAGGGTGGTTATAATTCAATAATGCATCAAATACTTTTCCTGAGTGCTTTCTTTCCACCACATACATACAGGGATCTAGCTATCCACTATGGATTAAAAGTTACTGTAAATTCACAAGACTGTAATTTAATTTCATAATTTTTAAAAGCATATTGGGCCCTAGATTAAATTTCAAGATACCCCTTCTGACTGGGTGTAAGAGACTGTGCTGCTGAGACCCACCATCGCCACAGCAGATGTTTTGTCTCAGCATTGCTATGGCAGGAAACGCATGCCATCCCCACAGGGAATGATCTATAATACATTGTTAAGGCAGGAAGATAGCACCACTGGCACAGAAGGGATTTAAGGCAGGAGGGTAACACCACTGCCACCGCAGAGATTGGTCTATACATTGTTAAAGGAGGAAACCGACGGACACCATGGAGCAACGGGGGAGGCTGATCCTGCACAACCAAACCAAACCCTTGTGCATGTGCCCAGACTTGGGGTCAGGGGGGTCAGGGTGCCCAGAGGCCCCTGAGGAATGTTGGGCACGTACACCATTGCCGGGTGGAAGGTGTGGTTAAGCAGAACAGCTTATAGCAACTCCATAAAAAATGGAACCAACTAACATGGGACAGAACGTTCCCCCACCGGACTGGGAAACGAATCAGGCTGTTGGGACGCTGCAGCTCCGGGGTGGTAGCTATTGCCGTGAACTCTTTCTTCCCTTATTTCTTTCCTTCCTTTCTCTCACTTTAGCTCTCGCGCTCTCTCCCTTTGCATTTGCAGATTTATTGTTAGGCAAATAAAGTTCCTTGGCTCTTGACTCTGTGTGTGTGTGTGTGTGTGTGTGTGTGTGTGTGTGAGTGCGCATGCGTGTGTGTGTCTGTGTCTCTGTGTGTCTGTGTGTATCTGTGTGTGTCTGTGTCTGTGTATCTCTGTGTCTGTGTCTGTGTCTGTGTCTGTGTGTGTGTGTGTGTGTGCGCCTGAGATGTGCCTTGGTGCGAAATGAGTGCGGAGTCTGGATCCGCGGTTCTGTTTGTCCGTGAGGAAAACAGCCGAAGGACAAAGCGATAGAATTGAACAAGAGATGAGTCTCTAAAGAAGTTTACAAGTGTGACCTCCTGAGAGTGAAGGGCGGCGGCAGGGGTGGGAAGTGGTAAGAGAATTTACAGTGAGGCCCTCTCAGGATGAAATAACCCCTCTTTGGTGAAGTGTGTGCCCACACTTCTACAGATGTTCATGATGTTTCCCCCACTGAAGTATGGGGCGAAGATTTCTATAAACTGGATGACTTTTGGGAACCTATCATGCTCGCCCAGCTGCCTGAGGGTGAGAACGGGCAAAAAATAAGTGGTTCCAACCGCAGAGTATAGCGGATAGGATCATGATATTGCAGAAGGAAGCTAAAGTTAGGCCTGGCAAGGGAAAGATCCATAATTTGTGCAGTTTTAGGGGCAAGTTTGCAGCAGCCATAGAAGATAGGAGCCAAAGATTGTGTCAAGATGATGCCGTGGTAGATTCCTTGAAAATGGCAGTTAAAACACCGCCAGAGCAGTCAGAAAAGACCAAACAGCTATTAGAGCAGGAGAGAAACCAGAATGCTTTGTTAAAAGACACATTAAGAGAAGAATTGTGGAAACAAAGTGACTCGTTTGGGGAGGTGGAGTTGAAGTTAACAGAGACAGGGATTAGACAAATATATGCCCGGGGGAAAAAGAGGCAGCAGAAAACCCTCCTCACATGTATCCCCTAGTTAAGACTGAGTGTTTATATGAGACAGACAACGACACTTGTGCCCAAATTGTGCCCAAATGGTTATTAAAGAGCCTCCGTTTACAGCAACTGAGTTAGTAAAATTAAGGAAGGATTTTGCAAAGACTCCAAAAGAATCTGAAACAGAGTATGTTTGGAAAGCGTCCTTGTCAGGAGGGGATGGGATTTTGTTGTCAGAGAAGGAAGCAGAAGGATACTGGGGCCCAGGTGTGTTTCTAACTGCTGGCAACCATCAGGCCCCATGGTCATTAACGCAGAGGGCAGCGTATTGGGCCGGGGGAGTGAACCCTCTGGAAGGGGAGACCCCCTAGCCATAACAGGTACGGTGGATCAGCTGGTAGAAAGTGTACAAAAGGCAGCTTGTCTGCAGATGATGTATGACAGGAGGCTTGAATCTCACCAGGGCTCCCCCATGACGATGCCTGTGGACCCAGAAGGGATGACTCTTCTAATTCGAGGACTTCCTGATTCTTTAAAACCCATTGGGATCCAGCTACAGGGGAAAATACAAAATACCCCCATATCAGGCAGAGTTATGTGAGGGGAAATTGCTCAAGAGCTAATTAACTTTGGGACAAAATACGGTCCCGTTGGTAGGTCCTGGCAAAGACCTGAAATGAGAGCCGCAGAACTGCGGGAAAAGCTGAGGGACGCTTAGCACAGGCTCAGGGAAGTCAGAATTCTAAATCGGTCCGATGTACTGATCCTAGGGGAGGGAGACCCCTGAGCCGACAGGAATGGTGGCAGCTGGGGCTCCAGAGAGGTATTCACTGGGATCTAATGGATGGGCTCCCGACCCAGAAACTGGAGAAATCTGTACAGACATGGTCAGGGCACAAAGTTAGTTTCAAGCCAACCCCTAGTGCCCCACCATCAATAGGCATCGGGGAAAAAGCTGATGAAGTGAAGAAACTATCCTCCATCCCCCGAAGGTGGGGGGGGAAGGGAGGGTGAATGTTTATTAGGCAACTCACCTTAAATTTGAGAGGAGATTTAATGATTACAGTGGCCGTTGGAACACAGAAAAAACCAATCTTGACACAGGAGCACAAATTACTGCACTGACGCAGAGTGAGGCAGAGCAATGTGGAATTTTGACTTTGTCTAAAACCCCAATTGTCCTAAATGCTTTAGGGAAAACTCAATCAGTACCTGTGGCCTTGGTAACATTATGGATGCCAGGGGAGGCAGACCCAGGTAACACCCAGGCTGCAAAAGGCCCTTTCCCGACAAATCTTTTGGGCATAGATGTACTGAAGGGCAGGCAGTGGTATGATACCCAGGGGAATTCATGGTCCTTTGGCACTCCTCAGATCAGAGAATTAGCTGAAACGTCCTGGGCAGAAGAGCGCCTGTTGCAAGCAGCACCTACCCTCCCCCCTTCCAGGATGACTAATGTGACAGCCTGTCCCTTGCCATTAGGGGCCCGGAGGGGATAGCTCCTGTGACCGAGGATCTTAAACACCAGGGCATTTTAACATTCACCCACTCCCCATACAATTCCCCAGTGTGGCCAGTTGGTAAATCAAATGGGAAGTGGAGACTGACTGTAGATTATCGTCGACTTAATGCAGACACTGGTCCCTTGACAGCAGCAGTGCCTAAGGGAGCTGAGCTCATCTCACTCGTCCAGGAACAGGCTCATGCGGTGATGGCCACAGCTGATGCGAAAGAGATGTTTGTCATGGGTCCCCAGCAAGGGGAGGACCGTGATCGTTTTGCTTTCACATGGGAGGGACCGCAGTATAGCTTCACTCGCCTCCCTCAGGGATATAAACATTCTCCCACCTTAGCACGTCACGCTTCGGCACAAGAATTAGCCCAAATTCTCCCAGAAGAGGGAGTTAGAGTTTATCAATACACCGATGATGTTTTGATAGGAGGGGATGAAATTATTCCAGTACAGGTGACACAAGGAAAGATTGATTATACAGCACTTAGAGTCTCTGGGACGCCAGGTACCAGAGGGAAAGATACAAACTGCTGCAAATGAAGTGAAATTTTGAGGGATACGGTGGAGAGGAGGTTCAGCCTGTATTCCTCAGGACACCCTCTCAACACTAGAGCAGGTAAAAATTCCAGAAAATCAAAAGGAGCTGCAGCATGCCTCACGCTTATTGTTCTTTTGGAGAAGACACATCCCAGACTTTGCAATAATTGCACGACTCTTATATGGCCTGCTGCGAAAAGGAGCAGCTTGGGAATGGGCTCCAGCCCACGATGAAGCGTTACAGCTTTTGGTGTCCGAAGCCAACACCCACCACGCTTTGGGTCCTGTTCACCCCACTGACCTGTCCAGATTGAGTGGGGGTTTGCACACTCAGGATTGTCCGTTCGTCTTTGGCAAAAAGGACCCGAAGGTCCTACCCACCCAATCAGATTTTACTCCAGGAGCTTTAGGGATGCTGAGAAACGGTACTGTAATTGGGAAAAAGGATTGTTTGTAGTGAGTGTTGCTCTCAGAGAAGCGGAGCGAACCATACGCCAACAGCCTCTAATTTTAAGGGGACCTTTTAAGGTAATTAAACCTGTGTTAGCAGGAACTGCACCCTGCACCCCCCCACGCCCCCACCCCCCCACCCCCTCCACCCGGGGTTAGGGTTAGGTTTTTGATTCAGACTATTAAGTACAAGACCAGGTGTTGTCCATGATCAAGTAGTCTAAAAACAGTAAAGCAGCAGCACTGGAGTCTACCCCAAAACAAACCCACTTGTTTAAAAAAGGTTTGATGAAGGAGTATGGCATTATACAGGAAGATGTAGCATTTCAAAGACAGTAATAATATTGGTGAGCTATGGATTTACGCTAATGTATTTATTCAAACAGTATAGTACAAAGTACAAGTAATTAAGCTAATGTTCCAGGAGGTGACACTGCTCTGGTCATTTTCAGCTGTTCACATTATAGAATTCTGATCATTATAATCAGTGATTATTTCTTTGACTTGAATGCCTTTTGTATTGTTGACTTCCATTTATTATGAATTTTCTAGTCTACCAGTGACTGAAAAAGTGTTAATTAGATTATGCTTTCTTTCAAGGAAAAATGAATTATCTGAGAAGAGGCCGATGCTTGTTCATAGTTTTAGCATTTTTGATTTTATTTAAGACTTTATAACAAACTACTAGATATGGCGGACTATATTCGGGTTGTGATTTGATACGCATGAGCAGAATATACTTTCATTTTATATTATATATTATATATTAGACTTCTCTTTTCCTGGGAAGGTAGATTGAAATTGTCATGGATAGAGATGAAGAAGAACTTGAGGAATTGCAATCCAAGTGGTGGTGTCAGCTTTTTGTAAATGCTAAGGTTTTTTTCAGACTAAGCAAAAGTATTTGGGAGGTTATATATCTATTTTCAGCATCCAGTGCTTAAAGTGAGTGGGGGACATAACCTTAAATGTAAACCTCCCTCTTGCCAGTTCAATAGAATTACAGGTGAAATGGTTCTAATTTCACCTTTTTATACTACCCAATTTAATGAATACCAAGGTGGGGGAAGTATATCAAATTATTTCAGGTGAAAAGTGATACATGCACTTACTCATTTGGTTCTCTCCAGATTTGGAATTAAAAACTTTACCACTTATTACATGATTCAAAAATCTTTGTTGAAGGGAAATGCAACTGTTTCATACTCTTATGATTCTGACGCTTTTGATAATTTGAAAATGACTATTATAGAAATATTTAAAACTCCGTTTCCAAATCTGGCTAGTTTATGTTACCATCGACTTGTTCCTCTGTTATGTAATTAGTTCTGTGACTAAAAAAATAGACTGAAATTTACTGTCCGGTGAAATGGATAAGTTCTGGATACCTATCAATTGTAGAACTTGAAGTGTAGCTATTTAGTTATTGGACTTGCCAGCGCTGGCGAGAAGAGCCGGCCACGCAGCCTCTTGCTGCTCAGCTGCTCAGCACGAACCGCATCTGACCGTGCAGTTTGTCTAATCCAGTCAAAAGGTCAGTTGTCCCAAACAGACCCTACTCAGCTGTGCAGCACTTGGAGTACACCAGGGTGCCCAGTGGCTCCAGGGACTCTGCCAGCGATGAAACCTGCTACTGCTGAGGCGGGGGAGCCCCCAGGCTTGGTGGAGGAGCGAGGAAGAATGGCACTGAGAAAAGAAAGGACAGGCACCTGGGAATTCTTGCTTCTTCCTTCTGCTCCCCCAGTTGCTCTCAGCCTAAGGGTGGCCGCTTCAGGTGCGTTCCCTGAAGGCCATCTTCTTCAGTCCTGTTGGCCGTCAGTGTTTCTGGAGCTGTCGAGCAAGAGTGTTAGACTCTCTAGACACAGAATTCTAGAAAGCTCTCAAGAAACAAGCTCTGTTGTACTTCCAAAATAAGATGCACAACATTTTGTGGAATTCTGATACTGTTTTGTGTTTAAATTAGCATGTTATCAGTTTCCTCTTTTCCCCCCCCTGTGATAACTGGAACCCATATTCTTTCCTGAAAGGTGGAATTTTAAGAGGTATCTTTTCAAGGTAATATGGACGATGTTGAAGTATAATATTAGTCACTGTTTGTCCACCAGGAAAAATGCTATCAGAAGAAATTATTCTTATTTAAATGAAGTTTTTTTCATGCTGTCACAGCTCTATTTTCTGTATCAGCTGCCTTCATGTATAATAGTAAAAATAATACAGGCTTATAAGTATGATACTGTTAAAGCAGAATACCAAATTTTGATATACACTGTACATACCCAGCAACACTTCTGCAGAGTTGTACTGTGTAATATTAATAAGACTCATATGCTTATTTTTAATCAGTTTGCATGGAATAGGAAGCTAGTATAGCGAGCTTTGGTGAAAATGGCATAAATGCTAGAAGAGTTTAATGGGAATTTTTAAATAATCCTAGGTCCAAAGCCTAGTTTTTTGTTGGGTTTTTTTTTTCAGTCTTGGGGTTGATGGAGATTGGGTTATAGAAATACAGAATTTTTTTAGAATAGGATTTTTTTAATACCAGCCTTTTTTATTTTCTGTTGTGCATTTTTTTAAAACAATTTTGCAGTATAGAGAAATACTAAAGTAATCATGACAATGAAAGTACCGTATTTCTTTCAAGGACTTTTTTTTTAATAGTCAGTGCTTCTCAGGGCAGGAATTGTGCATGTCTGCATTGCTGAATAGCATCTAGCATGGTAAGGCCTTAACTGGGGTCTGTGGTTACTCTTGGAGTCTAAACAAAAACTATGTAAAAAGCTCCAATGTAAAAACGGTTATACTGATGGATTGCGGCGAATGAAGAGACGGGACGCAGCTTGATGCAAGCAAATGTCCATTTATTGTACAGAAGCACGAGTTTCTATGCACTTTCAGAAGCTGCGCGTTTGAAACAGATTGGTTCCTGAAGCTAAGCCTTGCATACTAGGCAATCCCTGATTGGTGGTTAACTACCAGCAATTAACAGCAAGGTGTTACCTTTCCTTGGCGCCATCCGTCTCCCACTCCCCTGTGCTCTGCAAACATGCCCCATCATGTTAATTGTTGTCTAGACAAGCTCGAGCACATTCCCCTCAGCTAACTGATTGCCGCGCATGGTCCTAGCTTCCAGCCCGCTCCTGCAAGATTTAACATTTCAGATGGGGGTGCACCCCAGAGGGTTCCCAGCCCTGCACCCTGCAAGCTGCCCACTGGCAGGGCAACCCATTGCTCTTGTGGGAGCAGCGCTGCCACCACGGGGGCTTGCAGACACAGACACAGTGGTGCCGGCAGTCGCATCTCCACCAAGCCTTTGGGCAGCCCCACAGCTGGGAGCAGCCCTCCTGCAGGCACAATCCTGCCCAGCACGGTCCTGAGGCTGCCTGCCCACGTGCCCTGCCCATGGGGACATGGTGCTGGCGCCTGGGCTCTGCTGGGGTGCTGCTGCCTGGCCCCACGTGGATGGTGCTGCCCAGGCCCATGGAGCTGATTCTGTCTGGCATCATGGGGCTCCTCTTCCTCATCCCCATTGGGCTCCTTCTGCCCACCTGCACAGGGCTGCTTCTGCTTGGCCCCATGTCCTCCCCTTGGCCTTTGTCCCCATCTGCCATCTTCTCCATGTGCGCATCTGCCCCCAGCAGCTCTACTCGAAGGCCCTGGAAAAACCCTCTGGGCTCCAGCAGCCCTGGATAGAGCTGATCCTCTTTCCTGCTGCTCCTCTTTCCTGGCGGCGGGGGAGGGAGAGAACTGTGGGGTGGTGGTGAGCGTGGTGTGTGTCCCACTACAGACCGCCTCTTGCCACTTGGCCATCATTACTTGCAGAAACTTTTGGTACTGCCTGGTTACTATGAGGGTGTCCTGGACGATATGGATGAGCTCCTCGGTGAGGTTCTGTGTGACCGTGGCCATGGCTGAGGGGCTGCTGGGCTTGGCTTCAAATCGATGGGGCTCTACGCACTGTCCCTGCCGTCCAATGGGGAATTCCTCATGCTTTGGCATCCCTGCCATCCACAAGGAATTCCTCCTCTGGCAACTCCAGGGAGAGGGCCTGGCCAAGGGCAATTCCCAGCTTCCTCACTGGCACCCAGGTTGCCCTGATGGACCGGGAAGGTGCAGAGCCGGGTAGTGCCCCTGGCTCTGCCATCACACCAGGCCAGTGGTGTGGGACACAGTAGCGGGAGCCCGGGGTAGAAGAGCCGCTGCATGACAGCGACAGCAGCAGGGCCTGTGCAGACTGGTGCTCCCTTGGCAGAACATCTGCGCTCGCCCTGCAGTAGAGGACGGGGAAGAGAGAGAAGGCTGTTGCCCTGCAGTGCTCATGCACATGTGCAAGCCCACGTGTGCAGGTCCAACTTCTGTTAGTGAGGACTGGCAGGTTTCTTGGACAGACACTGGGAAGGCAGTCAGGTGTCAGGTGGCCTGAGGATCCTGACCTCTTCTTCCTCAGCCAAAGTGCCACGAGTCCCAGAATCACACAATGGTCGTTGTTGGAGGGAACCTCTGGAGATTATCGAGTCCAACGCCCTGCAAAAGCAGGCTGTGCTAGAGCAGGTTGCACAAAATCATGTGCAGGTGGTGCTGGAATGTTTCCAGGGCCTCTCTGGGCAGCCGGTGCCAGTGATCTTAAGCTGGAGTGCTGTGCAAGGGTCCCTGTGCTGGTGGGGGGCAGTGCCTGGGCTAGCTGCAACATCAAGGCACCGCAAAGGGGCAAGGAGATGATGAGCACAACAAGCCCATGCCACGCTCCCTGCCTCCCCACATGACAGTGCCTGTGCCCAGGTCCCTGATGGCTGTGGAGGCCACCTGGCACTGGGCACCCTTTCCCCTGGCTACCCGGAGGCTGCCTTAGGCTCTCTCTAGTCCACTCAGGCCCCCTTCTGAGGCCTTCGTTGCACCCCAGACCCCTCTGCAGAGCCTCAAGCCCTCAAAAAGACACCGGACTGGGGGCCCGGTCCCCTAGTCTCGACCATTCCACTCGAGTCCCCGCGGCACCCCTCCATAGGGGTCTGGTATGCCCCAGGCCTCCGGTTGCTCCTCTAGCGTGGCTGCTACTACAGCCAGAAGGCAGCCAGGGAGGGGGGCAACTGCCGAGCAGCAGCAGCAGCAGCAGCCTCTTTGCTCCCACTCAAAGCTCATGGCGCTCCCGGCAGCCACTGCAGCCGTAGGCCTGGCCTTGGAAACATGGTGCAGCTGTGAAAGCAGAGCAGCCTGGGGAAGCCCAGGAACTCCGTGGCGTGAGCAAAGGCCCCAGCTCGTGGATTTCCCCTGAAGCCCAGCTGGCCCTGAGAGGCCACTTTCAAGCTGGCTTGCGCCTCGTACAGAAGCCCACAGGGATGCCAGCAGGAGCCAGCCTAAGGCATTCTCTGCTTCCAACTGCCACCCCCAAGGCCCTGAGCCCTCCTATGACCTGCCTGCCTTCCTTCCACTGTTCCCTCATGCTTCTCTCGGAGCAGGCAGAGCTTCAGCCCTTTGCGGTGACCCTTTGTGCCCGACTTGGCAGCCTGCCTCCTTCGGCAGGTGCCGGCTCTGGAAGTCCTTGCCTCGCACAGGAGACTGCAGTGCACTGGCGCATGGTTAGCCATGCCAACGGAAACACTTTATTGCAAGAAGGCAGCCTGCTGGGTTCTGCCGTTGCGAGGAGCGTGGGCAGGACAGAGCAGGCCTTTGTCACTGAGGCTGCCTTTCGTCAGCAGGCATTGCCCCAGCAGGAAACGGTCGTTGTGCGCTGCAGCCTGCCCTGGATGCTCCTCATGGTGCTGCTCCAAGCTATTTCGCTCTTAGGTACTGCAGGAGCTCCTGCAGCCGAGTAAAGAAGTCCAGCAGCTTCTGGACTGGAAACGGGCAGGGTGGAAACCGGCTCGATTCTGTTGGCCTTGGCCTTGGCCTCGGCCTCTGAACGGGGGTGTAGGTGAAGACTGGCTGTGGCCTTGCAGTAGTGGTTACTGCTGGGCGCAGGCCCATCTGCGCCAGGATCCAGTCGTAGAAGTGCTGGGTGGAGGTGTAGACTCCGGGCTTCCTTGCTCTCGCACAGCCCGTCCCCCAGCTGGTCACGCCAACAAGCCAGAAGTAGTCGGCGCTCTTGTCTTGGCACACGAGAGGCCCACCGCTGTCCCCCTGCAGCACAGGAGAGAGGACGAAGGGGTTGTTGGGTGGCCACCGTCAGCCCGGTGGCTGGCTCCTTCTCTCTCACGGCACCTGCCAGAGCTGCATTCAGTGGCCAGCCAAGCTCTGTAGAAGCTTGCCTGGCAGGGGGCGGTGGGCCTGTAAGGCAGGGCTCGCTCTCACCGCTCTTCACGGTGGTGGTGAAGGTGTGTCAGACGGCTGGGATGGTGAAGCTGTGGGCTGCCAGGGGCACCGGGCGGGCCTTCTGGGCAGCGTGCCAGGCCTCTGGGACAAGGCGGGCAGGCCCTGGGCAAGGGCTTGCCCATGGGGAGGGGCGGGTAAGGCCCTCAGCGGTGGGGACCCAGCCATGGGAGTGTGAGTGGCCAGCAAAAGGCCGTGATGGCGCACGTTTGGGCGGTTGTGGCGGGGCTGCCTGCGCTGCCAGGGCTTGGCTTGTAGCACGCTCCTACCTGGCAGGTGTCGATGCCGCCCTGCAGATAGCCAGCACAGATGTTGTGGCTGTGGATGGCCCCCCTGTACCAGCCGCTGCTGTTACAGACCCTGGCATCAATGAGGTGGACCTGGGCCTCCTGCAGCGCGTATGCCGATCCTCCAGCTGTGAAGAGCACAGAAAGGAATGAACACCCAGCAGCTCATTGCCAGTTCTCCTCCCCCGTCTGGCTGAAGCCCTCCCCCGGGGCTTGGCTTTGCATGCGGACAGGCGCTGGACCGCTCTTGCCTTTCTGCCTTGCTCTGGGTCAATGGCGCCGGCCCCTCTCTCGAAGAGAGAGGCTTACGCCCCCACAGCCTGACTCTGGCTTTCGCCTCTGCCGTCAGGAAGCGCATCCTGCTTCCCCAAGCTGGCCAAGCTTGCACTGGCGCCGCCACTGCGTTTGGGCCACTCACCTCTTGCTTTCCTGGCACCCCAGCCACTGACGTAGCAGGCTGTCAGCTCTGAGACTCTCAGCGAGGCGTCGGGCACACAGGCAAGCTGTACGTAGCTGTTGCACTGGACAGGCTGGTCCAGTTCCAGCAAGGCAATGTCGTTCCTCTGTGTGACGTTCCAGTAGTGCTGGTGAACCAGCAGCCGCCTGACGGCGCGCACCTGAGCCTCAGGGCCCAGCTGAGTCAGCTGGGTAGCACCGAGCACCACGCGCAAGACGGTGATGTGCCTGGAAGGCAGATGGAGAGAGGGCTCAGAGGGAGCGCAGCCACGTGCTGCAGCAGCCCGGCACTTGCCCTGCCTTCTGCTCGACGAGGGAGAGAGGCAAGCAGCGCTAGGGAGGCTGCGACTGCCCTCGCGTGCCTTGGGCTCAAGCAGTGTCGAGCGGGAGGCTGCTGGGAAGCAGTGGCACGAGCCCAGCCTTCTCCTGAGCAGCCTCTCGGCGGGGCTCCGGAGTGCCCAGGCACTGGGCGTACTGCAGGGCAACGGGACGGCAGTAGCACGTGCTGCTGCGCTCAGGGCACCTGCTAGTGTTGTGGGGCTAGCCCCGACCCCTGGTCCTCCTTACCTGACCTCGATGAAGCAGTGGGCTGCTGTGAGGACCCACTGTGGGCTGATGAGGGAGCCCCCGCAGATGTGCACCGTGCCTCCTTCCACGAGAGCCTGGATGCTGACGATCCAGGGCCAGGCCCCTGGCTGGGCATCTGTGCCACCCACGACGCGCGACATGCCGTAGTGCAAAGCCATGGGACGAAGCCCGCAGCTCCCTCTGTAACCAGAAACTCCTTACTGTGCTGCTGGATGGCTTGCGCCGTTGCGGCTGAAGGCCAGCCGTCTTCCCTCCCCACAAGGCATGGCCAGACGGGCCGAGGAAACCCGTGGGGCCAAAACCCGCTCCCCTCGCCCCGCTTTCTGCTTCAGCCCGTAGACGAGTTGTGCCGGCAGCCTGGCTGCTGTCAAGGCACTGAGCCTCCCACATGGCTTTCAGGAACCTGGGGGGTGGCCATGGGGGACAAGCAGGCCCCCTCCAGTGAAGCCCACAAGGCTTGCCCAACTCCCTCCCAGAGCCTCGGGCCACTTACCCACAGCTGTCCCATGTGCCGTGCACAGGACAGCACACGGCCAGCAGGACAACGAGGAGACGCAGAAAACCCATCGCTGCCAGCGACATGTGGCAGCTGCAAGGACGAGGGCTTGTCGCCACCAGTACGGCTGCTGACGTACTGCCCGCAGGATTCCCGTTGCCCGGGGTTCCCTTGGACGTGGGACTGATGTCACAGAGTGCCTGGTTCCGGGTGCTGGGCGTGGTGGTGGCGGGGGGGCGGGGGGGGAGGGGAGGGAGGGGAGGCAATAGGAGGGGTCCCAAGCAGGAGTGGAGGCAGAAGCTGGGATCGCGCACCCCGACAGAGCCTTGTGGAATGCCCTGCTTGCGCCATCAGGGTGGGCAGGCCCCATGGCAGGCAGCGGCGCCTGGCTCCCAGCTCTGCCTTCTAACAGCTCACAGGACAAAAGCGAGCATGGCCTCACAGCCTCTTTGGGAAGTTCCCTGCCGCCCTGCTCTCCGCAGCCCCATGCCACCAGCTCCTTCCCAATAAAGAGACGCCAGAGAACGGGGCTACTACAGGCAGCACGCGCATGCCTGGGTGTCCAAGAGCCAATGTCTCTTACGGCTGCGGCTGGCAACGGTGCTGGGCAAGCCAAATAAGCCAAGCGTAGCCCAGCAGTGTCAACCTTGCTGCACAAAGAACAGTGAAATGCAGGTGCAGCACAGTCCTCGCTGGCTATGTCAGTGACAGCAACGCCCTCTGGCAGGCCTCGTGTCCTCCTTGCTATCCATGAGTCTGATTGCAGTTCTGGGCGCACACTGAGCAGGGCATTTGTGGCAAGGACAAGCAAGGTGAAGCTCTCGAGAGACAAGGATGCTCCTGCTCTTAGCCGTACGTGCCATTGCTGTCCATGGCTTTGGTAAATCCTGCATCAGCCTTGTCTCAGGAGTCTGCCTTCTGCCACTGCCTGGGGGAGCCTTGCTCACTCACATGCTGGAGTGCAGCAGAGAAGCAGGATCCAGGCACGTGCACTGCATTTAAAGCGCAGCAGGGCTAGGTCCGTGGGGGGCGAGGGCAGTGGCTTGAAGCATGGCAGCCTCAAAGCTTGTGAAAGGTGCGGCAGCTCCCTGCTGCCACCCTGGCTTGTGTGGCGAGGCATAAGGAACACAGCGGAGGGAGCAACTGGGTCCCAAGGAGGAGGAGCGGGCAGGCTCTGCCTGAAAGTTGAAGAGCTGCTCTCAAGGCGCTTGAGGCGCACAGGGCTTCCTAGGCCCCAGAACTGGGCCTCCAAGCCAGCGGGCTCAAGGCTGCTTTGTGTTTTGACAAGGGACCTGCTGCCGGCTCCCGTGGGTCTGCGGAGAGCAGGCAGAAGGCGTCCTTGGAGAAGACAACTTGTCTGCTGGGGATACGCTGCTCTTCCAGCACCACATTTGGCAGGTGGTTAGCGGGGAATGGCGTCAGAGGTGGCCACGCTTCACAGCTGCTTGACCTTCAAGAGCTTGGGGTCATTTTGCAGAGAGGACTCTGGCAGGGACAGCAGTTCCCAGGCAAGCCCGTCAGCAATGGCACGCAAGTGCAAGGGGACCTAGCTAAGAGCACCCAAAGGCCACATCTGTGTGTTGACAGATGGGGCAAACCTGGGAGCACGGTGGGGCAAAATAAGCGGGGTTGGCCTTGTCTTGGCCAAGGAGAGCAGGGCTGAGAAAGGGAGGAGCCAGGGAAGATGAGGGGCACGTATAAGCACGGCAAACGGAGAGAAGGGGGGATCAAGGAGCCAGGCACACAGAGGCAAAGCGCTGGCTGCTTTACTTGCTTAGCCCTGTGCCTGATCACCACAGGACCCGCTGGCCTCTTCTGGAGAGCCACCCCAAAGCCCCTCCTGTGTGGGCCCACTCTGCACCCGCTGCGCGGTGGGTCCCCTGGCCTGGCTGCTAGCAAAGGCTGACGGCAACACAGGCCATAGGCAGCCAGCGCTTGGAAAGCCCCAGTGTCTCGGGCCAGCTACTGCTGGGAGCCCTGTGTGTGCGCGCAACTCACTAGTGAACCTGAAGCTGGACTAGGTGACCAGCAAGAGGGGTGAGAGAGCCTTTCAGGCATGTGGATGGCCTGTGGCTGCAGCCCACGTGCTTGCTCATCCCCAGCATCCCCACCTTGCAAGAGGACCAGGCCTGCCAACCACTGGCCACCTCTCCACCTCCTGGAGGCAGGAAGGACTTGGAGGTGCTTGAGCACGCATGCCCTCAGCTGCTGCCCACCTAGGCACGCCCCCTCTGCGGGAGCATTTGCGTGTGTCTTGGCTTCATTTGCAGTAACACACTTCACAGTGGACAAGTGTGGATTCAGTGTTGTCCAAGTCTGGAGGTCAGTCTCGTTCCAAGGAGCGTATCCTGGTCTTAGCCACAAGTTATTCCCGTTAGTCCCAAACGGAACGGGGATACCAGCTAGAGGAATTCCTGCCTGAGTATATTCAGGGAAATGGGTACGTACACAACAATCACTCTTCTTAACATACATTATCAATGTTCCCACCGGTTTCAAATGAGCATTCCGTGTCCGTGAGTCCTCCTGATCCCACCAGAGTTGAGAATGTAGCACACCACATCACAGGTCAAATCCTATACACTTGTAAAACATGTTTCAACAAAGAAGAACAAAAGAGTTCAGGGACGAGTTGTCTGGACTGTATGAGTAGTTTATTTTGAAAATGTTGTGATGATTGTTAAATACCTGTTAAATACGTAAATAAATACAATGAAATGTTAAGAAGAACAAGAAAAAAGAAAAGAAAAAACCGGGGGAGAATTGTAGAGGAATTATAGAGGAATGAAGGCAGGTTAATTATATTGATAATATACAGCTGTGGGCATGCCTCAGGGGTGGTGTGTTGGCGGCTGACGTGGATAATGTGCAGCTGTGGCTGCTTCCTGCACCCGCTCCCCACCCCCCCACCCCCTCCCTCCCCTCCCAAGATGGCGGAGAGACAAGGAGAGGCCCCGGGAGAAGCAGGGTAGACTGGCTTGAAGAGGCTGAAGAAACAGCATGGCCCGTAGATGAACTTCTGAAACCTTGTAGGGGACTGGTGGCTGTGCCGGGGCAAGGCGTGGGAACTACTTATTGAAGTTAACCTGGCATATGATGGTAAAAGCCTTGTAGCAGCCAGCTAGTTTTTATAGTGCTTTGACAGTGTTGGAGCAGTGTGACAAGCTGCCCAAAGAGGCTGTGGAGACATTCTGCTTCTCTGGAGACATTCAAAACCTGCCTGGACGCGATGCACAGCTTCTCCCCGCATCTCTGTGGGGAGCCCCCCGGCAGGCTGAGAGCTGCCCCTGGCAGGTGGCAGAGCCCCTGCCCCAGCACACAGCCCCCTGGGCTGCAGGGACCCTGCTGGCAAGGACAGCGCTGGGCACCCCTGCCTGCACAGCCACCTTCGCAGCCCTGCAGCCGGCCCTGGGAGGAGGGGTCCACCATGCTCTGTCCTTCCCGTGGTGCAGCAGGCCAGTCCTGCCCTGGAGCACGTCTTCTGCCCCACACCAGAAAATGCAGGAGAGCCATCAGGACAGGTCCTCTCAGCTGTGACATGTTCCAGGACCTCCTCTGCATTGCCCTGCTGGCCGAGACTTACCCTGTCAAGGGCTGTGACGATTCCTGCCCTGGTCAGCTCGCACCTATCTTCCCACCCCAGACTGACTGTAACACCTTGCTCCTGTCCCCTTGTCTGCCTTTGGTGCTACTGGCAGTGCAACGTTGTGGGCTCGGTGCCGAGCAGGGCGGGGACCGGAGGAAGCTTCTGGGGAGGAAACACGGCAGTTTGCTACAGCCCCCGGGCAAAGAGAGCTGCTTCCTTGGTCCAAAGCTTGCTGCCTCTCCGTTTCTGCCATGCAATTTCATGTAGCCGTCTCAAAGGAAGGTTTCACTGCCAGCTCCTTTGACTTTCTGGTGAGCACCGAGATGTTGAGGTTTGTTCCTGTCAAGCCCCTGGACCTTGGAGTCATGTGGCTACATCAGCATCTCCGCTGCTGTGCAAAACCAGTGACCTTGCCAGGTCCTCGGCATAACAGACTCGAAAGGCAAATGAATATGTGTGGTTTGATACACTCTTCCAGAAATCTCCCTGCAGTGTTGCCTGTGAAAAGCCACGCTTGTGCTGGCATTCGAGACACCTGTGAACGTCGACCCTACAGCCCTGTGGCAGCCTGTAGCCGTGGGAGAAACCTGCATGAGGAGGAAATCGGCGTTTCATCCTCGGCGTAAGCTTGGGGTGTTGTTCTGTAGAAGGAGGAGTGCTGCCTTATTGCCCCAGCATGGGGTAGGGGAGCGCGGAGGTGGCGGCTCCTGAGCCTGGGACAGTGCGCTCCAGCCTGGAGGCAAAAGCCATCGGTGGGAGTCTTCCCTCCAGCCTCCTGCCTGATCTCTGCAGGGGGCAGGGGACGTGTGCTGGGGCTGCAAACACTGCCATAAAGCCAAGAGATGTCGCCAGGGGCTGCTCCCAGCTCTGCCTGGGCGCTGCTGCTGTCAGATTCAAGCACTCGCAAGTGATTCCTGGCCCAGGAGTACATGAAAACGTCTCCATTACTTCCACCACCAACCTGTGTCCACCTTGACAACACAGAACCTTTTGCATCAGCAGTACCTTGCCAAAAATGTTGGGAGGAGGAAAACAACTCCTGGTTCCTCATGAAGGTCTCTCACATCGGCTGAGCAGGTTTGATGTGAACTTTTCTTCTCCACAGGAGTTTGCATCGTGCCCAAAAGCCATTTTCTGTCAAAAGAGTTTTTGATGGGAAATGTTTTACTAAACCTCTTTGAAGCCCATCCTAAGCATTGCCAAGAAAGAGGGAATGACTAAAGCCTGTGTCAGCTACTTGGCGCAGTAAAGGAAATATCACCCGCCTTCCCAGAGCCTCAAGAGGGTGGCTGGGTGGTCCTGGTGCTGGGATGGTGGGGCCGGGCACATCACAGCCCCCGGCAAAGGTGAAGCTAACAAACCAACCTGCTTCCCTCAGCAGCCAGAGCGTAGCCTCCAAAGTGGCCTGAAGCTTTCTAGTGTTTGGCGTGTTTCCTTGCAAGGAAGGCAGGCTCTGAAGTCCAGCATTCCAACCCAAAAGAGACATCTCTAAGAAGAGCCCTTCCGCATGGTGGGACAGGATGCCGTCAGGAGGAGGAAGGCTTGGAGGAAACAAGAAGTGCTTCCCCTGAAGAGGCAGGCTGTAATTGCCAAGCGATGGGTTTCAGTTCTGCCTCTGGGTGATCGCCCCTGGAGTCTCCAAGCCCATGGAGGTGGCTTGGAGCTGCCGATGGCTGGGGACCTGAGTGGCTCACTGGCTCCTTGGATTGACGGATCCCTTCCTTAGGGACCTGCTGGCCAGCCTGCAGTGGAGCTTTGGCTCTGCACAGGTTCAGAGATATTTATTACCCACCTGGCGGTCCCAGCCCTGGGCTTTTCCTGGTGTCACCCTTCTCCGTACTAGCCCCACTTAGAATGGACCACCAAAGCGTGCAGATACACTCATGCCCAAGGACGCCACGTCTGAAGTCCCCTTTCCAGCAGCCCATCTGCACAGAAGCCCTTGCGCTTGCCTGCTAGATTTCCCTTCCCCTTACTCTTCGATCATTCAGACACCTTCCAACACTCCACTTGCTTCTTGGAGATTCAGGCAGTTAAAAGCTTGCCTCTCCTTCACTACTGCGTCCAGTTAAGCCTTTAGCCAGCTCTTGCTTGATATGTCTTTATTTTATCGTTTCCTTTTCGTCTGGAAGATTTCCTGCATGGTGATGCCTTGTGCAAGATGAACCTCATTGGTGGCAGCTTGTCCTTGGCATAGGCCTGAGGAGTGTGTTTTGTTTTAATGGTGTGTGTTTTTAACCAGTTGCGGAGATGTTAGCCATGCCCGCAGGGATCTGGTCCACTCTCTCTGCCTGAGCAGGGCTTGCTCCAGAAGAGCCCTGGGTGCGGGAGCCAAGTGGGAGCTACTGTGGGAAGGCCATTGCGTTCTGTTGTTGCTGGGAGCACGGTCCTGTGTTGGAGGACCAGTTCTCATCCCCGCTGCTGAGGGGTGGTACTCTGTGAACTGCCTGTGGAGATCATAGCGGTGCCACAGGGATCGGCTCCGCGCTCTCTGCGTTGGCAGGGTTTGCTCCCTGGGAGCAGCCCTGGGTGCAGGAGTATACTGGCAGCTGCGTTTGGAGGGCCCTGGAGCTGTGTTATCCCTGGGAGTGTGGTGACAGCTTGGAGGACTAGGTCTCCTCCTCCTCCCTGTGGAGCGCTTGCAGTCTGTGGTTTCCACGAAGCAGCTGTGGAGATCATTTCTGCGCTGCGGGGATCTGCTCCGGGTTCTCTTCCTGGCACCATTCCTCTGGCAGCGGGAAGAAGGGCTGAATCTGTGCTCCTCTTGGTGGCTGTCTTCTCGCGCAGTGTGCAGCACATGGTCAAATGGTGGATGGCAGTGTGGGCATGCAGCTCTAGTGCAGGACTCCAGCCTCCTACAGACGCAGGAGTGATGCAAGGGCATGTCCACATGGGAGGTGATGCTGAGCCCGCCTGGCCAGGAGCTGCTGTCCTCTGCAGAGTCCTCCATGCCCATCGCCATATCCTGCCAAGAGAGCTGTGAAAAGGTCCTGTCCTTTCCTCCTGGAGGGGATGGAGCAGTGGGAAACCTCCAGAGCGCTCTGAGGCGACAACTAAAGACCTCCCAGAGGCCCTCCTGGAGGGCTGCAAAGGCAGAGGGGCCGAAGGCACACAAGTAGGTTGGATCTAGGGGCGATGCTTTGAGACGGAGCAGCGTGGTGGCTCTGAAGAAGGCTGCAGTGTGTGGGGGCAAGGAGAGCAATGCCAAGACCCCCGAAAGAAATCCGCTGTCCATCTGCTGCCCTGACCCACCTCCCCAGAGTTACCTTAGTCCAATCAGGCTGATCCCGTGGTCCCACAGGGTCTGCCTGCTGCCTGCCGCCCCGCTGCTGACCAAAGAAGGAGCGGGCATATGATGGTGCTGGTGACATTGACGCCTGTTGACTAGATTTCCCATCAGAGCATCTGGGGAAAATAAGAAAAAAGAGTGATGTCCACTTAGGGCTGCTCTTGCAACCTCCACTGGCCTTCACTCATTGACTTGGAGCGGTTTGTATGACAGAGAGAAGACATGTCAGGCTACAAATGGGGACTTCACTTGGGGTCTTCCCACCAACTCTGCCCCTGTCACAGCAAGACCTCCTCTTCATACCCGCTATGGCCTCCATTTCGTGGAATCGTAAAATCACAGAACAGTTTGCGTTGGAAGGGACCTCGGCGAGCATTTAGGTCATGTCCCTTGCCACAGGCAGGGACACCTTCCACTAGACCGACTTGCTCAAAGCCCTGTCCAAGCGCGCCTGGAACACTTCCAGGGAGGGGGCATCCACAGCTTCTCTGGGCAACCACTTCCACGGTCACCCCACCCCTGCCATAAAGTAATTCTTCCTAACATTAAATCTAAATTTACATTCCTTAAGTTGAAAACTAATGGCCCTCGCCCTATCACTACGCTCCCTGAGCAGGAGTCCTGTCCTCCTCCCCCCCCCCCCCCCCCATCTTCCCTGTAGGCCCCTTCAGGGACTCTGCTCTCTATCAGCCACCTACAGAGAGCAGACAAATAGCAGTTTACATGGGGGCAGCAGCCTAAAGCCCAGCAAGGGAAGGGAAGGACTGGCGGCAGGTAGGTCACCTTCGACAGCCCTGAGTGGTGCGGGTAGTAATTGCCTCCTGGGACGGAACAACTCAGGAGGATCAGAAGAGAAATAGCAAAACCCTGAAAAGGAAACGTGTTCTGAACAGCTGTTAGTCCTGGCTGTTACCTGATATAAAACAGTAAGTAGGCTTGCTGCCCGAGAGCTGTGTTGCGGTCACAGTAAGCCACAGACGTATCATCCATCTGGTACCAGAGTCCATTGCTGGCCTGTCAAAGAAAGGCAAGGACGTGTGGAGATGAACTGCATGGTTTCTCTCGAACGACACAGGCAGAAAACTACACAAGCAAGAGTCCGCCAACGCAAATCCCATCCAGCTGGTCAGGGGACCTTCTCCCCCAGAACCTTGGCTGCCAGAAAGAGCGCCGCCAAAGTTTGCCTTCCCCAGCACACATAGTCCCCGAGATGAAGGAAGTGGCTCTTTACCTTTGTGTAGCAGAAATAGTGTCCTGCCAAGGAGCTGCCACCGCTGTGCACCAGGACAGCGTATAAGGTGTAGAGGGGCGGTGCTGCTGCTCCCTGAGACATGTATGGCTGGAGATCCAAGTACTGGGGATACTGCACAAACTGTGGAGAGACCAAGAGGGCTCATAAGGGATCCTGGCATACGACGTGAAAGAGCCTGGCAAGACCGGGGCCCAGCTGTGTAGAAATACATCTCTGGGGCTCGTCAACACTCGCTTGTCCCTGAAGCAGCAGGTGACGCCTTGGGTGGCAGGAAACTGCTCTCGGCCAGAGCAGCTCTGTCGCAGCAGAGCATGTGCTTGCCTTGCCACAGGAGCTCTCCTCTCCCCAGAAGGGAACACCAAAAGCTCCACCTGAACAGCTTGTGACAGAGCGTGCTGCTTTGGGAAATCTCCTGCTCCAGGACGAGAAAGAAAGTGGCCCTCCAATTGCGTACACACCTTGCCGATCTTCTTGCCGGAGAAATCAAAGCGTTTCAGGCACAGCGTGAGAACCCTGGGCGCGCGCTCGATTGTAAACCTCTTGAGGGCGGTAACCTTCTTGCCACAGCTTGAAAGCAAGCAGAGAGAAAAGCGCTGAAATGCACCCTAGCTTGCCCCATGGCGGCCAGACAACCTTTTCCACCTCACACGTCCTCACGCCATTTCATGGCTCTTCAGAACCATTAGGCTGGAAGAAAGAAAAGCTGTGCCTCCTGATTGTGCATCGAACCTCCTGAGGCTCGATGACACGCAGCATCTCCACACAGCTACAAGTCTTAATCTGGTGTTAGTCATCCTCTTACCTGTTACATCGAAAGCTGTTTTCACCAGCCAGCTGCTCGGGTTTGACAAAGTCCTCCAGAGCTGCGGTGACAGATGAGGCTGCCTGGAGGGGTGAGAAAGGAGAGCTCTGAGCTGGTGGAAATGCCCTCGCCCAAGCACTCAGGAGGAGTTGCCCACAAGACCCAGGGAGCTGCCGCTGAGGAGATCCACTGTGACCCTGCAAACCTTGGCCAGAGGGAGGCAGAAAGAGGGTATGATGCCGAACATTTCCCTCCCTTCCCAGAGATTCCCGGCCGGCACTATTAAGAGCTACCTCACCGTGCCACCGCTCAGTTCAGCTACCGATGGTGTGCAGGGTCATCAGGAATGAAAACAACACGAGCCATCAGCCTAGGAGCCAGTTGGGTGTTGAGGGAGGGCAAAGAGAAGGTGGCTGAGAGTCCCTCAGGGGTGCAGAGAGGATGATGCGTGCTTGTCCAGCTTTAAAGCCAGCATCTACAAGGAGTCCACTGCCACGGCCGTTGCAGGAAGACACCACCCATACCACTTCCCACCACCCCCACAGCTCTCCTGTGTTCACAGCGCACTTTTCAAAGCCAGCTGCGCAGATTCTGGGAAGCCACAAGGAGCTTGGGACGACTTGAAGCACAGTGAGAAACCCTCTTACTTGGATATCCAAAGGCACATCCAGGAAGGCCTCGTAGGAATCGGAAACTGCTTTGCAGCTGCAGCACGTGACTGGAAGGCAAACGGAAACGATCAGCGACAGGCGAAGTCGATTGACCGTGCCCGTTTATGCTCTTCATCCCTACTCGAGCCAGCCCCACGCTCAGCTGTCTCTCACAGACACACAGCAGGGCACAGGCAAGTGTAAGGAGAGCAACAGTTGTGGAAACATACCTCTGGACCTCAGGAAGCCCCCAAATATTTGATGGACGATGGTAGTATATTGAGAAGAGATGTCCCAGCTGGAAGGAAATGGTAAGGCAGAGAGTTATCTCCTCCAAGAGTTTTCCTGTGCCTGAAAGCCCTGGGCATAGGCTTTCCTTGATGGGGTACGTCAAGGAGGCCAAAGCGCTGGGCAACATTGAAAGGTCGTTTGCTTGTGCTTACGCGCTGCTTCCAGCCAGACAAGCTCTCTGCATGGCAGTGACAGTACAGCGTAAGAAGTCGTGGGCGTCTTCCTGCATGCCAAGCGTGAAATGCCCTCCTATTCCTAATCAAGAGGAAGGTAGTACTTCAGTCCTCTGCCAACAGAGGATAGCAAGTCAAAGCAGCTGAGATGACTTACGTGAGAGGGCATTGATGACGGCCCTGGGCTGGATGGCACAGTCTGAGGTGGACAAGGCATCGTTAACGTGCGCTTCCATGATGCACATCATGCAGAAGCCTTCCTGCTGACCTGAAGAGGGAGGGAGGGAAGGAGGGAGGGAAGGAAGCAAGCTGGTCAGGTCAGTCAAAGAGCCATTGTGATGGGAAACCTCATGGAGACCTTGGAGTTCTGCTAGGACAGTCTCCTAGTCGTCCCCAGGTGCCAATGGCCCAGCAAGCCCACGACATCTCAGCACACAGAAAACATTCTTGAGAGGGATGCCTCGCTGACAGAAGTTTTCTGTGCAACCAGCAAATATGTAGGTTAGATGCAGGAATAGGGAACGGCAGGCAGCACTAGAAAGAGGCATCTTTGTGACAGCAAACACGCCTCGATAGGCCAAGCGGCTTGTAGGCTTGAGCGTCCCAAGAGCACCACCTTGGCGGTGGCTGAGAAAGAAGGGCTGCTTTTCTCCTGCATCCAGCGGCAGGTTCTGGGGGTCCTTGGGAAGTGCCCAACAGACTGACAAGGAGATCTTCCAAAAAGTACTCACAGGAGTCGCTGTGCTCACAAGAGAGCAGGTAGTTGGCAAGAGGTGGGGTGTACGTCAGGCACTGCAGCACGGAGTTGAGGAAGCACGTATTGCCCAGGTTGTAGAGGCCTGCTCCAGCTCTCTGCCTTTGCTGCCAGCCCATGCAAATCTTCTCCGGGGGAAAGAGGATCCTTTGTGGTGGAACCATTCCCTCGGCAACGACTGCAGGGAAATGATGGTTTTGTTGCACAAAACCCCTGGGTAGGCCTGGCTGCTCTCAGGAAAAGCCCCAGAATTCCCTTGAGGTTGTCCCCACAGCAACGTTGCGGGATGGAACACCAGCCGTGCCCATTGCATTTGGGGATTCACCAAGGCCAAGCCTGCTGGTGAAACCGTTACTCACAGGAGTTGCTCCCCATTGCGGCCATCGCTCCTCTCAGCAGCACAGCGGGAAGCTTTGGCTGACAAAGGATGTCCGGACGCAGTCCAGAAAAAGAAGATCAGCTCCAATCCCGTCACCTGGTTGCAATGAAAGAAGCGGAGCTCAAGAAAATCATTCAAGCACCAAAAGACCCAGAGGCCAGCAGTCACCATCAAACGTGTTCCAGTGGTCGTTGTAACTGCCTGTAGCAACTGTTGGCAGCAGAGCCCTCTGGCTCTCCAGCCCACATTTGCCCACCCTGTCTGCAGGAGTGACTGCCTTTTGGCCGCTCCTTTAACGGTTGCCATTGCTGGGCTGTGTTTCTGGTCTCCCTTCCTGACCCATCAGTCAAGGTGGGCTTCGGGTCAGGCTATGCTGAAGCTCAACGCCTCGGGCTGCCCCCTCCCCACTTTCCTAGCCTAGGCGATGGGAAAGACATAGGAATTAGCCAAGAGGAACGCTCCCCATAGCGCCTGTCTGGCCAGCCTAGAAGGGTGGAAGAGCTCAGCCTAGAGGTTGGGAGGCAGAGAGCGGCCTCCACTTTTATTCCCGATTTACCTCCTGTAGGATCTGTGCCAAAAGTCAAAGCCAACTTACCTTTGAAAGAGGGTGGAAGGTGAGGAGGGGTCAGCAGGAAAGGAGAAATGTTTAGAAAGAGGTAGCCACGCAAGTAGCTCAAGAAGGAGTTATCCCAACGGGCAGCTCGGCCCAACTGGCCCGCTGCTCAGGATGTCCAGCCCTGGCCAGGTGAGGTCACAAGTTCCGGGTGGGTGCCGCATCACTGCCCCTTTGTGACACGAGGCTGCACGGCGACACACGGTGGCCACGCACCCACCACCTCCCCTGCAGCCAGCAGGCGGCTGCCGCTGGGCTTCCCCATGTGCTGCTGGTGAAGGGCTGTTTGGCCGCCGGCACAGCTCCCACCTCTTCCCTGCGCCGCACAGCCAGAGGAGGAAACTCCTGCCCAGGGCTGGAAGCTGCCCGTGCACAGCTGTGGCTGGCACCGGCCATTGTGCAGGGTTTCTTTGTCACTCTTCTCAGCGACAGGACTGTGCACGTGAGACTCGTGGAGCAAAGCACCTGGGCTCGGACAGGTGCGCTGCCAAGGAATTTCACCTACCCGCCGAGACAAACCCTGACCTTGAGGCATCCAGTTTGGCCACTGTTATAAATTGAGACCACAATAGATCATAATCCAATTAAAATTTTTATTAATTATAGCAAGTAGAATATGAGCAAAAACAGCGCTGGACGACAGGGGAGTCTGCGCTCCGCCAACTGCCGTCCTGAGCAGTTCAAACAGTCCCTTTTTATACCTTTTTTTTTACTTTCGTGTTCATGAAGTAGTGGAGGTGTTGACCCTTCATTCATATGCACAAGCGGCATCCTGGACACCTGGCGGTTATCTTATCTTTCACAAGCGGCATCCTGGACACCTGGCGGTTATCTTATCTTTTGTTGCCTAATCTTTACATTGGGCTTAACATAAATCTTAATAAACAATACCCTAGTCCATAGTTTCTTACAATCCCCCCTTTTTTTTTTTTCTTTTTATCCTATTATTGTTTATTAGACGCTGCTTTCATTCTCGGCACTGCAAACAAACCTTTTTCCACAATCCCAACATTTATCATAACACTCACAAGGTAATACCTCACAATTACAATAGGCATAGTTCTCACGTGGCATAACGCATTCACAACAATCTTCATCCTCATTAATAGATACACTCTTATATTTTGCCCTAGACCTCGTAGTTAAAATAAGCAATTTAGCTATGTCAAACCGTTCTCTAATAAAGTGTAGCGTAATATACAAGGCCCAAATATAAGTCCCAGAATCAACATAATAAGTGGTCCTGCTAAAGCAGACAACAAAGTGGTTAGCCAAGGTGAGATATTAAACCAGTTTTCATACCATGACCTGCCCGCCTCACGATCTTTCTTACGTTGATCTAACCTTTTCCGGAGTTCAGACATGGTGTCCTGGACTACTCCAGTCCTGGGGAAGTTCGGCCATTGTTGCTTTAGTGTCCCATTGTTCTGGTTCTTTTCTCCACAGTTTGTTCCTCCTCTGCCTTGCCCGTCGACTCGGTTGCTTCGAGCCACGGGGTGTACCATCTTCTCGGCAGCAAGGGAATTCTTCAGGAGAACGGCTGCTTCAGGCTTTCTGCCTGTTTACATAGGCTTCCCACTTTGCAGCTTTAATTGCCACCCACATTGTTCCCATTTGTCCGAGTAAATTTGAGTTTCAGTTCTTTTTTATCTGGGGTTACTTTCCACGAAGTTGCAGGGGCTTTCTTAATCCGGGTATGGTGAATCCAAGAATTCTGTCCCTCAACCTTGATTGCAGTGTAGGTGGTGAGTAGGACTTGAAAAGGTCCGGTCCACTGTGGTTCCAGGGTTTTATCTGCAAAACACTTAATGTATACATAGTCTCCTGGTTGTATATCGTGAACAGGTCCATCCAGACCCCTACTGCGGGTTCCCATCACATGCTTCTCAATTCTTATTAATTGTTTGTTTAGTGCCACCATATAGGAAGTCATTGTTTCTTCACCAGTCTGTGAAGACATCCCCTTTTGTACCCCATAGGGTCGTCCATATAAAATTTCAAATGGGCTAAGCCCCTCTTTTGCTCTTGGTCTAGACTGAATTCATGTAAGAGCTAATGGCAAAGATTGGGGCCAAGTTAGATTTGTTTCTTGACCTAACTTGACAATCTGTTGTTTGATTAGATGATTCATCTTTTCCACCTGGCCACTCGATTGTGGTCGGTATGGGGTATGTAATTGCCAATCTATTCCTAGATGGTGGCTGATCTGTTGTACTATTCTGGACACAAAATGTGGTCCTCTATCCAAGGACATTACCGCTGGGACTCCAAACCTAGGTATTATCTCTTGGAGTAGTATTTTGGTCACTTCCCGGGCTTTAGCAGTTCTGCACGGGAAGGCTTCTGGCCAACCTGAAAAGGTATCTGCTAGTACCAACAAATATCGATACCCCCCTTTTCAAGGAAGTTGCGAGAAATCGATCTGCCAATGTTGCCCTAGAACATTCCCTCTGCTAATGTTCCCTAGTTTTATTTTATTTGCTGTATTGGGATTATTGCGTAAAGACATTTCACATTGCTGAGTCACCTGTTTTATTACAGTATACAAGTTTCGCCCTTTCAATTTCTGATTTAGACTTTTATATAAAGTATCAGCTCCCCAATGCGTCTTATTAATAATAGGGCTGTGGTCCATATTAAATTGGATGGTACCACTATACAACCATCCCTTAAATAAGTCCACTTACTTAATTTTATTTTATAATTCATGTCCTGAATTACCTTTAAGTTTTCTTTAGAATAGTTTGGCTCTTGATCTGTACTTACAGTTTGGATTTTATCATCTGGTATTAAGGATAATTCCTCCTTTCCTACCTCCTCTGTTACTCGTCTGGCCTCATGGTCGGCCAGGCGGTTTCCAATTTCCAAATCAGTGCCTCAGAGTGGGCCATGCCTCATATCAAGGTCTGGCATGGCATATGTTCCCACCGCTCAACGCCTACTGGGTTGCAGCCAACAGCGGAGCTCAAGATTCTTCTTGGTGGCAAACACAGAGGCCAACCCAGTCTTGCCCTTGACTATGGTAGGAGGCATCTGACCAACCTTATTCCTTGTACTTCATTGTCAATGCAGTTTCATCTGCACATCCCATAACAAGTCACTGTCATGGCAAAACACACAGATTTACATTAGTAGATCTACTACAGAGTGTATTTTATTTCACTTTTTCTGCCAATATCCCCACAGCCCTGCTGACCAAGGGATATTGTTTTTATCTGAACTGAGCAAGCCTCCCCCTTATCATTTTACTGTAGCAGGTAAAGCATTTTTCACCTTTCCTGGAATTCATTTTCAGATACACCTGGTTAAAAATTTCTCTTACTTCAGGGAGGTCCTCTTTTCCTCTTTTCTGCTGAATTAAAGATAAGCTCAATATTTCAATTACTTGATCATATTTAACTTTTAATTTCATTTCCCCTTCTTTAAACGTCTAGATGTTCTAATAAATCTCATGCCAACAAAGATTTTAGTGAATTTGGCATTCTTATTTGTTTTTTTAGTTTGTACTTTAAAGGTTTCAGGATGTTTTCCTGGTGGCCAGCAGCTCCCACAACTGTAACAATTTTTTTCAGTTGGTTTTGTATTCACTAAAATTCCACCTCATACCCATTCCCTGCCCTAGAAGGGCCGTTACCGGTCCTGTTGTGCTGCAAATGCTGCAGCAATTGGGGTGACATTGTCAGGTCCTTCTGCTCAATTGTCAGCAACAGCAACCCCCTCCTCCCCACCATCAGAAGGGTTCGGGGCAGGAGATGCTCTTCCTGCTCTGCAGGTTACACAAGCCTGCCTCTGCAGCAGCACTTCTGTTTTAACTCTTTCTTACCCTGAATGCAAATCTGCTACTTGTTGCTTTAAGTCTGTGTTATTACATATCAGGCCTTCGCAGGCAAACAGAAAACATCCTGCCATGCATCCCAGCATGATTCAGTCGCACCTTCGAGGGGGTACAGGGGTTTGTACAAACTCACCCCAACACTTTCACAAGGTCTTTGATTCTACACACACACACACGCCTCAGGTTTTACATACATTAGTACAAGTTTTTATATCTTACAACGTGTTTCATTCTGGTTGCTCCACAGAAGGAACCGCAACCTGAGCTTTTAAACACAGAAATTTCAACAAGAACATCTTTCTAGTTTAGGTCTCAGTTTTTTCCTATCCTTTTCTAGAGCCACAATCAAAGATCAGGTGATGTTAATCCCACACTCTTTCTAGTGCTAGTACCATAGGATCCCGAGGGGGTACTAATCCACAGTCCTTTTGCCACTCAGGTTTGTCCTGGAGGACAAAGAACATGTCTGCATACGATACTTCGTCCCATTTTCCTTCTTTTCTCAGACACAACATTAATTGCAGGAGAGTGTTATGATCTAACGTTCCTCCCTCCTGAGGCCATTTCGCATCACTCTCCAATTTATACAAAGGCCACCACTGATTACAATATTTAACCAATTTCCTTCTATTTTCGGTACCACCATGTCCTACAATATCACTCCAATGTTTTAATATACAACCCAAGGGCGATTTTTCACAGGGCTTACTCCTTCCATTTCCCATTTTGCAATTTTAATTACTTTGGGTTTTTTTTCTTTTTTTTTTTTCCCGGCCGCCTTAGCCACCCAAGGTCAGAAACGCGGATAGAGCTTCTTACTCGTTTTGCACTCAAACGCCTGTCTCAAGCACTCTTGCACTCACACTCAGTCAAAATAATTAAGCTATACACGGAAAATCAAAATGCGCATCTCAATCACACCATTCACACTCTCCGGGCAGCCCGCAGTCACACAAGCAGTATGTTATACGGTACCGTGCACTTATGTACAAACTCTTAGGAACACTAACAGTTCACAAAGTATGCATTTCAATGAACAATTGCCAAAAACCAAACAATAAACAAAAACCAATTTTTCCTGGTCTTAAGCAGAGTGTTAAGTTTTCCGCTATTTGCCACGAATTACCAGAATGTTAATATTTTTCAACATACATTTCATAACTCCGAGTTTTGAACATATAACAAGACAACACATAGAACAAACAAGACACAGAGCGCTATTTCAGTTGTTACATTCCAGGAACTCCCCAATTCTTAAAACAACCTAAAGGAAGTTTTTAGCTTCCTCTTTTTCCTACGCAAAAGTTTCCCTTTTACTTTTGCTGTGAGGTCCCTCTTGTTCCTGTGAGATTCCGCCTTATTCCGTCCCGCCCCCCGCTTTCCGTCACGAGGCCTCCGGGCTTTTAGGAATGGCAGTAACCTCGGATTTGCTCGATCTGTCCTCAAGATCGCTAGCGGCCACCCCTTGGTCAGCAAACCCCCTCCCAAGGTACCTTTCCTCCTGGGGACTACGCTGCGCGCCGGACGTCTCCGTGCGTCTCACCAGCCGCCCCGTTACTAAACATACCGTTTTATCCGTGGATCCAGGGGTTTCTCTTCTGCTCCCGGGTGAACAGCTGAGAAGAGGAGGCTCCTCCGAGGAAATCTCCCGGGGCGCGCCTAGGAGCGTCCGCTCCGCAGCTGGTCCCTCAGCCGAGCAGAAATCCTCCTGGCTGGCTCGCCAAACTGACGTGCGGAATTAGACTCTATAACTCGAAAGTTATAAAGTAGCTATGCTTATTGCGCGCAGATGCACGGGGGATCGCTCCTCCACAAGCGTGCATGCCCGAAATGATGAACCATCTCACATTTATACAATAAAACAAATGAATATTCAATTAACGCCTATACATATTTGTTACCTAAACCCCGCTTTGTATGTTAATTAGCTTATCAGTCCTTTGCCTGGAATGTGGTGGTCTTGCAGGTTTGTAGGTGATTCATGTCCTTGTGACCATCCGATCTTCTCCAGCAAGGAGACTTAGCACTCCCTCCCTCTAGATAGCATTGGAATATCTCTTAAATAGCCCCTTTGTTAGAGGAAGAAGGGCAGGCGTCTCCTCAAAACTGTAGTTGTCTCCTCAGAGCTGTGTGCCTATGTGACCAGACATCGCACCCATGACCAGTCACCATACCCACATTCCTTGAGCAGACATATACAATCACAATCGATGTCCATTGTCGCCATTTCACACTATTTCTCCATATCACTGTTAGCTCTTGATTTTTTATTTTAATTTCTAATTGCAATTCAACAATTAAATCTCGTCCTAACAGATTAAATTCTGCTTCAGGGACGAGCAAGAGTTCACCCATTCCAAATTTATTTTCAGTTTCGAATACCACATTTTTGATTTTGCTTACTTTAAAGGGTTCTCCTTTTGCCCCAATTACTTGTACTTTTTCAGGGGAAACTTTACATCCCTCAGGTATTTGCTTAATAGTTGATTTTTCAGCCCCAGTGTCTACTAAAAAGGTGAACTCTTGTTTATGGGGACCTATTTTTAATTTTATCAAGGGCTCACGATGACTCCGGTCCCCTAAGATATAGAGCCCCTGACTCTCCTATTTGCCACAAACTGAGTTTTTAGGAGCGCTTACCCTAAAGGGTCGTCTGGATTTACCCCAGAGTACAGCTGAAGGGCTTTCCTCAGTCGTTCCAGCCACTCAGTAGGGCTTTCATCTTTCTTTTGCATTTCATTAAATGCTTTATTGATATTCTGGCCACGGGGTACTGCTTCCCTAATCCCCTGAATTACTATAGTTCTCAGGTCCTGCATATGAGTTCTATGCACTGGATCCTGATTATCCCAATTAGGTCTTTGGAGTGGCCATTTAATATCTGCTTGGGGTCCCTGGGCATGCTGAGCATCCCACAGTCTCATTCCTGCTCGTCATCATATCTCTTTCCTCAATAGTAAATAATTGACCAAGGATAGATTACATCTCATCCCAAGTATAAAGGTTTGGTCCCAAAAAATTGATTTAATCTTTCTCCCACTCCGAGTGGGTCCTCAATTAAGTTTCCCATCTCGATTCTTTTAAAATCTCGTAGGTCAGCCGAGTTTAGGGGTACGGAAATATATCCGATCACAGGTTGAGGTCCCCCCATGGGTATTTCCCTTAGGGGGTACATCTGAGCTGCCCCTTTCTGACTTCTAGTTATGCGTCTAGGAAGAGGGGGAGACCCTTGTTCCGACTCTGGTGGGGGAGTGGGCGCTCTGGGGACCTCTGCGGGAGCAGGAGGAGGAATGTAAGGAGGGGGGGTTAGAAGGGTTTCGTCCAACTCTTCCTGCTTTTTCTTTTGTTTAGTTTTTATTTCATTCAGTGGGTAAAGTCTAGCTCCCGGTCTTTCTAGCCACGCTTCCGCATATCGACTCTCCTCCAGGTTAAGGGGTTTTTTATTATTAACCCAGAGGTTTAATTGCTGTCTTACCCAATCTTCTTCTGACCCATAGACTGGCCAAAAGACATTTTTAGAAATTTTCTTCCCTCCCCATATCTTAGTACAATATTCTATCATCTTCTGCTTATCTTTCCCTAGAGTTCCAGGGAAATATCTCCAATTGTCTAAGATATATGCCAGAGGGGTATTCTTAGGTACAATGGGTACCCTTCCCATGGGAGTCAAAGGCTTGCTGCCCTTCGCCCCCATCTTCTGGAATATCCACAAACATACACTCACTCGTTATATTCCAGGAAACCCAATCCCGCCCGAACGGCAAACCCGCGAACAAATTCGCAATATACTTACGCGTCCTGCGTCTTCGTCCGGACTCCCGTGCACAGAATTTTTATGGGATTTTACCGGTTTCTCCTTTGCTCATTATTCTAGAATTTAGGTTCGTAGGTAAGGTTGGAGTAAGCTGTTGGTCGCGGGGCCGCGAAATGTCGCGGGGCGCCTCCCCGGAGGACCAAAGCCCACCGTTCCTTATCAGAGTCACGGCACCAGAATTGTTATAAATTGAGACCACAATAGATCATAATCCAATTAAAATTTTTATTAATTATAGCAAGTAGAATATGAGCAAAACCAGCGCTGGACAACAGGGGAGTCTGCGCTCCGCCAACTGCCGTCCTGAGCAGTTCAAACAGTCCCTTTTTATACCTTTTTTTTTACTTTCGTGTTCATGAAGTAGTGGAGGTGTTGACCCTTCATTCATATGCACAAGCGGCATCCTGGACACCTGGCGGTTATCTTATCTTTCACAAGCGGCATCCTGGACACCTGGCGGTTATCTTATCTTTTGTTGCCTAATCTTTACATTGGGCTTAACATAAATCTTAATAAACAATACCCTAGTCCATAGTTTCTTATAGCCTCCAACTCGCTTGGGTGGCTTTTGTTGACCCCTGCCCCTGGGGACGGCTGGTGTTTCCCCTCTCTTGCCTGGGGAGGCTGCTGGGAGAAGGCGTGCCCCGGGGCATGCTGGGAGCTGTAGGCCTGGGACAGCCCCATGGCCATGTTGTCCCCAGGGCATGCTGGGAGCTGTAGGCCTGGGACAGCCCCATGGCCATGTTGTCCCCGGGGCATGCTGGGAGCTGTAGGCCTGGGACAGCCCCATGGCCATGTTGTCCCCAGGGCATGCTGGGAGCTGTAGGCCTGGGACAGCCCCATGGCCATGTTGTCCCCAGGGCATGCTGGGAGCTGTAGGCCTGGGACAGCCCCATGGCCAGGTTGTTCCCAGGGCATGCTGGGAGCTGTAGGCCCGGTGCTGCAGGGCAGCCATGTTGTTCCCGTGGCATGCTGGGAGCTGCCATTGCCCACCCTCAGCCTCCCAGCAGCCATGTTGAGCTGGGCAGGCGCAGCCTGGGCTGGGCTGGGGCCCTGCTGGGGCTCTGCCCTTCAGCGGCAGAGCTGGGCGCTTCTCCTCGCTGATGGGATGAAGTTATAAAGAATCACTAGGAGAGGCTGCAGCTACGGCAGTGATTAACTCCACCTATTGAATTAGCTCACCAAGGGGTGGCAAGCCTTCTGAGGCAGCTGGGCTATAACAGTAGCCAAGGGAAGTGGGGTAACGCAGCGTTGCCTTCCAAAGCATAGAGCACAGAGAAGAGATGAAGTTCTATAAGAACAAGTAGAGTGCAGGTGCCCCAGGAAAGTTCATCTGAAGTTCACCAAGTTGTTGACCACCAGCGCTCTCCAAAGACCCCATTAAAGACCCCCCAGGAGCAAAGGGACATAGGCAAGTGCCTTATGCATATGTAAATAATTTTGAGGAAGTAGTTAGTGCAAAGTACATCTTCCCATCTGAACATGCCCAGAACGGACCCTGAGGGGCTGGATATTGACCGGTGGAGCGTGCTGATGGGTGGTAGCTTGTTTGTTTTCCCTTCCCACACAAAATTCCATTTTGTTTTGTGAGTAAGCAAAACTACATATTTCAATGCGTTTTCTGGATTGGTAGTTTTTGCATAACACATACGATCTCCAGGTTTAAACACTGGTGCCAGAAAACCCCAACAAGAACACGTCCCTGGAATAAGGCTTCGCGCTTCTGGGGTAGACCGTGGTTCTATTTCACAACTCACATCAAACTGTTCATGAACAATTCCTGAGGGGAGTATTCAGATAGGGTAGGGGATTTATTTCCCATGTTTCAACCCTATTATCTGGTTTGGACGAGAAGCATTCAAGGGACCAAGGCCATACCCCATTTGTTAGGCATTTGAAATGCCAGCCTGGGGATAACATGCCTTCCTATTTGTGGTGCACGGATTCACCGTGGGGTCTCAATACATACTGGATCCCCCCTTTGCCAGGGGTCCAGATCCCCTGACCAGTAGGCAGCTGCCTGAGGGGCCCACCAAGACTCCTCTGCTAAGCTGCTTTCCAGCAAGGTGGCCCCCGCCTGTGCCGGGGCCTGGGCTTGTTCCTCCCCAGGGGCTGGACTCAGCACTTGTTGGACCTGATGGGGTCCCTGCTGCGCCCTTTCTCCAGCCAGACTCGGTCCCCAGCTGCCAGCACACCCACTGTGGTACCAGACACCCCTACCCCCCATTTTGTGGGTGCCAACGGTGCCCAATGCCAGACCATCCCCGCTGGGTTCAGGCACTGAGGGTGATGCAGCCCCAGCTGCAGGATGGATGGATGAGCTCCATAGATAGAACCATGGATAGAGAAAAGATTGAACATTTCAGATGAAGGGGCACGCCAGGGGTGTCCCAGCCCTGCACCCTGCAAGCTGCTCACTGGCAGGGCAACCCATTGCTCTTGTGGGAGCAGCGCTGCCACCACGGGGGCTTGCAGAAACAGACACAGTGGTGCCGGCAGTCGCATCTCCACCAAGCCTTTGGGCAGCCCCACAGCTGGGAGCAGCCCTCCTGCAGGCACAATCCTGCCCAGCACGGTCCTGAGGCTGCCTGCCCACGTGCCCTGCCCATGGGGACATGGTGCTGGGGCCTGGGCTCTGCTGGGGTGCTGCTGCCTGGCCCCGCGTGGATGGTGCTGCCCAGGCCCATGGAGCTGATTCTGTCTGGAGTCATGGGGCTCCTCTTCCTCATCCCCATTGGGCTCCTTCTGCCCACCTGCACAGGGCTGCTTCTGCTTGGCCCCATGTCCTCCCCTTGGCCTTTGTCCCCATCTGCCATCTTCTCCATGTGCGCATCTGCCCCCAGCAGCTCTACTCGAAGGCCCTGGAAAAACCCTCTGGGCTCCAGCAGCCCTGGATAGAGTTGATCCTCTTTCCTGCTGCTCCTCTTTCCTGGCGGCGGGGGAGGGAGAGAACTGTGGGGTGGTGGTGAGCGTGGTGTGTGTCCCACTACAGACCGCCTCTTGCCACTTGGCCATCATTACTTGCAGAAACTTTTGGTACTGCCTGGTTACTATGAGGGTGTCCTGGACGATATGGATGAGCTCCTCGGTGAGGTTCTGTGTGACCGTGGCCATGGCTGAGGGGCTGCTGGGCTTGGCTTCAAATCGATGGGGCTCTACGCACTGTCCCTGCCGTCCAATGGGGAATTCCTCATGCTTTGGCATCCCTGCCATCCACAAGGAATTCCTCCTCTGGCAACTCCAGGGAGAGGGCCTGGCCAAGGGCAATTCCCAGCTTCCTCACTGGCACCCAGGTTGCCCTGATGGACCGGGAAGGTGCAGAGCCGGGTAGTGCCCCTGGCTCTGCCATCACACCAGGCCAGTGGTGTGGGACACAGTAGCGGGAGCCCGGGGTAGAAGAGCCGCTGCATGACAGCGACAGCAGCAGGGCCTGTGCAGACTGGTGCTCCCTTGGCAGAACATCTGCGCTCGCCCTGCAGTAGAGGACGGGGAAGAGAGAGAAGGCTGTTGCCCTGCAGTGCTCATGCACATGTGCAAGCCCACGTGTGCAGGTCCAACTTCTGTTAGTGAGGACTGGCAGGTTTCTTGGACAGACACTGGGAAGGCAGTCAGGTGTCGGGTGGCCTGAGGATCCTGACCTCTTCTTCCTCAGCCAAAGTGCCACGAGTCCCAGAATCACACAATGGTCGTTGTTGGAGGGAACCTCTGGAGATTATCGAGTCCAACGCCCTGCAAAAGCAGGCTGTGCTAGAGCAGGTTGCACAAAATCATGTGCAGGTGGTGCTGGAATGTTTCCAGGGCCTCTCTGGGCAGCCGGTGCCAGTGATCTTAAGCTGGAGTGCTGTGCAAGGGTCCCGGTGCTGGTGGGGGGCAGTGCCTGGGCTAGCTGCAACATCAAGGCACCGCAAAGGGGCAAGGAGATGATGAGCACAACAAGCCCATGCCACGCTCCCTGCCTCCCCACATGACAGTGCCTGTGCCCAGGTCCCTGATGGCTGTGGAGGCCACCTGGCACTGGGCACCCTTTCCCCTGGCTACCCGGAGGCTGCCTTAGGCTCTCTCTAGTCCACTCAGGCCCCCTTCTGAGGCCTTCGTTGCACCCCAGACCCCTCTGCAGAGCCTCAAGCCCTCAAAAAGACACCGGACTGGGGGCCCGGTCCCCTAGTCTCGACCATTCCACTCGAGTCCCCGCGGCACCCCTCCATAGGGGTCTGGTATGCCCCAGGCCTCCGGTTGCTCCTCTAGCGTGGCCGCTACTACAGCCAGAAGGCAGCCAGGGAGGGGGGCAACTGCCGAGCAGCAGCAGCAGCAGCAGCCTCTTTGCTCCCACTCAAAGCTCATGGCGCTCCCGGCAGCCACTGCAGCCGTAGGCCTGGCCTTGGAAACATGGTGCAGCTGTGAAAGCAGAGCAGCCTGGGGAAGCCCAGGAACTCCGTGGCGTGAGCAAAGGCCCCAGCTCGTGGATTTCCCCTGAAGCCCAGCTGGCCCTGAGAGGCCACTTTCAAGCTGGCTTGCGCCTCGTACAGAAGCCCACAGGGATGCCAGCAGGAGCCAGCCTAAGGCATTCTCTGCTTCCAACTGCCACCCCCAAGGCCCTGAGCCCTCCTATGACCTGCCTTCCTTCCTTCCACTGTTCCCTCATGCTTCTCTCGGAGCAGGCAGAGCTTCAGCCCTTTGCGGTGACCCTTTGTGCCCGACTTGGCAGCCTGCCTCCTTCGGCAGGTGCCGGCTCTGGAAGTCCTTGCCTCGCACAGGAGACTGCAGTGCACTGGCGCGTGGTTAGCCATGCCAACGGAAACACTTTATTGCAAGAAGGCAGCCTGCTGGGTTCTGCCGTTGCGAGGAGCGTGGGCAGGACAGAGCAGGCCTTTGTCACTGAGGCTGCCTTTCGTCAGCAGGCATTGCCCCAGCAGGAAACGGTCGTTGTGCGCTGCAGCCTGCCCTGGATGCTCCTCATCGTGCTGCTCCAGGCTATTTCGCTCTTAGGTACTGCAGGAGCTCCTGCAGCCGAGTAAAGAAGTCCAGCAGCTTCTGGACTGGAAACGGGCAGGGTGGAAACCGGCTCGATTCTGTTGGCCTTGGCCTTGGCCTCGGCCTCTGAACGGGGGTGTAGGTGAAGACTGGCTGTGGCCTTGCAGTAGTGGTTACTGCTGGGCGCAGGCCCATCTGCGCCAGGATCCAGTCGTAGAAGTGCTGGGTGGAGGTGTAGACTCCGGGCTTCCTTGCTCTCGCACAGCCCGTCCCCCAGCTGGTCACGCCAACAAGCCAGAAGTAGTCGGCGCTCTTGTCTTGGCACACGAGAGGCCCACCGCTGTCCCCCTGCAGCACAGGAGAGAGGACGAAGGGGTTGTTGGGTGGCCACCGTCAGCCCGGTGGCTGGCTCCTTCTCTCTCACGGCACCTGCCAGAGCTGCATTCAGTGGCCAGCCAAGCTCTGTAGAAGCTTGCCTGGCAGGGGGCGGTGGGCCTGTAAGGCAGGGCTCGCTCTCACCGCTCTTCACGGTGGTGGTGAAGGTGTGTCAGACGGCTGGGATGGTGAAGCTGTGGGCTGCCAGGGGCACCGGGCGGGCCTTCTGGGCAGCGTGCCAGGCCTCTGGGACAAGGCGGGCAGGCCCTGGGCAAGGGCCTGCCCATGGGGAAGGGCGGGTAAGGCCCTCAGCGGTGGGGACCCAGCCATGGGAGTGTGAGTGGCCAGCAAAAGGCCGTGATGGCGCACGTTTGGGCGGTTGTGGCGGGGCTGCCTGCGCTGCCAGGGCTTGGCTTGTAGCACGCTCCTACCTGGCAGGTGTCGATGCCGCCCTGCGGATAGCCAGCACAGATGTTGTGGCTGTGGATGGCCCCCCTGTACCAGCCGCTGCTGTTACAGACCCTGGCATCAATGAGGTGGACCTGGGCCTCCTGCAGCGCGTATGCCGATCCTCCAGCTGTGAAGAGCACAGAAAGGAATGAACACCCAGCAGCTCATTGCCAGTTCTCCTCCCCCGTCTGGCTGAAGCCCTCCCCCGGGGCTTGGCTTTGCATGCGGACAGGCGCTGGACCGCTCTTGCCTTTCTGCCTTGCTCTGGGTCAATGGCGCCGGCCCCTCTCTCGAAGAGAGAGGCTTACGCCCCCACAGCCTGACTCTGGCTTTCGCCTCTGCCGTCAGGAAGCGCATCCTGCTTCCCCAAGCTGGCCAAGCTTGCACTGGCGCCGCCACTGCGTTTGGGCCACTCACCTCTTGCTTTCCTGGCACCCCAGCCACTGACGTAGCAGGCTGTCAGCTCTGAGACTCTCAGCGAGGCGTCGGGCACACAGGCAAGCTGTACGTAGCTGTTGCACTGGACAGGCTGGTCCAGTTCCAGCAAGGCAATGTCGTTCCTCTGTGTGACGTTCCAGTAGTGCTGGTGAACCAGCAGCCGCCTGACGGCGCGCACCTGAGCCTCAGGGCCCAGCTGAGTCAGCTGGGTAGCACCGAGCACCACGCGCAAGACGGTGATGTGCCTGGAAGGCAGATGGAGAGAGGGCTCAGAGGGAGCGCAGCCACGTGCTGCAGCAGCCCGGCACTTGCCCTGCCTTCTGCTCGACGAGGGAGAGAGGCAAGCAGCGCTAGGGAGGCTGCGACTGCCCTCGCGTGCCTTGGGCTCAAGCAGTGTCGAGCGGGAGGCTGCTGGGAAGCAGTGGCACGAGCCCAGCCTTCTCCTGAGCAGCCTCTCGGCGGGGCTCCGGAGTGCCCAGGCACTGGGCGTGCTGCAGGGCAACGGGACGGCAGTAGCACGTGCTGCTGCGCTCAGGGCACCTGCTAGTGTTGTGGGGCTAGCCCCGACCCCTGGTCCTCCTTACCTGACCTCGATGAAGCAGTGGGCTGCTGTGAGGACCCACTGTGGGCTGATGAGGGAGCCCCCGCAGATGTGCGCCGTGCCTCCTTCCACGAGAGCCTGGATGCTGACGATCCAGGGCCAGGCCCCTGGCTGGGCATCTGTGCCACCCACGACGCGCGACATGCCGTAGTGCAAAGCCATGGGACGAAGCCCGCAGCTCCCTCTGTAACCAGAAACTCCTTACTGTGCTGCTGGATGGCTTGCGCCGTTGCGGCTGAAGGCCAGCCGTCTTCCCTCCCCACAAGGCATGGCCAGACGGGCCGAGGAAACCCGTGGGGCCAAAACCCGCTCCCCTCGCCCCGCTTTCTGCTTCAGCCCGTAGACGAGTTGTGCCGGCAGCCTGGCTGCTGTCAAGGCACTGAGCCTCCCACATGGCTTTCAGGAACCTGGGGGGTGGCCATGGGGGACAAGCAGGCCCCCTCCAGTGAAGCCCACAAGGCTTGCCCAACTCCCTCCCAGAGCCTCGGGCCACTTACCCACAGCTGTCCCATGTGCCGTGCACAGGACAGCACACGGCCAGCAGGACAACGAGGAGACGCAGAAAACCCATCGCTGCCAGCGACATGTGGCAGCTGCAAGGACGAGGGCTTGTCGCCACCAGTACGGCTGCTGACGTACTGCCCGCAGGATTCCCGTTGCCCGGGGTTCCCTTGGACGTGGGACTGATGTCACAGAGTGCCTGGTTCCGGGTGCTGGGCGTGGTGGTGGCGGGGGGGCGGGGGGGGAGGGGAGGGAGGGGAGGCAATAGGAGGGGTCCCAAGCAGGAGTGGAGGCAGAAGCTGGGATCGCGCACCCCGACAGAGCCTTGTGGAATGCCCTGCTTGCGCCATCAGGGTGGGCAGGCCCCATGGCAGGCAGCGGCGCCTGGCTCCCAGCTCTGCCTTCTAACAGCTCACAGGACAAAAGCGAGCATGGCCTCACAGCCTCTTTGGGAAGTTCCCTGCCGCCCTGCTCTCCGCAGCCCCATGCCACCAGCTCCTTCCCAATAAAGAGACGCCAGAGAACGGGGCTACTACAGGCAGCACGCGCATGCCTGGGTGTCCAAGAGCCAATGTCTCTTACGGCTGCGGCTGGCAACGGTGCTGGGCAAGCCAAATAAGCCAAGCGTAGCCCAGCAGTGTCAACCTTGCTGCACAAAGAACAGTGAAATGCAGGTGCAGCACAGTCCTCGCTGGCTATGTCAGTGACAGCAACGCCCTCTGGCAGGCCTCGTGTCCTCCTTGCTATCCATGAGTCTGATTGCAGTTCTGGGCGCACACTGAGCAGGGCATTTGTGGCAAGGACAAGCAAGGTGAAGCTCTCGAGAGACAAGGATGCTCCTGCTCTTAGCCGTACGTGCCATTGCTGTCCATGGCTTTGGTAAATCCTGCATCAGCCTTGTCTCAGGAGTCTGCCTTCTGCCACTGCCTGGGGGAGCCTTGCTCACTCACATGCTGGAGTGCAGCAGAGAAGCAGGATCCAGGCACGTGCACTGCATTTAAAGCGCAGCAGGGCTAGGTCCGTGGGGGGCGAGGGCAGTGGCTTGAAGCATGGCAGCCTCAAAGCTTGTGAAAGGTGCGGCAGCTCCCTGCTGCCACCCTGGCTTGTGTGGCGAGGCATAAGGAACACAGCGGAGGGAGCAACTGGGTCCCAAGGAGGAGGAGCGGGCAGGCTCTGCCTGAAAGTTGAAGAGCTGCTCTCAAGGCGCTTGAGGCGCACAGGGCTTCCTAGGCCCCAGAACTGGGCCTCCAAGCCAGCGGGCTCAAGGCTGCTTTGTGTTTTGACAAGGGACCTGCTTCTGCTTGGCCCCATGTCCTCCCCTTGATCTTTGTCCTCATTCGCAGTCTTCTCCATGTGCGCATCTGCCCCCAGCAGCTCCACTCTAAGGCCCTGGGGCCACCCTCTGGGCTCCAGCAGCCCCGGCTAGAGCTGCTCCTCTTTCCTGGCAGGGTGGAGGGAGGCAACTGCGGGGAGGTGGTGTGTGTGGTGTGTGTCCCACCACAGGCCGCCTCTCGACACTTGGCCATCATTTTTTGCAGGAACTTTTGGTACTGCCTGGTCACTGTGAGGGTGCCGTCAACGATGCGGATGAGCTCCTCGGTGAGCTTCTCCTTGACTGTGGCCATGGCTGAGGGGCTGCTGGGGGTGGCTCCACATGGCAGGTGCTCTACGCCCTGTCTCTGCCATCCAATGGGGAACTCCTCATGCTTTGGCATCCCTGCCACCCACAAGGAATTCCTCCTCTGGCAACTCCAGGGAGAGGCCCTGGCCGAAGGCAATTCCCAGCTTTACACTGGCACCCAGGTTGCCCTGATGGACCAGGAAGGTGCAGTGCCGGGTAGTGTGGAGTGGCTGGAAGACAACAGACATATTATGAGCAATGCAGACCACGTAACATTGTTGTAATAGCAGGCCGAGCAGGCCGCAGCTGTAACAAGCTGCAGGTGTTGTGAAGGACATATGCAAGGCCAAGGGAGACAAAGAGACTGTGTATTCGCAGAGAGATAAGGGAGCTGGACAGAAAGGTGAGTAAAAACAGGACGCCTGCACAAGGGGAGAGCAGCGTGTGGGCGCCACACCAGGACTAATCAAATGGAGCGTGATGCCGCATGGACAACAGCAAGGTGGCAAAAAGACGCCAGAGGAGACTGATGTAACCAAGCGATTAAACAAGATAAAGGACCTCTATGGGTCCCTAGCAGATCTGTCCACCCTGCATGTCAACTCCAGAAGAACGGAGAAAATATAGACGACAGCTTTACCTCCAACCAGTCTTCAACAAACTCCGTGTAGAACTTGAGCCAGTCCCATCCACCATAGAAGATGTGCTGTTGACAGCAGCGAGAAGACAATCATTTGGGCCACGAGCTTGTAATGTTGTGTTGAAAAGATTTTGTAATACCAAAAATGCTCTTTGCAGAAACTGTAGGGAACCAGCAGCAATAATATTAAGTTGTGGTAACTGTAGACAGATTTTTGTTATATATTGTAGCCGCTTGCGAAATGCTTATGTTTTGTGTTTAAATTGTCAAAACAGCTTTGCTAATAGTACTTTTGAAAATGTTTGTAGGGAATTTCTGAACCTTAAGCCAAATCAACATTTTCCAGAAATATGGATGCCAGAAAATTTTGACAGCAGAAGTGAAGCTATCTCTTGGTGGGCCGTGACCAAAGCCTTAACTGTTGTTTTAGCTACAAAGAAAACATAAGCTCTTGGTTTGTGGTGCTTCTTTTGTCAGTTGGGAACAAGAATTGCGAGTTAATGACATTGCTTGCTTTGATTATAGGGCTGGTAGGAATAATCAGCATGCCCTCACAAGAACAGTGTGGGCTCCTGCCCAACCACAAATGACCATGTGGGTTACCTGGGCCAACATGACAGGGCAAGGTCCATTTTGCTTACCGTTAGCTACCCCATCTGGCCCATTTCGTACCTGTTTGACTGGGGTCCCTTTATACCATATGAAGGAGTCTGGGCACTGGAAAACAGGTAAAATATACTCCGACGACCTCAACCAAGCAACAAATGACTTTTAGACCATCAACAGTGGGTCTGTGCAAGCCGATTGGTGCCAATCACTTGGTATTCCAAGGAACCCCTCGGGGGCTCCAGCGTTCCAAATTGCTCAGGGCCGGAATGTTACCGGCATGGAACCTCAGGAGCTTGACATCTTAGGATCTATGCCAGGAAACTACTGTTTGATTTTTGGGTTTTACAAGAAAGACATTGACTCCAGTAATTTTAGGATCCACAAACCAAGAAATTACAATACTTGGATTGCCCCTGGGTCCCCCTGGCATTCTAACATCACCGGTTACTGTAACAATTGGACTTGGCCTGTTTCATGGTCTGGTAAGACAAACGAGAAAGCAAAGATGTTGCCTCCGGGAGTATTCCTCGTTTGCGGAGCTGGTGCCTGGCCCGCCGTACCTGCAAGCGCACAGGGAGGACCATGCTACTTTGGCAAACTAACATTATTTGCCCCTAGTATCCATCAAATGCTTAACATAAGTAACAAGTTTAAACGCGTCAGACGTAGTGTATACCAATTGGGACCTGAATGTAAAGATGATGTTGAGTTGTGGGAACGTCCATCGGTCATTTCAGCATCACTCTTTACACCACAAGTTGCTTCTGCCAAGGCTCTCACTCAGTTGAGGCGGTTAGTTTGTCGGACAGGAAAACAAATTAACATTACCTCCAAAGTATTAGATGAGCTCACCACTGATGACAACAGTATACGACATGCTTTAATACAAAATCGAGGTGCTATTGATTTTCTGTTATTAGCACAAGGACACAGCTGTGAGGATTTTGAGGGAACGTGCTCTGTGAATCTTTCTGATCATTCTGAGTCCATTCACAAAAAGCTTTTCCAACTGCAAGATAATACGAAGAAACTCACTGTTGTTGAAAATCCTTTCGACGGTTGGCTTAAGAGATGGGGAATCACCGGCTGGTCGAAAACCCTATTGATGGATGGGTTTCGATTTTTTGTTATTATCTTTGCTGTGCTTGTTATCTTCTGTTGTATTTTCTCCTGTATGAAGAAAGGTTTGGAATCAATTGTTGATCGAGCCTGGCTTGTCCAAAAAGAAAAAGGGGGATGTGATAGGGGAATTCCTGACAGAACAAGGGCATACTGTACCCTGGCAGGAGTTGGACATCCCTAGCCTGCAGATTGCAAAGTTACTTTGAAAATCTTGTACTGTCCTTGAATAGGCAGAATAATGAATAATGAGTATTGTACAAGAACAAGGCCAGATGCCAAGCAAGATATGAAAACCGCTAGGTTAGCACATCCTTATTAGGCGCTTGCAACATGACAGCCAATCAACAAGTAACGTGAATACGTAATTGACAACCAATCAACAAATGGCATGAATACGTAATTGCTGCTGCGTGAACAGTGCATTGGAAGTATAAATAAGACAAAGTTGCTGAATAAAGGAGGACAACATGTAGCCATATTGGTGTAATTGCCGTTACTTGGCTGACTCCTTTCTGGGATCCTCTTTAGCTGTCCTGCCCCTCCTCAGCGCTTACGGCACTGATGTCACAGCTCTGTGGTGGCACAGGGGGCTCCTGCTGCCCGCGCCCCAGGCGGTGGGCTCTGGGGTCCATGTGGGCTGCAGCACCTCAGGTGTGGCACCAGGGCCAAGGGCAGGCTTGTCACACGGACACCGGTACCCAGGGATGGGAGCCCTTGTGTGGGAAGGGTTTGCTGCCCAGCAGAGGATGCTGGAGGGGATGGCAGGGGGCAGCAGAAGGAGGAACGAGGTTGCCACCACGAGAGCAAAGGCTGCAGTGGCCAAGGCCAGGGGGAAACAGGCCTGGGCTGTGCAGCCCTGGCAGGAGAGGGCTTTGCTCTCCCAGGTGACTCTGTAGCACCATGTGGCCTGTGCCAGAGGTGAAGCTCATCTCCAAGAAGGAAAAGCTGCTGCTGCTGCTGCCGAGCAAGTCCCTGGGGGAGGCCAGGCTGTGATCCAGCCCCCCTGTGGCTATCCTGCTGGTGGCATGCCAGCTAGAGAGCAGCTCTGCAGAGAAGGACCTTTGGGTGACAGAGGACAAGCAGCTGAGCATGAGACATCGATGCACCCTCATGGCAAAGGCCAACAGCTGTGGGGACGGTATTAGGAAAAGCATCGCTGCCCGATGGAGGGAGGTGACCCTTCCCCTCCTCTCAGCACTGCTGCGATGGAGAGACGGGACGCTGCTTGATGCAAGCAAATGTCCATTTATTGTACACAATCATGAGTTTATATATGTTATCAGAGGCCACGTGCCTTAAACTGATTGGTTCTTCAAGCTAAGCATTACGTACTAGGCAATCCCTAATTGGGTAACAACAAACAAAGGACACTTTCAGTAAGTTTTTACAGTCATCAATTAACAGCAACTTGTTACTTCTCCTTGGTGCCATCTTTCCTCATCTCCTTATCTTTTCTCTGCATGACTCAACAGTCAGCATTCTGTGGGTTGTTATCTATTCACCCTCCTTGTCCTCCCAGGGTTTGTGGCCTACAAGCTCCAGGACATTCCTCTCAGCTAACTGATTGTTACTTATGGCCCTGATTTCCAGGCCCCCTCCTGCAAGCACTACTAAGGCCACATCTGGAGTGCTGTCTAGGGCTGGGCTTCCCAGGGCAAAAAATCTGTTGACCTACTAAAGCAAGTTCTGCAAAGGGCCACCAGGCTGCTTGAAGGGACTGGAACATCTTTCCCAGGAAGAAAGGGTGAGAGATCTGCAACTGTTTAGTCAGGAGAAGAAAAAAAATCCTTGTGAGGTTCTTATGAATGTATACAGAGGTCCATCTGAACCCAAGAAAACACTTTTGACTCTGAGGATGATCAGCCACTGGAAGAGTTGCCAAGAGAGTTTGTGGAATGTCCATCCCTGGAGATACTCCAAACCTATCTAGCCAAGGCCTTGAACAACCTGCTTGAGCTGACTGTACCTCGGCTAGCACATTTCACTGGATGATCTTGAGAGGTCGCTTCCAATGTCAACATTTCTGTAATTCTGTGAGTATCAAGAGGAAAAGTAGACAGAAAAAATGAACACCACATACCCTTTGAGCACAAAGATGTTGGGGTCCCTGAAGAGGACCCAATCTGGAGAAGGGCAAAAGTGTGAGGAGAAAGGAGCAGTAGAGACGTTCTGTACCATCAACCCCCTCTTTGCTATCCCCCTACTGCCTCCATGGCTGTGGGTGTGTAGATGAACTGGGAACAATGGTGTAATTTGGCCCCTGGAGAAACTGTGAGGGGCATCGTCTTTAATATTTTGGTCCTTGTTTCTCACAATCAAAATCCGGTTGAATTAGCAATAAATTAAGTTGATCTTTGGAAAGACAACACGCCATTGGCTATGACAGTGATGGGTTAATAATCTCTCCGTCTTTATCTTGACCAATGAGCATTGCTGGTTTATTTTCTCCTTTGTCTTGTGCAGTCAGGGGAGTGGATGAACAGCGGGGGACTGACTGGCCACTGCCTAAGGTGAACCCACCACAGGACCACATCAGGACTGCTATGCCCAGAATGGGCTCTCTAACAAAAAAAAAGACCCTGACGCATCGGGGCAAGTCCTGCAGATGCCAGAAGAATGGTTGGGGCCTCGAACGCATTATGGACAAGGACACTCAAAGTTGGGATTTTATCTGAGAAATTGTTAAGAGTGAGAGACTGGAGTACTGGACCCAGGCCATCTGGTGGGACCTCACTCAGTGGCCTGTATCAATATTTCTGAAAACACAGCCATGAGCACATGATGTGGCTGAAGGTGTCTGACCACGCCATTGGCTGAGAGACCAACTGTGGCAAGAGCTATGGGACGTGTGTGGAACAAGTGTCAGCAGGAAACTGGCTCCCATTATATTTCAAAATGGCAATGCAGTTTGATGTCACTAAGTCGCAGAGGATGACAGAGGTGATGATGAAGGAAAGGTCCCTTTTTGGGGCTACGATGTATGACCGCAGATGGAAATGAGCAGTGTTTGGGACTTCTTGAGGAAAAATTTCCCTGCTACATCTTCCCCAAGGTGTCCAAGGTACCTGGCACAGACCAGGCTCCTCAGTCCCACTCCTTTGGTGCCTCGCTTCATTCACCATGACCCCTGGGTCTGCACCAGGACCACCCTGCTCTGTGCCCCCACCCTGCACACTCACACAGCTGAGCTCTCACTGGTGTTTCCCTCTCCCAGGCCCTTCCCAGCCCAGCCCCCCCCCCCCCCCCCCCCAGCTCTGCCCATCTCCCCTGCCCTCTCCCCAGCCCAGGCAGACACAGCAGCCCACGCTGGGCTGGCCCCATGCAATTGCCCACCCAAAGGGGGCTGCAGAGCTCTGGGCACTCACCCCAATAACCCTAACAAGGGCACAGCAGATGCTAGTGGGCAGAGAGGGGTCTCATCCTGCCAGTCAGCCCCAGGGCTGGCACCAGCCATGGCATGAGGACACAGAGGCCAGTGTCTCCCTCTGTCTGCTGCTCTTCTCTCACAGGGACCCTGATTGCCCACTCCTGGCAGCCCCTCGGGGCCAGTCCCTGTCCCCAGCACCAGGCTGCTGGCCTGGGGGCTCCCCAGGCACCTCCTGCTGCACCAGGGACACAGCAGCCTGCCCCAGCTGGGGCATACACAGAGACACCTGCTCTTGCCCAGGGATGTGGTCTCAGGCATGGCCCTGAGCAGGCGGTGCTGCTGTGCAGGGCAGCGGTGCCTGAAAGCCCAGGGAGATGGTCCCAGGCACATCCCTCTTGGTCACCCACCGTTCCCATGGGCACTGGGCACCCACACGCCAAGGCTCAACACAGGCCCATGCCCTAACGTGTTGCCCCATGCCCTCCTCCCCTGAGCCATGGGGAACCCAAGCCCAGCAGCACGCTCCTGGGGGCAATTCCTTCAGCCTCTTCCTGAGCTCAGCTTTGGAAGAAGAGCCAAACCACCAGACATGGGCACTGAGAAAACTGCCTTTTATTACAGAGATGTGAAACAGAAACCAGGCGCATCATCCTCGAAGACACATGTTTAAAGGCTGCTGGGTCAGACAGTCTGGGCTCCTGCCTTTCAGGAAGTGGAGTGGATGCAGACATACTGGGACAAACAGGACTGTCTCAGATAGAATGCTAACAGCACAGGAGGTTCCACACATTAATTAAAAATTCCTTCTGTATATATGTAAACAGTTGATGTCTGCTGAGAGACACCTGCCTGCCTCAGTTTCTTCAGTGCACCCTTGAGCTCCTGGTTCCTCATGCTGTAGATGACAGGGTTCACTGCTGGAGGCACCACTGAGTACGGGACTGACACCCTCAGGTCCAGGGATGGGGAGGAGGTGGAGGGGGGCTTCTGTTAGGCAGATATGGCAGTGCTGACAAAAAGGGAGATGACGGCCAGGTGAGGGAGGCACGTGGAAAAGGCTTTGTGCCATCCCTGCTCAGAGGGGATCCCCAGCACGGCCCCTAAGATCTGCACATAGGACAGAACAATGGAAAGAAAACAGCCAATAAATAAACAGGCACTAACCTCAATAAGCCCAAACTTCCCTAAGGTAGGTGTGTAAGCAGGAGAGCTTGAGGATCTGGGGGATTTCTCAGAGGCGGTCCAGCGCATTGCCTTGGCAGAGCAGCAGTGAAAGCGTATTCACAGAATACAGGAGACAATTGAGGAAACCACCATCCCAGGCAGCTGCTGCCATGTGGACACAAGCTCTGCTGCCCAGCAGGGTCCCGTAGTGCAGGGGCTGGCAGATGGCTGCGTAGCGGTCATAGGCCATGACAGTGAGCAGAGAAAACGCTGCTGAAACAGAAAAGAGAAAGAGAAAGACTTGGGCAACACATCCTGCATAGGAGATGTCCCATGTGTCCCAGAGGGAGTTGGCTATGGCTTTGGGGAAAGTGGTGGAGATGGAGCCCAGGCTGAGGAGGAACAGGTTGACGGGGAAGAAGTACATGGGGGTGTGGAGGCAGTGGTCACAGATGACAGTGGTGATGATGAGGCCGTTGGCCATGAGGGCAGCCAGGTAGATGCCCAGCAAGAGCCAGAAGTGCAAGAGCTGCAGCTCCCATGTGTCTGCCAGTGCCAGGAGGAGGAAGTGGGTGATGGAGCTGCTGTTGGGCATCTGCTGCCTCTGGGCCTGGGGACTGTCCATGAAGGAAAATATAATGAGCTGTTAGGGAAGACTTCTCTGATCAAAACCTAACACCTTTCTCAGAGAAAGCCCACTGAAAGGGCCTCTCTGCTTTTTGGAAGACCTTGGGCAGGTCCATCTCAAGAGTTGGTTCTGACTGAGGGAGCTACAGGAAGCAGGGGGTTCTGCTGTGGGCTCTGGAGGAGTCACTCCTGCCCTATTACAACAGGTAATAGGAACATGGGGTGACAGAAGATTAAATCCACTCATGGCATCAAAGGGCTTTTCAGCATTGTCACCTCCAATTCACCCCACCACCGAGTGGAGTTTAGGGGATTTTTCTCTGTGTATTTTGTTCTGGTTGCCCCACCACAGCTGAGGAGTGGTTTTGGCACTGTCATTCCTGCTGCACTCCAGGTGCCATCATGTGGATCCTGAGAGGCAAAGAGACAGTCCGTTTGTGCAGACTGAGGACAGCCAGGCTGTCCACCCGCCCTGTGCAGGAGCGGGCTGGAAGCTAGGACCATGCGCGGCAATCAGTTAGCTGAGGGGAATGTGCTCGAGCTTGTCTAGACAACAATTAACATGATGAGGCATGTTTGCAGAGCACAGGGGAGTGGGAGACGGATGGCGCCAAGGATGGCGCCAAGGAAAGGTAACACCTTGCTGTTAATTGATGAAAGTGTCCTTTGTAGTTAACCACCAATCAGGGATTGCCTAGTCTGTAATTCTTAGCTTAAAGAACCAATCTGTTTAAAGCACGCAGCTTCTGAAAACATATATAAACTCGTGATTGTGTACAATAAATGGACATTTGCTTGCATCAAGCTGCGTCCCGTCTCTTCATTCACCGCAGCCCATGGCTTTGTGTTTCAAGGAAGAGCCAGTGAGAGTGGAGGTACCTCAGTGAACACATGGAACTGTTGGGGTGAGAGCAAGGCAGGGCAGCGAGATGGTGCCTACAGCCTGCACGGAAACAGGGGCAGTTGTCCAACCATGTAGAACAACCTGCGGTGGAGGTGGAAAAGGTTTTTAGCAAGGCTGGAAAGCCTGAAGAGAACCCAGCTCTTTGTCCCCTTGGCTATGGCAGCTGTTTCTGACACTGAGGCCTGTGAGAAGACAAGTTGTCCTCGTGGCACAGGGGCATCGTTGCCTCCTTGCAGCCCCACCGGGAAGCTGGACGTTGTTGTGCCATTGTTGTCCTTAACACGGCATTGGATCCCCCACCTTCCATGGTCCCCAGGAAGAGCCCTGAGCCCTCTGTGAGGGACAGCACTGACCTTCCCACAGGCTGAAGGTCATGGCTTGGCCTTTCTGCTTCATCAAGCAAGCAAGCAAGCAAGCCAAGGCTTTGCTCAGCAGCAGAGCTGCCTGCACAGCGCCTTTGCCTACCTGCACTCACAGCCTCCAAGGATGGGCTCTAACAGGGCCATGGGGAGGCTTTCTCGGTCATGGCCCTCAGCGGGGATTGTTAATGCTTCCAGGGACTTTGGGGTTTGCTCCTGACTTGGTGTTCTCGAGAGGTTTCTTCAGTCTCCTCCGAACACCTGAAGTCCACAGCACCACAGACACCCTGGGCTCATTAGGAGGCAGAAAGCCCTTGGGAGCCCTGTCTCCTCCATCAGGGACACCTGGTCTTCAAGTTTGGCTTGTACACTTAATGAGGTAAGGTTCAGCAGTACAGTGAAAGAGAAAGGCAGGTAATGAGCACTTTGGAGAAGTGATAGAAGGCTTTTCCAGTTGCTATTGATGCACAGTGTCTCCTGAGGAGGTGCGGACAGGTAGGGAAAGCAGTTCCTGGAGCTCAGTACTGTGTGGACAGTCTTGCTCTTCACGTCTCCAGCCTCACTATTTCACCTGAATATAGCAAGTTCTTGGCAATAATTATTGGCTACTTGTAAACAGAACTAAAAGAGGGATTGCTAACAGGGAGTGGTGGATGGTGGTGGTGGTGAGGGGACTGGGATAGAAATTAATAAATAAAAAACACATTTCTCAGCTGTATTATTGCTCGTTCAAGCAGATACCCATGAGGTCTATTGCCACAACTGAAGAGTTGCCCATAGGGAATATTAGAGACAATACTGAAAGACAGTCCAACTGTTCCTCTCTGAACCTTAAAGCAGAAGCTACATCGGTAGAATGGGTTGGAGTGATCATAGAGGAAGAGGAGAAAGGCATCTGGAGATGAACTTCTTAACCCAGAGCTGCAAATCAGGAAACCGGGATGTCAGTGTATTCCAAATTTCTTGAATTCCATAGAAGGTCTCAACTTTCTGGGACTCATGACAAATACTAGGATGTTTCCAAATTTTTTTTATCTGTAGAAATTCCCCCACTTTAACCTACATATACACCGCAACTGCTATTAACAACAGCACAGACTCTGCCTTCAGACGCCAGCTTCATATCTAATGCCATTCCATTTTGCACAGCTCTAGGGGCTATTCCTCACACTTCTTCCTGCAAAGCCTTCATGGCACCTGCAGGGTCCTTGGCCATCTCTTCCATTCCTGTGCATCTCTTTATCACTGCCTTCTCCAATTCAGGAACCGCTGACCAAGGAGTAACCGAGGCCACAAGCAGGCTGATGATCTGGGCTATCATTATGACACCCATTACATCTGAGAAGCTCATAGGCCACTAGGAGGCACGTGGCCATGAAGGCGAGTTTGAGGTCCCTGGAGTCTCCAGCTTCCTTGGGGGATTGGCCATCAGCAGCCCAGCCGGTTATGGCTGCAGTAAGAAAGGCACTTGGACTCTGAGACAAAGCGTCATTTCAAATGGCCTTGGTTAGAGCAAACTCGCTACACACAGAGACAATCGTGTCAGCTGTATGCCGTCCCTTCCGAGGCCGGGAACACGGAGTTTCCAGCGTTGGGAGAGTGGTGCAGCAAGTTGTGCAGATCCTGCCTGCAGAAGGCTTATCCCACATTGTCTTCTGTGGGATCTTGAAGTGTTTTCTGCCAGGGAAACCCATTCTAGTCATCACTTCTCGTGTTCTAAGAGGAGATGTTCACTTGGGAGTTGGTAACTGCAGTCCCAGGTAAAGGTAAGGGCGTGCGGTTGGCCATTCACCAGCAGCTTCCTGCAGATTTCTTCTTCCAATATGGCTTATTCTGCAACCCAGGGACACACTCAGCACAGCACAGCCTGAAGGCCAAGAGGTACGTGGAGCACAGCACAGGCCTGCTCAGGTTTCCTGTGACGCTCATCACTAACTCCTCCATGTACAATGGTCTTCTGCTCAGTATCTCCAAACCTCCTGATGAAAGTTAGAAGGAGGACAATGTCTCCTTTACACCGCTAGAGAAAGGGACCTGTACTTGAAGGCCTTGGTTGAAGGGAAAGTGGAAGATGATCCCTGTCCAACATGGTGCAAATGCTCTGCAGGACTTGTTTTGAACAAAAAGTTGGCAGGAGTGGTGAAAATTCTAGACGACAACTTTGGGTCAAGTATGGGTGAAGGTGGTAGGGTACAAAGCAAGAGAGGTCAGCAAGACAAATTGTAGCAGGGCTGAGTAGAGAGGAAGGATAACCACCAACAACCCTTGGGCAGAGCTCTTCCTAATGCAGCCCAGGATGCCATTGGCCTTATTTGAAAGGTGCAAAGCCAGGAGAAGAGAAGGTTTTTGGAACACCTAATAACAGCTTTCCCATGTGGTCTTGGGTCATATCAGCAAGAAAAGGCAAACAGGTTTACGCCTCTTGCGCATGATGGGAGGATGAGGGCCAATGGGCATCAGCTGAAGCAAGGGAAGACAATCTTTCTCCCTGTGAAGACAGTCAAGCACTGGAGCAGATGTCCCAGAGATTTGTGCCTTGTCCATCCTTTGAGCTTTTCAAGACCCACTTGAAGGAAAGCCTGAGCTACTTGCTCTGACCCTATCGCTGATCCTGCTGTGAGCAGCACATTGGCCTGGACATCTCCTGAGGTCCCTTCCAGCATGAATGATTCTGCATCTCCATCCACCATGGATCTTACCTTCATGATGGGATGGAAACCACTTAGGTTCCCGGTGACTGTTGAAGTTAAACAGAAAGTTGGTCAGATGACATGTGACTTTCTCTTCCCACTCCAAGCTGTGTAGCTCAGATGCAGGGCTGCTTGGCAGGTACCCCCCGAACAGCCCTGATTGATTCCTGTTCTTCACCCTTTCCTTCTTTGGTACCTCTTTTCCCATGCACAACTGATTCTCATTGACCACCCTTGTATCCTCCCACGCAAGCAGCCTGCCTCTCCTTTCCCTTTCCTCCCTGGACATTGTCTGTGTTCCTTTGGGGATTCTGAGCTCTTCACCATGGGAGTGCCTACCATGGTCAGCAATGCCACTGAAGCACTGCCTCCCTTCATTATCTGTGGCGTCCTGCAGTTCCTTATGCTGTTACCTTGCCAGAGGCACCACAGGGCAGGGTGAGCCATGTCCATGCACATACCAAAGCTGGTCCAAGTAGCACCTTCCAAAACACTGCGATTGTGAAATTGGGACCTCAGAGGTTTTCCAAGTAGACATGGTCAGCCCTTTAGTGGGGGCAGAATAACCGCACCTATGAGGGCACCTGAGTGGCTGAGGTACAAACCCAAGGAGGAGAAGGACCTGAGTATTATGAGGGATGCATATGAGCTACTGGTGCATGCTCAGCACATCTAAGGCCAACTGCATGTGCGGCTGAATTAGGGGGTGGGTGGCCACTCAGACAAGGGATTGATATCCCCCTTAACTCAGCATCATCACCCCTGACACAGCACTGTTGTGGCCACATCGGGATTGTCTGTGTCTGGGCTTTGAGTTTTCTCATTCTGGAGGAGTGGGGAAAAACTGGAGAGGCTGTGGAGGATAACCTGCCTGGATGGAGTTTGGAGCCTGTGGAGAGAGACTGAAGGTCCTGGGTTTCTTGAGACCGGCAAAGTGGAGCCTCAAGGCACTACTGTAGTAGTGTGCACCTGCTTAGAAAGGGAGTGTGAGAGATAAAGGAGTGATTCCTGATATCGGCAGGAAGAGAACAACTCCACAAGGTGCAACTTGGAAGGATATGATTGGATGTGAGGAAAAAACCTGTCCCTCTGAAGCTCTGAGGGTTGCCCTCTGATCCCAGTGTTCACCCATAGGGAGCCTGGATCAGCCCATGGCTTTGAGTTTCAAGGAAGAATCAGGGATGAGTGCAGAGTCATCAGTGAAGGCAGACAAGCAAGGGTGTGAGGGCTGGGTGGGAAAGAAAGAAATGTGCCAACCACCAGAGTGGAAAGGGGTACCAGCAGGGACAGTGTAGGGCAACTTGCAGTGGAGATGGCCCAGGGCTGCAGCAAGGCTGAATGGCCCCACAGGGGGCTGAGGCCTCTGTCCCCCTGGCAATGGCAGTTGCCCGTGTCATCAAGGTCTGTGACAGGAAACTTGATTTGGAGGGTCTTATGTTCTGCCCTTCAAGGGCTTGGGGGTCAGGGCTTGGCCTTTCTGCTTCATAAAGAAAACCAAACATAAATGGATTTTGCAGCATTACAACCACTGACACAGTACCCTTGCCTACCTGCAGTTCTGGCCTCTAATTAGCTACTTTAACGAGTCCATGGGGACACTTTGTCAGTAAAGGCCCTCAGCAGGACCCATTAATGTCTGAAGGTATTTTCAGTATTGCTTCTGACTCGCATTCCTTCAGTTGCTGGTTCAGTCTTTACTCAGTAGCTCAGGTTCATGGCAGGAACTCCCAGTGCCCTAATGAGGTATTTATCTTTTTGTCATTTCCTTCCAGTCTTGGAGACCTGTGTAGCTAATTGGAGCTGTTCTATTCAGGTAGATAAGAGAGAGGAGTTCAAATTGCAACTGAAAATAATTAATTTATATTTCATAGGTTATATTTTGCTACCTTTAGGTTAGAGGGGAGGTTCTAGCAGCAATCTCCAAGTGATAATGATGCAGAGTGTCTCCTCAGGAGGTCTGGAGTGGTAGGAAACACAGTCCCTTGAGGTCTGACGCAGGATGGACAACTTTTCTCTGAATGTCCCCAAGCCCACCCTTTTTCTCATTGTTCCCTGGGACTTACATCCCTTCTCCTTACATCAGACTTCTCCCCTCAGTTCTGCTGATGGTTGCTGCAGCTCCTTTGCACCTTCTCACACCTGTTTGCCTTAGAGCTCTGGCTGCACACAGGCGCAGAAGAATTTTTCATATCTGCAAGCAACGTGAAGAATGATCAAGTGTCATAAATAAGAAAACACCTTCCACAAGCATATGCCAAATTCAAGCTCTCTCTTATGAGGTTGCCTTTCTGCAAGGGACACTCTTATAAGAAACCTTTTAGGCTGGTAGATATGGAAATATAGATCTGAACACAAGGAAAGAGTTGGTTATGGAGACAGATCGGCTGTGGGGAGACATGCAAGCTTTTCCTTCCTGAAGCTAAATACAGCAGCACAGGTGAGAGGTACCTAAAATACCAAAGAATAAGGGGAGGACAAAACTGGTGAATAACTGAAAGACCTTTGCTGAGACAGTCTGCTGAAAAGAAGACTTCAGAAGTCATATATGTCTCCTGGTCAGGTGCAAATATGTTGAAGATGAGAGAAATTAAGGACATGGTGTAACTGTAATAATAATGGTGAAGTTCTGGTTAAAAATCACTATTTCTTTGAAGTATCACATTTGAAAGCTCTTTGAATTGTCAGGGGTCACTTGTGAGAAAGGACAAGCGCTGCAGCTGTCTTGGAAGGAGTCCATAAGTGCAGCTGGGGAACCACAGGCTGCACAAACCCCCATGGTGAGGGGTGTGCCACCAGTTAGAGTCCCCTTGGGTGACATTTCTGGCACCTGAGCGGGTAACTGTCCAGGTGGATTTCCCAAGGGTAAATCACACCTCGCCAACCTGACAGCCTGCAGCTGTGCGTGAGGAGCTCCACAGTGGATGTCACTTCCCTCAGCTTCAGCAAAACTCTGCCCATGGTCTCCTTCTGTGTTCTGCCCAAGTGAGGCCGTGACACTCTGGGTGCGTACAGAAAGAGATGGGTAAAACACCAGCGGGATGGTCAGGCTGAGAGAGCAGTGGGGAAGGGCTCACACCCCACCTGGCAGACACTGGGACATACTGGAGCATTGTGGGCAGCACAGGGGACTGTTCTGTGTGTGGTACAGTTTAGGAGCTGTACACATGGCCCAGTGGAGGCAACTGCCACAACGTCTGGTGATGGCCCCGACTTTGGAGGACCATTCTCGGGCCCTAGGGATGCCATCCAGGGAAAACCTGGCAGGTGCGGTGGCCGCCCTGTCAGGAGCTGCACAGATGCAGGACGGACCAAGGGCAGAGCCTGCACCTCCCTCGGATGGACTAACACCCTGCAGCTGCAGGGCCTGGGACCTGCCTGGCTGGGCAGTGTCTGTGCAGAAAAGGCCCTGGTGGTGCTGGGGGACAGAAGGCAAAACACAATCCCACCCCGTGACCTGGTAGCAGAGGCAGCCAGCAGTGTCCTGGAGCGTATGAAGAGGTGCCTTGCCAAGGGAGTGCGGGAAGTGATTGTGTCCCCATGCTCATCGCCATTACACCATGTGTAGACTGCTGTGTTCATTTTTGGGCCTTGACTGGTGAGGGACTGAGGCAAGAAGTGTCTCAGTGGCTCGAGACAGAACCCATGACAGCAAGGAAGACGTGTATGACTGGGAGTGAGTTCAGTGAAGAGTCACTGAGATGCTCAGGGGCTGGAACACTTTCCTAGGAGGGGAAAATGAGGGCAAGGCCCTTGTTCAGCCTGCACAAGGGAAGGCCTTGGGAGCCTCCTAGTGACCTGCCAGTCCCAACGGGGAGGTGGTCAGGAGGATGAAGCCAGTCTTGGAGCTGTGGTGCCTGGCAGGAATGTGATAGGCAATCGTCAGATGCGGAAATAAGAATGTTCTTGGCAGGAGATAACGCAATGACCAGCCTCCACATCATGGGGTGCTTGAAGCTGTAAACAGAATGCAAACAAATGCTCTGCTTGGATAGTATGGACTTCTTTGCTAAAAGTGGGTGGTGGAAGAATGTCAGTGCTTTCCAGTTCTATGGAAGATTTAAGGTCTCTGGGAAAGAGCTGAAGGTAACAGTTTAGCTCCCCCCTTTCAGTCTGTGACACCCAGATGCCTGACCTGCTCTTCCTTCCCCTCTTCCCATCAACTGATGAAGGGATGAGAAGAAAGGAAGCAGAAAGGCCCTAGGACTTGGAGGGCCATGAAGTCCTTTCATTGGTTACCCCATCAAGAATCAAACTGGGATGTGAGCCTGAAAATTTTGATTCAACAAGGTCCATGGACAGGTTAGACTTTGTCTATGGTTGTGCCTAGAGACCCACACACCTACAGCATGGATGATGCTGGGGCCTGTTATAGTTGAATTTGAAATAACTAGAGTCCAAAATTAATTCACTAAGTATTTATTAAGGCAGGAAAGCAAAAACAGCGCGCTGGGCAGCCGGGGAGGCGCAGCTCCATCCAGGCTCGCAAATTCTGACAAGTAACACAGCCCTTTTATTCTCAGCTTCAAAGCTGGTTTAAGCAAACAGTTATGCTCTCAGTCCCGTAGCAAGAAGCTGTATATTACAAAACTAATCTATTTTTACACTAAGGTCTAGACGAAGACAAAGGTTGTCATAGTACGAGATTATGGTTTAACATTGGCCTTGTGAAGGTACATCTCGCAACCTCATGGTTAAGAGTTAACTCATTTCTCGCCAGACAGAAGGTTCTCAAATCTGTTGCAGCAAGATCATTCCTTTTGTTAAAAGCCCATTTAATCAGCAAATTACCCTTAGTTACTTATTACAATTGCCCTCTTCTTTTATTTATAAGTGATTTGCTGATTAAATCTAGACAATACGTCACAAGCCACATCTAATTCAGGACTTTCATTTGGTATAATTTTCATTTCCATTTCTGATTGTTTCCTTACCATTAGCTGCATTTTTTCTAACCTGCTTTTAACAAAAGTTACAAATTTATTGATGAGACAGGGTCCAAAAGTCAGAGTCAATAACAAAATTATTTGGAAAATTACAATACCTTTTTCCTGGGTTTGAGTTTGGACAAAAGTAATGAGCCCTCTGGTTAAGACATGGTTGTGTGGGCACTGAATCTCAGAGATATACTAAGAAACTTGGAGCACCGGCCGTAACATTGGTTTTCAATATAACAGAACCTTCCCATCGAACCTAAGGTCCAATTGAAGGGTTGATGTTCATTTTCTAAAGTCATGGTAATTAATATTATTACCAGGATAACAGCCTTCATTTCCCCACTGTTAGTACCTCTCTGCCTTTCCTCGTCTACTCTTTTGCAGAGAGCAACGGGATATCAATATCTTCTCGGTAGCAGCAGGTAGTCTTCAGGGGAATTTTGCTGTTATTCTGTCAATAATTTCCAAGGTCTAAAGAGTTAGTTATCTCTCAAATATATTTCCACCTGTTTGGTTGTTGTGGCCGTTTCCAGGATCTTATAGTACACTGTCCTAAAGCTCTATACCAGTCTATTTCATATACTTCCCAAAGTTCAGGTATTGACAGTTCCCATCCACAAAATAATTTACAAATTGTCTCTTAATTGAAACGCAAGATCACTTTTTATCACAATTTAAACACTGGCAAACAACCCAGCATAAATGTCCGGAAGCAGGGTGTTTTAAACAGGGTATTCCACGGATGTCTCCTGTACTGGGTGATTTGGGTGTATCTGTCTCTGTCTCACAGCAAAAGGGAAAAACCTGAGGAGTTCCTGTCAGTTTGTATAGTCCAGCTCCCCCTGTTTGGTCAGGTATTTGTTCTTCACTCCAGGGTGCAAAATGTACCTTTCGTAGGGTAATTCCAGGTAGTATTTGGAACCATTGATATCTCTGGGAAGATAGGTCCCTTAATTCTGCTGGCGTGAGTCCATCCTTTTTCCGCTGTTCGTACAGCTGTATCTGTGATAAGTAAAACAACAAAAGGTCCTTCCTGACGGGGTGTTAGAGAAGTTTCTTTCCAAGTTTTTATCAATACCTGGTCTCCAGGTTGAGTTCGGTGTATGGAAATATCCAAAGGAGGTCTTTGTACTACCAAACCCTTCTTTTTTAATTCCTGTCTCCTTTTTGTGAGTTCTAAAATATATTCTGTTACACTTCATGCTGAGGACTCAATTTTAATTTTATCAAGGGCTCGGTAACCTTAGGGGTCCCCAGCAAATAGAGCCCCTGACCCCCCTCATCTTCTTTAAAGACTTTTTTCATCCATGCTCCTTTTTCGACAATTCCTTTGCAAATGCCCCCTCTTGCGGCAATAGAAACACTCTACATCTTGTGAGCCAGATCCCTTTCTTTTAGGATTTTCTGGGCCCTTCCGGGGCCTTTCTCCTCTCCTGTCCAGATTTTGTCCTTCTCTTACAGCTGCCACCAAGATTCTAGCCTGTCTCTTCTGACTCTCTAACTTTTTCCTTATATCGATCCAAGATTTAGCCACAAACTTGAGTTTTCAGCAGGGCTTGACCCACATGACTATCAGGATCTAGTCCAGAATAGAGCTGGAAACTCTTTCTCAACCTTTCTAGCCATTCGGTGGGGGTTTCATCTTTTTTCTGTTGTTCATTGAAGGCTTTATGAATATTTTGTCCTCTGGGTACAGAATCCCTAATTCCCTGAATTATCATATACCGGAGATCGACCATATTATTTCTATGTGCAGGATCTTGATTGTCCCAAATGGGCCGCTGTAAGGGCCACTTTAAATCTCCGGCTGGGCCATGTTGGTGTCTCTGATCCCAATGTCTCATGCCTGCCGTTCTGATCATCCCTCCTTCTTCATTTGTAAGCAAGATCTTTAAAATAGCCTCCATCTCATCCCAAGTATAAATATTAGGGCCGAGGAATTGATCAAAACGTTCTGCTACCCCTAATGGGTCTTCTAACAAGCATCCCATTTCTTTCTTAAATTCTCTCACAGCCCCAGAGTTGAGGGGTACAGATACAAATCTGACTCCGGGTTGTGGTCCCCCCATAGCAGTCTCCCTTAATGGATATAATAGATTTTCCTCACTCCTTTCTCTAGTTTGACTTCTAGTCATTGTTCGATTAGGAAGGGCCTCTTCCTCAGATTGGGGGAGTGCTGTTGGAGGAGGATCAGGACCCTGTGGTGATGGAGGAGGGGGAATATAGGGTGGGGGAGATACTGGAAATTCGTCTTCCTCAAGCCTTTTCTTCCTATCCTTTTTCTTTTCTTTTAATTAGTTTAATTAGAACAAATTAGCGGTCTGGGCTGTACCCAGGATCCATAAAAAGACATATTCACTCTCCTCCTTATTAAATGGCTGTTTATTGTTAACACATATATTCAGTAGTTGACATACCCAATTCTCAAGGGATCCAAAAATAGGCCAATAAGAATCCTTATTTGTTTTCCTCCCCATACTTCCATACAATAATGGATCATTTTTTTCCCTGGACTTCCCCTTTCGAGAAGGGGAGATGCAGAATCATTCATGCTGGAAGGGACCTCAGGAGATGTCCAGGCCAATGTGCTGCTCACAGCAGGATCAGCGATAGGGTCAGAGCAAGTAGCTCAGGCTTTCCTTCAAGTGGGTCTTGAAAAGCTCAAAGGATGGACAAGGCACAAATCTCTGGGACATCTGCTCCAGTGCTTGACTGTCTTCACAGGGAGAAAGATTGTCTTCCCTTGCTTCAGCTGATGCCCATTGGCCCTCATCCTCCCATCATGCGCAAGAGGCGTAAACCTGTTTGCCTTTTCTTGCTGATATGACCCAAGACCACATGGGAAAGCTGTTATTAGGTGTTCCAAAAACCTTCTCTTCTCCTGGCTTTGCACCTTTCAGATAAGGCCAATGGCATCCTGGGCTGCATTAGGAAGAGCTCTGCCCAAGGGTTGTTGGTGGTTATCCTTCCTCTCTACTCAGCCCTGCTACAATTTGTCTTGCTGACCTCTCTTGCTTTGTACCCTACCACCTTCACCCATACTTGACCCAAAGTTGTCGTCTAGAATTTTCACCACTCCTGCCAACTTTTTGTTCAAAACAAGTCCTGCAGAGCATTTGCACCGTGTTGGACAGGGATCATCTTCCACTTTCCCTTCAACCAAGGCCTTCAAGTACAGGTCCCTTTCTCTAGCGGTGTAAAGGAGACATTGTCCTCCTTCTAACTTTCATCAGGAGGTTTGGAGATACTGAGCAGAAGACCATTGTACATGGAGGAGTTAGTGATGAGCGTCACAGAAAACCTGAGCAGGCCTGTGCTGTGCTCCACGTACCTCTTGGCCTTCAGGCTGTGCTGTGCTGAGTGTGCCCCTGGGTTGCAGAATAAGCCATATTGGAAGAAGAAATCTGCAGGAAGCTGCTGGTGAATGGCCAACCGCACGCCCTTACCTTTACCTGGGACTGCAGTTACCAACTCCCAAGTGAACATCTCCTCTTAGAACACGAGAAGTGATGACTAGAATGGGTTTCCCTGGCAGAAAACACTTCAAGATCCCACAGAAGACAATGTGGGATAAGCCTTCTGCAGGCAGGATCTGCACAACTTGCTGCACCACTCTCCCAACGCTGGAAACTCCGTGTTCCCGGCCTCGGAAGGGACGGCATACAGCTGACACGATTGTCTCTGTGTGTAGAGAGTTTGCTCTAACCAAGGCCATTTGAAATGACGCTTTGTCTCAGAGTCCAAGTGCCTTTCTTACTGCAGCCATAACCGGCTGGGCTGCTGATGGCCAATCCCCCAAGGAAGCTGGAGACTCCAGGGACCTCAAACTCGCCTTCATGGCCACGTGCCTCCTAGTGGCCTATGAGCTTCTCAGATGTAATGGGTGTCATAACGATAGCCCAGATCATCAGCCTTCTTGTGGCCTCGGTTACTCCTTGGTCAGCGGTTCCTGAATTGGAGAAGGCAGTGATAAAGAGATGCACAGGAATGGAAGAGATGGCCAAGGACCCTGCAGGTGCCATGAAGGCTTTGCAGGAAGAAGTGTGAGGAATAGCCCCTAGAGCTGTGCAAAATGGAATGGCATTAGATATGAAGCTGGCGTCTGAAGGCAGAGTCTGTGCTGTTGTTAATAGCAGTTGCGGTGTATATGTAGGTTAAAGTGGGGGAATTTCTACAGATAAAAAAAATTTGGAAACATCCTAGTATTTGTCATGAGTCCCAGAAAGTTGAGACCTTCTATGGAATTCAAGAAATTTGGAATACACTGACATCCCGGTTTCCTGATTTGCAGCTCTGGGTTAAGAAGTTCATCTCCAGATGCCTTTCTCCTCTTCCTCTATGATCACTCCAACCCATTCTACCGATGTAGCTTCTGCTTTAAGGTTCAGAGAGGAACAGTTGGACTGTCTTTCAGTATTGTCTCTAATATTCCCTATGGGCAACTCTTCAGTTGTGGCAATAGACCTCATGGGTATATGCTTGAACGAGCAATAATACAGCTGAGAAATGTGTTTTTTATTTATTAATTTCTATCCCAGTCCCCTCACCACCACCACCATCCACCACTCCCTGTTAGCAATCCCTCTTTTAGTTCTGTTTACAAGTAGCCAATAATTATTGCCAAGAACTTGCTATATTCAGGTGAAATAGTGAGGCTGGAGACGTGAAGAGCAAGACTGTCCACACAGTACTGAGCTCCAGGAACTGCTTTCCCTACCTGTCCGCACCTCCTCAGGAGACACTGTGCATCAATAGCAACTGGAAAAGCCTTCTATCACTTCTCCAAAGTGCTCATTACCTGCCTTTCTCTTTCACTGTACTGCTGAACCTTACCTCATTAAGTGTACAAGCCAAACTTGAAGACCAGGTGTCCCTGATGGAGGAGACAGGGCTCCCAAGGGCTTTCTGCCTCCTAATGAGCCCAGGGTGTCTGTGGTGCTGTGGACTTCAGGTGTTCGGAGGAGACTGAAGAAACCTCTCGAGAACACCAAGTCAGGAGCAAACCCCAAAGTCCCTGGAAGCATTAACAATCCCCGCTGAGGGCCATGACCGAGAAAGCCTCCCCATGGCCCTGTTAGAGCCCATCCTTGGAGGCTGTGAGTGCAGGTAGGCAAAGGCGCTGTGCAGGCAGCTCTGCTGCTGAGCAAAGCCTTGGCTTGCTTGCTTGCTTGATGAAGCAGAAAGGCCAAGCCATGACCTTCAGCCTGTGCGAAGGTCAGTGCTGTCCCTCACAGAGGGCTCAGGGCTCTTCCTGGGGACCATGGAAGGTGGGGGATCCAATGCTGTGTTAAGGACAACAATGGCACAACAACGTCCAGCTTCCCGGTGGGGCTGCAAGGAGGCAACGATGCCCCTGTGCCATGAGGACAACTTGTCTTCTCACAGGCCTCAGTGTCAGAAACAGCTGCCATAGCCAAGGGGACAAAGAGCTGGGTTCTCTTCAGGCTTTCCAGCCTTGCTAAAAACCTTTTCCACCTCCACCGCAGGTTGTTCTACATGGTTGGACAACTGCCCCTGTTTCCGTGCAGGCTGTAGGCACCATCTCGCTGCCCTGCCTTGCTCTCACCCCAACAGTTCCATGTGTTCACTGAGGTACCTCCACTCTCACTGGCTCTTCCTTGAAACACAAAGCCATGGGCTGCGGCGAATGAAGAGACGGGACGCAGCTTGATGCAAGCAAATGTCCATTTATTGTACACAATCACGAGTTTATATATGTTTTCAGAAGCTGCGTGCTTTAAACAGATTGGTTCTTTAAGCTAAGAATTACAGACTTGGCAATCCCTGATTGGTGGTTAACGACAAAGGACACTTTCATCAATTAACAGCAAGGTGTTACCTTTCCTTGGCACCATCCTTGGCGCCATCCGTCTCCCACTCCCCTGTGCTCTGCAAACATGCCTCATCATGTTAATTGTTGTCTAGACAAGCTCGAGCACATTCCCCTCAGCTAACTGATTGCCGCGCATGGTCCTAGCTTCCAGCCCGCTCCTGCACAGGGCGGGTGGACAGCCTGGCTGTCCTCAGTCTGCACAAACGGACTGCCTCTTTGCCTCTCAGGATCCACATGATGGCATCTGGAGTGCAGCAGGAATGACAGTGCCAAAACCACTCCTCAGCTGTGGTGGGGCAACCGGAACAAAATACACAGAGAAAAATCCCCTAAACTCCACTCGGTGGTGGGGTGAATTGGAGGTGACAATGCTGAAAAGCCCTTTGATGCCATGAGTGGATTTAATCTTCTGTCACCCCATGTTCCTATTACCTGTTGTAATAGGGCAGGAGTGACTCCTCCAGAGCCCACAGCAGAACCCCCTGCTTCCTGTAGCTCCCTCAGTCAGAACCAACTCTTGAGATGGACCTGCCCAAGGTCTTCCAAAAAGCAGAGAGGCCCTTTCAGTGGGCTTTCTCTGAGAAAGGTGTTAGGTTTTGATCAGAGAAGTCTTCCCTAACAGCTCATTATATTTTCCTTCATGGACAGTCCCCAGGCCCAGAGGCAGCAGATGCCCAACAGCAGCTCCATCACCCACTTCCTCCTCCTGGCACTGGCAGACACATGGGAGCTGCAGCTCTTGCACTTCTGGCTCTTGCTGGGCATCTACCTGGCTGCCCTCATGGCCAACGGCCTCATCATCACCACTGTCATCTGTGACCACTGCCTCCACACCCCCATGTACTTCTTCCCCGTCAACCTGTTCCTCCTCAACCTGGGCTCCATCTCCACCACTTTCCCCAAAGCCATAGCCAACTCCCTCTGGGACACATGGGACATCTCCTATGCAGGATGTGTTGCCCAAGTCTTTCTCTTTCTCTTTTCTGTTTCAGCAGCGTTTTCTCTGCTCACTGTCATGGCCTATGACCGCTACGCAGCCATCTGCCAGCCCCTGCACTACGGGACCCTGCTGGGCAGCAGAGCTTGTGTCCACATGGCAGCAGCTGCCTGGGATGGTGGTTTCCTCAATTGTCTCCTGTATTCTGTGAATACGCTTTCACTGCTGCTCTGCCAAGGCAATGCGCTGGACCGCCTCTGAGAAATCCCCCAGATCCTCAAGCTCTCCTGCTTACACACCTACCTTAGGGAAGTTTGGGCTTATTGAGGTTAGTGCCAGTTTATTTTTTGGTTGTTTTCTTTCCATTGTTCTGTCCTATGTGCAGATCTTAGGGGCCGTGCTGGGGATCCCCTCTGAGCAGGGATGGCACAAAGCCTTTTCCACGTGCCTCCCTCACCTGGCCGTCATCTCCCTTTTTGTCAGCACTGCCATATCTGCCTAACAGAAGCCCCCCTCCACCTCCTCCCCATCCCTGGACCTGAGGGTGTCAGTCCCGTACTCGGTGGTGCCTCCAGCAGTGAACCCTGTCATCTACAGCATGAGGAACCAGGAGCTCAAGGGTGCACTGAAGAAACTGAGGCAGGCAGGTGTCTCTCAGCAGACATCAACTGTTTACATATATACAGAAGGAATTTTTAATTAATGTGTGGAACCTCCTGTGCTGTTAGCATTCTATCTGAGACAGTCCTGTTTGTCCCAGTATGTCTGCATCCACTCCACTTCCTGAAAGGCAGGAGCCCAGACTGTCTGACCCAGCAGCCTTTAAACATGTGTCTTCGAGGATGATGCGCCTGGTTTCTGTTTCACATCTCTGTAATAAAAGGCAGTTTTCTCAGTGCCCATGTCTGGTGGTTTGGCTCTTCTTCCAAAGCTGAGCTCAGGAAGAGGCTGAAGGAATTGCCCCCAGGAGCGTGCTGCTGGGCTTGGGTTCCCCATGGCTCAGGGGAGGAGGGCATGGGGCAACACGTTAGGGCATGGGCCTGTGTTGAGCCTTGGCGTGTGGGTGCCCAGTGCCCATGGGAACGGTGGGTGACCAAGAGGGATGTGCCTGGGACCATCTCCCTGGGCTTTCAGGCACCGCTGCCCTGCACAGCAGCACCGCCTGCTCAGGGCCATGCCTGAGACCACATCCCTGGGCAAGAGCAGGTGTCTCTGTGTATGCCCCAGCTGGGGCAGGCTGCTGTGTCCCTGGTGCAGCAGGAGGTGCCTGGGGAGCCCCCAGGCCAGCAGCCTGGTGCTGGGGACAGGGACTGGCCCTGAGGGGCTGCCAGGAGTGGGCAATCAGGGTCCCTGTGAGAGAAGAGCAGCAGACAGAGGGAGACACTGGCCTCTGTGTCCTCATGCCATGGCTGGTGCCAGCCCTGGGGCTGACTGGCAGGATGAGACCCCTCTCTGCCCACTAGCATCTGCTGTGCCCTTGTTAGGGTTATTGGGGTGAGTGCCCAGAGCTCTGCAGCCCCCTTTGGGTGGGCAATTGCATGGGGCCAGCCCAGCGTGGGCTGCTGTGTCTGCCTGGGCTGGGGAGAGGGCAGGGGAGGTGGGCAGAGCTGGGGGGGGGGGGGGGGCTGGGCTGGGAAGGGCCTGGGAGAGGGAAACACCAGTGAGAGCTCAGCTGTGTGAGTGTGCAGGGTGGGGGCACAGAGCAGGGTGGTCCTGGTGCAGACCCAGGGGTCATGGTGAATGAAGCGAGGCACCAAAGGAGTGGGACTGAGGAGCCTGGTCTGTGCCAGGTACCTTGGACACCTTGGGGAAGATGTAGCAGGGAAATTTTTCCTCAAGAAGTCCCAAACACTGCTCATTTCCATCTGCGGTCATACATCGTAGCCCCAAAAAGGGACCTTTCCTTCATCATCACCTCTGTCATCCTCTGTGACTTAGTGACATCAAACTGCATTGCCATTTTGAAATATAATGGGAGCCAGTTTCCTGCTGACACTTGTTCCACACACGTCCCATAGCTCTTGCCACAGTTGGTCTCTCAGCCAATGGCGTGGTCAGACACCTTCAGCCACATCATGTGCTCATGGCTGTGTTTTTAGAAATATTGATACAGGCCACTGAGTGAGGTCCCACCAGATGGCCTGGGTCCAGTACTCCAGTCTCTCACTCTTAACAATTTCTCAGATAAAATCCCAGCTTTGAGTGTCCTTTTCCATAATGCGTTCGAGGCCCCAACCATTCTTCTGGCATCTGCAGGACTTGCCCCGATGCGTCAGGGTCTTTTTTTTGTTAGAGAGCCCATTCTGGGCATAGCAGTCCTGATGTGGTCCTGTGGTGGGTTCACCTTAGGCAGTGGCCAGTCAGTCCCCCGCTGTTCATCCACTCCCCTGACTGCACAAGACAAAGGAGAAAATAAACCAGCAATGCTCATTGGTCAAGATAAAGACGGAGAGATTATTAACCCATCACTGTCATAGCCAATGGCGTGTTGTCTTTCCAAAGATCAACTTAATTTATTGCTAATTCAACCGGATTTTGATTGTGAGAAACAAGGACCAAAATATTAAAGACGATGCCCCTCACAGTTTCTCCAGGGGCCAAATTACACCATTGTTCCCAGTTCATCTACACACCCACAGCCATGGAGGCAGTAGGGGGATAGCAAAGAGGGGGCTGATGGTACAGAACGTCTCTACTGCTCCTTTCTCCTCACACTTTTGCCCTTCTCCAGATTGGGTCCTCTTCAGGGACCCCAACATCTTTGTGCTCAAAGGGTATGTGGTGTTCATTTTTTCTGTCTACTTTTCCTCTTGATACTCACAGAATTACAGAAATGTTGACATTGGAAGCGACCTCTCAAGATCATCCAGTGAAATGTGCTAGCCGAGGTACAGTCAGCTCAAGCAGGTTGTTCAAGGCCTTGGCTAGATAGGTTTGGAGTATCTCCAGGGATGGGCATTCCACAAACTCTCTTGGCAACTCTTCCAGTGGCTGATCATCCTCAGAGTCAAAAGTGTTTTCTTGGGTTCAGATGGACCTCTGTATACATTCATAAGAACCTCACAAGGATTTTTTTTCTTCTCCTGACTAAACAGTTGCAGATCTCTCACCCTTTCTTCCTGGGAAAGATGTTCCAGTCCCTTCAAGCAGCCTGGTGGCCCTTTGCAGAACTTGCTTTAGTAGGTCAACAGATTTTTTGCCCTGGGAAGCCCAGCCCTAGACAGCACTCCAGATGTGGCCTTAGTAGTGCTTGCAGGAGGGGGCCTGGAAATCAGGGCCATAAGTAACAATCAGTTAGCTGAGAGGAATGTCCTGGAGCTTGTAGGCCACAAACCCTGGGAGGACAAGGAGGGTGAATAGATAACAACCCACAGAATGCTGACTGTTGAGTCATGCAGAGAAAAGATAAGGAGATGAGGAAAGATGGCACCAAGGAGAAGTAACAAGTTGCTGTTAATTGATGACTGTAAAAACTTACTGAAAGTGTCCTTTGTTTGTTGTTACCCAATTAGGGATTGCCTAGTACGTAATGCTTAGCTTGAAGAACCAATCAGTTTAAGGCACGTGGCCTCTGATAACATATATAAACTCATGATTGTGTACAATAAATGGATGTTTGCTTGCATCAAGCAGCGTCCCGTCTCTCCATCGCAGCAGTGCTGAGAGGAGGGGAAGGGTCACCTCCCTCCATCGGGCAGCGATGCTTTTCCTAATACCGTCCCCACAGCTGTTGGCCTTTGCCATGAGGGTGCATCGATGTCTCATGCTCAGCTGCTTGTCCTCTGTCACCCAAAGGTCCTTCTCTGCAGAGCTGCTCTCTAGCTGGCATGCCACCAGCAGGATAGCCACAGGGGGGCTGGATCACAGCCTGGCCTCCCCCAGGGACTTGCTCGGCAGCAGCAGCAGCAGCTTTTCCTTCTTGGAGATGAGCTTCACCTCTGGCACAGGCCACATGGTGCTACAGAGTCACCTGGGAGAGCAAAGCCCTCTCCTGCCAGGGCTGCACAGCCCAGGCCTGTTTCCCCCTGGCCTTGGCCACTGCAGCCTTTGCTCTCGTGGTGGCAACCTCGTTCCTCCTTCTGCTGCCCCCTGCCATCCCCTCCAGCATCCTCTGCTGGGCAGCAAACCCTTCCCACACAAGGGCTCCCATCCCTGGGTACCGGTGTCTGTGTGACAAGCCTGCCCTTGGCCCTGGTGCCACACCTGAGGTGCTGCAGCCCACATGGACCCCAGAGCCCACCGCCTGGGGCGCGGGCAGCAGGAGCCCCCTGTGCCACCACAGAGCTGTGACATCAGTGCCGTAAGCGCTGAGGAGGGGCAGGACAGCTAAAGAGGATCCCAGAAAGGAGTCAGCCAAGTAACGGCAATTACACCAATATGGCTACATGTTGTCCTCCTTTATTCAGCAACTTTGTCTTATTTATACTTCCAATGCACTGTTCACGCAGCAGCAATTACGTATTCATGCCATTTGTTGATTGGTTGTCAATTACGTATTCACGTTACTTGTTGATTGGCTGTCATGTTGCAAGCGCCTAATAAGGATGTGCTAGCTTAGCGGTTTTCATATCTTGCTTGGCATCTGGCCTTGTTCTTGTACAATACTCATTATTCATTATTCTGCCTATTCAAGGACAGTACAAGATTTTCAAAGTAACTTTGCAATCTGCAGGCTAGGGATGTCCAACTCCTGCCAGGGTACAGTATGCCCTTGTTCTGTCAGGAATTCCCCTATCACATCCCCCTTTTTCTTTTTGGACAAGCCAGGCTCGATCAACAACTGATTCCAAACCTTTCTTCATACAGGAGAAAATACAACAGAAGATAACAAGCACAGCAAAGATAATAACAAAAAATCGAAACCCATCCATCAATAGGGTTTTCGACCAGCCGGTGATTCCCCATCTCTTAAGCCAACCGTCGAAAGGATTTTCAACAACAGTGAGTTTCTTCGTATTATCTTGCAGTTGGAAAAGCTTTTTGTGAATGGACTCAGAATGATCAGAAAGATTCACAGAGCACGTTCCCTCAAAATCCTCACAGCTGTGTCCTTGTGCTAATAACAGAAAATCAATAGCACCTCGATTTTGTATTAAAGCATGTCGTATACTGTTGTCATCAGTGGTGAGCTCATCTAATACTTTGGAGGTAATGTTAATTTGTTTTCCTGTCCGACAAACTAACCGTCTCAACTGAGTGAGAGCCTTGGCAGAAGCAACTTGTGGTGTAAAGAGTGATGCTGAAATGACAGATGGACGTTCCCACAACTCAACATCATCTTTACATTCAGGTCCCAATTGGTATACACTACGTCTGACGCGTTTAAACTTGTTACTTATGTTAAGCATTTGATGGATACTAGGGGCAAATAATGTTAGTTTGCCAAAGTAGCATGGTCCTCCCTGTGCGCTTGCAGGTACGGCGGGCCAGGCACCAGCTCTGCAAACGAGGAATACTCCCGGAGGCAACATCTTTGCTTTCTCGTTTGTCTTACCAGACCATGAAACAGGCCAAGTCCAATTGTTACAGTAACCGGTGATGTTAGAATGCCAGGGGGACCCAGGGGCAATCCAAGTATTGTAATTTCTTGGTTTGTGGATCCTAAAATTACTGGAGTCAATGTCTTTCTTGTAAAACCCAAAAATCAAACAGTAGTTTCCTGGCATAGATCCTAAGATGTCAAGCTCCTGAGGTTCCATGCCGGTAACATTCCGGCCCTGAGCAATTTGGAACGCTGGAGCCCCCGAGGGGTTCCTTGGAATACCAAGTGATTGGCACCAATCGGCTTGCACAGATCCACTGTTGATGGTCTAAAAGTCATTTGTTGCTTGGTTGAGGTCGTCGGAGTATATTTTACCTGTTTTCCAGTGCCCAGACTCCTTCATATGGTTTAAAGGGACCCCAGTCAAACAGGTACGAAATGGGCCAGATGGGGTAGCTAACGGTAAGCAAAATGGACCTTGCCCTGTCATGTTGGCCCAGGTAACCCACATGGTCATTTGTGGTTGGGCAGGAGCCCACACTGTTCTTGTGAGGGCATGCTGATTATTCCTACCAGCCCTATAATCAAAGCAAGCAATGTCATTAACTCGCAATTCTTGTTCCCAACTGACAAAACAAGCACCACAAACCAAGAGCTTATGTTTTCTTTGTAGCTAAAACAACAGTTAAGGCTTTGGTCACGGCCCACCAAGAGATAGCTTCACTTCTGCTGTCAAAATTTTCTGGCATCCATATTTCTGGAAAATGTTGATTTGGCTTAAGGTTCAGAAATTCCCTACAAACATTTTCAAAAGTACTATTAGCAAAGCTGTTTTGACAATTTAAGCACAAAACATAAGCATTTCGCAAGCAGCTACAATATATAACAAAAATCTGTCTACAGTTACCACAACTTAATATTATTGCTGCTGGTTCCCTACAGTTTCTGCAAAGAGCATTTTTGGTATTACAAAATCTTTTCAACACAACATTACAAGCTCGTGGCCCAAATGATTGTCTTCTCGCTGCTGTCAACAGCACATCTTCTATGGTGGATGGGACTGGCTCAAGTTCTACACGGAGTTTGTTGAAGACTGGTTGGAGGTAAAGCTGTCGTCTATATTTTCTCCGTTCTTCTGGAGTTGACATGCAGGGTGGACAGATCTGCTAGGGACCCATAGAGGTCCTTTATCTTGTTTAATCGCTTGGTTACATCAGTCTCCTCTGGCGTCTTTTTGCCACCTTGCTGTTGTCCATGCGGCATCACGCTCCATTTGATTAGTCCTGGTGTGGCGCCCACACGCTGCTCTCCCCTTGTGCAGGCGTCCTGTTTTTACTCACCTTTCTGTCCAGCTCCCTTATCTCTCTGCGAATACACAGTCTCTTTGTCTCCCTTGGCCTTGCATATGTCCTTCACAACACCTGCAGCTTGTTACAGCTGCGGCCTGCTCGGCCTGCTATTACAACAATGTTACGTGGTCTGCATTGCTCATAATATGTCTGTTGTCTTCCAGCCACTCCACACTACCCGGCACTGCACCTTCCTGGTCCATCAGGGCAACCTGGGTGCCAGTGTAAAGCTGGGAATTGCCTTCGGCCAGGGCCTCTCCCTGGAGTTGCCAGAGGAGGAATTCCTTGTGGGTGGCAGGGATGCCAAAGCATGAGGAGTTCCCCATTGGATGGCAGAGACAGGGCGTAGAGCACCTGCCATGTGGAGCCACCCCCAGCAGCCCCTCAGCCATGGCCACAGTCAAGGAGAAGCTCACCGAGGAGCTCATCCGCATCGTTGACGGCACCCTCACAGTGACCAGGCAGTACCAAAAGTTCCTGCAAAAAATGATGGCCAAGTGTCAAGAGGCGGCCTGTGGTGGGACACACACCACACACACCACCTCCCCGCAGTTGCCTCCCTCCACCCTGCCAGGAAAGAGGAGCAGCTCTAGCCGGGGCTGCTGGAGCCCAGAGGGTGGCCCCAGGGCCTTAGAGTGGAGCTGCTGGGGGCAGATGCGCACATGGAGAAGACTGCGAATGAGGACAAAGATCAAGGGGAGGACATGGGGCCAAGCAGAAGCAGGTCCCTTGTCAAAACACAAAGCAGCCTTGAGCCCGCTGGCTTGGAGGCCCAGTTCTGGGGCCTAGGAAGCCCTGTGCGCCTCAAGCGCCTTGAGAGCAGCTCTTCAACTTTCAGGCAGAGCCTGCCCGCTCCTCCTCCTTGGGACCCAGCTGCTCCCTCCGCTGTGTTCCTTATGCCTCGCCACACAAGCCAGGGTGGCAGCAGGGAGCTGCCGCACCTTTCACAAGCTTTGAGGCTGCCATGCTTCAAGCCACTGCCCTCGCCCCCCACGGACCTAGCCCTGCTGCGCTTTAAATGCAGTGCACGTGCCTGGATCCTGCTTCTCTGCTGCACTCCAGCATGTGAGTGAGCAAGGCTCCCCCAGGCAGTGGCAGAAGGCAGACTCCTGAGACAAGGCTGATGCAGGATTTACCAAAGCCATGGACAGCAATGGCACGTACGGCTAAGAGCAGGAGCATCCTTGTCTCTCGAGAGCTTCACCTTGCTTGTCCTTGCCACAAATGCCCTGCTCAGTGTGCGCCCAGAACTGCAATCAGACTCATGGATAGCAAGGAGGACACGAGGCCTGCCAGAGGGCGTTGCTGTCACTGACATAGCCAGCGAGGACTGTGCTGCACCTGCATTTCACTGTTCTTTGTGCAGCAAGGTTGACACTGCTGGGCTACGCTTGGCTTATTTGGCTTGCCCAGCACTGTTGCCAGCCGCAGCCGTAAGAGACATTGGCTCTTGGACACCCAGGCATGCGCGTGCTGCCTGTAGTAGCCCCGTTCTCTGGCGTCTCTTTATTGGGAAGGAGCTGGTGGCATGGGGCTGCGGAGAGCAGGGCGGCAGGGAACTTCCCAAAGAGGCTGTGAGGCCATGCTCGCTTTTGTCCTGTGAGCTGTTAGAAGGCAGAGCTGGGAGCCAGGCGCCGCTGCCTGCCATGGGGCCTGCCCACCCTGATGGCGCAAGCAGGGCATTCCACAAGGCTCTGTCGGGGTGCGCGATCCCAGCTTCTGCCTCCACTCCTGCTTGGGACCCCTCCTATTGCCTCCCCTCCCTCCCCTCCCCCCCCGCCCCCCCGCCACCACCACGCCCAGCACCCGGAACCAGGCACTCTGTGACATCAGTCCCACGTCCAAGGGAACCCCGGGCAACGGGAATCCTGCGGGCAGTACGTCAGCAGCCGTACTGGTGGCGACAAGCCCTCGTCCTTGCAGCTGCCACATGTCGCTGGCAGCGATGGGTTTTCTGCGTCTCCTCGTTGTCCTGCTGGCCGTGTGCTGTCCTGTGCACGGCACATGGGACAGCTGTGGGTAAGTGGCCCGAGGCTCTGGGAGGGAGTTGGGCAAGCCTTGTGGGCTTCACTGGAGGGGGCCTGCTTGTCCCCCATGGCCACCCCCCAGGTTCCTGAAAGCCATGTGGGAGGCTCAGTGCCTTGACAGCAGCCAGGCTGCCGGCACAACTCGTCTACGGGCTGAAGCAGAAAGCAGGGCGAGGGGAGCGGGTTTTGGCCCCACGGGTTTCCTCGGCCCGTCTGGCCATGCCTTGTGGGGAGGGAAGACGGCTGGCCTTCAGCCGCAACGGCGCAAGCCATCCAGCAGCACAGTAAGGAGTTTCTGGTTACAGAGGGAGCTGCGGGCTTCGTCCCATGGCTTTGCACTACGGCATGTCGCGCGTCGTGGGTGGCACAGATGCCCAGCCAGGGGCCTGGCCCTGGATCGTCAGCATCCAGGCTCTCGTGGAAGGAGGCACGGCGCACATCTGCGGGGGCTCCCTCATCAGCCCACAGTGGGTCCTCACAGCAGCCCACTGCTTCATCGAGGTCAGGTAAGGAGGACCAGGGGTCGGGGCTAGCCCCACAACACTAGCAGGTGCCCTGAGCGCAGCAGCACGTGCTACTGCCGTCCCGTTGCCCTGCAGCACGCCCAGTGCCTGGGCACTCCGGAGCCCCGCCGAGGGGCTGCTCAGGAGAAGGCTGGGCTCGTGCCACTGCTTCCCAGCAGCCTCCCGCTCGACACTGCTTGAGCCCAAGGCACGCGAGGGCAGTCGCAGCCTCCCTAGCGCTGCTTGCCTCTCTCCCTCGTCGAGCAGAAGGCAGGGCAAGTGCCGGGCTGCTGCAGCACGTGGCTGCGCTCCCTCTGAGCCCTCTCTCCATCTGCCTTCCAGGCACATCACCGTCTTGCGCGTGGTGCTCGGTGCTACCCAGCTGACTCAGCTGGGCCCTGAGGCTCAGGTGCGCGCCGTCAGGCGGCTGCTGGTTCACCAGCACTACTGGAACGTCACACAGAGGAACGACATTGCCTTGCTGGAACTGGACCAGCCTGTCCAGTGCAACAGCTACGTACAGCTTGCCTGTGTGCCCGACGCCTCGCTGAGAGTCTCAGAGCTGACAGCCTGCTACGTCAGTGGCTGGGGTGCCAGGAAAGCAAGAGGTGAGTGGCCCAAACGCAGTGGCGGCGCCAGTGCAAGCTTGGCCAGCTTGGGGAAGCAGGATGCGCTTCCTGACGGCAGAGGCGAAAGCCAGAGTCAGGCTGTGGGGGCGTAAGCCTCTCTCTTCGAGAGAGGGGCCGGCGCCATTGACCCAGAGCAAGGCAGAAAGGCAAGAGCGGTCCAGCGCCTGTCCGCATGCAAAGCCAAGCCCCGGGGGAGGGCTTCAGCCAGACGGGGGAGGAGAACTGGCAATGAGCTGCTGGGTGTTCATTCCTTTCTGTGCTCTTCACAGCTGGAGGATCGGCATACGCGCTGCAGGAGGCCCAGGTCCACCTCATTGATGCCAGGGTCTGTAACAGCAGCGGCTGGTACAGGGGGGCCATCCACAGCCACAACATCTGTGCTGGCTATCCGCAGGGCGGCATCGACACCTGCCAGGTAGGAGCGTGCTACAAGCCAAGCCCTGGCAGCGCAGGCAGCCCCGCCACAACCGCCCAAACGTGCGCCATCACGGCCTTTTGCTGGCCACTCACACTCCCATGGCTGGGTCCCCACCGCTGAGGGCCTTACCCGCCCCTCCCCATGGGCAAGCCCTTGCCCAGGGCCTGCCCGCCTTGTCCCAGAGGCCTGGCACGCTGCCCAGAAGGCCCGCCCGGTGCCCCTGGCAGCCCACAGCTTCACCATCCCAGCCGTCTGACACACCTTCACCACCACCGTGAAGAGCGGTGAGAGCGAGCCCTGCCTTACAGGCCCACCGCCCCCTGCCAGGCAAGCTTCTACAGAGCTTGGCTGGCCACTGAATGCAGCTCTGGCAGGTGCCGTGAGAGAGAAGGAGCCAGCCACCGGGCTGACGGTGGCCACCCAACAACCCCTTCGTCCTCTCTCCTGTGCTGCAGGGGGACAGCGGTGGGCCTCTCGTGTGCCAAGACAAGAGCGCCGACTACTTCTGGCTTGTTGGCGTGACCAGCTGGGGGACGGGCTGTGCGAGAGCAAGGAAGCCCGGAGTCTACACCTCCACCCAGCACTTCTACGACTGGATCCTGGCGCAGATGGGCCTGCGCCCAGCAGTAACCACTACTGCAAGGCCACAGCCAGTCTTCACCTACACCCCCGTTCAGAGGCCGAGGCCAAGGCCAAGGCCAACAGAATCGAGCCGGTTTCCACCCTGCCCGTTTCCAGTCCAGAAGCTGCTGGACTTCTTTACTCGGCTGCAGGAGCTCCTGCAGTACCTAAGAGCGAAATAGCTTGGAGCAGCACAATGAGGAGCATCCAGGGCAGGCTGCAGCGCACAACGACCGTTTCCTGCTGGGGCAATGCCTGCTGACGAAAGGCAGCCTCAGTGACAAAGGCCTGCTCTGTCCTGCCCACGCTCCTCGCAACGGCAGAACCCAGCAGGCTGCCTTCTTGCAATAAAGTGTTTCCGTTGGCATGGCTAACCACGCGCCAGTGCACTGCAGTCTCCTGTGCGAGGCAAGGACTTCCAGAGCCGGCACCTGCCGAAGGAGGCAGGCTGCCAAGTCGGGCACAAAGGGTCACCGCAAAGGGCTGAAGCTCTGCCTGCTCCGAGAGAAGCATGAGGGAACAGTGGAAGGAAGGAAGGCAGGTCATAGGAGGGCTCAGGGCCTTGGGGGTGGCAGTTGGAAGCAGAGAATGCCTTAGGCTGGCTCCTGCTGGCATCCCTGTGGGCTTCTGTACGAGGCGCAAGCCAGCTTGAAAGTGGCCTCTCAGGGCCAGCTGGGCTTCAGGGGAAATCCACGAGCTGGGGCCTTTGCTCACGCCACGGAGTTCCTGGGCTTCCCCAGGCTGCTCTGCTTTCACAGCTGCACCATGTTTCCAAGCCCAGGCCTACGGCTGCAGTGGCTGCCGGGAGCGCCATGAGCTTTGAGTGGGAGCAAAGAGGCTGCTGCTGCTGCTGCTGCTCGGCAGTTGCCCCCCTCCCTGGCTGCCTTCTGGCTGTAGTAGCGGCCACGCTAGAGGAGCAACCGGAGGCCTGGGGCATACCAGACCCCTATGGAGGGGTGCCGTGGGGACTCGAGTGGAATGGTCTAGACTAGGGGACCGGGCCCCCAGTCCGGTGTCTTTTTGAGGGCTTGAGGCTCTGCAGAGGGGTCTGGGGTGCAACGAAGGCCTCAGAAGGGGGCCTGAGTGGACTAGAGAGAGCCTAAGGCAGCCTCCGGGTAGCCAGGGGAAAGGGTGCCCAGTGCCAGGTGGCCTCCACAGCCATCAGGGACCTGGGCACAGGCACTGTCATGTGGGGAGGCAGGGAGCGTGGCATGGGCTTGTTGTGCTCATCATCTCCTTGCCCCTTTGCGGTGCCTTGATGTTGCAGCTAGCCCAGGCACTGCCCCCCACCAGCACCGGGACCCTTGCACAGCACTCCAGCTTAAGATCACTGGCACCGGCTGCCCAGAGAGGCCCTGGAAACATTCCAGCACCACCTGCACATGATTTTGTGCAACCTGCTCTAGCACAGCCTGCTTTTGCAGGGCGTTGGACTCGATAATCTCCAGAGGTTCCCTCCAACAACGACCATTGTGTGATTCTGGGACTCGTGGCACTTTGGCTGAGGAAGAAGAGGTCAGGATCCTCAGGCCACCCGACACCTGACTGCCTTCCCAGTGTCTGTCCAAGAAACCTGCCAGTCCTCACTAACAGAAGTTGGACCTGCACACGTGGGCTTGCACATGTGCATGAGCACTGCAGGGCAACAGCCTTCTCTCTCTTCCCCGTCCTCTACTGCAGGGCGAGCGCAGATGTTCTGCCAAGGGAGCACCAGTCTGCACAGGCCCTGCTGCTGTCGCTGTCATGCAGCGGCTCTTCTACCCCGGGCTCCCGCTACTGTGTCCCACACCACTGGCCTGGTGTGATGGTAGAGCCAGGGGCACTACCCGGCTCTGCACCTTCCCGGTCCATCAGGGCAACCTGGGTGCCAGTGAGGAAGCTGGGAATTGCCCTTGGCCAGGCCCTCTCCCTGGAGTTGCCAGAGGAGGAATTCCTTGTGGATGGCAGGGATGCCAAAGCATGAGGAATTCCCCATTGGACGGCAGGGACAGTGCGTAGAGCCCCATCGATTTGAAGCCACCCCCAGCAGCCCCTCAGCCATGGCCACGGTCACACAGAACCTCACCGAGGAGCTCATCCATATCGTCCAGGACACCCTCATAGTAACCAGGCAGTACCAAAAGTTTCTGCAAGTAATGATGGCCAAGTGGCAAGAGGCGGTCTGTAGTGGGACACACACCACGCTCACCACCACCCCACAGTTCTCTCCCTCCCCCCCGCCAGGAAAGAGGAGCAGCAGGAAAGAGGATCAGCTCTATCCAGGGCTGCTGGAGCCCAGAGGGTTTTTCCAGGTCCTTCGAGTAGAGCTGCTGGGGGCAGATGCGCACATGGAGAAGATGGCAGATGGGGACAAAGGCCAAGGGGAGGACATGGGGCCAAGCAGAAGCAGCCCTGTGCAGGTGGGCAGAAGGAGCCCAATGGGGATGAGGAAGAGGAGCCCCATGACTCCAGACAGAATCAGCTCCATGGGCCTGGGCAGCACCATCCACGTGGGGCCAGGCAGCAGCACCCCAGCAGAGCCCAGGCCCCAGCACCATGTCCCCATGGGCAGGGCACGTGGGCAGGCAGCCTCAGGACCGTGCTGGGCAGGATTGTGCCTGCAGGAGGGCTGCTCCCAGCTGTGGGGCTGCCCAAAGGCTTGGTGGAGATGCGACTGCCGGCACCACTGTGTCTGTTTCTGCAAGCCCCCGTGGTGGCAGCGCTGCTCCCACAAGAGCAATGGGTTGCCCTGCCAGTGAGCAGCTTGCAGGGTGCAGGGCTGGGACACCCCTGGCGTGCCCCTTCATCTGAAATGTTCAATCTTTTCTCTATCCATGGTTCTATCTATGGAGCTCATCCATCCATCCTGCAGCTGGGGCTGCATCACCCTCAGTGCCTGAACCCAGCGGGGATGGTCTGGCATTGGGCACCGTTGGCACCCACAAAATGGGGGGTAGGGGTGTCTGGTACCACAGTGGGTGTGCTGGCAGCTGGGGACCGAGTCTGGCTGGAGAAAGGGCGCAGCAGGGACCCCATCAGGTCCAACAAGTGCTGAGTCCAGCCCCTGGGGAGGAACAAGCCCAGGCCCCGGCACAGGCGGGGGCCACCTTGCTGGAAAGCAGCTTAGCAGAGGAGTCTTGGTGGGCCCCTCAGGCAGCTGCCTACTGGTCAGGGGATCTGGACCCCTGGCAAAGGGGGGATCCAGTATGTATTGAGACCCCACGGTGAATCCGTGCACCACAAATAGGAAGGCATGTTATCCCCAGGCTGGCATTTCAAATGCCTAACAAATGGGGTATGGCCTTGGTCCCTTGAATGCTTCTCGTCCAAACCAGATAATAGGGTTGAAACATGGGAAATAAATCCCCTACCCTATCCGAATACTCCCCTCAGGAATTGTTCATGAACAGTTTGATGTGAGTTGTGAAATAGAACCACGGTCTACCCCAGAAGCGCGAAGCCTTATTCCAGGCACGTGTTCTTGTTGGGGTTTTCTGGCACCAGTGTTTAAACCTGGAGATCGTATGTGTTATGCAAAAACTACCAATCCAGAAAACGCATTGAAATATGTAGTTTTGCTTACTCACAAAACAAAATGGAATTTTGTGTGGGAAGGGAAAACAAACAAGCTACCACCCATCAGCACGCTCCACCGGTCAATATCCAGCCCCTCAGGGTCCGTTCTGGGCATGTTCAGATGGGAAGATGTACTTTGCACTAACTACTTCCTCAAAATTATTTACATATGCATAAGGCACTTGCCTATGTCCCTTTGCTCCTGGGGGGTCTTTAATGGGGTCTTTGGAGAGCGCTGGTGGTCAACAACTTGGTGAACTTCAGATGAACTTTCCTGGGGCACCTGCACTCTACTTGTTCTTATAGAACTTCATCTCTTCTCTGTGCTCTATGCTTTGGAAGGCAACGCTGCGTTACCCCACTTCCCTTGGCTACTGTTATAGCCCAGCTGCCTCAGAAGGCTTGCCACCCCTTGGTGAGCTAATTCAATAGGTGGAGTTAATCACTGCCGTAGCTGCAGCCTCTCCTAGTGATTCTTTATAACTTCATCCCATCAGCGAGGAGAAGCGCCCAGCTCTGCCGCTGAAGGGCAGAGCCCCAGCAGGGCCCCAGCCCAGCCCAGGCTGCGCCTGCCCAGCTCAACATGGCTGCTGGGAGGCTGAGGGTGGGCAATGGCAGCTCCCAGCATGCCACGGGAACAACATGGCTGCCCTGCAGCACCGGGCCTACAGCTCCCAGCATGCCCTGGGAACAATATGGCCATGGGGCTGTCCCAGGCCTACAGCTCCCAGCATGCCCTGGGGACAACATGGCCATGGGGCTGTCCCAGGCCTACAGCTCCCAGCATGCCCTGGGGACAACATGGCCATGGGGCTGTCCCAGGCCTACAGCTCCCAGCATGCCCTGGGAACAACATGGCCATGGGGCTGTCCCAGGCCTACAGCTCCCAGCATGCCCTGGGAACAACATGGCCATGGGGCTGTCCCAGGCCTACAGCTCCCAGCATGCCCTGGGGACAACATGGCCATGGATGGGGCTGTCCCAGGCCTACAGCTCCCAGCATGCCCTGGGGCACGCCTTCTCCCAGCAGCCTCCCCAGGCAAGAGAGGGGAAACACCAGCCGTCCCCAGGGGCAGGGGTCAACAAAAGCCACCCAAGCGAGTTGGAGGCTATAAGAAACTATGGACTAGGGTATTGTTTATTAAGATTTATGTTAAGCCCAATGTAAAGATTAGGCAACAAAAGATAAGATAACCGCCAGGTGTCCAGGATGCCGCTTGTGAAAGATAAGATAACCGCCAGGTGTCCAGGATGCCGCTTGTGCATATGAATGAAGGGTCAACACCTCCACTACTTCATGAACACGAAAGTAAAAAAAAAGGTATAGAAAGGGACTGTTTGAACTGCTCAGGACGGCAGTTGGCGGAGCGCAGACTCCCCTGTTGTCCAGCGCTGTTTTTGCTCATATTCTACTTGCTATAATTAATAAAAATTTTAATTGGATTATGATCTATTGTGGTCTCAATTTATAACAATTCTGGTGCCGTGACTCGGATAAGGAACGGTGGGCTTTGGTCCTCCGGGGAGGCGCCCCGCGACATTTCGCGGCCCCGCGACCAACAGCTTACTCCAACCTTACCGACGAACCTAAATTCTAGAATAATGAGCAAAGGAGAAACCGGTAAAATCCCATAAAAATTCTGTGCACGGGAGTCCGGACGAAGACGCAGGACGCGTAAGTATATTGCGAATTTGTTCGCGGGTTTGCCGTTCGGGCGGGATTGGGTTTCCTGGAATATAACGAGTGAGTGTATGTTTGTGGATATTCCAGAAGATGGGGGCGAAGGGCAGCAAGCCTTTGACTCCCATGGGAAGGGTACCCATTGTACCTAAGAATACCCCTCTGGCATATATCTTAGACAATTGGAGATATTTCCCTGGAACTCTAGGGAAAGATAAGCAGAAGATGATAGAATATTGTACTAAGATATGGGGAGGGAAGAAAATTTCTAAAAATGTCTTTTGGCCAGTCTATGGGTCAGAAGAAGATTGGGTAAGACAGCAATTAAACCTCTGGGTTAATAATAAAAAACCCCTTAACCCGGAGGAGAGTCGATATGCGGAAGCGTGGCTAGAAAGACCGGGAGCTAGACTTTACCCACTGAATGAAATAAAAACTAAACAAAAGAAAAAGCAGGAAGAGTTGGACGAAACCCTTCTAACCCCCCCTCCTTACATTCCTCCTCCTGCTCCCGCAGAGGTCCCCAGAGCGCCCACTCCCCCACCAGAGTCGGAACAAGGGTCTCCCCCTCTTCCTAGACGCATAACTAGAAGTCAGAAAGGGGCAGCTCAGATGTACCCCCTAAGGGAAATACCCATGGGGGGACCTCAACCTGTGATCGGATATATTTCCGTACCCCTAAACTCGGCTGACCTACGAGATTTTAAAAGAATCGAGATGGGAAACTTAATTGAGGACCCACTCGGAGTGGGAGAAAGATTAAATCAATTTTTTGGGACCAAACCTTTATACTTGGGATGAGATGTAATCTATCCTTGGTCAATTATTTACTACCGAGGAAAGAGATATGATGACGAGCAGGAATGAGACTGTGGGATGCTCAGCATGCCCAGGGACCCCAAGCAGATATTAAATGGCCACTCCAAAGACCTAATTGGGATAATCAGGATCCAGTGCATAGAACTCATATGCAGGACCTGAGAACTATAGTAATTCAGGGGATTAGGGAAGCGGTACCCCGTGGCCAGAATATCAATAAAGCATTTAATGAAATGCAAAAGAAAGATGAAAGCCCTACTGAGTGGCTGGAACGACTGAGGAAAGCCCTTCAGCTGTACTCTGGGGTAAATCCAGACGACCCTTTAGGGTAAGCGCTCCTCAAAACTCAGTTTGTGGCAAATAGGAGAGTCAGGGGCTCTATATCTTAGGGGACCGGAGTCATCATGAGCCCTTGATAAAATTAAAAATAGGTCCCCATAAACAAGAGTTCACCTTTTTAGTAGACACTGGGGCTGAAAAATCAACTATTAAGCAAATACCTGAGGGATGTAAAGTTTCCCCTGAAAAAGTACAAGTAACTGGGGCAAAAGGAGAACCCTTTAAAGTAAGCAAAATCAAAAATGTGGTATTCGAAACTGAAAATAAATTTGGAATGGGTGAACTCTTGCTCGTCCCTGAAGCAGAATTTAATCTGTTAGGACGAGATTTAATTGTTGAATTGCAATTAGAAATTAAAATAAAAAATCAAGAGCTAACAGTGATATGGAGAAATAGTGTGAAATGGCGACAATGGACATCGATTGTGATTGTATATGTCTGCTCAAGGAATGTGGGTATGGTGACTGGTCATGGGTGCGATGTCTGGTCACATAGGCACACAGCTCTGAGGAGACAACTACAGTTTTGAGGAGACGCCTGCCCTTCTTCCTCTAACAAAGGGGCTATTTAAGAGATATTCCAATGCTATCTAGAGGGAGGGAGTGCTAAGTCTCCTTGCTGGAGAAGATCGGATGGTCACAAGGACATGAATCACCTACAAACCTGCAAGACCACCACATTCCAGGCAAAGGACTGATAAGCTAATTAACATACAAAGCGGGGTTTAGGTAACAAATATGTATAGGCGTTAATTGAATATTCATTTGTTTTATTGTATAAATGTGAGATGGTTCATCATTTCGGGCATGCACGCTTGTGGAGGAGCGATCCCCCGTGCATCTGCGCGCAATAAGCATACCTACTTTATAACTTTCGAGTTATAGAGTCTAATTCCGCACGTCAGTTTGGCGAGCCAGCCAGGAGGATTTCTGCTCGGCTGAGGGACCAGCTGCGGAGCGGACGCTCCTAGGCGCGCCCCGGGAGATTTCCTCGGAGGAGCCTCCTCTTCTCAGCTGTTCACCCGGGAGCAGAAGAGAAACCCCTGGATCCACGGATAAAACGGTATGTTTAGTAACGGGGCGGCTGGTGAGACGCACGGAGACGTCCGGCGCGCAGCGTAGTCCCCAGGAGGAAAGGTACCTTGGGAGGGGGTTTGCTGACCAAGGGGTGGCCGCTAGCGATCTTGAGGGCAGATCGAGCAAATCCGAGGTTACTGCCATTCCTAAAAGCCCGGAGGCCTCGTGACGGAAAGCGGGGGGCGGGACGGAATAAGGCGGAATCTCACAGGAACAAGAGGGACCTCACAGCAAAAGTAAAAGGGAAACTTTTGCGTAGGAAAAAGAGGAAGCTAAAAACTTCCTTTAGGTTGTTTTAAGAATTGGGGAGTTCCTGGAATGTAACAACTGAAATAGCGCTCTGTGTCTTGTTTGTTCTATGTGTTGTCTTGTTATATGTTCAAAACTCGGAGTTATGAAATGTATGTTGAAAAATATTAACATTCTGGTAATTCGTGGCAAATAGCGGAAAACTTAACACTCTGCTTAAGACCAGGAAAAATTGGTTTTTGTTTATTGTTTGGTTTTTGGCAATTGTTCATTGAAATGCATACTTTGTGAACTGTTAGTGTTCCTAAGAGTTTGTACATAAGTGCACGGTACCGTATAACATACTGCTTGTGTGACTGCGGGCTGCCCGGAGAGTGTGAATGGTGTGATTGAGATGCGCATTTTGATTTTCCATGTATAGCTTAATTATTTTGACTGAGTGTGAGTGCAAGAGTGCTTGAGACAGGCGTTTGAGTGCAAAACGAGTAAGAAGCTCTATCCGTGTTTCTGACCTTGGGTGGCTAAGGCGGCCGGAGAAAAACAAAGTAATTAAAATTGCAAAATGGGAAATGGAAGGAGTAAGCCCTGTGAAAAATCGCCCTTGGGTTGTATATTAAAACATTGGAGTGATATTGTAGGACATGGTGGTACCGAAAATAGAAGGAAATTGGTTAAATATTGTAATCAGTGGTGGCCTTTGTATAAATTGGAGAGTGATGCGAAATGGCCTCAGGAGGGAGGAACGTTAGATCATAACACTCTCCTGCAATTAATGTTGTGTCTGAGAAAAGAAGGAAAATGGGACGAAGTATCGTATGCAGACATGTTCTTTGTCCTCCAGGACAAACCTGAGTGGCAAAAGGACTGTGGATTAGTACCCCCTCGGGATCCTATGGTACTAGCACTAGAAAGAGTGCGGGATTAACATCACCTGATCTTTGATTGTGGCTCTAGAAAAGGATAGGAAAAAACTGAGACCTAAACTAGAAAGATGTTCTTGTTGAAATTTCTGTGTTTAAAAGCTCAGGTTGCGGTTCCTTCTGTGGAGCAACCAGAATGAAACACGTTGTAAGATATAAAAACTTGTACTAATGTATGTAAAACCTGAGGCGTGTGTGTGTGTGTAGAATCAAAGACCTTGTGAAAGTGTTGGGGTGAGTTTGTACAAACCCCTGTACCCCCTCGAAGGTGCGACTGAATCATGCTGGGATGCATGGCAGGATGTTTTCTGTTTGCCTGCGAAGGCCTGATATGTAATAACACAGACTTAAAGCAACAAGTAGCAGATTTGCATTCAGGGTAAGAAAGAGTTAAAACAGAAGTGCTGCTGCAGAGGCAGGCTTGTGTAACCTGCAGAGCAGGAAGAGCATCTCCTGCCCCGAACCCCTCTGATGGTGGGGAGGAGGGGGTTGCTGTTGCTGACAATTGAGCAGAAGGACCTGACAATGTCACCCCAATTGCTGCAGCATTTGCAGCACAACAGGACCGGTAAGGGCCCTTCTAGGGCAGGGAATGGGTATGAGGTGGAATTTTAGTGAATACAAAACCAACTGAAAAAAATTGTTACAGTTGTGGGAGCTGCTGGCCACCAGGAAAACATCCTGAAACCTTTAAAGTACAAACTAAAAAAACAAATAAGAATGCCAAATTCACTAAAATCTTTGTTGGGATGAGATTTATTAGAACATCTAGACGTTTAGAGAAGGGGAAATGAAATTAAAAGTTAAATATGATCAAGTAATTGAAATATTGAGCTTATCTTTAATTCAGCAGAAAAGAGGAAAAGAGGACCTCCCTGAAGTAAGAGAAATTTTTAACCAGGTGTATCTGAAAATAAATTCCAGGAAAGGTGAAAAATGCTTTACCTGCTACAGTAAAATGATAAGGGGGAGGCTTGCTCAGTTCAGATAAAAACAATATCCCTTGGTCAGCAGGGCTGTGGGGATATTGGCAGAAAAAGTGAAATAAAATACACTCTGTAGTAGATCTACTAATGTAAATCTGTGTGTTTTGCCATGACAGTGACTTGTTATGGGATGTGCAGATGAAACTGCATTGACAATGAAGTACAAGGAATAAGGTTGGTCAGATGCCTCCTACCATAGTCAAGGGCAAGACTGGGTTGGCCTCTGTGTTTGCCACCAAGAAGAATCTTGAGCTCCGCTGTTGGCTGCAACCCAGTAGGCGTTGAGCGGTGGGAACATATGCCATGCCAGACCTTGATGTGAGGAATGGCCCACTCTGAGGCACTGATTTGGAAATTGGAAACCGCCTGGCCGACCATGAGGCCAGACGAGTAACAGAGGAGGTAGGAAAGGAGGAATTATCCTTAATACCAGATGATAAAATCCAAACTGTAAGTACAGATCAAGAGCCAAACTATTCTAAAGAAAACTTAAAGGTAATTCAGGACATGAATTATAAAATAAAATTAAGTAAGTGGACTTATTTAAGGGATGGTTGTATAGTGGTACCATCCAATTTAATATGGACCACAGCCCTATTATTAATAAGACGCATTGGGGAGCTGATACTTTATATAAAAGTCTAAATCAGAAATTGAAAGGGCGAAACTTGTATACTGTAATAAAACAGGTGACTCAGCAATGTGAAATGTCTTTACGCAATAATCCCAATACAGCAAATAAAATAAAACTAGGGAACATTAGCAGAGGGAATGTTCTAGGGCAACATTGGCAGATCGATTTCTCGCAACTTCCTTGAAAAGGGGGTATTGATATTTGTTGGTACTAGCAGATACCTTTTCAGGTTGGCCAGAAGCCTTCCCGTGCAGAACTGCTAAAGCCCGGGAAGTGACCAAAATACTACTCCAAGAGATAATACCTAGGTTTGGAGTCCCAGCGGTAATGTCCTTGGATAGAGGACCACATTTTGTGTCCAGAATAGTACAACAGATCAGCCACCATCTAGGAACAGATTGGCAATTACATACCCCATACTGACCACAATCGAGTGGCCAGGTGGAAAAGATGAATCATCTAATCAAACAACAGATTGTCAAGTTAGGTCAAGAAACAAATCTAACTTGGCCCCAATCTTTGCCATTAGCTCTTACATGAATTCAGTCTAGACCAAGAGCAAAAGAGGGGCTTAGCCCATTTGAAATTTTATATGGACAACCCTGTGGGGTACAAAAGGGGATGTCTTCACAGATTGGTGAAGAAACAATGACTTCCTATATGGTGGCACTAAACAAACAATTAATAAGAATTGAGAAGCATGTGATGGGAACCCGCAGTAGGGGTCTGGATGGACCTGTTCACGATATACAACCAGGAGACTATGTATACGTTAAGTGTTTTGCAGATAAAACCCTGGAACCACAGTGGACCGGACCTTTTCAAGTCCTACTCACCACCTACACTGCAATCAAGGTTGAGGGACAGAATTCTTGGATTCACCATACCCGGATTAAGAAAGCCCCTGCAACTTCGTGGAAAGTAACCCCAGATAAAAAAGAACTGAAACTCAAATTTACTCGGACAAATGGGAACAATGTGGGTGGCAATTAAAGCTGCAAAGTGGGAAGCCTATGTAAACAGGCAGAAAGCCTGAAGCAGCCGTTCTCCTGAAGAATTCCCTTGCTGCCGAGAAGATGGTACACCCCGTGGCTCGAAGCAACCGAGTCGACGGGCAAGGCAGAGGAGGAACAAACTGTGGAGAAAAGAACCAGAACAATGGGACACTAAAGCAACAATGGCCGAACTTCCCCAGGACTGGAGTAGTCCAGGACACCATGTCTGAACTCCGGAAAAGGTTAGATCAACGTAAGAAAGATCGTGAGGCGGGCAGGTCATGGTATGAAAACTGGTTTAATATCTCACCTTGGCTAACCACTTTGTTGTCTGCTTTAGCAGGACCACTTATTATGTTGATTCTGGGACTTATATTTGGGCCTTGTATATTACGCTACACTTTATCAGAGAACGGTTTGACATAGCTAAATTGCTTATTTTAACTACGAGGTCTAGGGCAAAATATAAGAGTGTATCTATTAATGAGGATGAAGATTGTTGTGAATGCGTTATGCCACGTGAGAACTATGCCTATTGTAATTGTGAGGTATTACCTTGTGAGTGTTATGATAAATGTTGGGATTGTGGAAAAAGGTTTGTTTGCAGTGCCGAGAATGAAAGCAGCGTCTAATAAACAATAATAGGATAAAAAGAAAAAAAAAAAAGGGGGGATTGTAAGAAACTATGGACTAGGGTATTGTTTATTAAGATTTATGTTAAGCCCAATGTAAAGATTAGGCAACAAAAGATAACCGCCAGGTGTCCAGGATGCCGCTTGTGAAAGATAAGATAACCGCCAGGTGTCCAGGATGCCGCTTGTGCATATGAATGAAGGGTCAACACCTCCACTACTTCATGAACACAAAAGTAAAAAAAAAGGTATAAAAAGGGACTGTTTGAACTGCTCAGGACGGCAGTTGGCGGAGCGCAGACTCCCCTGTCGTCCAGCGCTGTTTTTGCTCATATTCTACTTGCTATAATTAATAAAAATTTTAATTGGATTATGATCTATTGTGGTCTCAATTTATAACAGTGGCCAAACTGGATGCCTCAAGGTCAGGGTTTGTCTCGGCGGGTAGGTGAAATTCCTTGGCAGCGCACCTGTCCGAGCCCAGGTGCTTTGCTCCACGAGTCTCACGTGCACAGTCCTGTAGCTGAGAAGAGTGACAAAGAAACCCTGCACAATGGCCGGTGCCAGCCACAGCTGTGCACGGGCAGCTTCCAGCCCTGGGCAGGAGTTTCCTCCTCTGGCTGTGCGGCGCAGGGAAGAGGTGGGAGCTGTGCCGGCGGCCAAACAGCCCTTCACCAGCAGCACGTGGGGAAGCCCAGCGGCAGCCGGCTGCTGGCTGCAGGGGAGGTGGTGGCTGCGTGGCCACCGTGTGTTGCCGTGCAGCCTCGTGTCACAAAGGGGCAGTGATGCGGCACCCACCCGGAACTTGTGACCTCACCTGGCCAGGGCTGGACATCCTGAGCAGCGGGCCAGTTGGGCCGAGCTGCCCGTTGGGATAACTCCTTCTTGAGCTACTTGCGTGGCTACCTCTTTCTAAACATTTCTCCTTTCCTGCTGACCCCTCCTCACCTTCCACCCTCTTTCAAAGGTAAGTTGGCTTTGACTTTTGGCACAGATCGTACAGGAGGTAAATCGGGAATAAAAGTGGAGGCCGCTCTCTGCCTCCCAACCTCTAGGCTGAGCTCTTCCACCCTTCTAGGCTGGCCAGACAGGCGCTATGGGGAGCGTTCCTCTTGGCTAATTCCTATGTCTTTCCCATCGCCTAGGCTAGGAAAGTAGGGAGGGGGCAGCCCGAGGCGTTGAGCTTCAGCATAGCCTGACCCGAAGCCCACCTTGACTGATGGGTCAGGAAGGGAGACCAGAAACACAGCCCAGCAATGGCAACCGTTAAAGGAGCGGCCAAAAGGCAGTCACTCCTGCAGACAGGGTGGGCAAATGTGGGCTGGAGAGCCAGAGGGCTCTGCTGCCAACAGGCGCTACAGGCAGTTACAACGACCACTGGAACACGTTTGATGGTGACTGCTGGCCTCTGGGTCTTTTGGTGCTTGAATGATTTTCTTGAGCTCCGCTTCTTTCATTGCAACCAGGTGACGGGATTGGAGCTGATCTTCTTTTTCTGGACTGCGTCCGGACATCCTTTGTCAGCCAAAGCTTCCCGCTGTGCTGCTGAGAGGAGCGATGGCCGCAATGGGGAGCAACTCCTGTGAGTAACGGTTTCACCAGCAGGCTTGGCCTTGGTGAATCCCCAAATGCAATGGGCACGGCTGGTGTTCCATCCCGCAATGTTGCTGTGGGGACAACCTCAAGGGAATTCTGGGGCTTTTCCTGAGAGCAGCCAGGCCTACCCAGGGGTTTTGTGCAACAAAACCATCATTTCCCTGCAGTCGTTGCCAAGGGAATGGTTCCACCACAAAGGATCCTCTTTCCCCCGGAGAAGATTTGCATGGGCTGGCAGCAAAGGCAGAGAGCTGGAGCAGGCCTCTACAACCTGGGCAATACGTGCTTCCTCAACTCCGTGCTGCAGTGCCTGACGTACACCCCACCTCTTGCCAACTACCTGCTCTCTTGTGAGCACAGCGACTCCTGTGAGTACTTTTTGGAAGATCTCCTTGTCAGTCTGTTGGGCACTTCCCAAGGACCCCCAGAACCTGCCGCTGGATGCAGGAGAAAAGCAGCCCTTCTTTCTCAGCCACCGCCAAGGTGGTGCTCTTGGGACGCTCAAGCCTACAAGCCGCTTGGCCTATCGAGGCGTGTTTGCTGTCACAAAGATGCCTCTTTCTAGTGCTGCCTGCCGTTCCCTATTCCTGCATCTAACCTACATATTTGCTGGTTGCACAGAAAACTTCTGTCAGCGAGGGATCCCTCTCAAGAATGTTTTCTGTGTGCTGAGATGTCGTGGGCTTGCTGGGCCATTGGCACCTGGGGACGACTAGGAGACTGTCCTAGCAGAACTCCAAGGTCTCCATGAGGTTTCCCATCACAATGGCTCTTTGACTGACCTGTCCAGCTTGCTTCCTTCCCTCCCTCCTTCCCTCCCTCCCTCTTCAGGTCAGCAGGAAGGCTTCTGCATGATGTGCATCATGGAAGCGCACGTTAACGATGCCTTGTCCACCTCAGACTGTGCCATCCAGCCCAGGGCCGTCATCAATGCCCTCTCACGTAAGTCATCTCAGCTGCTTTGACTTGCTATCCTCTGTTGGCAGAGGACTGAAGTACTACCTTCCTCTTGATTAGGAATAGGAGGGCATTTCACGCTTGGCATGCAGGAAGACGCCCACGACTTCTTACGCTGTACTGTCACTGCCATGCAGAGAGCTTGTCTGGCTGGAAGCAGCGCGTAAGCACAAGCAAACGACCTTTCAATGTTGCCCAGCGCTTTGGCCTCCTTGACGTACCCCATCAAGGAAAGCCTATGCCCAGGGCTTTCAGGCACAGGAAAACTCTTGGAGGAGATAACTCTCTGCCTTACCATTTCCTTCCAGCTGGGACATCTCTTCTCAATATACTACCATCGTCCATCAAATATTTGGGGGCTTCCTGAGGTCCAGAGGTATGTTTCCACAACTGTTGCTCTCCTTACACTTGCCTGTGCCCTGCTGTGTGTCTGTGAGAGACAGCTGAGCGTGGGGCTGGCTCGAGTAGGGATGAAGAGCATAAACGGGCACGGTCAATCGACTTCGCCTGTCGCTGATCATTTCCGTTTGCCTTCCAGTCACGTGCTGCAGCTGCAAAGCAGTTTCCGATTCCTACGAGGCCTTCCTGGATGTGCCTTTGGATATCCAAGTAAGAGGGTTTCTCACTGTGCTTCAAGTCGTCCCAAGCTCCTTGTGGCTTCCCAGAATCTGCGCAGCTGGCTTTGAAAAGTGCGCTGTGAACACAGGAGAGCTGTGGGGGTGGTGGGAAGTGGTATGGGTGGTGTCTTCCTGCAACGGCCGTGGCAGTGGACTCCTTGTAGATGCTGGCTTTAAAGCTGGACAAGCACGCATTATCCTCTCTGCACCCCTGAGGGACTCTCAGCCACCTTCTCTTTGCCCTCCCTCAACACCCAACTGGCTCCTAGGCTGATGGCTCGTGTTGTTTTCATTCCTGATGACCCTGCACACCATCGGTAGCTGAACTGAGCGGTGGCACGGTGAGGTAGCTCTTAATAGTGCCGGCCGGGAATCTCTGGGAAGGGAGGGAAATGTTCGGCATCATACCCTCTTTCTGCCTCCCTCTGGCCAAGGTTTGCAGGGTCACAGTGGATCTCCTCAGCGGCAGCTCCCTGGGTCTTGTGGGCAACTCCTCCTGAGTGCTTGGGCGAGGGCATTTCCACCAGCTCAGAGCTCTCCTTTCTCACCCCTCCAGGCAGCCTCATCTGTCACCGCAGCTCTGGAGGACTTTGTCAAACCCGAGCAGCTGGCTGGTGAAAACAGCTTTCGATGTAACAGGTAAGAGGATGACTAACACCAGATTAAGACTTGCAGCTGTGTGGAGATGCTGCGTGTCATCGAGCCTCAGGAGGTTCGATGCACAATCAGGAGGCACAGCTTTTCTTTCTTCCAGCCTAATGGTTCTGAAGAGCCATGAAATGGCGTGAGGACGTGTGAGGTGGAAAAGGTTGTCTGGCCGCCGTGGGGCAAGCTAGGGTGCATTTCAGCGCTTTTCTCTCTGCTTGCTTTCAAGCTGTGGCAAGAAGGTTACCGCCCTCAAGAGGTTTACAATCGAGCGCGCGCCCAGGGTTCTCACGCTGTGCCTGAAACGCTTTGATTTCTCCGGCAAGAAGATCGGCAAGGTGTGTACGCAATTGGAGGGCCACTTTCTTTCTCGTCCTGGAGCAGGAGATTTCCCAAAGCAGCACGCTCTGTCACAAGCTGTTCAGGTGGAGCTTTTGGTGTTCCCTTCTGGGGAGAGGAGAGCTCCTGTGGCAAGGCAAGCACATGCTCTGCTGCGACAGAGCTGCTCTGGCCGAGAGCAGTTTCCTGCCACCCAAGGCGTCACCTGCTGCTTCAGGGACAAGCGAGTGTTGATGAGCCCCAGAGATGTATTTCTACACAGCTGGGCCCCGGTCTTGCCAGGCTCTTTCACGTCGTATGCCAGGATCCCTTATGAGCCCTCTTGGTCTCTCCACAGTTTGTGCAGTATCCCCAGTACTTGGATCTCCGGCCATACATGTCTCAGGGAGCAGCAGCACCGCCCCTCTACACCTTATACGCTGTCCTGGTGCACAGCGGTGGCAGCTCCTTGGCAGGACACTATTTCTGCTACACAAAGGTAAAGAGCCACTTCCTTCATCTCGGGGACTATGTGTGCTGGGGAAGGCAAACTTTGGCGGCGCTCTTTCTGGCAGCCAAGGTTCTGGGGGAGAAGGTCTCCTGACCAGCTGGGTGGGATTTGCGTTGGCAGACTCTTGCTTGTGTAGTTTTCTGCCTGTGTCGTTCGAGAGAAACCATGCAGTTCATCTCCACACGTCCTTGCCTTTCTTTGACAGGCCAGCAATGGACTCTGGTACCAGATGGATGATACGTCTGTGGCTTACTGTGACCGCAACACAGCTCTCGGGCAGCAAGCCTACTTACTGTTTTATATCAGGTAACAGCCAGGACTAACAGCTGTTCAGAACACGTTTCCTTTTCAGGGTTTTGCTATTTCTCTTCTGATCCTCCTGAGTTGTTCCGTCCCAGGAGGCAATTACTACCCGCACCACTCAGGGCTGTCGAAGGTGACCTACCTGCCGCCAGTCCTTCCCTTCCCTTGCTGGGCTTTAGGCTGCTGCCCCCATGTAAACTGCTATTTGTCTGCTCTCTGTAGGTGGCTGATAGAGAGCAGAGTCCCTGAAGGGGCCTACAGGGAAGATGGGGGGGGGCGGGGGGGGGGAGGAGGACAGGACTCCTGCTCAGGGAGCGTAGTGATAGGGCGAGGGCCATTAGTTTTCAACTTAAGGAATGTAAATTTAGATTTAATGTTAGGAAGAATTACTTTATGGCAGGGGTGGGGAGACCGTGGAAGTGGTTGCCCAGAGAACCTGTGGATGCCCCCTCCCTGGAAGTGTTCCAGGCGCGCTTGGACAGGGCTTTGAGCAAGTCGGTCTAGTGGAAGGTGTCCCTGCCTGTGGCAAGGGACATGACCTAAATGCTCGCCGAGGTCCCTTCCAACGCAAACTGTTCTGTGATTTTACGATTCCACGAAATGGAGGCCATAGCGGGTATGAAGAGGAGGTCTTGCTGTGACAGGGGCAGAGTTGGTGGGAAGACCCCAAGTGAAGTCCCCATTTGTAGCCTGACATGTCTTCTCTCTGTCATACAAACCGCTCCAAGTCAATGAGTGAAGGCCAGTGGAGGTTGCAAGAGCAGCCCTAAGTGGACATCACTCTTTTTTCTTATTTTCCCCAGATGCTCTGATGGGAAATCTAGTCAACAGGCGTCAATGTCACCAGCACCATCATATGCCCGCTCCTTCTTTGGTCAGCAGCGGGGCGGCAGGCAGCAGGCAGACCCTGTGGGACCACGGGATCAGCCTGATTGGACTAAGGTAACTCTGGGGAGGTGGGTCAGGGCAGCAGATGGACAGCGGATTTCTTTCGGGGGTCTTGGCATTGCTCTCCTTGCCCCCACACACTGCAGCCTTCTTCAGAGCCACCACGCTGCTCCGTCTCAAAGCATCGCCCCTAGATCCAACCTACTTGTGTGCCTTCGGCCCCTCTGCCTTTGCAGCCCTCCAGGAGGGCCTCTGGGAGGTCTTTAGTTGTCGCCTCAGAGCGCTCTGGAGGTTTCCCACTGCTCCATCCCCTCCAGGAGGAAAGGACAGGACCTTTTCACAGCTCTCTTGGCAGGATATGGCGATGGGCATGGAGGACTCTGCAGAGGACAGCAGCTCCTGGCCAGGCGGGCTCAGCATCACCTCCCATGTGGACATGCCCTTGCATCACTCCTGCGTCTGTAGGAGGCTGGAGTCCTGCACTAGAGCTGCATGCCCACACTGCCATCCACCATTTGACCATGTGCTGCACACTGCGCGAGAAGACAGCCACCAAGAGGAGCACAGATTCAGCCCTTCTTCCCGCTGCCAGAGGAATGGTGCCAGGAAGAGAACCCGGAGCAGATCCCCGCAGCGCAGAAATGATCTCCACAGCTGCTTCGTGGAAACCACAGACTGCAAGCGCTCCACAGGGAGGAGGAGGAGACCTAGTCCTCCAAGCTGTCACCACACTCCCAGGGATAACACAGCTCCAGGGCCCTCCAAACGCAGCTGCCAGTATACTCCTGCACCCAGGGCTGCTCCCAGGGAGCAAACCCTGCCAACGCAGAGAGCGCGGAGCCGATCCCTGTGGCACCGCTATGATCTCCACAGGCAGTTCACAGAGTACCACCCCTCAGCAGCGGGGATGAGAACTGGTCCTCCAACACAGGACCGTGCTCCCAGCAACAACAGAACGCAATGGCCTTCCCACAGTAGCTCCCACTTGGCTCCCGCACCCAGGGCTCTTCTGGAGCAAGCCCTGCTCAGGCAGAGAGAGTGGACCAGATCCCTGCGGGCATGGCTAACATCTCCGCAACTGGTTAAAAACACACACCATTAAAACAAAACACACTCCTCAGGCCTATGCCAAGGACAAGCTGCCACCAATGAGGTTCATCTTCCACAAGGCATCACCATGCAGGAAATCTTCCAGACGAAAAGGAAACGATAAAATAAAGACATATCAAGCAAGAGCTGGCTAAAGGCTTAACTGGACGGAGTAGGGAAGGAGAGGCAAGCTTTTAACTGCCTGAATCTCCAAGAAGCAAGTGGAGTGTTGGAAGGTGTCTGAATGATCGAAGAGTAAGGGGAAGGGAAATCTAGCAGGCAAGCGCAAGGGCTTCTGTGCAGATGGGCTGCTGGAAAGGGGACTTCAGACGTGGCGTCCTTGGGCATGAGTGTATCTGCACGCTTTGGTGGTCCATTCTAAGTGGGGCTAGTACGGAGAAGGGTGACACCAGGAAAAGCCCAGGGCTGGGACCGCCAGGTGGGTAATAAATATCTCTGAACCTGTGCAGAGCCAAAGCTCCACTGCAGGCTGGCCAGCAGGTCCCTAAGGAAGGGATCCGTCAATCCAAGGAGCCAGTGAGCCACTCAGGTCCCCAGCCATCGGCAGCTCCAAGCCACCTCCATGGGCTTGGAGACTCCAGGGGCGATCACCCAGAGGCAGAACTGAAACCCATCGCTTGGCAATTACAGCCTGCCTCTTCAGGGGAAGCACTTCTTGTTTCCTCCAAGCCTTCCTCCTCCTGACGGCATCCTGTCCCACCATGCGGAAGGGCTCTTCTTAGAGATGTCTCTTTTGGGTTGGAATGCTGGACTTCAGAGCCTGCCTTCCTTGCAAGGAAACACGCCAAACACTAGAAAGCTTCAGGCCACTTTGGAGGCTACGCTCTGGCTGCTGAGGGAAGCAGGTTGGTTTGTTAGCTTCACCTTTGCCGGGGGCTGTGATGTGCCCGGCCCCACCATCCCAGCACCAGGACCACCCAGCCACCCTCTTGAGGCTCTGGGAAGGCGGGTGATATTTCTTTTACTGCGCCAAGTAGCTGACACAGGCTTTAGTCATTCCCTCTTTCTTGGCAATGCTTAGGATGGGCTTCAAAGAGGTTTAGTAAAACATTTCCCATCAAAAACCCTTTTGACAGAAAATGGCTTTTGGGCACGATGCAAACTCCTGTGGAGAAGAAAAGTTCACATCAAACCTGCTCAGCCGATGTGAGAGACCTTCATGAGGAACCAGGAGTTGTTTTCCTCCTCCCAACATTTTTGGCAAGGTACTGCTGATGCAAAAGGTTCTGTGTTGTCAAGGTGGACACAGGTTGGTGGTGGAAGTAATGGAGACGTTTTCATGTACTCCTGGGCCAGGAATCACTTGCGAGTGCTTGAATCTGACAGCAGCAGCGCCCAGGCAGAGCTGGGAGCAGCCCCTGGCGACATCTCTTGGCTTTATGGCAGTGTTTGCAGCCCCAGCACACGTCCCCTGCCCCCTGCAGAGATCAGGCAGGAGGCTGGAGGGAAGACTCCCACCGATGGCTTTTGCCTCCAGGCTGGAGCGCACTGTCCCAGGCTCAGGAGCCGCCACCTCCGCGCTCCCCTACCCCATGCTGGGGCAATAAGGCAGCACTCCTCCTTCTACAGAACAACACCCCAAGTTTACGCCGAGGATGAAACGCCGATTTCCTCCTCATGCAGGTTTCTCCCACGGCTACAGGCTGCCACAGGGCTGTAGGGTCGACGTTCACAGGTGTCTCGAATGCCAGCACAAGCGTGGCTTTTCACAGGCAACACTGCAGGGAGATTTCTGGAAGAGTGTATCAAACCACACATATTCATTTGCCTTTCGAGTCTGTTATGCCGAGGACCTGGCAAGGTCACTGGTTTTGCACAGCAGCGGAGATGCTGATGTAGCCACATGACTCCAAGGTCCAGGGGCTTGACAGGAACAAACCTCAACATCTCGGTGCTCACCAGAAAATCAAAGGAGCTGGCAGTGAAACCTTCCTTTGAGACGGCTACATGAAATTGCATGGCAGAAACGGAGAGGCAGCAAGCTTTGGACCAAGGAAGCAGCTCTCTTTGCCCGGGGGCTGTAGCAAACTGCCGTGTTTCCTCCCCAGAAGCTTCCTCCGGTCCCTGCCCTGCTCGGCACCGAGCCCACAACGTTGCACTGCCAGTAGCACCAAAGGCAGACAAGGGGACAGGAGCAAGGTGTTACAGTCAGTCTGGGGTGGGAAGATAGGTGCGAGCTGACCAGGGCAGGAATCGTCACAGCCCTTGACAGGGTAAGTCTCGGCCAGCAGGGCAATGCAGAGGAGGTCCTGGAACATGTCACAGCTGAGAGGACCTGTCCTGATGGCTCTCCTGCATTTTCTGGTGTGGGGCAGAAGACGTGCTCCAGGGCAGGACTGGCCTGCTGCACCACGGGAAGGACAGAGCATGGTGGACCCCTCCTCCCAGGGCCGGCTGCAGGGCTGCGAAGGTGGCTGTGCAGGCAGGGGTGCCCAGCGCTGTCCTTGCCAGCAGGGTCCCTGCAGCCCAGGGGGCTGTGTGCTGGGGCAGGGGCTCTGCCACCTGCCAGGGGCAGCTCTCAGCCTGCCGGGGGGCTCCCCACAGAGATGCGGGGAGAAGCTGTGCATCGCGTCCAGGCAGGTTTTGAATGTCTCCAGAGAAGCAGACTCCACAGCCTCTTTGGGCAGCTTGTCACACTGCTCCAACACTGTCAAAGCACTATAAAAACTAGCTGGCTGCTACAAGGCTTTTACCATCATATGCCAGGTTAACTTCAATAAGTAGTTCCCACGCCTTGCCCCGGCACAGCCACCAGTCCCCTACAAGGTTTCAGAAGTTCATCTACGGGCCATGCTGTTTCTTCAGCCTCTTCAAGCCAGTCTACGCTGCTTCTCCCGGGGCCTCTCCTTGTCTCTCCGCCATCTTGGGAGGGGAGGGAGGGGGTGGGGGGGTGGGGAGCGGGTGCAGGAAGCAGCCACAGCTGCACATTATCCACGTCAGCCGCCAACACACCACCCCTGAGGCATGCCCACAGCTGTATATTATCAATATAATTAACCTGCCTTCATTCCTCTATAATTCCTCTACAATTCTCCCCCGGTTTTTTCTTTTCTTTTTTCTTGTTCTTCTTAACATTTCATTGTATTTATTTACGTATTTAACAGGTATTTAACAATCATCACAACATTTTCAAAATAAACTACTCATACAGTCCAGACAACTCGTCCCTGAACTCTTTTGTTCTTCTTTGTTGAAACATGTTTTACAAGTGTATAGGATTTGACCTGTGATGTGGTGTGCTACATTCTCAACTCTGGTGGGATCAGGAGGACTCACGGACACGGAATGCTCATTTGAAACCGGTGGGAACATTGATAATGTATGTTAAGAAGAGTGATTGTTGTGTACGTACCCATTTCCCTGAATATACTCAGGCAGGAATTCCTCTAGCTGGTATCCCCGTTCCGTTTGGGACTAACGGGAATAACTTGTGGCTAAGACCAGGATACGCTCCTTGGAACGAGACTGACCTCCAGACTTGGACAACACTGAATCCACACTTGTCCACTGTGAAGTGTGTTACTGCAAATGAAGCCAAGACACACGCAAATGCTCCCGCAGAGGGGGCGTGCCTAGGTGGGCAGCAGCTGAGGGCATGCGTGCTCAAGCACCTCCAAGTCCTTCCTGCCTCCAGGAGGTGGAGAGGTGGCCAGTGGTTGGCAGGCCTGGTCCTCTTGCAAGGTGGGGATGCTGGGGATGAGCAAGCACGTGGGCTGCAGCCACAGGCCATCCACATGCCTGAAAGGCTCTCTCACCCCTCTTGCTGGTCACCTAGTCCAGCTTCAGGTTCACTAGTGAGTTGCGCGCACACACAGGGCTCCCAGCAGTAGCTGGCCCGAGACACTGGGGCTTTCCAAGCGCTGGCTGCCTATGGCCTGTGTTGCCGTCAGCCTTTGCTAGCAGCCAGGCCAGGGGACCCACCGCGCAGCGGGTGCAGAGTGGGCCCACACAGGAGGGGCTTTGGGGTGGCTCTCCAGAAGAGGCCAGCGGGTCCTGTGGTGATCAGGCACAGGGCTAAGCAAGTAAAGCAGCCAGCGCTTTGCTTCTGTGTGCCTGGCTCCTTGATCCCCCCTTCTCTCCGTTTGCCGTGCTTATACGTGCCCCTCATCTTCCCTGGCTCCTCCCTTTCTCAGCCCTGCTCTCCTTGGCCAAGACAAGGCCAACCCCGCTTATTTTGCCCCACCGTGCTCCCAGGTTTGCCCCATCTGTCAACACACAGATGTGGCCTTTGGGTGCTCTTAGCTAGGTCCCCTTGCACTTGCGTGCCATTGCTGATGGGCTTGCCTGGGAACTGCTGTCCCTGCCAGAGTCCTCTCTGCAAAATGACCCCAAGCTCTTGAAGGGCAAGCAGCTGTGAAGCGTGGCCACCTCTGACGCCATTCCCCGCTAACCACCTGCCAAATGTGGTGCTGGAAGAGCAGCGTATCCCCAGCAGACAAGTTGTCTTCTCCAAGGACGCCTTCTGCCTGCTCTCCGCAGACCCACGGGAACCGGCAGCAGGTCCCTTGTCAAAACACAAAGCAGCCTTGAGCCCGCTGGCTTGGAGGCCCAGTTCTGGGGCCTAGGAAGCCCTGTGCGCCTCAAGCGCCTTGAGAGCAGCTCTTCAACTTTCAGGCAGAGCCTGCCCGCTCCTCCTCCTTGGGACCCAGTTGCTCCCTCCGCTGTGTTCCTTATGCCTCGCCACACAAGCCAGGGTGGCAGCAGGGAGCTGCCGCACCTTTCACAAGCTTTGAGGCTGCCATGCTTCAAGCCACTGCCCTCGCCCCCCACGGACCTAGCCCTGCTGCGCTTTAAATGCAGTGCACGTGCCTGGATCCTGCTTCTCTGCTGCACTCCAGCATGTGAGTGAGCAAGGCTCCCCCAGGCAGTGGCAGAAGGCAGACTCCTGAGACAAGGCTGATGCAGGATTTACCAAAGCCATGGACAGCAATGGCACGTACGGCTAAGAGCAGGAGCATCCTTGTCTCTCGAGAGCTTCACCTTGCTTGTCCTTGCCACAAATGCCCTGCTCAGTGTGCGCCCAGAACTGCAATCAGACTCATGGATAGCAAGGAGGACACGAGGCCTGCCAGAGGGCGTTGCTGTCACTGACATAGCCAGCGAGGACTGTGCTGCACCTGCATTTCACTGTTCTTTGTGCAGCAAGGTTGACACTGCTGGGCTACGCTTGGCTTATTTGGCTTGCCCAGCACCGTTGCCAGCCGCAGCCGTAAGAGACATTGGCTCTTGGACACCCAGGCATGCGCGTGCTGCCTGTAGTAGCCCCGTTCTCTGGCGTCTCTTTATTGGGAAGGAGCTGGTGGCATGGGGCTGCGGAGAGCAGGGCGGCAGGGAACTTCCCAAAGAGGCTGTGAGGCCATGCTCGCTTTTGTCCTGTGAGCTGTTAGAAGGCAGAGCTGGGAGCCAGGCGCCGCTGCCTGCCATGGGGCCTGCCCACCCTGATGGCGCAAGCAGGGCATTCCACAAGGCTCTGTCGGGGTGCGCGATCCCAGCTTCTGCCTCCACTCCTGCTTGGGACCCCTCCTATTGCCTCCCCTCCCTCCCCTCCCCCCCCGCCCCCCCGACACCACCACGCCCAGCACCCGGAACCAGGCACTCTGTGACATCAGTCCCACGTCCAAGGGAACCCCGGGCAACGGGAATCCTGCGGGCAGTACGTCAGCAGCCGTACTGGTGGCGACAAGCCCTCGTCCTTGCAGCTGCCACATGTCGCTGGCAGCGATGGGTTTTCTGCATCTCCTCGTTGTCCTGCTGGCCGTGTGCTGTCCTGTGCACGGCACATGGGACAGCTGTGGGTAAGTGGCCCGAGGCTCTGGGAGGGAGCTTGGGCAAGCCTTGTGGGCTTCACTGGAGGGGGCCTGCTTGTCCCCCATGGCCACCCCCCAGGTTCCTGAAAGCCATGTGGGAGGCTCAGTGCCTTGACAGCAGCCAGGCTGCCGGCACAACTCGTCTACGGGCTGAAGCAGAAAGCGGGGCGAGGGGAGCGGGTTTTGGCCCCACGGGTTTCCTCGGCCCGTCTGGCCATGCCTTGTGGGGAGGGAAGACGGCTGGCCTTCAGCCGCAACGGCGCAAGCCATCCAGCAGCACAGTAAGGAGTTTCTGGTTACAGAGGGAGCTGCGGGCTTCGTCCCATGGCTTTGCACTACGGCATGTCGCGCGTCGTGGGTGGCACAGATGCCCAGCCAGGGGCCTGGCCCTGGATCGTCAGCATCCAGGCTCTCGTGGAAGGAGGCACGGCGCACATCTGCGGGGGCTCCCTCATCAGCCCACAGTGGGTCCTCACAGCAGCCCACTGCTTCATCGAGGTCAGGTAAGGAGGACCAGGGGTCGGGGCTAGCCCCACAACACTAGCAGGTGCCCTGAGCGCAGCAGCACGTGCTACTGCCGTCCCGTTGCCCTGCAGTACGCCCAGTGCCTGGGCACTCCGGAGCCCCGCCGAGAGGCTGCTCAGGAGAAGGCTGGGCTCGTGCCACTGCTTCCCAGCAGCCTCCCGCTCGACACTGCTTGAGCCCAAGGCACGCGAGGGCAGTCGCAGCCTCCCTAGCGCTGCTTGCCTCTCTCCCTCGTCGAGCAGAAGGCAGGGCAAGTGCCGGGCTGCTGCAGCACGTGGCTGCGCTCCCTCTGAGCCCTCTCTCCATCTGCCTTCCAGGCACATCACCGTCTTGCGCGTGGTGCTCGGTGCTACCCAGCTGACTCAGCTGGGCCCTGAGGCTCAGGTGCGCGCCGTCAGGCGGCTGCTGGTTCACCAGCACTACTGGAACGTCACACAGAGGAACGACATTGCCTTGCTGGAACTGGACCAGCCTGTCCAGTGCAACAGCTACGTACAGCTTGCCTGTGTGCCCGACGCCTCGCTGAGAGTCTCAGAGCTGACAGCCTGCTACGTCAGTGGCTGGGGTGCCAGGAAAGCAAGAGGTGAGTGGCCCAAACGCAGTGGCGGCGCCAGTGCAAGCTTGGCCAGCTTGGGGAAGCAGGATGCGCTTCCTGACGGCAGAGGCGAAAGCCAGAGTCAGGCTGTGGGGGCGTAAGCCTCTCTCTTCGAGAGAGGGGCCGGCGCCATTGACCCAGAGCAAGGCAGAAAGGCAAGAGCGGTCCAGCGCCTGTCCGCATGCAAAGCCAAGCCCCGGGGGAGGGCTTCAGCCAGACGGGGGAGGAGAACTGGCAATGAGCTGCTGGGTGTTCATTCCTTTCTGTGCTCTTCACAGCTGGAGGATCGGCATACGCGCTGCAGGAGGCCCAGGTCCACCTCATTGATGCCAGGGTCTGTAACAGCAGCGGCTGGTACAGGGGGGCCATCCACAGCCACAACATCTGTGCTGGCTATCCGCAGGGCGGCATCGACACCTGCCAGGTAGGAGCGTGCTACAAGCCAAGCCCTGGCAGCGCAGGCAGCCCCGCCACAACCGCCCAAACGTGCGCCATCACGGCCTTTTGCTGGCCACTCACACTCCCATGGCTGGGTCCCCACCGCTGAGGGCCTTACCCGCCCCTCCCCATGGGCAAGCCCTTGCCCAGGGCCTGCCCGCCTTGTCCCAGAGGCCTGGCACGCTGCCCAGAAGGCCCGCCCGGTGCCCCTGGCAGCCCACAGCTTCACCATCCCAGCCGTCTGACACACCTTCACCACCACCGTGAAGAGCGGTGAGAGCGAGCCCTGCCTTACAGGCCCACCGCCCCCTGCCAGGCAAGCTTCTACAGAGCTTGGCTGGCCACTGAATGCAGCTCTGGCAGGTGCCGTGAGAGAGAAGGAGCCAGCCACCGGGCTGACGGTGGCCACCCAACAACCCCTTCGTCCTCTCTCCTGTGCTGCAGGGGGACAGCGGTGGGCCTCTCGTGTGCCAAGACAAGAGCGCCGACTACTTCTGGCTTGTTGGCGTGACCAGCTGGGGGACGGGCTGTGCGAGAGCAAGGAAGCCCGGAGTCTACACCTCCACCCAGCACTTCTACGACTGGATCCTGGCGCAGATGGGCCTGCGCCCAGCAGTAACCACTACTGCAAGGCCACAGCCAGTCTTCACCTACACCCCCGTTCAGAGGCCGAGGCCAAGGCCAAGGCCAACAGAATCGAGCCGGTTTCCACCCTGCCCGTTTCCAGTCCAGAAGCTGCTGGACTTCTTCACTCGGCTGCAGGAGCTCCTGCAGTACCTAAGAGCGAAATAGCTTGGAGCAGCACGATGAGGAGCATCCAGGGCAGGCTGCAGCGCACAACGACCGCTTCCTGCTGGGGCAATGCCTGCTGACGAAAGGCAGCCTCAGTGACAAAGGCCTGCTCTGTCCTGCCCACGCTCCTCGCAACGGCAGAACCCAGCAGGCTGCCTTCTTGCAATAAAGTGTTTCCGTTGGCATGGCTAACCATGCGCCAGTGCACTGCAGTCTCCTGTGCGAGGCAAGGACTTCCAGAGCCGGCACCTGCCGAAGGAGGCAGGCTGCCAAGTCGGGCACAAAGGGTCACCGCAAAGGGCTGAAGCTCTGCCTGCTCCGAGAGAAGCATGAGGGAACAGTGGAAGGAAGGAAGGCAGGTCATAGGAGGGCTCAGGGCCTTGGGGGTGGCAGTTGGAAGCAGAGAATGCCTTAGGCTGGCTCCTGCTGGCATCCCTGTGGGCTTCTGTACGAGGCGCAAGCCAGCTTGAAAGTGGCCGCTCAGGGCCAGCTGGGCTTCAGGGGAAATCCACGAGCTGGGGCCTTTGCTCACGCCACGGAGTTCCTGGGCTTCCCCAGGCTGCTCTGCTTTCACAGCTGCACCATGTTTCCAAGGCCAGGCCTACGGCTGCAGTGGCTGCCGGGAGCGCCATGAGCTTTGAGTGGGAGCAAAGAGGCTGCTGCTGCTGCTGCTGCTCGGCAGTTGCCCCCCTCCCTGGCTGCCTTCTGGCTGTAGTAGCGGCCACGCTAGAGGAGCAACCGGAGGCCTGGGGCATACCAGACCCCTATGGAGGGGTGCCGCGGGGACTCGAGTGGAATGGTCGAGACTAGGGGACCGGGCCCCCAGTCCGGTGTCTTTTTGAGGGCTTGAGGCTCTGCAGAGGGGTCTGGGGTGCAACGAAGGCCTCAGAAGGGGGCCTGAGTGGACTAGAGAGAGCCTAAGGCAGCCTCCGGGTAGCCAGGGGAAAGGGTGCCCAGTGCCAGGTGGCCTCCACAGCCATCAGGGACCTGGGCACAGGCACTGTCATGTGGGGAGGCAGGGAGCGTGGCATGGGCTTGTTGTGCTCATCATCTCCTTGCCCCTTTGCGGTGCCTTGATGTTGCAGCTAGCCCAGGCACTGCCCCCCACCAGCACAGGGACCCTTGCACAGCACTCCAGCTTAAGATCACTGGCACCGGCTGCCCAGAGAGGCCCTGGAAACATTCCAGCACCACCTGCACATGATTTTGTGCAACCTGCTCTAGCACAGCCTGCTTTTGCAGGGCGTTGGACTCGATAATCTCCAGAGGTTCCCTCCAACAACGACCATTGTGTGATTCTGGGACTCGTGGCACTTTGGCTGAGGAAGAAGAGGTCAGGATCCTCAGGCCACCCGACACCTGACTGCCTTCCCAGTGTCTGTCCAAGAAACCTGCCAGTCCTCACTAACAGAAGTTGGACCTGCACACGTGGGCTTGCACATGTGCATGAGCACTGCAGGGCAACAGCCTTCTCTCTCTTCCCCGTCCTCTACTGCAGGGCGAGCGCAGATGTTCTGCCAAGGGAGCACCAGTCTGCACAGGCCCTGCTGCTGTCGCTGTCATGCAGCGGCTCTTCTACCCCGGGCTCCCGCTACTGTGTCCCACACCACTGGCCTGGTGTGATGGCAGAGCCAGGGGCACTACCCGGCTCTGCACCTTCCCGGTCCATCAGGGCAACCTGGGTGCCAGTGAGGAAGCTGGGAATTGCCCTTGGCCAGGCCCTCTCCCTGGAGTTGCCAGAGGAGGAATTCCTTGTGGATGGCAGGGATGCCAAAGCATGAGGAATTCCCCATTGGACGGCAGGGACAGTGCGTAGAGCCCCATCGATTTGAAGCCACCCCCAGCAGCCCCTCAGCCATGGCCACGGTCACACAGAACCTCACCGAGGAGCTCATCCATATCGTCCAGGACACCCTCATAGTAACCAGGCAGTACCAAAAGTTTCTGCAAGTAATGATGGCCAAGTGGCAAGAGGCGGTCTGTAGTGGGACACACACCACGCTCACCACCACCCCACAGTTCTCTCCCTCCCCCGCCGCCAGGAAAGAGGAGCAGCAGGAAAGAGGATCAGCTCTATCCAGGGCTGCTGGAGCCCAGAGGGTTTTTCCAGGGCCTTCGAGTAGAGCTGCTGGGGGCAGATGCGCACATGGAGAAGATGGCAGATGGGGACAAAGGCCAAGGGGAGGACATGGGGCCAAGCAGAAGCAGCCCTGTGCAGGTGGGCAGAAGGAGCCCAATGGGGATGAGGAAGAGGAGCCCCATGACTCCAGACAGAATCAGCTCCATGGGCCTGGGCAGCACCATCCACATGGGGCCAGGCAGCAGCACCCCAGCAGAGCCCAGGCCCCAGCACCATGTCCCCATGGGCAGGGCACGTGGGCAGGCAGCCTCAGGACCGTGCTGGGCAGGATTGTGCCTGCAGGAGGGCTGCTCCCAGCTGTGGGGCTGCCCAAAGGCTTGGTGGAGATGCGACTGCCGGCACCACTGTGTCTGTGTCTGCAAGCCCCCGTGGTGGCAGCGCTGCTCCCACAAGAGCAATGGGTTGCCCTGCCAGTGGGCAGCTTGCAGGGTGCAGGGCTGGGAACCCTCTGGGGTGCACCCCCATCTGAAATGTTAAATCTTGCAGGAGCGGTCTGCAAACTAGGACCATGCGCGGCAATCAGTTAGCTGAGGGGAATGTGCTCACATAGTGGGCACATAGTTGCTATTGGATGCCCTCTGCTTGCTGCTGCCCCCCTGCTCCCCACTACAGCCCACTGCCGTGGTATCCCTGTCCGGCTTCCCCTCCCAGAGGGTTTTGGAGCTTTTTGCCACCGGGCACACCACCATCTTCTTCCTCTTCTTGGGTGGCATGCTGCCCCGTGGGGATGTCTCTGGCATCCTGAGGGTGTCAGCCAATGTCAGCCAATGTGGGGCGCTTGGCCTGTTTGCCAGCAGCCTTGCCTGATCTGGGCACCACCTGGCAGGAGGAGATGCCCGGTGGTGGTGGCAAGTGGGTCAGAATGACCCGGGGCTGCCTCCGCAGCACCTGCTCCACCAGTTGGGCCATGCGGGGCGGATGATGCTGGGGTGCAGTCGGGGGGCTGGCCAGGGGTCTCTTCAGCAGGATCTGCTGAGGACTCTCTGGGAGACCCTTGTGGGGACCCTCTGGGCATCCCTTCAAGGGGCTCTCCTCTGAAGTGTCCATAGGACCCTCCTGAGAGGGCTCCATGGGGCTCTCTGGCAGCCGGGTGGGGAAGACCGCTGCCAGCCCACCCTGCTTGCCTTTGGCGTCCAGCAAGGGGGATGTTGCCACCCTCTGCCAGGAGGGGTTGGTGTCCTCCTGCATTGCGGCCACCACTTGGTCCTTGGGACAGTCGCCCTCCATCATGCACTCCAAGAGGTCAGGGATCCTGTTGAGGGTGGTGGTCAAGACAGGGACATCAGGGACACCACAGTCGGTGTCCTTGCTGTCCCCCAGCCCTGCCACCAGCGATTGCTCCTTAGAGCAGCCACCCTTTGCCACATACTGTGAGAGCTCCAGGAGCTTGTTGAGGAGGGTGGTCAAGCAGGAGCCGCTGAAAACTTCAGGGAGCTCCAGGATGCTGTAGAGCCAGGTGAGCAGGTCACTGCTGTCCATGGTGGCCGAATGCTCATCCTGAAACTGCAGATTGTCCTCTGCCAGCTCAGGAGAGGCCTCATTGAAGTCATCTGGCCCCAGCTTGGGCAGGTCCAGGAGATTCTCTGGGCTTGACGGGGTGGTCACCACTTCTGAAAAAGCAAACGAAGCCAAGCCACCCCCAGGGTGATGCAAGCCTCCCTTGGTGCAGGTCACCCCCTATGGGCTCTGCCACCCTGCAGACCTCACCTTGGTGCTTGGTCCTGCTTCTGCCAGAGAGCATATCCAGGGCGGGCTGGCAGGGGGTGGCAGCACGGATGCCATCCTCACTGGCCACCACGTTGTTGTTAAAGGCCACCACGTTGTTGTTAAAGGCCTCCAACAGCTTCTGGGCACTGCCAGGATGGGTGCAGATCACAGGGGGACCTGCACGCAGTGCTGAGCCGCAGGGTGTTGGGGTGGCAGGGGCCCAGCATGGGCAGGGACCTTCAGCACAGTGCAGCCCGTAGGGTAGAGGGGCTGTCCCTGGCCCACGTCCCATGGGCCCAGCCCCACTGGCTGGTGGGGCACAAGTGTCCCCATCACCACTTGCTGTCCCCGGCCATAGGCAGGGGGACAAGGAGCAGGCAGAGGGGGCAGCTGCACACCGCTGGGGAGCTGCAGCAGGTGTGGCAGCTGCACAACCTGCCCCGAGTCCCCCAGGGGCCCCTGCACCCCCTGCCAGGTTGCCTGGGCGGGCTGATGGGTGACAGTGTGGAGCTGGGAAGGCCAAACGGTGATCAGCAGCCCCGGGACAGAGGGCAGCACACCAGCAGTGACCGGTGGCGGCATGGTCAGAGTGGTGAAGCTCATGCCGGGCACCTCTGATGCCGTCGGCAGCTGGAGGGGGAACCTCTCTGTTGGCAGAAGCGAAGGGGGGTGATGGGGTGCGATGCTGGCCGGCAGAGCTGGTTGGGGGTGACCTGGAGGGCAGGAGCACCACGAGGAGCGTGCTGCTCTATGCCGTGGCAGCTGGCCAGCATGGCGTTTGTTGGGGCAAACAGTGTTCTGGGGTTCCATCTCCATGGCGATCGTTATGCCAGCACCTGGGTCAGCCAGCGTTGTGACAGTTTGACTTTTAATGACAGAACAACTTCTCATCTCAATGGTTTCCCATCCTGCTGATGCTTTCCTGCCCTCAGCGCTGATTTCCCACCCCCACCATAGTTTCCCATCACAACTGTTTTTTGGTTTGGGAGTTGAGTTTCATGTGAGAGGGGAGTTTTCACCTAAATTTCTGTTGATGTCAGTGGATCCCTGCAGGAGCGGGCTGGAAGCTAGGACCATGCGCGGCAATCAGTTAGCTGAGGGGAATGTGCTCGAGCTTGTCTAGACAACAATTAACATGATGAGGCATGTTTGCAGAGCACAGGGGAGTGGGAGACGGATGGCGCCAAGGATGGCGCCAAGGAAAGGTAACACCTTGCTGTTAATTGATGAAAGTGTCCTTTGTAGTTAACCACCAATCAGGGATTGCCTAGTCTGTAATTCTTAGCTTAAAGAACCAATCTGTTTAAAGCACGCAGCTTCTGAAAACATATATAAACTCGTGATTGTGTACAATAAATGGACATTTGCTTGCATCAAGCTGCGTCCCGTCTCTTCATTCGCCACAAATTGGTGACCCCGACGTGATGCGTTTAAGGATCTAACGTGAAGGGCTCTCGAATCGCCTATCTGAGCGACATGCAGCGAATCCCACAGAACTTTGAATGATCTGCTGAAAGGAAGCGGGAGCCGGCCTGAAATCCCTCCGGAGTTGAGAGGTGAGCTCTGGGAAATCTGTAATGGGGAATCAGGCTTCATCCCCAGAAAGAGACGTATATGGACTCATAAAGGGTCTTCTAGTCAGATCAGGGAGTCCGTGCCTCAGTCTCCTCAAATGGTGACCCCTGTGGTGGTGTTCCGAAGCCTTGGAACAATAAGGACGGAAAAAAGACAGCTCGTGGAAGAGGGCTGCATTCCGGAGGAGACGGCTTGGCTGAACGATCGTCTTGCTGTCTGGACCAGGCGGACAACCTAAACCCCGAAGATAACACCTGTATGCATCGAGGCAGGTGAGCAGCC